>NC_083692.1:67265714-67902142 GCF_033118175.1 Dama dama
AAACCTTGACAAGCCAATCATCTAACCCCACCCACTGGGTTAATCCTCCACAATAAAAAGGAACCACAGACCTCCAGAATACAGAAAGCCCACTCCAGATACAGCAATCTAAACAAGATGAAAAGGCAAAGAAATACCCAACAGGTAAAAGAACATGAAAAATGCCCACCAAGTCAAACAAAAGAGGAGGAGATAGAGAATCTACCTGAAAAAGAATTTAGAATAATGATAATAAAAATGATCCAAAATCTTGAAAACAAAATGGAGTTACAGATAAATAGCCTGGAAACAAAGATTGAAAAGATTCAAGAAATGTTTAATAAAGACCTAGAAGAAATAAAAAAGAGTCAATTAAAAATGAATAATGCAATGAATGAGATCAAAAACACTTTGGAGGGAACCAAGAGTAGAATAATGGAGGCAGAAGATAGGATAAGTGAGGTAGAAGATAAAATGGTGGAAATAAATGAAGCAGAGAGGAAAAAAGAAAAAAGGATCAAAAGAAATGAGGACAACCTCAGGGACCTCTGGGACACTGTGAAACGCCCCAACATTCGAATTATAGGAGTTCCAGAAGAAGAAGACAAAAAGAAAGGCCATGAGAAAATACTCGAGGCGGTAATAGCTGAAAACTTCCCTAAAATGGGGAAGGAAATAGCCACCCAAGTCCAAGAAACCCAGAGAGTCCCAAACAGGATAAACCCAAGGCGAAACACCCCAAGACACATATTAATCAAATTAACAAAGATCAAACACAAAGAACAAATATTAAAAGCAGCAAGGGAAAAACAACAAATAACACACAAAGGGATTCCCATAAGGATAACAGCTGATCTATCAATAGAAACCCTCCAGGCCAGAAGGGAATGGCAGGACGTACTGAAAGTAATGAAAGAGAATAACCTACAACCTAGATTACTGTATCCAGCAAGGATCTCATTCAGATATGAAGGAGAATTCAAAAGCTTTACAGATAAGCAAAAGCTGAGAGAATTCAGCACCACCAAACCAGCTCTTCAACAAATGCTAAAGGATCTTCTCTAGACAGGAAATGCAGAAAGGTTGTATAAACGTGAACCCAAAACAACAAAGTAAATGGCAACGGGACCACACCTATCAATAATTACCCTAAATGTAAATGGGTTGAATGCCCCAACCAAAAGACAAAGATTGGCTGAATGGATACAAAAACAAGACCCCTATATATGCTGTCTACAAGAGACCCACCTCAAAACAAGAGACACATACAGACTAAAAGTGAAGGGCTGGAAAAAAATACTTCATGCAAACGGAGACCAAAAGAAAGCAGGAGTCGCAATACTCATATCAGATAAAATAGACTTTCAAATAAAGGATGTGAAAAGAGACAAAGAAGGACACTACATAATGATCAAAGGATCAATCAAAGAAGAAGATATAACAATTATAAATATATATGCACCCAACATAGGAGCACCGCAATATGTGCGGCAAACACTAACGAGTATGAAAGAGGAAATTAATAGTAACACAATAATAGTGGGAGACTTTAATACCCCACTCACAACTATGGATAGATCAACTAAACAGAAAATTAACAAGGAAACACAAACCTTAAATGACACAATGGACCAGCTAGACCTAATTGATATCTATAGGACATTTCACCCCAAAACAATCAACTTCACCTTTTTCTCAAGTGCACACGGAACATTCTCCAGAATAGATCACATCCTGGGCCATAAATCTGGTCTTGGAAAATTCAAAAAAATTGAAATCATTCTAGTCATCTTTTCTGACCACAGTGCAGTAAGATTAGATCTCAATTACAGGAAAAAAATTGTTAAAACTTCAAACATATGGAGGCTAAATAACACGCTTCTGAATAACCAACAAATCATAGAAGAAATCAAAAAAGAAATCAAAATATGTATAGAAATGAATGAAAATGAAAACACAACAACCCAAATCCTATGGGACACTATAAAAGCAGTGCTAAGGGGAAGGTTCATAGCATTACAGGCTTACATCAAGAAACAAGAAAAAACCAAATAAATAACCTAACTCTACACCTAAAGCAATTAGAGAAGGAAGAAATGAAGAACCCCAGGATTAGCAGAAGGAAAGAAATCTTAAAAATTAGGGCAGAAATAAATGCAAAAGAAACTAAAGAGACCATAGCAAAAATCAACAAAGCTAAAAGCTGGTTTTTTGAAAAAATAAACAAAATTGACAAACCATTAGCAAGACTCATTAAGAAACAAAGAGAGAAGAACCAAGTTACCAAAATTAGAAATGAAAATGGAGAGATCACAACAGACAACACTGAAATACAAAGGATCATAAGAGACTACTACCAGCAGCTCTATGCCAATAAAATGGACAACTTGGATGAAATGGACAAATTCTTAGAAAAATATAACTTTCCAAAACTGAACCAGGAAGAAATAGAAGATCTTAACAGAGCCATCACAAGCAAGGAAATCGAAACTGTCATCAAAAATCTTCCAGCAAACAAAAGCCCAGGACCAGATGGCTTCACAGCTGAATTCTACCAAAAATTTAGAGAAGAGCGAACACCTATCTAACTCAAACTCTTCCAGAAAATTGCAGATGAAGGTTAGCTTCCAAACTCATTCTATGAGGCCACCATCACCCTAATTCCAAAACCAGACAAAGATGCCACAAAAAAAGAAAACTACAGGCCAATATCACTGATGAACATAGATGCAAAAATCCTTAACAAAATTCTAGCAAACAGAATCCAACAACATATTAAAAAAATCATACACCATGACCAAGTGGGCTTTATCCCAGGAATGCAAGGATTCTTTAATATCCGCAAATCAATCAATGTAATACACCACATTAACAAATTGAAAGATAAAAACCATATGATTATCTCAATAGATGCAGAGAAAGCCTTTGACAAAATTCAACACTCATTTATGATTAAAACTCTCCAAAAAGCAGGAATAGAAGGAACATACCTCAACATAATAAAAGCTATATATGACAAACCCACAGCAAGCGTCACCCTTAATGGTGAAAAATTGAAAGCATTTCCCCTGAAATCAGGAACAAGACAAGGGTGCCCACTCTCACCACTACTATTCAACATAGTGTTGGAAGTTCTGGCCACAGCAATCAGAGCAGAAAAAGAAGTAAAAGGAATCCAGATAGGAAAAGAAGAAGTGAAACTCTCACTGTTTGCAGATGACATGATCCTCTACAAAGAAAACCCTAAAGACTCTACCAGAAAATCACTAGAGCTAATCAATGAATATAGTAAAGTTGCAGGATATAAAATTAACACACAGAAATCCCTTGCATTCCTATATACTAACAATGAAACAACAGAAAGAGAAATTAAGGAAACAATACCATTCACCATTGCAACAAAAAGAATAAAATACTTAGGAGTATATCTACCTAAAGAAACAAAAGACCTATACATAGAAAACTATAAAACACTGATGAAAGAAATCAAAGAGGACACAAACAGATGGAGAAACATACCGTGTTCATGGATTGGAAGAATCAATATTGTCAAAATGGCTATTCTACCCAAAGCAGTCTATAGATTCAATGCAATCCCTATCAAGCTACCAACGGTATTTTTTACAGAACTAGACCAAAGAATTTCACAATTTGTATGGAAATACAAAAAACCTCAAATAGCCAAAGTAATCTTGAGAAAGAAGAATGGAACTGGAGGAATCAACCTGCCTGACTTCAGACTCTACTACAAAGCCACAGTCATCAAGACAGTATGGTACTGGCACAAAGACAGAAATATAGATCAGTGGAACAGAATAGAAAGCCCAGAGATAAATCCACGAACCTATGGACACCTTATCTTTGACAAAGGAGGCAAGGATATACAATGGAAAAAAGACAACCTCTTTAACAAGTGGTGCTGGGAAAACTGGTCAACCACTTGTAAAAGAATGAAACTAGAACACTTTCTAACACCATACACAAAAATAAACTCAAAATGGATTAAAGATCTAAATGTAAGACCAGAAACTATAAAACTCCTAGAGGAGAACATAGGCAAAACACTCTCCGACATAATTCACAGCAAGATCCTCTATGACCCACCTCCCAGAATATTGGAAATAAAAGCAAAACTAAACAAATGGGACCTAATGAAACTTAAAAGCTTTTGCACTACAAAGGAAACTATAAGTAAGGTGAAAATACAGCCCTCAGATTGGGAGAAAATAATAGCAAATGAGGAAACAGACAAAGGATTAATCTCAAAAATATACAAGCAACTCCAGCAGCTCAATTCCAGAAAAATAAATGACCCAATCAAAAAATGGGCCAAAGAACTAAACAGACATTTCTCCAAAGAAGACATACAGATGGCTAACAAACACATGAAAAGATGCTCAACATCACTCATTATTAGAGAAATGCAAATCAAAACCACAATGAGGTACCATTACACGCCAGTCAGGATGGCTGCTATCCAAAAGTCTACAAGCAATAAATGCTGGAGAGGGTGTGGAGAAAAGGGAACCCTCTTACACTGTTGGTGGGAATGCAAACTAGTACAGCCGCTATGGAAAACAGTGTGGAGATTTCTTAAAAAACTGGAAAGAGAACTGCCATATGACCCAGCAATCCCACTTCTGGGCATACACACTGAGGAAACCAGATCTGAAAGAGACACGTGCACCCCAATGTTCATCGCAGCACTGTTTATAATAGCCAGGACATGGAAGCAACCTAGATGCCCATCAGCAGATGAATGGGTAAGGAAGCTGTGGTACATATACACCATGGAATATTACTCAGCCATTAAAAAGAATTCATTTGAACCAGTCCTAATGAGATGGATGAAGCTGGAGCCCCTTATACAGAGTGAAGTAAGCCAGAAAGATAAAGAACATTACAGCATACTAACACATATATATGGAATTTAGAAAGATGGTAACGATAACCCTATATGCAAAACAGAAAAAGAGACACAGAAATACAGAACAGACTTTTGAACTCTGTGGGAGAAGGTGAGGGTGGGATATTTCAAAAGAACAGCATGTATACTATCTATGGTGAAACAGATCACCAGCCCAGGTGGGATGCATGAGACAAGTGCTCCAGCCTGGTGCACTGGGAGGACCCGGGGGAATCGGGTGGAGAGGGAGGTGGGAGCGGGGATTGGGAATAGGAATACATGTAAATCCATGGCTGATTCATATCAATGTATGACAAAACCCACTGAAATGTTGTGAAGTGATTGGCCTCCAACTATTAAAAAAAAAAAAAAAGAAAAAGAAGTAAAAAAAAAAAAAAAAAAAAAGGAATAAAGTACTGACACATGTTACAACATGGATGAACTTTGAAAACAAATGCTAAGTGAAATAAGGCATAGACAATAGATCAAATACTGTGTGATTCTACTTATATGTAGTACCCAAATAGGCAAATTCACAGAGACAAAATAGATTAGAAGGGCTGGGATGGGGAATGGGGCCTTATTGCTTAATAGGTACAGTTTCCATTTGAGGTTGATTGAAAAATTTTGTAAATAATGGAGATAGACAAATTGTGATTGTAATTAATGCCACTAAAATGGTTAAATGGCAAATTCTATGTTATATATATTTTATCACAATTTAAAAAATCAATAATTGTAATATACCAAAAAAAATAAAAAAGAAAACAGCATCCTAATATTCAACTAAATTACTAGACATGTGAGAAAGCAGAAAACATGACCCATAACCAAGAAATGAAAACACTAAATAGAAAATATAAGTGTCAAATTTAGAAGAAAAATATTTTTAAAAGAAAGAAAATTAAAATATAGAAATAGGGAGAGAATAGGTGGAAATTTTCAGCAAAGAGGGGAAAAACATATATTAAAAAAATCTAGAACCAAAACATACAATATCTGAAATGAAAAATATAGTACATGAACTAAAGATCAGAAACTCCAAGAGAAAGTATCAGTGTCCTTGAAAATTGTTCAAAACAAGCTATAAAATAAAGCTCAGAGGGAAAAAAAACAAAGACTAAAAAAAATAGACACACAATGAGTTGTGAGACAATGTTGAGGAACCTTACATGTGTAATTGGAGCTCAAAGAGAGGAGTGATACATTGACTTAAAAGAAAACAATTTTTGAAAAAATAATGACTAAAAAGTTCTCCAAATTTTAACATGAATATCAACCCACAAACTTTAAAAGTTTGACAGAACCAAAGTAAAATAAACCAGAACAAAAAGTCCTATGTCTAGGTACATCATAATCAAATCGAAGATAAGAGAAAGCTTTGTAAAAGCAGCCAGAGAAAGGCATGGGCTCCTCCTCACAGATGGTGCAAGCTATAAGCAATGGAGATGGCATCTTTTAAGTGCTGGAGTAAAATAAAAATCAACACATTGACCTGGAATTCCTTGGTCTGCAAAAGTATTCTGCAAAAATGGAGGCAAAATAAAGACGTTTCAAATAAAGAATAGAGGACAGTGAAAACATTCATAACTAACGTAACTACACTACCAAAAAAAAAAAAAATGTTCAAATGAGGTCTTTAGTCTCAAGGGTAACTGATACTAAAAGGAACTCGGGTATTGACAAGGAAGCGAAGCGTGCCAAATATAGTGAACTGAAAGTCATTCAATCGTGTCTGACTCTTTGTGACCCCATGGACTATATAGTCCATAGAAATCTCCAGGCCAGAATACTGGAGTGGGTAGCCTTGCCCTTCTCCAGGGGATCTTTCCAACCCAGGAATTGAACCCAGATCTCCTGCTTTGCAGGTGGATTCTTTACCAGCTGAGCCACAGGGAAGCCCGTCAAATATATTAGATATATGAAAAAATATTAAAAGACTTCTTCATTTAGTATCTTAAGTTATAAGACTATTTAAAGGGAAAAATGACTATGAAGTATTTAGTTTTAGCAGAGATAAAAGTAAAATGTGTGACAACAAGCAGAAGGATAGTGGATAAATGTTTTTAGGCTCTTACACTGTACATGAAGAGATAAAATTCTAATTTAAACTAGACTGCTATAAATTAATAACTCATATTGTATCTACATGACCAACCATTGGAAATCAAAACAGTGATAATTGAAAAAAACAAACAAAAAGGTTGAACAATAATAACTACTTGATTAAAATCTGACAGAAAAAGAAAAAGCGAAAAAACTAGTGACATAAATAAGGGGAAAAATAGCAAGATAGTAGAATTAAACACAATCATATCAATGATTACATAAATGTTAATAGGGTAAGCAATGATTTAAAGGCAGAGATTGTCAGACTGTAAACAAACAAGATTCAACTATATTAAGACACAGACTGTTAAAAATAACAAAATGGAAAATATGTAGTATGTATATGAAAGTGGGGGCTATAGAGATTGTAAATATTTTAAAATGATAAAGTAATATTATGAATTGGTTTGTACTCATAATACCAATTCTACAAAAACTCTCAGAATCTAGCAGAGAAGGAATTATTCCCCAGTTCATTTTATAGGCTACTATTACACTAGTACTCAATTTTGAGAAAAACTTAAGAAGAAAATGATAGAAAAATATTCCCCATGCATAAATCATAAAAATTCTTAACAAAATATTAGCAAATTAAAGTCAGCAATATATCAAAATCAAAAGCATCATGGCCAAGTGAGGCTTATCTGGAATGCAAAATTGGTTTACCATTTGGAAATCAATCAGTTTAAACCACAATAACAGAAGGAAAACCAAAAATATCCCATATGTCATTTTAATAAATGCAAAATTAAGCACCCATTCACGATAAAAATTTTTAGAAAACTAAAAATAAGGGGAAAATTCTCAACCTGACCCAGTATTGTCTATTAAAAAAAAGCCTACAGCAGAGCACAGGGAATTTTAGAGCAGTGAAGCTATTCTGTACAATGCTATAATAGTTGGATACATGACATACATTTGCCAAAATCCATAGAAGGTACAACAGAAAGGGTTAATTCTAGTGTAAGTATATACCTTGGTTAATAATAATGTCAGTAATCATTTATCAATAGTAACATAAACATTTTTTAGATGTTCTGCACTAACACAATATGTTAAGAAAAGGAGAAACTGAAAGTGGGGGAAGGAGAGCACATGGGAACGCTCTGTACTTTCTGTTCAATTTTTTTGTAAAATTAAATGTTCCCTACAGAATAAAGTCATTTTTTCAAAAGTGTACAGAAAAAAAAAATCAAACTTAATAGTGAAGCATTGAATACTTTCCCCCTAAAATGAGAAATAAAGCAAGAATGTCCACTCTCACCATTTCTATTCAACTTTGTGCTAGAGGTCCTGGCCAGCACAGTCACCTAGATTAAAAAAAAAAAAAAAACCTAACATAAAGGTTAGAAAGTAAGAATACTATTTTTATTTGCAGGTTGCATGGTAATGTATATTAAAAGTTCTAAGGACTCCTAAACTAATAAATCAATTTAGCAAAGTCATTGGAAGCAAGTTAAAATACAAAAATAAATTGTATTTTATGTGAGCAATGAACAATAAAAAATCATATATTAAAAATACCACTTACCACAGAATCAATAAATGCATAATATTTTGGGATAAATTTAACAAAAGGTGTTTAAGGACAGTGAAAATTATTCCATCAGGCCTTTTGGAAGAAATTTTGACAGACCAATTTTAAAATGTATACAGAATTTGAAAGGACTTAGCCAAAAAATCTTCAAAAAGAAGAACAAAGAGAACTTACATTACCTGATTGCAAGACATACTATAAAGTTGTGACAATTGAGACAATGTGATATTGACATAAAGTTATAAACATGCAGTTTAATGAAACCAAGTAAGTAGTCTAAAAATAGAACCAATAAATGGTCACTGTTTTTAAAAACACACCAAAGCAATTAAGAGGAAGAAAAGTCTTTTCAGAATGTTATGCAGGAAAACTGGATGACCATGTTTTAAAAATTGAACTTTGACCTCTATCTCACAGCACACTCAAGCTTAATTTGAGGTATATCATAAATATAAATATAAAACCTAAAACTTCTAGAAGAACACAGAGAAGTCTATCTTGGTAAGCATGGCAAAGGCAAATATTTTTATATAGGACAGAAAAAGCACTTACCATAAAAACAAGATAAATTATACGTCCTTAAAATTAAAAATTTCTGCTCATAAAAAAGAAGCATTAAAAAATGAAAACACAAGCCATAGCTAGGAGAACATATATATTTTTTCATTTATTTTTATTTGTTGGAGGCTAATTACTTTACAATATTGTAGTGGTTTTTACCATACATTGACATGAATCAGCCATTGATTTACATGTGTTCCCCATCCCAATCCCCTCTCCCACCTCCCTCCCCATCCCATCCCTCTGGGTCTTCCCAGTGCACCAGCCCTGAGCACTTGTCTCATGCATCCAACCTGGACTGGTGATCTGTTTCACCCTTGATAGTATACTTGTTTCAATGCTATTCTCTCAGAACATCCCACCCTCGCCTTCTCCCACAGAGTCTAAAAGTCTGTTCTGTACATCTGTGTCTCTTTTTCTGTTTTGCATATAGGGTTATCGTTACCATCTTTTTAAATTCCATATATATGTGTTAGTATACTGTATTGGTCTTTATCTTTCTGGCTTACTTCACTCTGTATAATGGGCTCCAGTTTCATCCATCTCATTAGAACTGATTCAAATGAATTCTTTTTAATGGCTGAGTAATATTCCATTGTGTATATGTACCATAGCTTCCTTATCCATTCATCTGCTGATGGGCATCTAGGTCGCTTCCATGTCCTGGCAATTATAAACAGTGCTGCAATGAACATTGGGGTGCACGTGTCTCTTTCAGATCTGGTTTCCTCGGTGTGTATGCCCAGAAGTGGGATTGCTGGGTCATATGGCAGTTCTATTTCCAGTTTTTTAAGGAATCTCCACACTGAGGAGAACATATTTATAATACTTATAATTGGAAAAATGACTTGCGTCCAGAATATATAAAGAACTCTTACAACTTAATAATGAAAAGACAATCTGATTAAAAAGTGGTCAAAATAATTGAATAGACACTTCACTAAAGAATGTACAAAATGACCCCTAAACTCATGAACAAGTATTCAAAATTATTCATCATCAGGAAAATGCAAATTAAAGCCAAAATTATATGTCATTTCATACACACAGAAGCTCTAAATGTTGGTGAAGATGTGGAGCAGCTGAATTTCTCATGCATTATTAGTGGGGGTGTAAAATAATGTAGACATTTTGGAAAACCAGCAGTTTCTTATAAAAATATACATACCCTATGACCAATAATTTCACTACAAGAACAGATAAAGACATATGTTGGGAAAATGCATGTATATGAATGTTCATATCACCTTTCTTTATAATAATTAAAATTTAAAAATCCAAATATTCATCAAGAAGGATATGAATAAATGTTAGTCTCTCAGTCATGTCCAACTCTTTGCAACTTTATGGACAGTAGCCCACCAGGCTCCTCTGTCCATGGGATTCTCCAAGCAAGAATACTGGATTGGGTTGCCATTCCCTTCTGCAGGGGATCTTCCCAACCAGATTCTTTACCATCTGAGCCACCGGGGAAGCTATGAATAAATAAATAGTGGTATATTCATAAAATGAAGCAATAAAAAGTATTGAGCCACAAATGCATGCAGTAAAATGGACAAGTTTCAAAAACATTTTGCTAATCAAATGAAGCCAGACCTAAAGGATACTTTATGAAAAAGATACTGTATAATTCCATTTTTTTTGAAATTCTACACTGGTAAGGATTTGGCATTAGAGTTTAGAGGATGGTGGCCTGTGATGTGGGGCTAGAACAGGAATTTACTGGAAGGAGCATGATGGAACTTTATGGGAGAGTAATATTCCGTATCTTGATTCATTTGTGGAAACACAGATGTACATATTTATCAAAATGCATCAAACTTACAAATGCATTCGTCTACATATAAATTATACTTCAATATATAAGGGGCGAAGGTTTTTAAACATACACACCCCAAGGAGGGGACAGGAGAAGAGAAAAAAGATTTTGTTGGTTTAGTGTTTTATCCTTAATGTATCCCAAAGAACTATAAGAATGCTTCGTACACAATATATGTTAGTTGCTCAGTCACGTCCGGCTCTACAACCTCTGCGCTCTTACTGTGCCAGGCTCCTCTGACCATGGAATTTTCCAGGCAAGAATGAAGTGGGTTGCCATTCCATTCTTCAGGGCTTCCCTTGTGGCTCAGCTGGTAAAGAATCTGCCTGCAATGCGGGAGCCCTGGGTTCAATCCCTGGGTTGGGAAGATCCCCTGGAGAAGGGAAAGGCTACCCACTCCAGTATTCCAGCCTGGAGAATTCCATGGACTGTATAGTCTACGGGGTCGCAAACAGTCGGACACGACTGAGCGACTTTCACTGCACTTTCTTCAGGGTATCCTCCCAACCCAGGGATCGAACCCCGGTCTCCTATATTACAGGCAGATTCTTTATGGTCTGAATCACTAGTTACTCAGAAAATATTAGTTCAATGAATGAAGTGATATATATGAAAATTTTTAACTAATGAACACAAAACTATTACTAGTAGCAACTTTTGAAAGTCAACCTAATAAAGAGGAGGATGCTTACATCCAACTTTTCATCTTACTATCCAGTCGATCCTGAATGCGTATTACATCTACACATGTATATACACATGTGCACATGTGATTTTCAGAAACTCATCATGTTACATTTATGCATATTTTTTAAATATAAATTTTGGTAAAAATTAAAAGGTCTAGCATTTAACAGAACCCAGTGTATTCTTTTGGATACATGAAATAATATATAAGTGATGATTTTCCAAAATATTAGCCATTTGAGTTTTTAATAACTTTAAGTCCTCTTTATATAGTTCAGTGTGTGTCAAAGGCTGAACTAAAAATTTCATGGTACCTGTTAGCAGTAAAATTGGCTGTGATTGACAAAGATCAACAGGGAGATTAATTGCTGCTGATGTTCTCAGCAACTCTGCAAAGGGAATATTTGTATTTGTAGTTTATGAATGATAAAAATTGAGGTCAGGAAATCTAAGTGTTTGTCAGGATTCGTAGGCACAGGGAGATTTACCTCAGAATGTACTGCTGCACCTGATCCCTTAACTGATGCTTTTTATAAGGACTTTATTTGTTTCTCATGTATCTTAGCTTAGTAAAGAGGAAAAATAAGAAGTCACATTTTTAAAAGGCTAATTAAATTTGTAATATAGCAGCCAGAAAGTCTGGTTTAGGGAAGAAGATAATCACCAGGAAGGAGTTGCTAGATGGTAGGTACAGAATTTAACTGAGGGGTAGGCCAACTAGATTGCTGCTTAAAACACTGATATGGGGATGTTAAACTATTGATGAAATAAATTAGAAATGAAGTGCTTGCTGAGTTAGATTTTCTCAAATGGCTTTTCATGTTATTATAGAAATACAAATTTGTACAAATGCAGCTGAAGCAGACAGAGCTTCAGATGGAAATGTAAAGAGTGCTCACTATCATGAACATGCCTCTATTGAATAATTTTGCAACATGCACATGCAATTGCAGTCAGCCAAAAGACAGCAGGAGCTGGCAGCTGAAACTCTGAGACCAAACTTTTACACAGCACAAGGCTGTTCACAGGATTGAGGAATTTCCTTCATTATCTAAATCTTTAATGAGCTTGCCAAGAGGTTGTCTGGTTTGGATAATCACAAAAGAGCAGAAGAAAGAATAAGAGCTATAGGAAAGCAAGAAACTTTTGTCTGCTTTCCCCCCTAGACGTTTGACTCTGCTTTGGGCAGCAAAGTGAATCAATAAATAAATTTATTTCTGTATACATTTTTATTAATGGGAAATCAGAGTCTTCCTACCCCTTTAAGTAAATGTTGAATAAATATTTATAATTCATTTTGAAATGGAACCAAATTATTAGTCAGGAGACGCCCACATGTCTAGATCTAGGCTTGGCTGTGTTTATATAGTCTTTCTTTTTATCCTTTTCATCATAGAATCACGGGGGTGGGGGGAAGGCAAAGAACTCCTCTATGATTAGGATTATCTGAGGAAAAACAAAAGCTACAATCTTAAACCACATTTTTAAAAAACCATAAAATTTTGAGTGGAGTGTACTGAATGCTAACCTGAGTATGGAATGTAAATGTGTTACAAGAATTCAGATATTAGGCCATTTGCCAATGGCACAAAAGGGAAGAGTTTGGTATGAGGTTGATCTTGAGCTGCACAGGAAAGATCAGTAGAATTGGCAGAGCTGAATACCAAACACAGGTAGAATGCCACTAGAGAACTATGGTGAAAGTGAAACTCTTAGTCACTCAGTCGTGTCTGATTGTTTGCACCCCCATGGACAGTAGCCTGCCAGGCTCCTCTGTCCATGGGATTTCCCAGGCAAGAATACTGGAGTGCATAGCCATTCCCTTCTCCAGGGGATCTTCCCAACCCAGAGATCAAACCCAGGTTTCCTGCATGCAGGCAGATTCTTTACCATCTGAGCCACCAGGAAATCCCATCCTATTTCTTCCTGTTACCTGCTCTTTTCCATCCACACCTTTCCCATAACTCAGTACCTCTCAACTTCGTGTATGTATACACACACACACACACACACACACACACACAAGTTCTTACCTTGAAGAAAGATTTTTCGGCAAAGTATATGGTTAGCTATAAAAGCTACTTTTACAACAAAATTAATTCGGTAATTTGCAAGAGCTTCTCAGAGATAATAGTCTTTACTGAAAAGCAGAATAGCAAAAGATAGTCCCAATGAAGGCAAATTTTGCATCCCTTGGATTCTTCCACAGATGTAACTTCTATTCAAACATCATTACAGGGAAAGTTTACCAAAAAGTTCCTATTCATCTTGGGACAAGATGAAAATGCTCTCTATTTGGTACCTGCTTGAAATGGAAGATGTCGTTTGAAAGAGACTTCTGTGAACAAGGACTTGGCCTGCCTTCAGTCCTATAACACCATCTGTAGTAGTAGGAGTAAAAACACCGGCATCGTTCATTAGGTAAAAGTGAGGTTTCTATTGTTTTTTCAGCACTGAACCAGATGTTGGCATGATTGCGCTTCTCTCCTTGGCTGCTCATGGAGAAGTCTTATTTGGAAACTTTAGCACATAGAGAGGGATCCTTTGTTGGCAAAGAGAAAAGAAGCTGGAATGGTCATTTCTGAATTATTTCTATAGTGTGGTGGGTTATTTTCCAAAAAGATTATTATAGGGATAAACCACTCTAAAACTTATTTGAAATAATGAATCACACTTCTTTCAAGCTTTCTTTTCTTAACTCCATTTGAAAATATAATCACAGTAATATAGTTGTTCATTTAACATTTAATGATGTAGCAGAAGTTACTGCCAATCTGCAAAATTACTTCAATTAATATGGAGGAGAGAGAATAGGCAGAAACAATGCTTGATCTTCTTACCATAATTTAAAAAGAAAAGAAAATCACATGCCAAGACATACATCAACCATGCAAATCGTTTTTATAGATAGCCACTGTGAAAAGAAGTATTAAAAACTCTAGGAAATATTCCACAAATATTTTACTACCCATAAACAAGTTTTATGAAAAATACATACTTGCTCTTTATGCCTACCCTAAATTTTATAAGGCCTTGTCCTTGTATGCATTCCAATTTTTATAATAATTATAAATGAGATTATAAGTAAATGAAGACAAGAGAAAGAGATAGGTGAGAATTTATCAAAAAAGGGACGACTTTAAAAGACAAAAGATGATTCTGGATACAGAATAAAGCTACAAAAATAATTTTAGTTTTATTCTAGAGTGAAACCCCAAGCCAGCATGATTTCTATAGGTATGTATGTAGAAATAAACTAAAATTTTGAAAAAAAATTTGGTATATTTTATAAATACAAAGAACAAATAAAATTAAGATGTTAGAGAAAGCCCCCTGAGCTAGTTAGAGTGATCCTTCATTCTAACCTGTATTGACTAATGCACTAAAAAAGAAAAATGGTACTGAGAATATAATAATTACTATGGGAAATTTTACACTGAAGAAAATTTATGACTGTAAAGACTTCTAGTGCAAACCAGAAAAGAGAAAAAACAGAAATTACATAAGCAAATCACAAATTTGGGAGAAATTTCTGCTCATGATTGGAACATATAAAATCATGAGACTATCATTGTCACACTAGCCTTGAGAATAAACCAGACAAGCTACAAAATTATAGCTTAAAAAACCTATCATAAGGACTTCCCTGGTGGTCCAGTGGTTTAAAATCTGCCTTGCAATGCAGGGGACGCAGGTTTGATCCCTGGTTGGGGAAGTAAGATCCTACATGCCTCAGAGCAGCTAAAGCCCACACCTCAACTATTGAGCTTGACGCAGCCAAATAAATAATTTTTTAAAATCCATCATAAAAAATAAATAAATGGTACCAAAGTAAACTTAAAAGCTTTCATACAACAAAGGAAAAAAAGAAAATAAATGAAAATGAAAAGACAGCCTACAGACTGGGAGAAAATATTTGCCAATGATGTGACCAAAAAGGGCTTCATATCCAAAATACAGCTTATACATCTCAATATCAAAAAACAAATAACCCAATCAAAAAATGGACAGGAGACCTAAATAAACATTTTTCTAAAGAAGACATACAGATAGCCAACAGGCACATGAAAAGATGCTCAACATTGCCAATTATTAGAGAAATCCAAATCAAAACTACAGTGAGGTATCACCTCACACTGGTCAGAATGGCCATTATCAAAAAATCTATAAATAACAAATGCTGGAGATAACAAATAACAAATGGTATGTACAAAAGAGTACAGCCATATGGAGAACAGTATGGAGGTTCCTTTAAAAACTAAAAACATAGTTACCTTATGATCCTGTAATCCCACTCTTGGACATATATCCAGGAAAAGAAAAATACTCTAATTCAAAAAGACACATGCACCCTAGTGTTCACTGCAGCACTATTTACAATAGCCAAGACATGAAAGCAACCTGAATGTCCACCAACAGAGGGATGGATAAAGAAGATGTGGTGTATGTATATATATACAGTGGAATATTGCTCAGCCATAACATGAATGAAATACTGCCATTTGCAGCAACTTGGATGGACAGAGATTATTATACTAAGTGATAACACTAAGATAGTGAGACAAATATCATATGATATCATTTATATGCAGAATCTTAAAATATTATGTAAATTAACTTATTTACAAACCAGAAATAGACTCATAGAAAAAAACTTATGGTTACCAAAGGGGTGATCCAAGGGGAAAGGGAAGGATGGATAAATTAAGAGTTTGGAATTAACAGATACATACTACTATATGTAAAATAAACAAACAACAGGAACCTACTATATAGCACATAGAACTATATTCAATATCTTGTGATAACCTATAATGTAAAAGAATCTGGAAAAGGACATATACATACACATACCTATATGTGTATATATTTATGTGTAACTGAATCACTTTGTTGTATATCTTGAAACTAACCTGACACTGTAAATCAACTATTCCTTCCCTGGTGGCTCAGTGGTAAGGAATCTGCCTGCCAATTCAGGAGACTCAAGTTCAACCCCCGGGTCGGGAAGATCCCCTGGAGAAGGAAATGGCAACCCACTCCAATATTCTTGCCTGGTAAATCCAATGGACAGAGAATTCTGGTGGGCTACAGTCCATAGGGTCACAAAGAGTCGTACATAACTGAGTGACTGTCACTTTCACTTCACTGATTGACCCAATACTTTTATTAAAGGAACATTTCTTTACCCACTGCTCTGCAGTGCCATCCTTGGCATAAATCAAGTGTTCACAGGTGTGGGTATCTTTCTGGACTCTGTATTCTCTTCTTCTATCCTTACAAAATTCCATCTGTTGTTTTTACTCTGTCTTTAATTCTTCATATCTGATAGTGGAGGCCACCAAGTTTATTCTTCCAGATTGTACTGGAAATTTTTGATTCTTTGAATTTTCATGTAATTGTAGAATCAGTTTGTGTAGAATATCTCACATCTTCAGTTGAACTGGTCCCTATTTATTATTTTCTCATGTAAATGGTATTTCTAAATTTTATTTTTTACTTTCTCACTGGTTACTAGTAATGTGAATATAATTTATATTTTTTAACTTTGAATTATATCCATCAACCTTGCTAACTGTTTATTAATTCAATTGCTTTTCTGTATATTATTTTTAAATGTTCATAACTATATGAGCATACAGGTATAAAATTTAGCAGTTTTAGTAAGTGCATAGTAATATCCCATTAGAGATTTAACTTGTATTTCCCAGTCTTTTGTACCTTTTTACTGCTGAGTCACAAACATTCTGTCATATGGATATACCACTGTTCCTTTATCCATTCCTGCTGAAGCACATTTTATTTGCTTCTTGGAACAATTATGTTTAATTTTCTATAATTGCTATATATTATTTTTTGTGAACATTAGCTTTTATTTCTCTTAAGAAATATCTAGGGATATGATTAATGTGTTATGTGGTAATTGTATGTCTAACTTAATTAAACACGGCTGTATCATTTTTTATTCTGACAAGCAGTATATACAGGAATTGCAGATATTCCTCCATCCCTTTATGTTAAACCTTCGTGTCTTTATATTTAAAATGAGTTTCTTACGGGCAATATACAATTGTCTTCTTAAATCCCATCTGACAACCTCTGGCTTTTAATCGGGCATCCTTAAACCATTTGTACCTAATGTAATTATTGATAAAGTTGGGCTTAATCAATCATTTTGCTATTGTTTTCTGTGTTCTTTTAGATTAGTTGTTTAGGTTTTGTTTCCTATTTTTTCCCATTGCTGGCTTATTAGCCATAACTCTTTGCTTTTGGCTTAATAAGCCATTGCCTTAGGGTTTATAACATACATCTTTAATTTATCACAGTCTACCTCTAGTAATAGTGTACAATTTCCCATATGAGAGCTTTACAATAATATATGCCACACTTCTTTCAATACCTAAGGCCATAACCTCTTTTCTTTTATTCCTGGGCTCTGGGTTGCTCTCTATGTCACTGGTTTTCCCATGGTCCAGAGTTGCTGAACGTTCAAAGACTATTTCAGAATAATTTCATTCTTAATTTCATTTGTTTCAGTTTTATCTATGATTAAAACTTAGATTATGCTTAATATGGGGGACTCTACTTTTCCTTACGCTACTTTAGAATGTATGCAAGTTAGATATCATTACCCTGAAGTAATTGGTATCAAGTTCCCTTTCTCCTGAACTAGGTATAGTTTTGTGAAAATATGGGAATGATTCTAGGAAGTAAATGATCATAAGTGTAATGAACTGATACCTGCGTAAAATTTAAGTTGTAACATTTGACAAGTAATTAGAAAAGATTTTTCCAATTTCTCAGTATAAGGAAACCTTTACTTTCACTTGGAGTATTTATTTTTAAAAGTTTGTAGGATATGTAGTTAGCTACACTTATTGTGGTGATCAATTTTTGATATATAAAGATACTGAATCACTATGTTGTACACCAGAAAATAATATTATACATCAATTATACCTCAATTTTTAAAAAAAATATATGTATGCATCTGTATAACTTTGTTGCCTGGGTTAATTTCACATTCTATATAATTTTTTGAATTGAAATAATTTCTTCAGTTCAATAAGACCATTTTATTCGTCTTACCTGAATTTGACAGTGTTGAATTTGATGTTGTCTATCACCCTAGCTGTTTATATCAAGCTTTTTAAAAAAATGACGTGCTGTGTGTTCTCAGTCGCTTCAGTCATGTCCAACTCTTTGCAACCCATGGACTGTAGCCTTCCAGTCTCCTCTGTTTGTGGGATTTTCCCAGCAAGAATACAGGATTGAGTTGCCATGCCCTCCTATGGGGGATCTTCCCGACTCTGGGATCAAACCTGTGTATCCTACATTGCAGGCGGATTCTTTACTGCTGAACCACCGAGGAAGCCCATAAAAAGTGACTTATTTTGACAGAATTCTTGACTCCCAATAAGTTTTACCAGCCTGTAGACATTTTTTATGACAGCACAAGTATTTGCATAGTAAAATATCAGAATTTTTTCTTTAGCTTTAAATGTAAGCCAGATGAACAAAATGACCTATTTTAATTTAACTGGAAATGAGACCCAGACTGCAAATACCATCATGTGTTAATTTTCCAGTTATAATAGGTGAGTAGGGTTTTTCTATCTACTTTTAAAATTAACCTCAAAGTATTTCTTGTGCCTACTGAATTGTTCACACTAATTATTAAATAAAAGACTAAGTTTTCTGTCTATACCATAATTCCCCAGAAATGCTCATGTCTGAAAGGGAAATGTTGCAAGACAAAAATAAGGTTTTTAGGTAAGTGTAATGTTATATGGTGAAATTTCCATGGAAATATTTTCATAAGTAATGAAAGAAATATTATGAGCAAGTTCTTGGACTATAATCCTTGTGAGATGGTTTAAAAGGTATGTGAATGCTACAGATCCTCCAGAAAGGGCTCCCCTTTTCCCAACTCAGACCTTACTTACTACGAGGTAAGACTGGTTTTGCTTTCAATATTTTAGGTGCAAATCCACTATCAAAAGTCACCTTGACTTTTAAAAGTCAAGACAAACACATTTTATTAAGAATGAAGTATTTCTTGAAAAAAAATTATTGCTTTTAAAATGTTAGCATTTTTAATGTAAAATGGAGATTGCTTTAAAGGATCACAATGTCTGATGAATGAACCCTTAAAAATTGTATCCAGGTTTGTTTTAAAGAAAACATGTAATTAACCAAGATCTTAGGCAATGACTGAGAAGTCTTAGCAATTTGTATACCTAAAATAGATTAAAAACAAATGAGAGGACATAATATGCATTCTACCAAAGGGTTAAGATCAATCATATATATATCATACTAAACCAAAGAATAATGGAATCATTTGTTGTCTGGAGACACATGTCAGGGTGCCGTATGAAGCTTGATCCTAGGGCTATTAGTAAGTTTAAGTTTGGCTCCTGAAATAGGTTCCAGGTCAGCCAATTCGTAATTATTCATTTAACATGTCAAAGCATTGACTCAACTGAACAAAGACTTGATTGATAAGTGCTGTTACTAAGACTAGTGCCAAAGGTGTACTTAGTTCAAGGTGCACCAAGTAAAGACCGAGTCTCTCACCACAGGATTTGAAAGACTGTGCCAGCCAGCCCCTGCTACCTTTCAGAGATGGATTAACTTTTCCAAACGGTAAGAGTCCGTTTTCAATTGAAGCCTTCTTGGAGACCACAGGAAGTAGAAAAATCAGTCCCTTCATCGCAAATCATTAAAATCTGAGTAAGAAAAGTGATACAGTAAAATCGGCTATCCCTAATGTTTGGTAAGGAGTTCTGGATAATCAAATATTGTGGTCAAGAATGTGTGTATGTTTAAAGAATTACGAATAAAAATATAGTCTTCACCCCATGTGTCATAATATAATGTATAGTAATAAAATATATTTGTAATGATCCCAAAAGCACTTTAGTATTTTAGTCTCCAAGTCAGCATCACGACTAATCATCATATTTACTAACCAGTTTAGGGAGAGTGGAAGCTGAGGCCCTATGAAAAAGGAGCACACTCCATGGAGCTGTGCCTCGGGAAGTTCCTACCTTCAGGCCTTCTCTAATTTACTCCCAAAGAGCAGCCTCTTTGTTTACAAATTCCCAGTTGTGGTTCCCTGTCCCCTATACTGTGATCTGTTTTCTGTAGCTCTGTGCCCTGTGACCTCCATAATGGAATCTCTTGTTTGGAACTTCCCAGTACCTTGCCAGTTTCATCCTTTTCCAGACAGTGTCTTAGATTCTCCCTTTGTTCTATGCCAAAAATCTCCAGCCAGTCTTTGTTCTGCTCTTTGCTGATCCCAAAGAAATGGAGATCATTGGCATAAAAGATTTCATATATCATGCTGCCATTCCCATGCCTTAACGGAAGAGGGATTTCCTGTGACTCCATTACAAATGACAGACTTATAAACATGGGAAGGAGCTATGTTCCTTCCCACTTTTTCCACTGCCAAGGTCTCATATCTGAATATGTATGCACGCTTGAGACTTGTACTTGAGACATATCTGAATATATATGGAGGCTTGAGACTTGTACTTGGAAAGTACACAGGGCACAAAATTACAATAATAGCATCATCAATAAGAAAGATTTACTGCATATCAAATATGGCACCAATATGGGAATGGCAGCCCTTGTAACCATACCTAGAAGGTAAATGGCACATCTGGAATTTTAGGGGAAATTCACAAAAGAACACTTAGGGTAATGGTCTCCCATTAAATTGCCATCTCCAAATGCTCTATAATTTGTTTTTTAAAAGAAATGGCTGAAATAGTAGACAGTATTACTTGAGATTAATTCCTTCAGAAGAAATGTTAATTTACACTGTTTCAAAGTAAATTCAAGATGGCCAAGCTACTTGTCATTTTACTATTTCTCAAATTAACAACAGCAGGCTGCATCAGGTGGTTCTTTGTGGCTTCCATCAGACACAAGATGTGTTGTCATCAAATGTTATGAGAGAATCAAATGCATTTCAGGCAACACTTTATCATCAGGAAAAAATGATTTTCATCCTTGTGAAAATCATATTTAAGCATTAAGACAGCATTCTACCTATCTACTAAGGACAAAAATAGAATTCAAATCAATAAGACACTTGGATTCCAGGAGAAAATGTCACAACATGAATAAATCACAGGATAGAGCATGCAAAAGACTAAAAAATGTTCTGGTAAAAATACTCTTTCACAGTAATAATAAAAATGCCAAATAAAACTTTGTATCATTTCCTTCCTATAAAAGTATCAAGCAATTTTTTAAAAAAGATAATACTCTCTTCATGCAAGGATGTAGAAGATAAGAACTGCTAGAAATGTAAATTTGTAAGCTGACCTGGAAAACAAGTATGCAGTTTTAATTAGGAGCTTTAAAATGATTATTAACTTTTTACTGATGTATAGTTGATGTACAGTATTATATATTACAGGTGTATAATATAGTGATTCACAATTTTGAAGGTTATACTCCATTTATAGTTATTATAAAATATTAACCATAAAACCTGTGTGGTAAAGTATATCCTTGTTGCTTATTTTATGTATAATAGTTTGTACCTCTTAATTCCCTACTTATATTTTGCTACTTCCCTCTTTCATCTTCCGACTCGTAACCAGAAGTTTGTTTTCTGTATTTGCGAGTCTGTTTCCTTTTGTTATGTTCACTGTTTGTTGTATTTTTTAGATCCCACATATAAGTAATATCATACAGTATTTGTCTTTCTCTGTCTGACTTAATCCATTTAGCTTAATACCCTCCAAGTCCATCCATGTTGTTGCAAATAACAAAATTTCACTTTTATGGCTGAGTAGTATTCCATTACTTATTTATACCACATCTTATTTATCCAGTCATCTGATGATGAACACTTAGATTGCTTCCATATCTTGGCAGTTCTAACTGAGCTAGATTTTTAAAAAATTGTTATTGGAGTATGGTAGATTTACAATGTTTGTGTTACTTTTTGCTGTACAACAAATGATAAATGAACTTATTTACAGAATGGAAGTAGAGTTAAAGATGTAGAAACAAGTTTTACGGGAAGGAAGGGAGGGATAAATGGGAGATTGGGATTGACATATACATACTGCTATATATAAAATAGATAACTAATAAGGACCTACTTTATATCACAGGGAACTCTACCCTATACTCTATAATGACCTATATGAAAAAAGAATCTAAATAAGAGTAGATACATGAATATGTATAATGTTTTTTTTTATATTGAGTTGTAAGAGCTGTTTATATATTTTGGTATTAACCCATTGTTGGTCATATATTTCACAAATATTTTCTCCTGTAGGTTGTCTTCATTTTATCAATAGTTTCCTTTCCTGTGCAAGAGCTTTTAAGTCTAACTAGGTCCCATTTGTTTACTTTTGCTTTTATTTCTTTTCCTTTAGAAGATCAAGAGAATATTACTATGATTTATGTCAGATATTGTTCTGCCTGTTTTTCTCTAGGAGTTTCATGGTTTCAGGTCTTGCATTTAGATCTTTAATTCATTTTTAGTTTATTTTTGTATATGTAATTAGAGAGTGTTTTAATTTCATTCTTTTACACATGGCAGTCAAGTTTTCTCAACACAACTTATTAAAGACTGTCTTTTCTCCACTGTGTATTCTTGCCTCCTTTGTCATAGAATAATTGACCACAGGTGTGTGGATTTACTTCTGGGCTCTCTATTCTGTCCATTGATCTATGTGTCTGATTTTTGTGCCAGTGCCAGGATGTTTTGATTATTGTTACTTTGTAGTATACCCTGAAGTCAGGAAGCATTATTCCTCCAGCTCTGTTCCTCTTTCTCAAAATTATTTTGGCTGTTCAGAGTCTTTTGTGTTTCCATACAAATTTTAGGATTATTTGTTCTGATTATGTAAAAAATGCCATTAGTGTTCTGATAGAGATTGCCTTGAATCGGCAAACTGCCTTGTGTTTCTTCCAATCCAAGAATAGGTATAATCTTTCAATCTGTGTCATCTTCAATTTGTTTCATCAGTGTCTTAAAGTTTTCTGAATACAGGTATCTTATCTCCTTAGGTTTATTCCTATATATTTTATTTGATGGCAAGTGGGATTGATTTTTTTTTATATGATGGCAAGTGGGATTGTTTCCTTCATTACTATCTCTGATATTTTGTTGGCATATAGAAATGCAACAGATTTCTATATATTAATTTTGTATTATGCAACTTGACTGAATTCCTTGATGAGCTCTAATAATTTTCTGGAATAAAATGATTATTAACTTTTGATGCAATATATCTACTTATAAGAATCTACAAAGAGGAAGTATGGAATCTATGCTGGGGAAATAATCAGAGACAAAATTTTTTTTCTACCTTGTTCATAAGAGAAAAACTCGGCCTCAGCAATAGGAAAATGGATGTGTGTGTGTGCTCAGTTGTGTCTGACTCTTTGAGACCCCACGGACTGTAGCCATCAGGCTCCTCTGTCCATGGAATTTTCCAGGCAAGAATACTGAATAGGGTTGCCATTTCCTACTTCAGTAGATCTTCCTTACCCAGGGATTGAACCTGCATCTCTTACATCTCCTGCATTGACAGGTGGTTTCTTTACCACTGTTCCACCTGGGAACCCCTAGGAAAATAGATAAATAATGGTAATTATAGAAAAGGAAATGTTATTCAGTCATTTACGCAGTTCTTAAAAAATCAGAGACATGAAGAAATGTTCATAATCTAATATTTGGCAAAATAAAGCATATATGTGGAATAAAAAGTGTTATAATAAATCACATATTATTAATACACAGTACATATAACATACATTATATATTTGTTATATTATTGACATATAAGAGGGCTTCCCAGGTGGTTCAATGGTAAAGAATTTGCCTGCAAATGCAGAGACCGCAGGAGATGCAGAAACCATCCCTGGGTGGGGAAGATCCCCTGGAGGAAGAAATGGCAACCCACTCCAGTATTCTTTCTGGGACAATCCAATGGAGAGAGAAGACTGGCAGGCTATAGGCCATGGGATTGCAAAGAGCTGAACATTACATATATGAATCATATTATAAATATGTACTACATTAATTACAAATTATACATATATGTGTGTATGCACACATACATGCATACATATGGGGCTTCCCTGGTGGCCCTAGTGGTAAAGAACCTGCCTGCCAATGCAGGAGACATAAGAGACACAGGTTCAATCCCTGGGTCAGGTAGATTCCCCTGGAGGAGGGTATGACAACCTACTCCAATATTCTTGCCTGGAGAATCCCATGGACAGAGGAGTCTGGCAGTCTATGGTCCATAGGATCACAAAGAGTCAGACACAACTGAAGCAACTTAGCGTGCATGCATGTATATGTATGTATATACACATACACACACACAGAGGGGGATATGTATATATGCTTGTGTGTTCACTCTTTGGGGAAATGTACCAGAACCACATTCTTGATTGTTACTTTTAGTGAATATTAATCAGTACAGTGAAAGAACACATGCTACATATGGAAGAAATATAAACTTAAAGAAAATAATGGCATCCTGATGTGCACTCTGTGTATCCTTGTAGCATACTTTCATCAAAAATTTTTAAGTCAATACTCAGTTACCTTACACTTCCTCTGGGTTCAGTGTGAGATTAGGTATATTTGCTACCATGTGGGAAATGTCAGAAGAGTGAAAGAAAATTGAAACAAAGACAAGGACTAGAGTATTAGTTTATCATACTGTGCTACTAAATGACATTATTATCAGTTCAGTTAAGTCACTCAGTTGTGTCTGAATCTTTGCAATCCCATGGACTGCAGCCAGGCTTCCCTGTCCATCACCAACTCCTGGAGCTTGCTCAAACTCATATATATCAAATAGGTGATGTCATCCAACCATCTCATCCTCTGTTGTCCCCTTCTCCTCCTGCCTTCAGTCTTTCCAAGCATCAGTGTCTTTTCCAATGAGTCAGGTCTATGTATCAGGTGGCAAAAGTATTGGAGCTTCAGCTTCAGCATCAGTCCTTCCAATGATTATTCAGGATTGATATCTTTTAGGATGGACTGGTTTGATCTCCTTGCAATCCAAGGGACCACCAAGATTCTTCTCCAACACCATAGTTCAAAAGCATGCATTCTTGTGGCACTCAGCTTTCTTTATGGTCCAGCTCTCACATCCATACATGACTACTGGAAAAACCATAGCTTTGACTTGACAGACCTTTGTCAGCAAAGTAATATCTCTGCTTTTTAATACGCTGTCTAGGTTAGTCATAGCTTTTCTTCCAAGGAGCAAGTGTCTTTTAATTTCATGGCTGCAGTCACATCTGCAGTGATTTTGGAGCCCAAGAAAATAAATGTCACAGTTTTCATTGTTTTCCCATCTATTTGCATGAAGTGATGGCACCGGATGCCATGATTTTCATTTTTTTGAATGTTGAGTTTTAAACCAGCCTTTTCACTCTCCTTTTTCACTTTCCTCAGAGGCTGTTTAGTTCTTCTTTACTTTCTACCATAAGGGTGGTGTCATCTGCATATCTGAGGTTATTGATATTTCTTCTGGCAATCTTGATTCCAGCTTGTGCTTCATCCAACCCAGCAGTTAGCCTGATGTATTCTGCATATAGTTAAATAGTCAGGGTGACAGTTTACAGCCTTGACATACTTCTTTCCCTATTTGAAACCAGTCCACTCGTCCATATCCAGTTCTAACTGTTGCTTCTTGACCTGAACACAGATTTCTCAGGAGGTAGGTAAGGTGGACTGGTATTCCCATCTCTTGAAGAATTTTCCAGTTTGTTGTGATCCACACAGTCAAAGGCTTTGGCATAATCAATAAAGCAGAAGTAGATGTTTTTCTGGAACTCTCACTTTTTCTATGATCCAAAGGATTTTGACAATTTGATCTCTGCCTTTTCCAAATCCTCTGCCTTTTCCAAATCCAGCTTGAACATCTGGAAGTTCATGGTTCAATTACTGTTGAAGTCTGGCTTGGAGAATTTTGAGCATTACTTTACTACTGTGTGAGATGAGTGCAATTGTGTGGTAGTTTGAGCATTCTTCGGCATTGCCTTTCTTTGGGATTGGAGTGAAAACTGACCTTTCCAGTCCTGTGGCCACTGCTGAGTTCTCCAAATTTGCTGGTGTGTTGAGTGTAGCACCTTAACAGCAGCATCTTTTTGGATTTGAAATAGTTCAACTGGAATTCCATTACCTCCACTAGCCTTATTCATAGTGATGCTTCCTAAAGCCCACTTGACTTTGCATTCCAGGATGTCTGGCTCTAGGTGAGTGATCACACCATTGTGGTTATATGGGTCATGAAGATCTTTTTTGTTTCGTTCTGTGTATTCTTGCCACCTCTTAATGTCTTCTGCTTCTGTTAGGTCCATACCATTTCTGTCCTTTATTGTGCCCATCTTTGCATGAAATGTTGCCTTGCTATCTCTAATTTTCTAGAAGAGATCTCTAGTCTTTCCCATTCTATTGTTTTCCTCTCTTTCTCTGATCACTGAGGAAGGATTTCTTATCTCTCCTTGCTATTCTCTTGGATATATCTTTCCCTTTCTTTTTTGCCTTTCGCTTCTCTTTTCTCAGCTATTTGTGAGGCCTCCTCAGACAACCATTTTGCCTTTCTTTTTTTTTTTTTTTTTAACCATTTTGCCTTTTTGCATTTCTTTTTCTTGGAGATGGTTTTGGTCACTGCCTCCTGTATAATGTCATGACCCTCCATCCGTAGTTCTTCAGACACTCTGTCTATCAGATCTAATCCCTGGAATCTATTTCTCACTTCCACTGTATAATCGTAAGGGATTTGATTTAGATCATACATGAATGGTCTAGTGGTTTTCCCTGCTTTCTTCAATTTAAGTCTGAATTTTGCAATAAGGATTTGGAGAAGACTCTTGAGAGTCCCTTGAACAGCAAGGAGATCCAACCAGTCCATCCTAAAGAAAATCAGTCCTGAATAATCATTGGAAGGACTGAGGTAGAAGCTGAAACTCCAATACTTTGGCCACCTGATGTGAAGAACTGACTCATTTGAAATGACCCTGATGCTGGAAAAAATTGAAGGTAAGAGGAAAAGGGGACAACAGAGGATGAGATGGTGGATGGCATCACCAACTAAATGGAAATGAGTTTGAATAAATTCCAGGAGTTGGTGGTGGACAGGGAGGCCTGGCATGCTGCGGTCCATGGGATAGCAAAGTGTCAGACATGACTGAACGACTGAACTGACTGACTTTGCAAAAAGTACTTCACGATCTGAGCCACAGTCAGCTCCCAGTCTTGTTTTTGCTGACTGTATAGAGCGTCTCCATCTTCAGCTGCAAAGAATATAATCAGTCTGATTTGGGTATTGACCATCTGGTGAGTCATCTTCTGTCTTGTTGTTTGCTATGACCAATGTGTTCTCTTGGCAAAACTCTGTTAGCCTTTGCCCTGCTTCATTTTGTACTCCAAGGCCAAATTTTCCTGTCACTCCTGGTATTTTCACTTCCTACTTTTACATTCCAGTCCCCTATGATGAAAAGGACACTTTTTTTTTTTTTTTTTGGTGTTAGTTCTAGAAGGTCTTTTACATCATCATAGAACTGTTCAGCTTCAGCTTCTTCAGCATTAGTGGTTGGGGCATAGACTTGGATTACTGTGATATTGAATGGTTTGCTTTTGAAATGAGCAGAGATCATTCTGTCATTTTTGAGATCGCACCCAAATACTGCATTTCGGACTTTTTTGTTGACTATGAGGGCTACACCATTTCTTCTAAGGGATTCTTGCCCACAGTAGTAGATATAATGGTCATCTGAGTTAAATCCATTCATTCCAGTCCATTTTAGTTCACTGATTCCTAAAATGTCGATGTTCACTCTTACCATCTCCTGTTTGACCACTTCCAATTTCCCTTGATTCATGGACTTAACAGTCCAGGTTCCCTTGCAGTATTGCTCTTTATAGCATCTGACTTACTTCCATCACTCATCACATCCACAACTGGGTGTTGTTTTCGCTTTGGCTCTGTCTCTCCTTTCTTTCTGGAGTTATTTCTCCACTCTTCTCCAGGAGCATGTTGGGCACCTGCCAACCTGGGGAGTTTATCTTTCTGTGTCCTATCTTTTTGCCTTTTCATACTGTTCATGGGGTTCTCAAGGCAAGAATTCTGAAGTGGTTTGCCACTCCCTTCTCCAGTGGACCATGTTTTGTCAGAACTCTCCACCATGACCCGTCCATCTTGGGTGGCTCTACACTACACGACTCATAGTTTCATTGAGTTAGACAAGGCTGTGATCCCTGTGATCAGTTTGGTTAGTTTTCTGTGATTGTGATTTTCATTCTATCTGCCCTCCAATGGATAATTATAAGAGGCTTATGGAAGCTTCCTGATGAGAGAGACTGACTGTGGGGGAAACTGGGTCTTGTTCTGATGGGCGGGGCCATACTCAGTAAATCTTTGAACTAATTTTCTGTTGATGGGCAGGGCTGTGTTCCCTCCCTTTTATTTGGCCTGAGGCCAAACTGTGATAGGGTTAATGAAGCTAATGGGGACCTCCTTCAAAAGGACTTGTGCACACACTTGTATTCAGTGCTCCTGACCCCGCAGCAGGCTGCTGTCAACCCACGCCTCCGCTGGAGACTCCTGGACACTCACAGGCAAGTCTGGCTCCATCTCATGTGGGCACTACTCTTTCTCCTGGCTTTTGGTGTGCACAAGGTTTTGTTTGTGCCCTCCACAAGTCTGTTTCCCCAGTCCTGTGGAAGTTCTGTAATCAAATCCCACTGGCCTCCAAAGTCAAATTCCCTAGGGAGGGGTGGTGGGGTGGAGGGTAGGGGGAGTTCTTAGTCCCTTTGCCAGATCCCCAGGTTGGGAAATCTGTTGTGGGTCCTAGAACTTTCTTAACAGTGGGAAAATTTCTTTGGTATAACTGTTCTTCAGTTTGTGGGTCATCTGCTTGGCGGCTCTATGGTGGAGCTAGTGGCCACCTCCTCCAAAAGGCCTCATGCCACATGCTGCATGTTCCAGGTCCGCTGTAGCCAGAGCCCCTGTCTCCGCGGCAGGCCACTGCTGACCCATGCTTCTGCAGGAGACGTTCAAACATTCAAAAGCAGGTCTGGCTCAGTCTCTGCAGGGTCTCTGGGTCTTGGTGCTCACAAGGTTTTGTTTGAACCCTCTGAGTCTCGTACTGTCATTTATCCCCAACATTGCCAGACTTATGAGGATTGGGAAGAATTGTTTCTTTGTCAGTAAAATGAGAATGGAAAATTTTTCTTTGTAAATTAAGTCAAAAAATTAAATGGGAGTTGCATGTAAAGTTAGGACATATGCATATAAATATGTAAAGAGAATAAGATAAAGAATGGGAGAAAGTATGTGTACGTTGCTTGGAACAAAATCCAAATCCAACTGTATCAAAATCCAACTATTATTCTCAGAAGCCAGACAGTGTAGTACTTTCGAGGCTGTGTGTTGTGGGCTTTAATCCCAGCTCTGTGATTTGACAGCTGTGTTGTCTATAGCAAAATGTTTTATACTTTTTAAGCCTTACTTTTTAAAACTATATAATTGGATTTATTTAAATTTTACAATATGTCAATCTAGGGCTGTGTCCCTAGGTGGTAAATGTATCCAGTATTCTTGCCTGGAAAATTCCATGGACAGAGGAGCCTGAAGGGCTACAGTCCCTGAGGTCTCAAAGAGTCAGATGCCACTGAGCATGCATACATGTTATCTACAGCAAATGTTTTATACTTTTTAAGCCTGACTCTTTAAAAATGGTATGATTGAATTTATTTAAAATTTAAAATAGTCTAACCTAGGGATGTGCACTGAGGTGATAAATGTATAAAGATACACAGAGAAGCAAATAAGATTTATCATAAAATCATGTTAGTGTTAACCTTTAAGGGAAGAGAAGGAGGTGTGAGTGAGAAGAGATGATGGGCCCTAGAAGAGCAGAAACCTACTTCTTGAACTGGTTTATGTTTATATGGCTATTCTATTTTATAATTCAAAGATTTTTTCTCTTTGACTTGGTTTTTAAATGTTTGGTTATGATGTGACTCCTGTGGATTCCTTTAAGTTTAATCAGCGTGAAATTCACTGAACTTCTTGAACCTTTAAGTATAGTTTTTCACCAAATTTTGAAAGTTTTCAGGCATTATTTTTTAAAATACACTTTTCAACCATGCTCTTTACCATCTTTTACTGGAACTCTGGTAACATGAATGTTAGATATTCTGGTGTTGTCCCACAAGCCCCTGAGACTCTATGCATCTCTTTGTATTGAAGTATAGTTGGTTTACAATATTAGTTTCAGATGTACAAAATAGATTTTCATAATGTTTTTTCATAGATTATACTCCATTTAAAGTTATTACAAATTAATAGCTGTAATCCCCTGTGTTGTACAGTATATTCTTGTAGCTTATCTGTATTATATGTAGTAGGTTGTATCTCTTCATCGTATACCCCTATTTTCCTCCCCACCTCTGGTATGTACTAGTTTGCTTCCTGTATCTGTGAATCTGTTTCTGTTTTGTCATATACCTTTGTTAGTCTTATCTTTCTAGATTCAACATAAAAATTATAACACACAGTATTTTTCTTTTTCTATCTGACTCATTTCATTAAGTATAATATCTTCTAGTCCATCTACATTGTTGCAGATGTCAGAATTTCATTCATTTTTATGTCAGAGTAGTATTCCACTGTGTGTATACACACATATACTACATCTTCTTTATCCATTCATCTGTGGATGAACACTTAACTTCCATATTGTGGGTACTATAAAAAGTGCTGCTGTGAACACAGGGCTGCATGCATCTGAAAGGTTGTTGCTGAACCATGAAAGACACCGGGATTCTTGGCTTTCAGAGGAGAGGAATTCAATCCGGGGCCACTGATGAGGTTTGATTGCTCAGAGCTTTTGTGTAATACTTTTTACAAAAGTATAAGAGAGATAGAGAAAGCTTCTGACATAGACATCAGAAGGGGGTGGAAAGAGTGCCCCGTGTGACGTTATATAGCTACCAGTAGTCTGCTAATTAGAGAAAGGAAATGTCTCAAAACCCAGAGAATGGCACCAGGCCCCTCACCCACAACATGCATTTTGAGATAACATTGGCACCCGGTGAGTCATCTTGGGTCATAAAATGATTGACCTGAATTTTGAAGAAAGGCAGAATTCGAAGCAAATATACAGTTTCATTAACAAAGATTAGAACAATATATGAATAAGACATACTGTTTTGTCAAATCAGTTCTGAGTCTTTAGCTGGAATCAACTTGAAGACAGAGTCTGGGGTAAATACATATAGTACATTAACATAGCTTAAGACAAACATTTCCATAAGAAAAATGTATTGGTTAGCTCAAGGTTTGAGAACAGTTAAGTTCAGGTGGAACCGGGTGCCATTATGGCAACACAGAATTTTAAGAGAAACCTCTTTTTAAATTTGTATAGAGAAAGGGAAAAAAATATAACACTAGTTTGTTTCCTCCTGCTGCTTAAGAGATAAAAAATGTCTGACACTTGCAGCCTATTTCCTCCATTTAGAGACTCCTGGCCTTCCTGCCTGTCACTTCTCACATCTTTTCAAATTAGTGTTTTCATTTTTTTGAGTATATACTCAAGAGTGGAATTGCTGGATTATATAGTAATTTTTTTTGTCTTTTGAGGAATCTCCATACTGTTTTACATAGCAGCTGCAGCAATTTACATTCTCACCAGTAGTGTACAAGGGTTCTCTTTTCTCAATATCCACGCCAACATTTGTTTTTCATAGATTTTTGGCTAATAGCCATTCTGACAGGTGTAAGGTGATATCCCCTTTTTGTTTTGACTTGCATTTCTCTAACAATCAGAAATGATGAGCATCTTTTCATTTGCTCACTAGCTGTCTGTATGTCTTCTTGGTAAACACATTTATTCATATCTGCCCAGTTTTTACTGGGTTATTTTTTTTATATTGAGATGTATGAGCTGTTTATATATTTTGGATATCAACCCCTTGTCATTCATATATTTTGCAGATATTTTCTTTCATGAAAGATTGTCTTTTTGTTTTGTCAATGGTTTATTTTGCTGTGCAAAAGATTTTATATTTAATTAGATCTCATTTGTTTATTTTTGCTTTTATTTCTTTTGCCTTAGGAGACATATCCCCAAAAATGTTGTTACAATTTATGTTAGCATGTGCTCTGCCTATGTTCTCTTCTAGGAGTTTTATGGATTCAGATCTTATATTTAGGTCTTTAATCCATTCAGGGTTTATTTTAGTATATGGTGTGAGTAGACACTTTAACATTTATTTTAGGGTAGGTTTAGTTTTGATGAATTAGTATTCTTTCAGTTTTTTCTTGTCTGAGTTCTTTTCCTCTCCTTTGATTCTAAATTATAATCTTGCTGGGTAGGATATCCTAGATTGCAGGTTTTTCCCTTTCAGTGATTTGAATATGTCATGGCACTACCTACTTATATGCAAGCTTTCTGCAGAGAAGTCAGCTGATAGCTTTATGGGGCCTCCTTTGCATATGACTGTTTTTCTCTTGCTGCCTTTAGAATTCTCTCTTTTCTTTCACTTTTTCCTTTTTAATTGTTATGTCTTGGTATGTCTGTTTTGTTTCCTCTTGCTTGGGACCCACTGCTCCTCCTATACCTGGACATCTGTTTCCTTCTTCAGGTTTGGAAATTTTTCAGTTATAATTTCATCAGATACATTTTTGACATTTTTATCCCCTTTTCCCTCTCTCTTCTCCTTTTGGAACCCCAATAATGTGAATGTTGCTATGCTTGATATTATTCAAAATATATCTTAAACTGTTTTTTGTTTTTAATTTGTTTTTCTTTTTGATGCTCTGTTTGGGTGATTTCCATTGTTCTATCTTCCACATCACTTAGGCATTCTTCCAGATCACTTAGTCTGCCATTCATCCTTTCTAGCGTGTTTTTATTTCAGTTATTGAATTTTTCATTTTCAACTGGCTCTTTATTTACCTTTTCTGGTTCCTTGTAAAATTCTCCCTGTGTTCATTATTCCTTTCTGTTATTCATTTAGTTTTATTACTACTGCTTTGAATTATCTATCTTGTGGATTGTTTATTTCTGTTTCATTGCTGATTTTTTGAAGGTCTTCTCTTTCAGTTGAAACTAGTGCCTTTGCCTTCTCATTCTGTTTTAGCTTTTTTTCTTTCTATAAATTTAGGTGAAACAGTTACCTGTTGTGGTCTTGAAGGATTGTTCTTATGTGGGACTACCACTGCACAGAGTGTTTGTACCGAGTGCCTTTGATTGGAGAGCGAGATTGGATGTCGACACAAGTTATTTCTTTCCTCAGGGTCTTCTGGCAGCTCTCACCTTGGTAGGAGGCAGGGTTAGAGCTGGAGGGTCTGTTGCTGTGGCTGGGTGTGATGTGGGGCTTCCTTTCTGCTCTATCCCTATCAGGTGTGGAGGCAGATCCAACCTGCTGGAGCAGAAACCCTGAGCATCGAGTGTGGGCTGCTCTTTTCCCTTTCAATGTGTACTTTCCCATCTCTTGGCACCTTTGCTGCTGAGGGAAGCAGTACTAAAGCAAGAAGGGCCTATGCAGGCTTTTGGCTCATGGCCGGACTTCGACTCATGCAGCTCATGGCTGCAGCGGGTCAGTCACAGACAGAGGTCCAAGCTGCCTCCAATGTTCCCCTGTGCAGATATCAGCGATTGTTGCCCTTGCCCTGATCAGACACAGGCTCAGGTCCAAGTCCTCTTTGATCCACATGGATGATTGTCCCCTCTCCCCAGCCTCCACCACCCTCGCTGTGTTGTGGAGCCACAGTGCAGGGCAGGCTGGGCCACATGAGCTCTTTGGTGTGTATCTGGGGTGCTGGCCATGGTGGACAGGCTGTGGTCAGAGTTCTAGGCTGCTTCTTATGCACTACCTGAGCATATGCCAACAACGGCTGCTCCTGCTGCACCCAAGTCCAGGTCACCTCTGCATCCCCTGGTGGGGCTCTCCCCATGGTCATGAAAACCACAGGGAAACAGCCGAGCTGTGTTGAGTAAATGGAGGTGGAGCATTCCCCTGACTCAGAATGTGGTACACAAAGAGGTCATGGAAAAGTCTGCAGCCATTGGTGCAGTCTTCAGTCTGCTCTCTCCTCTCTGCCTTACTGGCAAGTCAGTGCATACGCTTTCCTCACAAGCAGACTCCTGGCTTCCCACAGTCCTCCTGTTAGTCCCACTGGTCCTCTAGCCAGCCTAAGGGGCTTAAGTTTTGCTTTTTTTTTTTTTTTAAATATGTATAGGTCCGAGAACTGTGGTAATGATTAAATGTGATAATGCATATATATATATGCTCATATGTATGACTAGAGATCACTTCAAGAAAATTAGAGATATCAGGGGAACATTTCATGCAAAAATAGGCACAACAAAGGACAGAAATGGTAAGGACCTAAAAGAAGTAGAAATGATTTTAAAAAGTGGCAAGAATACACATAAGAACAGTACAAAAAAGGTCTTAATGACCCAGATAACCACAATGATGTACTCACTCACCTAGAGCCAGACATCCTGGAATGCAAAGTCAAGTGAGTCTTAGGAAACATTAGTATGAACAAAGCTAGTGGAGGTGATGGAATTCTAGCTGAGCTATTTAAAATCCTAAAAGATAATGCTGTTAAAGCATCAATATGTCAGCAGATTTGGAAAACTCAGTGGTGGAACAGATCAGTTCTCATTCCAATCCCAAAGAAGAAGGGCAATGACAAAGAATATTCAAAGTAACATACAATGGTGTTCATTTCACATTGCTAACAAGGGTATTCTCAAAATCCTTCAAGGTAGTCTTCAGCAGTACGTGAACTGAGAACTTTCAGATGCACAAGCTGAGTTTCAAAGAGGCAGAGGAACCATAAATCAAATTGGCAACATTCATTGAATCATGGTAAAAGCAAGGGAGTTCCTAAAAAACATTTACTTCTACTTTTTTGACTACACTAAAGCCTTTGATGGTGTGGATGACAACAAAATGTGGAAAACTCTTAAAGAGATGGGAGTACCAGGCCACCCTACCTGTCTCCTGAGAAACCTGTATGCAGTCAAGAAGCAACAGAACTGAACATGCAACAACTGACTGGTTTAAGGTTGGGAAAAGAGTACATCAAAGCTGTGTATTGTCAGCCTGCTTATTTAATTTCTCTGCAGAGTACATCACATGAAATGCTGAGTTGGATGAACCACAAGCTGAAATCATAATTGCCAGGAGAAATATCAGTAACCTCAGATATACAGATGATATCACCCAAATAGCAAAAAGTGAAGAGGAACTAAAGATGAGGGTGAAAGAAGAGAGTGAAAAGCTGGCTTGAAACTCCACATTAAAATAAAAATTTAGATCATGGCATCCAGTCCCATCAGTTCATGGCAAATAGATGGGGGGAAAAGTGGAAGTAGTGACAGATTTGATTTTCTTGGGATCCAAAATCACTGCAGATGGTGACTACAGCCATGAAATTAAAAGATGCTTACTCCTTAAACTCAGCAGTGGCCACAGGACTGGAAAATGTCAGTTTTCATTCCAATCCCAAAGAAAGGCAATGCCAAAGAATGCTAGAACTACTGCACAATTGCACTCATCTCACATGCTAGTAAAGCAGTGCTCAAAATTCTCCAACTCAGGCTTCAGCAATATGTGAACCATGAACTTCCAGATGTTCAAGCTTGTTTTAGAAAAGGCAGAGGAACCAGAGATCAAATTACCAACATCTGCTGGATCATCGAAAAAGCAAGAGAGTTCCAGAAAAACATCTATTTCTACTTTATTGACTATGCCAAAGTCTTTGACTGTGTGGATCACAATAAACTGTGGAAAATTCTTAAAGAGATAGGAATACCAGCCCGTCTGACCTATCTCTTGAGAAACCTGTATGCAGGTCAGGAAGCAACAGTTAGAACTGGACATGGAACAGCAGATTGGTTCCAAATAGGAAAAGGAGTACATCAAGGCTGTATATTGTCACCCTGCTTATTGAACTTATATGCAGAATACATCATGAGAAATGCTGGGCTGGAAGAAGCACAAGCTGGAATCAAGATTGCCGGGAGAAATATCAATAACCTCAGATATGCAGACGATACCACCCTTATGGCAGAAAGTGAAGAGGAACTAAAGAGCCTCTTGATGAAAGTGAAGGAGGAGAGCGAAAAAGTTGGCTTAAAGCTCAACATTCAGAAAACTAAGATCATGGCATCTGGCCCCATCACTTCACAGGAAATAGATGGGAAAACAGTGGAAACAGTGGCTGACTTTATTTTTTTCAGCTCCAAAATCACTGCAGCCATGAAATTAAAAGACACTTACTTCTTGAAAGGAAAGTTATGACCAACCTAGATAGCATATTTAAAAGCAGAGACATTACTTTGCCAACAAAGGTCCATCTTTCAAGGCTGTGGTTTTTCCAGTAGTCATGTATGGATGTGAGAGTTGGACGGTGAAGAAAGCTGAGCACCAAAGAATTGATGCTTTTGAACTGTAGTGTTGGAGAAGACTCTTGAGAGTCCCTCGGACTGCAAGGACATCAACCAGTCCATCCTAAAGGAGATCAGTCCTGGGTGTTCATTGGAAGGACTGATGTTGAAGCTGAAACTCCAATACTTTGGCTACCTCATGCAAAGAGTTGACCCATTGGAAAAGACCCTAATGCTGGGAAGGATTGGGGGCAGGAGGAGAAGGGGACAACAGAGGATGAGATGGCTGGATGGCATCACCGACTTGATGGACATGGGTTTGGGTAGACTCTGGGAGTTGGTGATGGACAGGGAGGCCTAGCATGCTGTGATTCATGGGGTCGCAAAGAGTCGGACACGACTGAGTGACTGAACTGAACTGAACTCCTTATAAGGAAAGCTATGACAAACCTAGACATCATATTAAAAAGCAGAGACATCAACTTTTCCAACCAAGTCCATTCAATCAAAGTTATGGTTTTTCCAGTGGTCATGTATGGATGTGAGAGTTGGACTATGAAGGAAGCTGAGTGCCGAAGAATTGATGCTTTTGAATTGTGGTGTTGGAGAAGACTCTTGAGAGTCCCTTGGACTGCAAGGAGATCAAACCAGTCCATCCTAAAGGAAATCAGTCCTGAATATTCCCCGGAAGGAGTTGAAGCTCCAATGCTTTGGCCACCTGATGCGAAGAGCTGACTCATTGTAAAAGACCCTAATACTGGGAAAGGTTGAAGGCAAAAGGAGAAGGGGGCAGCAGCAGATGAGATAGATAGATAGCATCACTGATTCAATGCACATGAATTTGAGCAAACTCTGGGAGATACTGGAGCACAGAGGAGCCTGATGTGCTGCAATTCCTGGGGTTGCAAAGACAGACATGATTTAGCAACTGAACAACAACAACAATGACTAGAGAGAAGGATTATAATGAAGACATAATCAAGTCATGGAATGTTTTGTGAAAAAAAAGTCTCACCATGTAAAAAATGCAATTATTGTTTCAGAAATCCAAATTTATAAACCTGATGCCTTACTTAGAGATGTTAGTGGTGTTATATATTAAAATGTTAATATCATATTTTAAAAATAAACATGTATAAATTTAAGTAAATAATTTAACTTGGTTAGGTTAGTGGAGTCTGATGGAGTTTAGCAGTGGTAGTACAGGTTCAAGTAAGGGAGAGCAGAGATAGGAAACATTTCAGAATTTATCTTTCTCTGAGTTATGGAATAAATAGCTTCTTTTATTTACACTTTTTATTCTGTGATTTTTTTTTAATTTTCAAGAATATTTTGATAACCATCTATTGCTATTATAACAAAAAAAAAACAGCTAAAATTGTCTCATGTTTTGAAGTGTATTTCTAGATAAGGTAAATTTCTATAAGCCTCAAATGGCAGGTGATGGGTCAACTGAGTATGCCTTTGTGATCACTAGCATGCCTGAGCTTGATCCCCTGCATCACCTCTTATTCTCAACTCATCACCTCCTAACACTCTTGACAGAGTAGTTTTTCTTAGAGTAAACCAGAGGCTTTAGTGAGGTGATGAGCAGTGTGATAGGTTGATTATACCCCCCCGCCCCCCCGCCAACATACATGGTTCTTAAGAGATGGTCTAAAAGATGTAAGTCCATATCCTAAATCCTGGAACCTGTGAATGTGACTTTTTTTGGAAAAAAGGTCTTTGCATATGAGATTAAGTTAAAGATTTCAAGGCAAGATAATCCTAGATTTCCTGGGTCCACCTAAAATTCCATTGACAAGCATTCTTATAAAAGACAAAAGAGAAGAAAAGAGAGAGGATAAAATGCCATGTGAAGATGAAGGCAGAGAGAATACCTAAAGCTAGCGTGACAACGAAGGATTCTCCCTTAGAGTCTGTGGAGAACAGCCCTGCCAAAGGCTCGATTTCTGACTTCTGGTCTCCAGACGGTGAGAAAATGAGTTTCTGTTGTTGTAAGCCACCTAGTTTGTAGTCATTTGTTACAATAACCTCGGGGAAACTAACATAGGCTGCCAGGAAATTAACTCCTTGAAATAACTTCTCTAAAGCAATTCACAGTGTCTCCTTTGTCTTTTTCTTTCTTTTAAAGTCGTTGTCTCCTTAGAGCTCCTCCTCTCTGATCTGCAGTGCCCCCTTATTCCACATGTTTTCTTCTGTTTCTCAGTCTTTGGAACAGTGGGCACTGTCATGGGGGCTTCAGGAACTTTGGCCAAGAATGCTGTTATGCTACATATCTGGATTCCTTCTGGGCACTACATAATATCCTACATATTCATTAAAATTTTCCTAATATTAGTAAATGAGGTTATTGAAATTAAAAATGTATATCAGATGTTATGACAGATATGTATTTTCTCAGTTAAAAGATGATAAACATATAAGTACTATCATGGGGAAAAAGGGACAGCCAAATCTTTTAACAAGTAGAAGAAATTTTTGCAGTGAAAGATCACTGCAAAGGGTCACTGCTTTAAAAATCAACCCGGGCACCTTTTACCCAGTGTAGAATGAATCATTCTCTTCTGCACCAGCACAGAAACAGCCTTACACTAATATTCAGATTTATCATTAATTATAGCATTGAAAGATGTGTGGATAAAGGAATGAACTTCAAAACTCTATGATTTCTCACAAGAGAGTGTCATATAAGTATTTAGGTCCCAGGGATTACCAAAGTGAATGCATGCTGACAGTTCATGGGTTTGAACATTTTTTTAATTGATCAATACAAGAGACTATAGTATTACTGCCTATAGGACCACTTTTTAGCTTTGGGAATTTGTAACTAGCTATTTAATCTTTCAGCCTCAGTTTCCTAGCCTGTGATGTGAGTTAGTTTTATTGAGTGTGAAGAGGAGTAAGTGAGATTATGTATGTTAAAGTTCCATCAGAGAGCTCTGAACACAATGGATATAAAAAATGTAACTCTCCTTGTCCCTTTATTTCCAGTATTAATTGCAATCATAATTTGGTGACTGCACCACTGAAGTAATTCCAGGAGAACTGCTAACTCGTCCATGCCAAACATTGAGAGTTATCACTTGGCCTATTTGAGCTCTTGGACAGGAAATTTAATATCTGAAATGAGCTTCTTTCTTTACTGGGTCTTACGAGAATATCCAGAAACAAATTAAAATTCGTGTTGGCTCATTAACAGGAAAGATCTGACTTTAACTAAGCATGTCCTTAGCAATTCTAGTAATTGAAAATGGATCCCTTTTTTTGTTTGCTAAATAAACATATGTATTTGAAATTACTCAAGCAACTCAGTTTGAGATGAAATAATTGCCTAAACTTGAGGCCAGTGGGATGATGGGGAGGGAGCATTTTCTGATTTGAATCAATCAATTTCCAGGGCCAATTATATATTTATGGCCTTCTTTTCAGTGAGACAAAACTGGTCTGTTTATTTGGTTTGCTTAAGTAATTAGTTGTAAAATTAAGTTGGGATTTTTTTAAGCCTCTGGTAGTTATTCTTTATGGGTCTGGACCATGAACAAAAATATTTCTTTAAGTTTTTTATTGGAGAATTGCTTTCTTCAGGTGAACTCTGGCAAACACTGTTAAAATGGATGAAGCTGGAATGCTAGAAAGTATAGAAAAGGGAAGGAAATTACCTCAGTTTGGTAGGAGCCACAATGTTGCCTTCTTTAATAAAATGCATCCTCTGTCCCCTCTAGCACAATGCAACCCAACTGAGCATTTCACTGTGTTCCCTCACTTAACCCTGCCAGCCTCAGAAGGCAGCTGACACCGTGTACCTGGAGTTACAAAGAGCCTATGTGTCCACACTCTGGTTTTCACATTCCTCAGAGGGTTCGAGGGGAGAGCTGCTTTGTTATTTTTCTCAAGTCCTGTCACAAATGGTCTTTGACAGGCGCCCAGAAGGTCTGAGCAAAACCTGCTGGAGCTGGTTGGCGCCATAAGTGCCACATGCCCATGGGGGTGGGGGCAGGGGGGCAGAAAGTGATTCTGCATGAAGGCATCCAGTGATGACAGTCCCCTGTCTCCGGCAGAGACGGTCACTTTTCAGGGGACTGGCAAACATCCGTGACTGGAAGAGTGCGGAAGTTCTCTTCAGGGAGGAGGACAAGGCATGGGGGAGCACAAGAACAGGTCACAGAAGCCTCTTGACACCTCAGCTTCTAGCCAAGGGCTACGGTGCTTTCCACAATGTTCCAGCCAATCAAGGGGGAAGGTTTCGTCATGAGAGAACATTTTTCTAAGCGCACGTCTGTGCATTTCCTAGAAAATTCCAAAAGAACTTTTTAATTTACTAGGTACAGCGATAAGTAATGTCACAGCTATTTCAGCTATCACGCTTGGTATGTGCAGCAGGTTTTTCTTGTCTGTAAAACCAAGACAGACAAGACTCCTGTAAGGATAACCATGCACCTGTGCATTTATGCATCTTATAACTAGTGCAATTCATGTAAATTTTTATTAAGAACTAAGTTGTTAAATAAAATTCCTTAAACATAGTCCATAATTATTAAGCTGTGTTTTACATGCTTTCTTTTTAAATATGTAAGTAACCTTCATGTTTCTTGAGCTCTGTTTTAGTCCTAGAAGATTGTTCAAAGAAACCAGATCTATACCAGCTGCTGATAAAGTGATTCAGGCAGCATGTACTCACTGAGTCTCTTCATACGAGTCTCCATACTTGCCAGTCTGTTCTCAGTGTCATTGTCATGTGGCAAGAATACCCGAAGGTCACATGCACCCATCCGGGCATGTGAACACAGGCAGTTCTTTTCCTTATCAGGGAACATGTGTCACTTCTGTGCATCGCTTCATAGAGATGACTGTCTTCAGAGGGTAAAATATTTACTTGTTTATTATTATTGAGGATTTCACAGTCATAAGACATGTATACAAAGAAGGGGTTGTCATGAGAAAAACTCTAATGAGAGTCCCTGCAAATCTGACAAAAGGAAATATTTGACAGTGAAAGTGATTAATGGAGCAGTGAAACAGAGGCCAGTTAAATACATTTCTTCTCATTTCTCAGGAGAATTAGTAATGAGGCCAGTGACTTTCTCTAGTTCCTCAAAGAGTGAAATTTTACCCAGTCAATCATTGACTTCTCTCCTAGTCAAAACAAAACAGAATGCAGCTATTCAAATTCTTGTTACAAGTGCTCCGTTAGGTCATACAAGGGAATCCAGAAAAGGATAATACACCCCTGCCAAGCATTTAACAGCAGACTCATGAGAGCAGAACTAATGGGTGAACAAACTGACCTCCTTTCACACATTTAGAAAATCTGCTTTATGACACTTAGTGAAGATTGATACAACATGAAGGATACAGAGATGATACCTCTGCATCCATCCAAATCCATATGAAAGAATTATGGAAAAGACAGTAGTCAGAATGGGCCTGAAAACATGGGTAGGATTTGAGAATTAGAACTGATAAGAAGGAAGTCAGAGAAATGAGAAGAGTGTAAACAAAAAGCCATGGTGGATAAAGCAGGAATTTAGAATTGAGCTTTGCCTTCCACTCCTGATTCTGTCACTCAGCATCTGTGCAAGACTGAGCAAGTCACTTGGCCACTTTGAGCCCTACTTTGTGCAGCTGCAAAACAAACAATAATGTTGTCTCAATAGGGTTACCTGAGGATTAAATGAGATAACTTGCATGATGCTCTGATTTGGAGATGACATATACCATGCTCATTTCCTCCTCATAGCACTCATGTCAGGCATAGCTTCTTCTCCCATCTCTGACCCCCTCTCCTACACTAAACTCCTGTCTTTATGATTCAGTCTAGAGCTTCCTACTGTCCCTCAGATCACTGTCTCAAGTCATCCTACCTTGGGACATTTGGATTCTTTTCTGTCTGGGATCCTCCTACCCAGATCTTTAGGTTTCTTGCTCCCTCACTTCAAGTAAGCTTTAATTTAAACTTGATCTCTTTAGAGGGACCTTGCCTGATGCCTTGTTGAAAACACCTCACTGATTACTGTCTGAAATTGCATCCTGTATTTATCTGTTTTCTCATTGTCCTCTCTCCATAGAATGTGGGTATTTGTTGATCTTGTTCAACACTATATCCCCAAGCCCTTAGAACAGTGTCTGATGTATCTTGGGTACTGGGTAAATATTTACTGAATGTTATTATTAGTAATGAATGAATAAAATGAAGTAATTGTAAAAGCATTTTGAAAAAAGCAATTTAAAATTTACCAAGCACTTGCTAAGTCCTAGGTGGAGAGAGATTCTAAACCAGTATGAAAAAAAACAGTTTGCCCTAGATGGGTAAAGAAAACAAAAGTGGAAGAAATCATCATATGCTGTTTCTGTTTTGTTTTCTGATTGGAAGTTAATCAGTAGGACATTCTAGAGTGTAACTACAGGAGGAGTGCAGAGAAGGCATAAAACAGGCAGAGGAGCCTGGGAGAGCTTCAGCATGGAATGGATGGGAAGGCCCTGGAGGAGGCTCCAGAAGCTGGTGATCAAGCTGTCCACAGCACTGCTGGAGGTCCTCATGACAGATCCCCTTGAAGCCACACGTGCCGCATCTCTGCTGACTGCCTGGTGATGGCACATCCGTGGGTAACAGGATGGGATGTGAGCCTTTCACGCCTTCTGTTTTCCTCATGCCTCCAGCTGGACTCTTTGGGAGCATGTGTGTGTGTGTATGCATGTGTGTTTCTTTTCCTTGGCTCACAAGTCACATCAGTCCGCTCTTGGTACTTGGCAACCCAGCACGCTTCCTCCCACTAACGACAAGCCCGTCTGCAAAACAGAACAACATCTTTGAGATGGGGTGTTTATCTGGGCAGCACACAGCCTCTGCAGCCCACAGGGGCCCCTCCTTCAAAGGCATTGCTGAATGGGACTCACCTGATGAAAGCCCGATCTGTGTATGCTTGACTTGATTTACGGGCAACGGCCAGCTCATTAGGCGCACTGGCCTGAGGAAGCCAGTCGGCTGTGTGGACAAATGTTTGTGCAGCTCTGTGGTGCCCACAGGGCTGTTTGCTTGGGGGCTGGAGCACAAAGGGGGCAGTGATAAGGGGCCCTGGAATCCATGCCTGGCTCAGGGAATGCAAACTGCCCAGGAGATTGATATCTCGGGTGCAAAGGCTAAAAAAATTAGATTAATTTAGCTCAGCTGTACTCGCTGAAGGATTGGGTTGCAGCTGGTGCTGAAACATTAGTGATCAACCCTCAGAGATCAGGGGGCAAGTCTCAAGTTGGAAGGAAGGGGGTAAGATGGATTGCCTCTCAGTATGCCTGCTCCCCAGGAAAAGGATAGCCTACAAAGGCAGCCCAGCATTACAGATTGTCCTGTGGAACACCACTGAGAAAGTAAGTAGTGTGTTCCTCGGGCTATGGTTTTGGAAATTAGGAGCACTGTGTTCTCACTCTGGGAGAGTCACCGGGACAAACTGCTTTAAAAATACTTTCAGTTTATTCCCTTCCTTGGGCTTCCCTGGTGGCTCGCTGGTAAAAAATCCTGTCTGCAATGCGGGAGACCTGGGTTCGATCCCTGGGTTGGGAAGATACCCTGGCGAAGGGAAAGGCTACCCACTCCAGTATTCTGGGCTGGAGGACTCCATGGACTCTTCCATGGGATCACAAAGAGTCAGACATGACTGAGAGACTTTCACTTTCCAGGAAATAAGACTGAACAGTAACTACTATTTTGAGGTAAGCTGAAAAACATGTAGACTCTCTAAGATTTAGTATATTGTTATAAAATTTAATCTCGAATATCCCTGAGTTTATAATGATTATTTCTGTGGCCCTGACTCTTTGTCTTCCAAGTTTTTCTCCTTAGAAATTACCTTTACCTGTAAGCTTGCCTACAAAGATTCTTCACTCTTGCAGTTCGGTTCCCAAGTGGAAAGTCAGACTTCAAATTTCACATTACATATAAGAAAGAAAACACTTTCCCCACCATAAACGCATTGCTCTGGGCTACGTTCCAAGGGAACAAATCTTGAATGTACTTTCTAGTTATCAACTCTTTTCACCTCTTTTGGTAAGGCTGTTTATAAAAGCTACCGTTTATTGAATACCCATTATGTTCCAGGCACTGTGCAAATAAATGCTTTAAATAAGAATGATCATCCCAATTATTACATGTGGTTTAAAAGTAATAAATTATGCCACTTCCTTTCTCTAAAGGCTCCAGGTTTAAATGACAAATTTTATGCTTGTGTCTTAGTCAAGCAGTCATGTCTGACTCTGTGACTCCATGGACTGTAGCCCTCCAGGCTCCTCTGTCCATGGAATTCTTCAGGCAAAAATACTGGAGTGGGTGGCCATTTCCTTCTCCAGGGGCTCTTCCTGGACCAGGGATCAAACACAGGTCTCCCACATTGCAGGCAGATTCTTTTACCATCTGAACCACCAGGGAAGCCCCTATGCTTGCCCTATATATAATTAATTCAGACATTAGAGCATGTCTGTGTCTTTAACTCAGTGCTCAGCCAGTGGTGACAGGGACCTCTGTTAAGACCCAGGCTATGACACTGACTGTGGAAAATGGAAGGAGTACAAACTAGATGAATACAGGCCCTCTCTCACAATGTTTTCCTTTCAGATCATGAATGCCATTTTAGGAATAAGTTGAAGCTGATATAAAAGAAAACATGAGCTTTTAAAATAGAGAACTGTAAACAGTGTACCTCAAAAAAAGGGAGGGTCTTTTGGGGAATGCCCTGTGGTGTAGTGGAATAAAGACTAATCTGGAAACTAGAAGACCCAGATCCTAGCTCATTCATGGATTAGTCCCATGAGTCAAAGCAGTTCACTTCTTCCTTAATTGTTCCCCATTCGCAAAACGTAGACATCAAATGAGATGATATATAGAAAATTTCACTGAAAATTATGAAGCCTTAAACCCATGAAGAAATTATTCCCCATAGTTCCACATCTCAGAAAGATTGTGACATTTTCAAAATCCCACATCTAGTGGGTAGAGAAGGATAAACCAGCACTCATGTCTCGCAAGCACCAACTCAGTGTCTCCTCTGTCACACAGTCCCCGTCCCTGCATGACTGGTAACACTCCAGATCCTTAATGGAATTCAGAGTGAAATCAAGGAATAGCCACAAGCCACTATTTAAATACAGCCACAAAATCAAACATTTACAGACAGCAAAATTAATATTCTTGGCTCAAGTTCAGCGGCAAGCAAAAGAGTGCACAACCAGAACTGCTTTGACATAAAAATTCATGAGATGATGGTCCAGAGATAATAGCAGGTACATTACCTCTCAGAGTATAGGAATCTCATTTAAGTGGCCCCAAATTCAACCAGCACAGAAATATAAGAAGGAAGACTTCTGCCCAGAGGCCATGAGTAATAGCAAAAAATGAAGCCATTAACAACCTTCAAGCAAGATGTACCAATAGAGTTGTAGAGAGAAACCAGACTTTAGGACAGAAATTGTAAACTCAAATGCCTGCAAGAAGGGGAAATTGCATAAGTGAACTAAATAGGCTGGGGGTAAGGGACATCAAAGAGTATTCAAACTGTGGTGAATTAGAAAGAATATGCCGTATCAATACTCGGATTTTGCTAACTGCAGCCATCTCAGAATGGATGACCAATGTAATTTGGTCTTACAATTTTTCCAAAAAAGACAGAAATTATTAGCATTTTTGTGTGAATCCCACAATTTTTTAACGCTTACAGTAAATTAAAATTGTCTTCAAACCAAACAAAATATGGATCTCTGAGCATATGGATCTCCTTTACTCTTAAGTAGGAGAGGAAATAGAAGACTGTTAGAATTAAAATCAAGAAATAGAACATGGATTATCAAGGTTTGGAGTTGGGTGGGCCAGGAATGAGGATGGAAAGTTCTAGGAGTAGCATAGCCAAATCTATGTTGATTTTCCCTAGCCATCCATGTCCAACTGTGACAATAAAGAAGCTACCTTAATTTCAACTATATGACTCACTTTTGCAGTTAAGGGATCTGGCCAGTGAGCAGAGCTGGTCAGAAAAGCCAAGAGTAGACAGTGGGTATGACAATAGCATAAAAAATATTGTTTTCTACTTCTCAGCATGGCCTTGCATGTTTCTATTTATGTAAATCTTTCACTGAATGAATGGAAGAAAATGGAGCCCACTAAAGACTGGCCAACATGTCACTGACCAAACTTAAATATTGCTGTTATTACTTGGTTAAATCATTTAAGAAACAAAACCAATACTCAGGGCTCTGATTTTATGACCCATGTTTTATGCTTTCATGTTTGCAACTGAACCAAGTAGTATACTATAATCACATTTTCTTTTTGCTAATTTTTCTTCCTTGAAGTAATTAGCTGCCTCTGTTTTAGTGGTTTTGTTTGTATGGCCCTATTACTAATTGATTCCCAAGCTTATGTTAGAGCTCTAAAACTCCTCTTGTATGGCATAGTGACTCTGAGTCTGCTGGGCAGTTGTGATCCTAGGAGTTCACTGGGGGAAATCAACCTGGCCTTGGCTGCAATACTCTTGAAACTTTCCACCTTCATTCTGTCCCTACCCAACTCCAAACATTGGAGACTGGGGGTTTATTTTGCTTTTCTTCTACATTGGACCTCTTAGGTTACGTGTCTATCTTTTTACCTTAACTCATAATAGTGGAGTAGAACTTCTTCCTGAGAAAAGGTATAGAGTGGTCAGTATTTTCAATTTTTGTATTGGAAATGTATTAACTTTCTTAATTTGACTGGAAGTTTGTATATATATGGAAATCATTTCCCTTCAAAATTTGAACATGTTACTTTCAGTTCAGTTCTGTTGCTCACACATGTCCAACTCTGCAACCCCATGGACTGCAGCATGCCAGGCCTCCTTGTCTATCACCAACTCCTGGAGTTTACTCATATTCATGTCCATTGAGTTGGTGATGCCATCCAACCATCTTATCCTCTGTCATCCCCTTCTCCTCCTGGCTTCAATCTTTCTCCACATCAGGGTCTTTTCCAACGAGTCAGTTCTTTGCATCAGGTAGCCAAAGTATTGGAATTTCAGCTTCAGCATCAGTTCTTCCAATTAATATTTAGGACCGATTTCCTTTAGGATGGACTGGTTGGATCTCCTTGCTGTCCAAGGGACTCTCAAGAGTTTTCTCCAACACCACAGTTCAAAAGCATCAATTTTTCAGCACTCAGCTTTCTTCATAGTCCAATTCACACATCCATACATGACTACTGGAAAAACCATAGCTTTGCCTAGCTGGAACTTTATTAGCAAAGTAATGTCTCTGCCTTTTAAAATGCTGTCTGAAAGTGAAAGTGAAGTCATTCAGTCGTGTCTGACTCTTTGCAACCCGGTGGACTGTAGCCTACCAGGCTCCACCGTCCATGGGATTCTCCAGGCAAGAATACTGGAGTGGGTTGCCATTTCCTTCTCCAGAGGATCTTCCTGACCTAGGGATTGAACCTGGGTCTCCCGCATTGCAGTCAGATGCTTTAACCTCTGAGTCACCAGGGAATCCCCACAATATGCTGTCTAGTTTGGGCATAACTTTCCTTCCAAGGAGTAAGCGTCTTTTAATTTCATGGCTGCAATCACCATCTGTGGTGATTTTGGAGCCCCAAAAATTAGTCTGTCGCTGTTTCCACTGTTTCCCCATCTATTTCCCATGAAGTGATGGGGCCAGATGCCATGATCTTAGTTTTCTGAATGTTGAGCTTTAAGCCAACTTTTCACTCTCCTCTTTCACTTTCATCAAGAGGCTCTTTAGTTCTTCTTCGCTTTCTGCCATAAGCGTGGTGTCATCTGCATATCTGAGGTTATTGATATTTCTCCTGGCAATCTTGATTCCAGCTTGTGCTTCATCCAGCCCAGCATTTCTCATGATGTACTCTGTATATAAGTTAAATAAGAAGGGTGACAGTTTACAGCCTTGACGTTCTCCTTCCCTGATTTAGGACCAGTCTGTTGTTCCATGACCAGTTCTAACTGTTACTTCCTGACCTGCATACAGATTTCTCAAGAGGCAGGTCAGGTCATCTAGTACTCCCATCTCCTTAAGAATTTTCCACAGTTTGTCATGATCCACACAGGCAGAGGCTTTGGCATAGTCAATAAAGCAGAAATAGCTGTATTACTTTAGTTTCATTTAACTCCTGGTGCTGCTTTGAGAATTCTGTGCCATACTGATCCTGTCCTGTTTATTTGATATGCTTTATTTCTCTGGGAGCAAATGCATATCATTTTTATTGTTGTTTAGTTGCTAAGTCGTGTCCAACTCTTTTGAGGCCCCATGGAATATAGCCCACCAGACTCTTCTGTTTATGGGATTCTCCAGGCAAGAATACTGGAGTGGATTGTCATTTCCTTCACTGGGGAATCTTCCTGACCCAGGAATCAAACCCACATCACCTGCATTGGTAGGCGGATTCTTTACCACTGAGCCATGTTCTAAAATTTCTAACTTTTAATTCATAAAGGCTGGCCCACATCATAAATCTTGTTTCAATTTTGAAGATTGGCAAAAATAGCAAATCAAATTTGTCACTTATTTCACTATGGATTGCAAAAAAAATTTAAAAGTTTGTTACAAAACTAAGAATCTCATGTTAGCATAACTGTATTTCTCTTTATGAAACTCCTTTCAGTCAGTTTTTAAATTATTTTTAAATTATGTGCCTTTTGTTTTGTGCTCTTTTCAAAAAATTCTAGTTTCTGGATTTCCTTTACTCTACTATTAGTATATCTTCCATTGAAGTATTCATTTCTACTATTAATTCTTCACTTCCAAAAGCTCTTTATTCTTTGAATTATATATATTATGTATTAAATATATTGCACATACCCATTTTTAAGATATGTATATAAGGCATAATATATATTATATAGTATCAATTGTATTAAATACCTAAGAAAGATCATTAACATATATTAAGTATGTAATTAATATATTGGTATAAAATAACATATAAATGTATAACATATAATTTAGAAAGGTAAAGGATAGATACATAGATTGATTATGCTAAATAGAAATGTATATACCTACAGCTCAATGTTTATCTCTGGACTGTTCTTCTCCATCAAAGAATATCATCTTTTGGTCTACTTACTCCATTTCATGTACTTTCACCAAGGAACAATTTTTAATGGGTTCAGTCCTTTCAACAGGGAAATGATATGCTTATTCATTGAATTTGCCTTTCCTTACATTTGGAATATTAAGAATTCTAGAAGTTTTTTTCACTCACCAGCACTGTTTCTAGGAATAAGGGCAGAGCTTCACTCCGCTATAATGTTCTACTCCTCATGAGAATTTTGTTCCTGTCCTTAGCCACCAGTGTTTTCTTTATGAAAGTAGATTACATGAAAACTGCAAATTTTGAACACCTTGTTTTGCTTTGATTTTTTTGACTTGGTTTTAGGGTATTAAGGTGAGAAATTTCCATCAGAAAACCTAAATCTACTACCTTAACCTATAGCCTCATGGTGCAAGTACAACTAATCATATTCTAATTTGCAAAATTTAAAAAATATTAAAATAGTTACTATGAGTAAAGAATATTGATGATTTTATTTTAGTTTTTCCTTTCATTTTATCAGCTTAAGCATAGGAAAAGCTTATGCATTAGACTTTGTGGAGATCAACCTGGGTTTGATCCCTGGGTCAGGAAGATCCCCTGGGGAAGGAAATGGCAACCCACTGCAGTATTCTTGCCAGGAGAATTCCAGAGACAGAGGAGCCTGGCAGGCTACAGTCCATGGGGTCACAAAGAGTTGGACATGACTGAGCGACTCTTACTCATTCACTTGTGAAGACCTAAGATCAATATTAATAGTTAGTGTGAGGTAATGTAGCAAACACTTTTAAGGGATTGAATCTTTGCATATCTATTATGTGTAAAATGTACACAAAAATAAAGTGAAATCTTCAATCTGTCTTAATTGTTTTTAATTTAAAAAACATAAACTATAAACATTCTTTAGGAAAGAAAATCTTTAAAGGCTAGACAAATGCTTTCTTCCTAAACTAGACTATATCATTCCTGTCTAGAGGTTCATAAATATGGGCTTCCCTGATAGCTCAGTTGGTAAAGAATCCACCTGCAATGCAGGAGATCCAGTTTGATTCCTGGGTCAGGAAGATCTGCTGGAGAAGGGATAGGCTACCAACTCCAGTATTCTTGAGCTTCCCTTGTGGCTCAGCTGGCAAAGAATCTGCCTGCAATGCAGGAGACCTGGGTTCGATCCCCAGGTTGGGAAGATCCCCTGGAGAAGGGAAAGGCTACCCACTACAGTATTCTCACCTAGAGAATTCCATAGACTGTATAGACTATATCATAAACGAGACTATATCATTAAATTAGTTATCATTAAACTATAGCTTAATATCATTGAGTGCTGCACTCAATATGTCAGCAAATTTGGAAAACTCAGCAGTGGCCACAGGACTGAAAAGGTCAGTTTTCATTCCAATCCGAAAGAAAGGCAATGCCGAAGAATGCTCAAAGTACTGCACAGTTATACTCATCTCACACGCTAGTAAAGTAATGCTCAAAATTCTCCAAGCCAGGCTGCAGCAATATGTGAACCATGAACTTCCAGATGTTCAAGATGGTTTTAGAAAAGGCAGAGGAACCAGAGATCAAATTGCCAACATCTGCTGGACCATCGAAAAAGCAAGAGAGTTCCAGAAACACATCTATCTCTGCTTTATTGACTACACCGAAGCCTTTGACTGTGTGGATCACGTGGAAAATTCTGAAAGAGATGGGAATACCAAACCACCTGACCTGCCTCTTGAGAAATTTGTATGCAGGTCAGGAAGCAACAGTTAAAACTGGACATGGAACAGACTGGTTCCAAATAGGAAAAGGAGTACGTCAAGGCTGTATACTGTTACCCTGCTTACTGAACTTATTTGCAGAGTACATCATGAGAAATGCTGGGCTGGATGAAGCACAAGCTGGAATCAAGATTGCCGGGAGAAATATCAATAACCTCAGATATACAGATGACACCACCCTTATGGCAGAAAGTGAAGAAGAACTAAGAGCCTCTTGATGAAAATGAAAGAGGAGAGTGAAAAAGTTGGCTTAAAGCTCAACATTCAGAAAACTAAGATCATGGGCTCTGGTCCCATCACTTCATGGCAAATAGATGGGGAAACAGTGGCTGACTTTATTTTGGGGGGGGCTCCAAAATCACTGCAGATGGTGATTGCAGACATGAAATTAAAAGATGCTTACTCCTTGGAAGGAAAGTTATGACCAACCTAGACAGCATATTAAAATGAAGAGATATTACTTGGTCAACAAAGGTCTGTCTAGTCAAGGCTATGGTTTTTCTAGTAGTCACGTATGAATGTGAGAGTTGGACTATAAAGAAAGCTGAACCCTGAAGAATTGATGCTTTTGAACTGTGGTGTTGGAGAAGACTCTTGAGAGTCCCTTGGACTGCAAGGAGATCCAACCAGTCCCTCCTAAAGGAAATCAGTCCTTGGTGTTCATTGGAAGGACTGATGCTGAAGCTGAAACTCCAATACTTTGGCCACCTGATGCAAAGAGCTGACTCATTTGAAAAGACCCTGATTTTGGGAAAGATTGAAGGCAGGAGGAGAAGGGGACAACAGATGATGAGATGGTTGGATGGCATCACTGACTCAATAGACATAAGTTTGAGTAAACTCCGGGAGTTGGTGATGGACAGGGAGACCTGGCGTGCTGTAGTTCATGGGGTCGCAAAGAGTTGGACACGACTGAGTGACATAACTGATAGTTTAATATCATTAAACTATAAACTAGACCGTATCTTTCCTTTCTAGTGGTTCATAAATAAACTGTGGAGTAGAAATGTATTTTTTATTAAACTGACCAATAATTAAATAAAATATTATTTTTTCTCTTTTTAAAAGGTGTTTAATCAGAAATCATGAATTCACATAAAGAAGAATAAGAAAATTTTAAATTGCTTGTAGCAGGCAATCTAAATGAAATCTTTAAAAATGCTGCACCTTTAGAAGTAACCAGAAGTTCTCTCTGAATAACTCTATTGACTTCTGCTATTTACATTGGCTTTAAAATGTTGGCTTCCATTCTTTCAAAAAAATGAAGACAAATAGGATACAAAATATTATAGTCAAAAGGTAATTTCATTAATTATGGTATTAGCTTATCAAGACTGAATCAAGAAATCTTTTGCCCCAAAATGGTGTTTTTAAAATTACAAAACAAATAAAAGCTTTTGGTTTTCAGAAGTTTTCATGGAACATAAGAGTCCCAAGGTTGAAATCATGTATAGCTAAATTACCAACTCAATACTTAAATTTCTTAGTGCAAACTAATTGGAGATAGTTTTCCCAATTCTTGGTAAAATTAATATCTCCCAGAAAACATTTACATACAGGCGTTCACAGAAAATATATTTATAAATATATATTACCTTGAGTAAGAATCCTTCTAGAATGATTGTGCTTTTGTGCGTTTTATGATTCATAGTGGTGGCTTGATTTAAATTTATGAATGTCAAGGCTGCTCTGTCTCTGACTTCCAGACTCCAGCCTGCATTGCATCTCTATCAGGAGTCTGCTGTTTCTCACTGATGGTGGTAAACAAAGGAAAAAAATAAAAGATCATTTTGTAAACATTCAGGTGAATTTCAAATCATTTCTCACTGGCTTTCCAGATGATTCAATATGATTATATTGAATTAATTTAGATTTATAGCTGATACTTTAAAATATATCTCTGGAAGTAGGTGAGCAACACTTTCTAACACTGACATGTAGAGACAAGAAGATTGGGTTTTTGAAAGAAGAGAAAAAAAGTCCACTGAACAAGTACTGCTGTGTTCCTAATAGAAAGGACTCACTACTCCGACAGCCTCAAAATTAAGCTTCTTGAAAGGAGTGAGGATTCCAATGAAATTTGCTATATATATGGTGCATTTTCATATGCATTGATGCCTTGTGGCTTTGCTCTACTGTGGGCTACATTCTTTGTGCAGAGTTTATTGTACTCCCCTTCACAACAAGGAGAATAATTCAGAAAGCTTTTCAGAATCCGTGTTAAGTGTGATCTTTATTACATGCTGAATCAGACGTAATTTCTTTAAGGCTGTGTTTTCCAAGTTAAAGCATATGTAAAAGGGACACAAATATTTGATTCAAATTATTATATGTGAAGTCCCTTTGCTGACAATATTCAGAAATGCATTTAATAAATAAAGTGAAATGTTTTTTACAGTATTACTATCAGGAAAAAAAGTAGCTTGAATTTGACTTGAATGAATAGTTTTTTAATCTGTAAATGTTACCAAATTTATTTTGCTTCATTTTTATTGAAATATAGTTTACTTACAATATTAATTTCAGGTATACTCTAGAATTTAACATACATACATTAACATATACACATAATTTGCATACATTATGCACAGTAAGTCTAGTAACTTACAGAGTTATTGCAGTATTATTGACCATATTTCTTATGTTTTATATCACTGTGACTAATTCATTATATAACTGGAGGTTTTTACATAATCACCTTCACCTATTTCCCCTACCCTTTTATTTCCCTCCCTTTTGGCAATCACTCATTTGTTCTCTGTATCTGTCTGTTTTCTTTTTATTTTCTTTGCTTGGTTTACACATATAAGTGAAATCATACAGTCTTCGTCTTTCTCTAACTTAATGCTTTTACCATAATGCCTTCTAGATCCATCTATGTTGTCACAAATGGCAAGATTTTCTTTTTAATGGTTGGATAATATTGCATTCTGTTGTGTGTGTGTGTGTGTGTGTTTATACATATACATACCACATCTTCTTTATCCATTCCTCTATTGATAGACACTTAGATTATTTCCATATCTTCAGTTCAGTAGCTCAGTTGTATCCAACTCTTTACAGACTCTTTCCATATCCTGGCTATTGTAAATAATGATACCAAGGACATTGGAGTGCATATATTTTTTTCAATTAGTATTTTTCTTTTCTCTGAGTGAATTCCAGAAGTAAAATTGCTGAATCATATGGCAGTTGTATTATTAAATTTTGAGGAACCTCCATACTATTTTCCTTAGTAGCTGTACCAATTTACAGTCCCACCAACAGTGTACAAGTGTTCCCTCTTCTCTGCATCCTTGCCAGCACTTACAATTTTGTTGTCTGTTTGATGATAGTCATTTTGACAAGTGTAGGTGGTACCTCATTGTGATTTTTGATTTGCATTACCTTGATGATTAATGAGGTTGAGTACCTTTCGTTAGTCTGTTGGTCATCTGTGTGTTTTATTGGGAAAAATAATTATTCAGGCCCCCAGTTTTTAATTGGGTTCTTTATTATTTTAAGTTGAGTTATATGAATTCTTTGTATATTTTGGATATTAACCACTTAGTGAATATATCTTTTAAAGATATCTTCTCCCATTCAATGGGGGATCTTTTTGTTTTGTTGATAGTTTCCTTTGCTGTGCAAGAAGCTATTCAGTTTAATGTAGTCCCGTTTGTTTATTTTGCTTTTTTCTCCCTTGCTTTAGGAGACATATCCAAAAATATATTGGTAAGACTGATGTCAGACAGCAAACTGCCTATTTCCTTCTAGAATTTTTATGAATTCAGGATTTACATTTAAGAATTTAATCCATTTTGAATTTATTATTGTATATGGTGTGAGAAAGTAGTCTGATTATATAATATATATATTATATATAATATATAATATAATATATATTAATATATATATATAATATATAATAATCAGTCTGATTATTTTGTATATTACTGTCCAGTTTTCCCAACAATACTTTTTCACTATATAATCTTGCCTCCTTTGTCATAGATTACTTGAACACATGGGTTTATTTCTGGGATTTCTATTTGCTTCCATTGATCTGTGTGTCTGCTTTTGTGCCAGTATCATACTGTTTTGATTGTTGTAGCTTTATATTAATAGTGTAATTTGAAATCAGGGAGTTCAATGCCTCCAGCTTTGTTTTCTTCCTCAAGATTATTTTGGCTCTTTAAGGTCTTTGTGTTTTCATATAAAATTTAGAATTATTTGTTCTAGTTTTATGAGAAATGTCACTGGCCTTTTGATAGGTATTTCATTGAATCTGTAGATTGCCTTGGGTAGTATGATCATTTTAATTATATTAATTCTTCCAATCCATGAACACAGTATATCTTTTAATTTGTTTTGCTGTCTTGAATTTCTTTCATCAATGCTTAACATTTGCCAAATCTAGGTCTTTTACCTCCTTGGTTAGGTTTATCCCTCAGTATTTCATTCATTTTCATGCAATTGGAACTGAGATTGTTTTCTTAACTTCTCTTTCTGATAGTATATTGCTAGTGTATAGAAATGCAACAGATTTTTGTACATCAATTTTATAGCCTGCAACTTTCCTAAAACCAATGAGCTATAGTTGTTTTATGGTGGCATCTTTCGGATTTTCTGTATATATAGCATCATGCCATCTACAAACAATGGTAGTTTTACTTCTTTCAGCTATCATTTCTAAAAATAGGTTTTCTGTTTTTTCTTTATGCATTTCCTAGGACCCCTATAATGTGAATGTTAGCACATTTGATATTGATCCAGGGATCTCTTAAACTATTCTCATATTTTAAGTTATTTTTTTTTTCTGTTCAGCTTAGGTGATTTCCACTACTCTGTTTTCCAGGTCACTGATCCATTCCTCTGTATTATCTAATCTACTGTTGCTTCTTTCTAGTGTATTGTTTTTATTTCTAACTCTCTGTTAAAATTTTCACTGTGTTTATTCTCCCACAAATATCATAAAGGTGTTTGTAAAGCATCTTTATGATCATTAAGCATCTCTATCAAGTAGATTGCTTATCACTTCTTTGTTTAGTTCTTTTTCTGGAATTTTGTCTTATTCCTTTATTTGGAACATCTTCCCCTGTCTCTTCATTTTGCCTAACTCTGTTTTATTTCTATGTATTGGACAGGTTGGTTATGTTTCCTAAGCTTGAGAAAGTGACCTTATGTAGGAGATGTCTTATGTAGCCCAACAGCATGCTCCCCTTTGGTCACCAGAGCTATATGCTTTAGGGTTGCCTCATATGTGGGATGCATGGGCCTTCCTGGAGTGGTGGGCCAACTACAGTAGGCACCCTGGTAGGCAGGGCTGGACCCTCTCCCATTTGGCTGCCAAGCCCTGCCTTGTGCAATGGCTGCTGTCCTGCTTGTGGGTGAGGCCAGATCTGGCATGGCTGACTGTGCAGCCTGGGAGGTCTTAGAACTGGTGTTCGCCCACTGGTGAGTGAGGCTGGGTCCCAGGATGGCTGGCTGCCTGGCCCAGGGATCCAGGACTGGTACTGATCCACCACTGAGTGGGTACACTCTTGGCACTAAAAGGCTAGAGAGACAATTCCAAAACAATGCTTGCCAGCATCAATGTCCTTTGGTAGATTGCCTGCCAGCAGTGTCTATGTCCCGACAGGGCATCCCAGTTGCCTCCTGCCTCTATGGAAGGTTCTCCAAGATCAGCCAATGGGTCTGATGTAGGCTCCTTTCAAAGTACTGGCTCTGCACTGGGATTTCGAGCATGTGAGATTTTGCTCCTGTCCTTTGAGGGTGGAGTTTCCATTTCCTACAGTCCTCCGGCTCTCCTGTACACATGCCACACTGAGGCCTTCAAAGTCTGAGCTTCTAGAAGCTCTGTGCTGGACTCCAATGCTGGGGAGTCTGATGTGGAGCTCAGATCCCTAGCTCTTTGATGAGAACCTCTACAACTGTGATTATCCTCTCAGTTTTGGGTCACCTACTGAGGGGTATAGACCATGACTTACGGTGTCTCTGCCCTACTTGTCCATCTCATTGTGGTCCTTGTTTTTATCTTTGGTTGTGGAAAATCTTTTCTGCTAGTCTTCAGATCATTCTCATAGAGAGTTGTTCTGTAAATAGTTGTAATTTTGCTGTGCCTGTGGGAGTTTAGGGTCTCTCTACTCTACCACTTTGGCCACACCTCAAGAACACTAAAAGTGTATTGCCATACACTTCTTTTTCTATTTCTTCGTTTAATCCCTTCTATGTATTTAAGTTGTTTTACTAAGTTATAGGTTGATCTTTCCTTATCAATTGACCATTGCTATTATTGTCTCTTCATAGATATAGTATTTCACTGGGAAATGGGAGCAAGTATAACAGTCATATGACTAGTTCATTTTTGAAGATGGTATTAAAACCTAGAGTTAACTTTGATTTGGTTAATAATACTTCTGTCTTTGATGAATAGCTATTTTTATAATTCTTAATTTTCTTATCTATTCGTTAGGTCTTTTCAGTGATAACTTATGTACCCTTGTGACTTACAGTGATTTGCCTTCACCTAGGTAACATATAAGATTAATAAAATTGTTGATATTTTTCTGATCTACTGATACAGGTGCTGAAAATTCAGTTTCTCTGATTTCAGACTGTCAAAGAAACATCTGTACACCTCTGATTTGTGCTTTTTGTCACTGGATGCCAAAAGCCCACTGGACCAAAATGGTAAAGATAGCCAAGGACAACATCTCTGAATGGGAGGCAAGATTCCTCAGAAAGGTACACTGTAATGCTTCTCTTTCATTCCAGCGCCTCATCATAAGGTATGGGTAGACTGTTTACATGGTTGAAGAGAATTACGAATGGCAGTGGGAGGAGGCGTTAACTTCTGGTGACACGAATATCAACTCGTAGGCATCGTGACTTCACTATTACCTCTGTGTTCCTGGCACAGCCCTGTGAATAGTCAAAGAACCATAGTGACTCAAATCATTCCTGTCTAATAGAAAGCTTGGTGATGTTTTAGAAGCAACCTTAGTGTCCAGTTAACCCACTCAGGGAGGTTCTGGGTCGGGCTGGGTTCAAATGAGAGTGCCATATCCTAGGAGTCAATATTAGGCTTGGCGACAGAGCATTGTTGTGCCAGAAATTCATGCCTGAAGATTAGGAAATGATTCAGGAGTCAGGGAACCCAGCAGCATCCAGGTACATAGCCAAGAAAATGGAATCTGGTAGCAGAGAAGAGTGCAAAGTTCCCAAAGAATGGTACTTCTTTTTTGCTCTCTTGATAATTTCCATTCCCACATTCATGAGATGAAAGTTGCTAAGATGCTTGAACAAGGATTGTGAAATGACAATGAGAGGATGTTTCCTTGGGTTTTTAATTTTATTAAATGTTGCTAACAGTGTGCTCTCTTGAACAAGATTTAAAGCGTGTGTGATCTGTCCTGATGGATTGAGCATAGTAAAAGGGTCATGGAATAACTCTGGCCTGAGTGAATGCATATTAAGCTGCAGGTGCTTTGTATTGTACACCCAGAGCCAAATGAGTGACATTGTGATACAGTGGTTGTAGCCCCAGAAGTTGATTCCACAGTTTATTTTTTTGACAGTATACTAGTAACTTGGGTCCTCCTATAAGAATTTGATTTTTGGTCTTCCCACCCAACAATCTTGCTGTATAACAGGTCACTACTGAATCCCAAGCTGATACTCTTGCCCTGCCACCCTCTGAGCTCTTTACTTAATAACTAGAATGAGTTTGCTCTGATCCATCCATAGCAAACACCCTAGGCAAAAATCATGCTATCAGTATGCCCCTACCTGGTGCCTTCGTGGTTCATCTCTCATCTTCTGGCACCTTCTTCAGAAGGTGTCTATGTTATCCTTCCTGCACACAGGTTTTCCTACCACCAGGTTACACTCAAGGTTTTAATTTTGACTTCTAAGGCTTCTCCCTTCAAACTGTGTTTATTTAGTTTTCACTTCTTTTGTGGTCTTCTTCAAAGACAAGTAATGGAAAAGAGTAAAGCTCCATGCAGGAACTGAACATATGACTTTGGACTCATCTGCACAACTTTCTAACCTGCTAAGCTAGAAGGCTCTAAGTCCAGTATAAACACCTTGTCCTTATGTACTCCAGCCCCTATTGCCAGAGGTGATGATTGTGCTGTATTTAAAATAAAGGAAGTAAACCTTAAGCCAAATAAATTGAAAATAAATATTATTTTTCTCTAAGACTCACCAGTGTGAAAAATCTGCTTTCAAGGAACAAACTTTGTTATTAGTTCTTAATGTGCCAAAAAGTCAGCAATGATATCCCGTACTTTATACCTCCTCTAAAAGAAATAAGTGGATGCCTTTTCTCATATTGTAAGCTCAGCATTATTCAGATTTCTTTTAAACTTCCAGCATTCTAGGGTTCAAAGATATGGTTCCTGCTCAAAAATAGATTTGGTTTTGTAAATCTTTTTGACAGCTTTGTTTTTCTAAATAAAAGTTTCAGAAATCTTAATTTGATAATTCAATCCTTTATGGTGTTTCCCTAGAAATATATCTCAAGGTCTAAAAGGCATTTTAAATTGACTGAAGTGGTGACTATGGCCATTAGGTCCAGAAACACATAAGTATCAAAACACCATGTGCAGCTGTCTCTGGCTTTCCTGAGTGAGCTCAGAAAATGTAGAGGAAGAAAATATGTGAATGAAAGGACATAAGTCACCCAGAGTTGATGTAGTTCTTTATTCTTTTTGAAGTATTTGGGAGAAGAGAATGGACAAACCAAAAGTAGGCTGGCAATGGAATACTTTCCGTGGAAGAGATGTTCTTTCTCTCTCTTTATTTAGTGAGACTTTCTTCCTTATTATCATTTTTTCTTAGCAGTTAAAGTTGGGTACTAGAAGATTCCCTGGGGAAGGAAATGCAACCCACTCCAGTATTCTTGCCTGGAGAATTCCATGAACAGATGAGCCTGGCGGGCTACCATCCATGGGGCTGCAAGAGTTGGACACGATTGAGTAACTAAATAATAGCAGCAGCAACTACTTACTATTGTAGTTACTTTGACTATCATGTGAGGGAAGTAACCTTACCTAGCCATCTCTCCAGATGTATCTTACAGATTTCATAAACATTTCTTTAAAAAGTGTTATAGAAAGATTATTCCCTAACACAAACCTGTCCAGCTTGCATGCTTAGGACTACCTGTAGCATTCATCATGGTGTTCTCCATCTCAGTGTCCATTAGCACCTTGGGAGACAGAGGTCAAAATGTTTCCTTAGGGAGGTTTGTCACCTCAAATCATCGGAAATCTATGAATTTCCTCCTTTCCAGACATACTACTAAATTTCTCCATATATCCTAATTGTTCCAGTTTGTTTCCTTCCAGGTGACTTTAGAAAGTCAGGAATTCGTTAACTTTGAAAGTTCTTTGAGAGTGTAGATTATGAGACAGGTACTTCTACTTTATTTGAGAAAAGGGTAGTTTCTATGTTTTTGTTTAGTATACCCCATTCCTGACAATAAAAGTTACATCTTGTATTTGTACATTAAAAAAGGAAGAAACCTCTCACCACCGCAAAATGACTACAGGTCATCAGGACTCTGTGTGTGTGTGTGTGTGTGTGTGTGTGTGCGCGCGCGCGCGTGTGCACGCATGTGCATATGTATTCAAAGACATCCTGAAAATGATTTTTCAAAATTTATTTATTTATGTATTTTTATGCTTGGCTGTGCTGAGTCTTCACTGATGCTTGCAGTCTTTCTCTAGCTGTGGTGAGCCGGGGCTTCTCCCTAGTTGCAGTGTGCAGACTTCTCAACGCGGTGGCTTCTCTTGCTGCGTAGCACAGGCTCTGGAGCACACAAGCTTCTGTAGTTGTGACACTTGGTCTCAGCAGTTGTGGCTCACAGGCTGTAGAGCACGTGCCCGAGAGCACAGGCTCAGTAGTTGTGGCACTTGGGCTTAGTTGCTTGCTCTGCAGCATGTGGAATCTTCCCAGACCAAGGATCAAACCTTGTGTGTCCACTGCATTGGCAGGCAGACTCTTAACTACGTACCAGGCACACCAGGGAAGTCTTAAAAATGTACTTTTTGAATCCACATATTGTGCCAATATACGAGCATTGCACACATCATTAGAAACAGTCTCTATGAGTGCTATTTAATAGCCCCATAATATTCCATTGTATATTTCTCCTACTAGATTGAACTGAATGAAATTGATGACCTTTAATCTTTTAAACCTACAGAAATGGTTCAACCTAGTAAAATTTGTTTCCCAATCATTAGACATCTTGTCTAGCTTTGAAAATGTTAAATAGTTGACCTATGAATATTTTGAACATGTTTGTATCAATACTTGTTCATATATTTAACCTTTTCCTCAGGATAATTTCTAAGAAAAGAATTGATTCAAAAAGTGTGAAAACCATGGAAGCTCTTAATACCTATTTTAAAATTCCATGCAAATAGATTATAGCAATTTATGTTCTTCTTGATTATACACAAGAATGCAGGTTTTACCTTATCCTCACAAAAGTTGAGAATTAAAACACTTTAATCTTTGCTAATTCTATAGGTATAATATTATATTCCATATTATTTAACCAGTATCACTGTAATTGGCATAATTCATATTTGCTCCAATTTTGCTTCTAGATGAAAAAAATTAAATTTATAAATGTGTGAAATTAGTTAAGAGGCAGAGCCTAAAACATAAAATAGAATTGGATTTAATGTTGTGATATTGAATTATTTCATTACCCCAGATCCAGGATAACAGCGTCTTTGGTAAAATATAGGAAATGATAGAGGTTACAATTTCATTTATACTATCTTTGGTTTAATATGAGAAGGATGTGCAATTTCTCATTGTAATTTATTTTTATACAAAAATATATGTGTGGATTTTCCATATTTCTTCTGCAAAGGACACTTTTATTTTAGTGTTGTTTTGTTACAAAGCCTCATTTAAAATGTGTTCTTTTCCTGTCCTTCAAAGTCATTTCAATTAACAGTCAAATAATTTTTGAGCATAGCGCATTTGTGGAATGAGTTGGTTCAGTGAAAAAACAATTGAACTTGATAAATGTTCTAGTCAGATTGATTAAGAAAAAAAAATGATAGAAGACCCAGACTACTAACATCAGGTATTAAAATAAGAGGAGTCGCCATGGATTTTAAAAATATTGAAAGGATAATAGACTATTATGCAGTAGTTCATGCCAATACATTTGACAACTTTGATGAAATGGATATAAATCTCAGAAAGCACAAACTATAAAATGTTTGTATTGAATTATAGTTGGTTTATAATGTTCTGTTAATTACTGTTGTATAGCAAACTGATTCAATTATACATATATATACATTCTTATTAAAATATTATTTTATTATATTAAAATATTATTTTCCATTATGATTTATCATAGGATATTGAATATAATTCTCTCTGCTATACAGTGGGACCTTGTTGTATATCCATTCTATACACAAAAACTTACATCTGCTAGTCCCAGCTTCCTACTCCATCCCTCCCCAACACCCTCACCATTGGCAACCACCAGCTCTGTTCCCAATGTCCATGATTCTATTTTTGTTTCATAGATAGGTTCATTTGTGTTATATTTTATATTCTACATATAAGAGTTATCATATGGTATTTGTCTTTCTGACTTACTTCACTTAGTATGATAATCTCTAGTTGCATCTGTGTTGCCGTGAATGGCTTATTTCATTTCTGTGGCTGAGTAATAGTACATTGTATACATATTACATCTTTACCGTTCATCTGTTGATGGACATGTTTTGGTGTTTCTGTGCCTTGGCTAGTACGAATAGTGCTTCTGTGTACATGGGTGTGTGTGTATCTTTTCTAAGTTTTGTCTTTTTTCTTGATATATGTCCAGGAGTGGGATTGCTGTATCATATGGCAACTCTATTTTTAATTTCTTAAGGAACCTCTATATTGTTTTGATAGCAAAACAATGGCAATAGATACACAACTTTTTTTTTTTTAGATACACAACTTTAGATAGATATAAATTGTAATTTATCTACCTGATTGAAAGCCACGTACCAGACAAGAATTATTTAGTAACATTAAAAATGTTTATAATTTCTTGCAAATAACATGAAAGTCACTCAGTCATGTCCGACTCTTTGTAACCCCATGGACTATAGAGTCCATGGAATTCTCCAGGCCAGAATACTGGAGCGGGTAGCCTTTCCCTGCTCCAGGGGATCTTCCCAACCCAGGGATCGACCCAGGTCTCCCATATTGCAGGTGGATTCTTTTCCAGCCTAGCCACAAGGGAAGCCCAAGAATACTGGAGTGGGTGGCCTATCCCTTCTCCAGGGGATCTTCCCAACCCAGGAACTGAACCGGGGTCTCCTACATTACAGGCAGATTCTTTACCAACTGAGCTATGAAGGAGCCCCAATAACATAGTAAATGTAAACAATATGGATCCATGTTTTTATTGTACTTTTTATTGTTTTATATGTACTTTATTGTACATATAGATTAACATGTAGGAAACCAAGAATGGAAATGCCTCAATATCAATTATCTCTGTATGGTATAAGCATAGATGACATCATTTTCTTCTTTACACTTTTCTTCACTTTTCTGTTTTGTTTCCTGTCATGTATATGAAAATAGCTTTTAAAATAAAGGGGAAAAATATTTAAAGGGTATTTTAAAATAAATATAAGAATATATATAACAGTGATTATACTAAAATGATATACAATATTAAGTTAATGATGTATAAAAAGGAATTAAGGGAAAGAGAATAAAATGTTTCTAAAGTTTTGAAGCTGGAAGTCTAAAAATATGGTGATACCCTTGACAAATAAAGGTGTGGGAGGAGGACAGCATGAGGAAAAATTGAAGAGTTCTACCTTAGACTTGCTGAGTTTCTACGAGAGTGTACTGTTCATGTATACAAAATTCATTTGGAAATGTAGGGCTGGAATTGAAAGTGAGAGATAATAGACACAAAGTCACATGAAGTAAAACATGAAAATTCTAAGAATAGATGATTCCACAAGGAGATACATCAAGAGAGCAAATCTGAGGCTTAGTCCTTAGGAAACACTCCCATTGGAGGATAGAAAGAGCATCTAGAAAATGAGACAGAGCTGAGAAAGGAAACTCTGAGCTACACAGACCGAGTTATCCATCTTGAGGATGATGGAGACCGGGAAGTTTTCATTGAGCATGTGGATATTCTGCCATGGTAAAGAATGTGACTTTATTTCTGCTCTCATTCTGAGTAGGAGTAAATGCCAGAGCTCCCCTGTCACCTTTCATCCTAGAGATCCCCACTTAGACTTTGCTACAACCCAGTTCTACAATCTATATGTATGTATCCTCCAAATGCAGAATGCCAAAGGAGCATTTGGAGATAGGGTCCAGGAGAACTCGAGAATTAGGTGGCTCCAGGACATTGAAGTTCTCTCTTTAGAGAGGGGAAAAAGCAGTACTCCCATCTCCTGACACCCCAACAGAAGGAGAAAGATTTCTCAACTACTAGGGTCTAATTCTGGAGAGAAAAAGACTAAAATGAAGAAAAGAATCTAAATAATTGCAGAGCAAGAATGAGTTTCCCATTACTTAGAAAAACATGAAAGATGATCTGTTCCTTGAAAACCCAAGTCAGAGTCAACATCTGAATTCTGCTGCTGGACTATAGCGGGAGAGATGAGAACTTCCCCTTTATGTGGAACACACATCGACAGAAACTCCAGGTATGGCTGATCTCTATCAACTTGCTAAGGCCAAGCCCATGCTACTCCAAGGGCTGGACCTGAGAGACCAGCAACTCCTGTAAGCCTGAGGCCAGCTGAGGAGCTCTCTTTTCAACACAGATGTCTGCATGTTTTCATTTTGTTATTTTCTTCCACCATTAAAGATGAAAGGGACAAACAAGGGCCTTTCTTTTTTTTAGGAAGTTAGGCAAAGATCAGGCTCTATGAAAGAGAAAGACACGGAGTCAAAGGTTCAGAAAAGTTAAAAAAATACTAATGAGCTAAAGAAAGAAGAATATAGATCCAGAACAGAAAACAAATCTCAACATTTCTCAGATTTAGTAAAGAAAATTTGTTTTGCAGTAAAACATATGCCTTCCCCAAAGATGACAACCATGTCTGCCTGGGTATATTGTGACTGGCTTCCCTGGGGACAGAGCAGAAGAGTCAAGGGTCAACCCCAAGGATACCACTTAGGGAAGTTGGAGGCAAACCAAAAAGCCTCAGGGTAATAATTGGATCAGCAGCCTTTTTAGGAAAGGAGGGCTTATGCATTTTTCCCTTAAATGTAAAATGAAAAACAAATATTAAAACTGAAAAAAATTTTATTTTTTAAACTACAGTTGCTCTTGGAAATGAGTAACAAGGACAGTTTGTTCATTGCTGTGGGCCTAATAAATTTAAGGCACCAAATGTGTAATTGGGAGTTTGTTATCATTTGGAAAGATCTTTCTCTTTAAAACACAGGCATCCACTAGCAGAAGGTTGGTGTCAAGCAAACAGCCAAGCCAAACAGCAGTTGCTTACTGTTTGGCATGCAGGTGGTAGGGCCATCAAACCATTTTTAGAGAAATCCAGTCCCCTGCAGAATGCCTGGAAGGAGGAAAGGGAGCAGGAGTTTGGAAGGAAGGGTGGCAGGGCCATCACGGAGCTATGGAAAGAATGTTAGTACGTGTACTGGGACTGGGGATGAATGGAGAAGTTTTACAACTTTTACATATAAATTAAAAAGGCAAATATTTCTTAAGCAGACATTGATAATGGAGGGCAGAGAAGCTTGGCATGCTACAGTCCATGGGGTTTGCTACAGTCCTGGCAAAGAGTCAGATATGACTAAGTAACTGAATCACAACAGACACTGATACAGGAGATGACTTACAACCATAATAATGAGTGATATTTAAGTGATAAGTACTTTAAATGTCATATTGAATTTTCAAAACATATTGAATTAGGGTTCTTAGTGAAATGGAGCAACTTGTCCACATCACATAACCAGAGGCAGAACCCACAATTAAAACTACATCAGTCTGACTTCAGTACCACACTTTTAAAAATCAGTGCCTCTTCCCCACCACATTCTCAACTGAAATGAAGGAGTCTTGTTTGTCTCAATCTTGTTTATATATTTTGAGATACAGTAAAAGTTGCTTCCTATCCCTTTTCTTTTTAGAATTCACCTAGAATAAGAGAATTTAGTCAAAACTGCTGAGACAGTCTCCCCTGGCTGAGCGAGAGAGTCTGAAAGTTTCTGCTCCTTTTGAGTTGTGCTTGTGTTGTTTCTTCTCACCATCAACAGTTAAGGCAAAAATGATTAGGTATGTTTCAGGATGCATGGTTTCCGTGGACACTCCTAAAGCAAGGAAGAGGAGGGACTGTAAATAAAGCAAACACACAGATGGTGAGAAGCACTGGTTCTTTCCCTAGCGGTGCTCTCCTCACTTCCTCCAGGTACATCCCAGTTTTCACCTGCAGTGGCTGCAGAAACAGGCTGAAAACATGTCCCACAAGAGTGTTTTCTCCTTCTTTCTCTGCTTCTTCATCTCTAAGAGAAGACTCGTTGACAAAGTGTGTGTGTGTGTGTGTGTGTGTGTGTGTGTGTGTATCCGTGTATATATGTGTGTGTGTTACCTCCTGCTGCATGCTGCTGCTTTTCCTGTTTGTCAGCCTTTCCTAGCAAGAGTTAAGACTGAGAACTGAAAATTTAGGACTAAAGCTACTTCCCAACACCAGTTTCACAACAACAGTTATGACGGTGATTGATGTCTCTTGTCTGTCTCTTGAAACATTTGGGAACATTCAGTTCCTTGCCCACAATCCCACAGTTACTGAGAGACACATGTCTCACACACGGGGCTAGCTAATTCTAATGCCTGAGCTCTTAAACACGACTCATGTTGTCTCAAAATTTTGATGGCAAAGGAGGAAATCAACACAGTGTCACAAGCAGAGAGAATCCCTGTATCCATGAAAAATGGGAAGATGGACTGTCTGCCTTGCTCCATGTCCTGTCTGACCTGTAGCAGCTCCTGTCTCTTCCACCTGATGCTCCTCATTGGGGTTCTAGTGACTGCCCACTCCCTTTGTCCTTTCACACTGGGGAGCAAATGCTCCCCACCCTCCATGGTCCCCTGTGGCTTCCCTGCACTCTGGCCACACCTTTGAGCAATGTCTCTTCATTAAACTCTCCCGTGTTCATCTGTTTAATGCCAGTCCCCTACCTGATTCACTTTTACAACATTACATTAAAAATAGAAAACTATATGACATCTATATTCTGACAGTCAAGAAATTTCATATGGGGAATCTGGAGAAGGGAATGGCAATCCATTCCAGTATTCTCGCCTGGAGAATTCCATGGGCAGAGGAGGCTGGCGGGCTACAGTCTGTTGGGTCTCGGACATAACTGAGCAGCTAACTCTACTACAATAAAGTCTTCCCTCCCAGTTATTTAATCCTCCCTTCCACACTCTGCCTTCCCCTCTCAGATTCATTATACTCCAGACTTCACACTCACACCTTTCTGCTCAGCTCTGTGGCTTTGAATCTAGATAATGATGTTCCTCCATTCCCTGCCCATTCCCACCATGGTATACCACCTCTACCCCTTACTCCTAGAACTTCCCATAGAACCATCTACATGAACTAATTTTGTTCACATCTCTTTCAGCTTCAGAGTGCTACCTTAGTGGGGAGTATATTCTTTCAGTATTGATTTCATTTCCCCCTACTCCTACCAAATTATAATGATTCCATCCTTTAAATTCCAAATGAAATTTTACTTCATTTACAAAGCCTTTATTACAGAAACAGTTTCTATAAAACATTAGATTGTTTCACAAAAACTTCAACACAATCAGATAATCTTCTCCAGCAATTCATGCATGTTCCTAATTTGTACACTTGAATGAGTTCTAAATGTGAATTCAAATATGTCCATTTACCTATATGATGCCATATACCATTATGTGAGTTCAAATATGTCCATTTGAGTTATGGACATAAATACGCCCTATACCATCATCTGTTCTTATGATAGCAGTGTGTTTTTTATGTTGTACACTGTCACTGGCAAAGGGTGCTTAGTATCTGTTTAAGAGAAAAATATATAGTTCAGGTTTCATTTCTCTCTCCCATCTCTCTTCCTCTCTCTCTTTTTCTCTCTCCCTCTCCTTCTCCCTTCCTCCCTCCCTTCCCCCGCCCCAACCCATTCTCTTATTAAAAGTGAGTCCCTAAAAACTTCCCCTCACTAGGTTCAGTTTTCAATACATAGGTCATTCAAATGCTTATTCTATGTGTGAATTCAGCATGGAGTGTGTAGTAACAAGAAAGAGAAATATACAGACTCTCCGCGCCTAGCGTGGCAAAGTATTGTGTGGCTTGGGTAGGTATGTCTGGGAGTATCATATGACAGTTACTCAACCCAGACACAGAAGAGCTTTGTATGGCATCCCTCACTGTCTAGCCCCCAATAACAGACCTTCAACTGAGCTGGCTCACATCAACTGTGAGAAGTTTCAGTCTAGTTCCTGAAATATTTTTTCAACTGCAAAATATTCTCTTTTTTTCCAAAAAAAAAAAAAAATCAATTACTCCTTTATCCTCATCTCCAGTCCTACATCATTTTTTGCCTCATGGGATGCAAGTTTACACCATGAATTTAATGATTCAGCTGCCCTGGTTCTCACAACACATGAGAGTGGATGCAGTGCTGGCTTTTAAATATATTTTCATTTCATAATTAGCTACTGTTAATTGTTTATAAATGCCTCAGCAACCTATGAAGTATTATTGTGTCCCATTTCATAAGTGTTAATAACAAGGCTTAGAATGTTGAAAAAATTTGTCTAAGTTCACAGAGTTAATATGTGGGGATTTTGAATTTAAACTCAGGGCTATCTAATTCCAGATACCCAAGTTCTTTACCACCATGATATACTAGCATTCTAGCATAGACCAGTGTTGGTTTTTTAATGAAATGCAAAGCCAAGACAGTTCATTCCAAAAGTGCTCTTAAAACTCTTATTATTCTAAGAAAGTCACCAAGAAAGCCATACCACATAGCAATGGGGTGGATTCATGAGCCAAGAACAGTACTTGTATCACTTCATGACAAAGATAAGCAGAAAATTCTTAGACTTCTTTGTAGACCTTTAGCCAGGAATAGCAAATCTGCCCTGTCTGCTTCATATCTGAAGAAGTGAGAGAGTGGCACTACCTTTGGATCGTGTACCCCAGAAGATTTTCAGTAATAAGGATTTTCCACAATGGAGTCAACTTCAAATATCAGATGTTTAACCAAACATCTCACTTGTCAAGCTTTGTTGAAGAGTTCTGTCAAGTTTAACTGGTCTGGGTGATGGACAAAGTCATCAAAGCCAGTGGGACCAGTCACTTGGAGACAACATTGGCTGGGAGGCTGCACATGAGTAAAGGCCATGACATATGTGACTCTTTGGATTACTGACCAGCCCTTGTGAGTTTTCTCTTCAAACAACACAGCCACAGCCATGAGGAAAAGGACCCAAATACAACAGCCGCAGGAGAATATAAGTTGCCCTCAAACTTGGCTTCCTAACACCAGTGAACGGGAACCAAATCCCATCTATCTCATGTCACTCCAAAAAAAAAAGGGTTTTTTTGCAACTTGTGAGTTTCTTTCCTTTGCCTAGAGATGTGAGAGCACTATATTCAGAGGCTATGTGGTTAATCCCCCCGGCACTTCCCGTTTTGCACAAATGTGGCTATGGATTCCGCTAAAGTATCAGTTGGGACCATTTCATCATGTGCTTTATCATGACAACTTGGGGGAATGGCAAAAATAGCTATATGGTGGTCCTAAATCTTTACCCTAGCTATTTATAAGTCAGCTGCTTTAACTTTCACTGAATAAAAACTTTAAGCATGAGAAATAATTGGAAGGGACCAATCACTATTACTCTCTTCCTGATAATGTATATAATCATATGCATCCATTGTACATGAATGATGGTGCTCTGGATGAAGACATCCAGATTGTGTGATGGAGCAAGGGAACCAGCCCCACTCCACTACCTGGTGCTGTCTTGCTCCTCCAGGAAGCCTGGCCACAGTTCTGTGGTCAGGTTTTTACTCTAATATTGGAGCACCAGGCATGTTAGAGAGGAAGGTGATGTGGTTCTAGGCTGATGGTGCTGATTATACTTTGGGACCAGTGTGAGCCTATAATATGCTTGGAGAATACCTTGTGTGACTACCTCAGTTGTGACAGATGCTGGTTGTTGAACATTTTATCATCCCCAGTGAAATATTTAATTAGTATATTCTCCCCAATGTTTAAGTTTTGGAAAGGAACCAGGCTCTGCCAAGAAAGAACCTTGAAAGGATATTTTTGTAAGAGAGGCCTTGTTGCTGATTGCTATGGGCAAAGATAGCTCTAAGCACAGCTTTCAAGAAGCAAGAACAGAGTCATCCCAGGATTTGTTTCCTGCCCCTGAGAAGAAGGTGGTCAGTGAGTCTTCCAAGAAACAAAAGAATCAGCTGGGAAAGAATCCTAGTGCTTGAAGGACTCCACCAGCATCCCCTGAGACCTAATACATTATCTGCCAAGGAGCCTGACACATGCTGGTCCTTCAAGAAACAGAAGTTCCCTTTATTTCTTATACATTGAAAAAATAATGGAGGAGGTTTTACATGATGATTTATACATGAAGTGCTTAGTAAGTTTTCATTGATCAACATACATCATGTGAGCACCTAGAGAGAAATAAATCCTAGATGAATATTAAAGGACCAAGGAAATAAAAGTAGTCATCTAAAAGTGAAAGTCACTCAGTCATGTCTGACTCTTTGTGACCCCGTGGACTATACAGTCCATGGAATTCTGTATAGAATGAAACTACACAGGCCAGAAAACTGGAGTTCACTTCTCCAGGGGATCTTCCCAACTCAGGGGTCAAACCCAGGTCTCCTGCATTGCAGTTGGACCAGCTGAGCCACCAGGGAAGCCCTGAACCACCAAGGGACTAAATGTTGTCTAAATAAATTAAATAAATAAATCTAAATGTCATCTCTATCTCCTTCCACTCTCATATCATCATGTGTACTTATATAGCATCTATCACAATCTTAAATTATCTGTTTACTGTTCTATCCCAGAATCGAGAACAATGCCTGTCTAGCATATAGTATGTGTTTAATAAATATGTGTTGAATAAATACATACATATGTATAGTATGACTGAATATACATTAAATCAATCAATGAAAGTAAACTATTAAAGGTCCTTTGATACAATAGGTAAGTTCAGAATATGAGTTCAAACAGTCTCTTTCAGGACCCAGCTAAGCCACACTCGGACTATGTAACCTTAAATGGATGACTTGATGTCTCTGATTAAGTTCATCTTATAAACTAACTGTAATACCTTTCTCACCAGATTGCTATAAAATTAAACCATTTAGTACACATGAAAGTAATACATAAATCATAGACACCACTAAAATGATGAATGAACTATAGATATCATGCAAATATTGAGACCTTTAGTGGTAGTAGTGCCTGCACCAAGTCATGTCCCATGTGCACTAAGTCATGTCCGACTCTTTGTGACCCCACAGACATACCAGGCTCCTCTGTCCATGGGCTTTCCCAGGCAAGATTACTGGAGAATGTTGCCATTTTCTTCTCCAGGGGCTCTTTCTGACCCGGGGATTGAACACACATCTTCTGCTTGGAAGGTGAATTCTTTTACCACTGAACCACTGGGGAAGTCCTACTAAGACTTTTAGGGTGAGATAATAAGACTATTATGTATTTAAGAGCCAGGTTTACCATGACTTATAGCCTGGGAAGGAGACCCTCATTCTGACTTCTACTATTCCAAGTGGTCCTTTCAGTGTACGCCTTCCTGCTCTCAGAACGTATATGTGTTCTTCCTCCACCTACATTAGTGATGTGCACAAATAACAGTCTTAACATTTCTTTACCTCTTACTCATCCTTAAGACCCACCTCAGGTGTTGCCGCCTCCCAGAAGCCTTCGCTAATGTTCCCCTGTGTGAATATCCTGAGTACATTGTACCTTCAGCAAGAGTTTCTCATTAGTAATCAGATAGCAAGCTATGCATAGGTCTTTGTTTAGTCATCTGGGACTGAACCATAAACTCCTTGAGAATTATGTCTTCTAATTATCACCTGTACCTAGAACAGTGTCTGATTAAAAAAATTCAGTAACTATAGAATGAATTAATAATGCATGAATGAGTCTTAGGCCAGTGTTCCCATTGGTTGACATTGCAGAAAATCTCCTTACTCAGATCAGTTAATAGTTAATCTTCTAAAGACATTCTAAAGTCTGACTCACAGAACTTCAGGAATGTGTGTCCTTGAAGGGTTAGAAAAATGTCAAGCTGGGCATAACTGTTTATCTATTAAATGATATTTCCCTCCCTTAATTTTCCTTATATGTCTCTTGTAGCAATAAACAGGGTCTCTCTTCTTACTGTGAAGTGAACACAGACTACAACCACAAACTCCACACATTCCTCTTACTGAGGCAACTGTACATGTTTTCCAAATTAAAAAAAAAAAAATAGATGCAAGATGTAGAAGTCATCAGCAGTTTTTTTCTAAGGTCCCAAAAATCCCTGGAGAAATTAACATTTGCAAAATCACTTTGAACTCTGGTGTTCAACAGCTCTTTGAAAGTTCCATACAATGAAAAGTTCCAGTCCCATAAGAGCAGAAGTACCTTTCTGGGCTCATTTCATATCAGAACGCAATAAGGTTCATAAATGCCTCTGTGAAGTTTTAGTGTAATAAAGTTCAGCCATAAAACATTTAATATGTGACAGGCTTCTCAACTCACTGAAGCACTGACTGTGTTTAACAGGGCTCCCTTCACAGCATACTTCATCAGCAACAAGAAGAAACATAAAACAGAGCAAGAAAAATCTATAAATATCTGCAAAACAACCATCAAAGGCTTTTTTACTCTTTTACAGATCAGGCTGAGGCAAACACTTTCACCATCACTCCACCCAGAGTACTTTCATAGAAAGCATGTTACTTCTGTCCCCAAGGAGCGTGTAAAATCCAATTTTTATTTGGATTTGTCATTCAGCAAGTGGTAGATACTCTTCAAGAGCTTCAGCAGTAGCCTTCCCTACAAAACAACTTTTTTTTCCCTTTGGGAACCAAAGAAACAGGTTTTTCCCACCTGTCCCCACCTGTCTGTATACCTCCCCTTCAACTCAGACCCAGTCCACCGCTGAGCCACTACACCCTGGCTGGAGCAATTACATGAACAAAGGTCACTGTGTAATTCCAGTTCGCAAGCTGGGCCTGCAGGCTCAAGGGTCTCTCTTTCCTAGAAATGACCACATCAGTCACCGAGGGGATTCCCTGTTTATTCATACTTCTTCCAGACTAACAGAACAAGATCCACAGGGTTAAAAGGAAAACTCCGGAATTACACCCAAATCGCACTTTCTCTCTTCATTCAGCTTTCTCCTGAAATGCCTTCACCACGTACAGCCATTTCCTGACCACCCTGATTAAAATAGCAACCCCCCCCTCCCGCAATTTCTCTATATCCTCTTCCCATATTTTATCTTTTTTATCACCCCTTGTCATATTGCTGTCTGTCTCTCCTCACTGGGATGTAAGCCTCCTGAGGGCAGGGACTTTGTTTTACCCACAACAGTGTGGGTAAAATTATTATCTCAGGGGTTAAAATTATTAATATTTCTGACACCTGACTGATGCTTAGGACATAATCATAGACTTTAGTGTGAATGATAGATGGTTGGATGAAAAAGACAGGAAGCTGTGGACAAAGAGTCCAAGGGAAGGCTCAGGAAACCCATATTGTAGTCAGCCCATTTTGAAACACAACATACAGTCACAAGCCTCTCTATGACTGTTCATGTTGGTCCCTCTGCCCATGACGTCCTACTCTCTATCTAAGAAGGCCTTGTCCTTAAACACCCAGTGCCAGTTTCACCTTCTCTCTGGACCAGCTTCAGCCCTCACAAGGCAGAATCAATCCTCTTTTCCTCTGTGTTTCAAGTGCAAGCTAGATTTCCTCCTTCCCCATTTGCCTCCTCTGTGTTTTCTAAAGATGTGGCCAAGCAGTTACACACAGATGTTGATCGTCTGAGGTTCAGTTCAGTTCAGTCACTCAGTCATGTCTGACTCTTTGCAACCCCATGGACTGCAGTATGCTGGGCTTCCCTGTCCATCACCAACTCCCAGAGCTTACTCAAACTCATGTCCATTGAGTTGGTGATGCCATCCAACCATCTCATCCTCTGTCGTCCCCTTCTCCTCCCATCTTCAGTCATTCCCAGCATCAGGATCTTTTCAAATGAATCAGTTATTCGCATCAGGTGGCCAAAGTATTGGAGTTTCAGCTTCAGCATCAGTCATTTCAAAGACTATTCAGGACTGATTTCCTTTAGGATGGACTGGTTGGATCTCATTGCTGTCCAAGGGATTCTGATTGTCTGAGGAACCTAGGATATATCTGGGGGCAAAGTAGTTAAACATTCCTAATTTCATTAAAATTATATTCTAATAAATGTGTTTTAAATATTTTCTTTGAAAAATGAATTTGCTTCAGTTTATCTGTCAGTCTTCCCATCCATGAGCCTCAGTGTTTCACTCCCTACTCTCGTTTCCCAAGAAGGGATTTGTTTATTGAATGGACAGCGAGAAAAATGAGTCTTCCTTTTCAGGGGCTTCTGCAAGTAAGTGCCATCACTGAGGTTAGACTAAGAAATCCAGATTTTAGTTGCCCCAAAAATTAAATAATTATTAATAAATAAAGGGAAGGGAGAAGATCAAAGAATTCCTTAGGAACAAGAGTGAGGTCAGTAGCATAAAACTCTCCCACAATTTTAGGGCCACAAGAGGACTCTGAGGTAGACAGCCTTGATCATTCTAGCATTGCTCATTCTAGCTCTGTCCCTCCACTGTGGAAATAAGCATCATGGCTGGTCCCACAACAGCTGTGGAAATTGGCCTGAGAATTTACTACATCATGTGGGTATGAGACGGAAAACTCACTCCTCAGTAATGGCAACTAGTAATTAATGGATGTTGTCACTTGTTTGATATGGAGCTATTTTCATAAAGAAGAAAACATCAAAGAAAGAGGTTTTGTTTTGTCTTGTTTTGTTTTTTTGGTCTGCAGTATTTGAAAGCCAATGGAACTCAACATTATCCAAGAGGTTAGGAAATCAAATCTCTCTTGCATGACATCTACACATCATGGCTCCTTCTTTTCATCACTGACACCTCCTTCCCCTGTCATTAAACTGTCAATACTCATTAAATCTCAAATCAGAACAGATTATGCGTCAAGCAGAAGTGGACTCAAGACAAAAAGTGAAGTTTGAAATCAGAACTGTCTCATAAAATATAGGAAGACGGGCACCCTACCAATAAAAGAATGATCAATCTTATAACCAGCTCTTCAGAGGAACATGAGGAACAGGATTAATGCTTTACCCCGCATCTATCTCCACATCCATTAAAAAAGTGAGGCACTAGTTTCTAAATATTCAAGCAGACATAAACTAAATAAAATAACAAGATTTTAGGACTAGGAGGGATATTAACTCAGTCATCCTTCCAACTAGAGCTTTCATCTTCCTTCTGAGTGAATACCCAGCTTCTTCTTAAACATCTGCAGTAGAGTTACCCTTTGTTCATTTATCTGCAAACTTCTTCTGACATGCCCTGAGGACATTTCATAGCTGATGTTCAGAATCTGCAATGACATAGCTGTTGAAAAAAATGACGGAAAGAAGGAAATTTAAAAGTCTGATTTCCAAATGTTTCTTGAACAGAGAAGCAGGCAGTGAGACTGAATGGTTCACAGCACTGACAAGGTTGGGGCTGTGCAAGAAGCTGGAATCAGGATGGCCATACACAGTACCCCCTGCTCTGTCTCATAATCAGAAGGAGAATTCATAGGGGTTAATGCGATCTGTGTAATGTTCTCAGAGGAGGAAAGGAATAACTTTCCCCCTGTTTTTCTAGCTATTTACCTTCATGTCCACTGGAACCTTTTAAATAACATTGCTTGAAAATCCAGTCTGTAAGCTTCCCTTGGCTCCAAGAATCGTTAAAGAATTTATAAGCTGTTTTCTCTCTTATCCCAGGAGCTACTGCCAGGGGAAGCAAAATCCAGACGTTTGCAACTCAACACCAGTGAGTGCCTGGCTAATCTGATCAGTGAGGAGGCAGCAGTCACAGTCACCTCTAACACAGGGACTCTGACAGGCGTCAATATTCCGCTCTAGCCATTGCTACTTCAGGGCGCTCACCCAGCCCTTTTCCATCATGGTGGGGCTCTGGGCTTTAGAGACTTTCAGGCCCAGGTACCAATCCAGACAAAGCTGACTTCTCGTGTCTGCCAGGACCTCTCTGGAAAGCTCCGGAGTACAGACTGTCTTGGGAGGCTTCTGATATTTCCTGCCAGTGACGTCCAAGTGATGATGGCAATGGAGTGCAATGTCCACCTGAGGCCCTCAGGGTAGTATATAACCTTGTTGATGCAGTTCAAACAAACATCCCAGTTTAATCATCTACTGCTAGTAGTGGCATTTGGGATCTCGTAAATCCTGGGGGAAAAAAAAAAAAGCTTTTTATGCATGAACTCCTCAGAGACTTTCCAACAACAGAACTTCAGCCAGGTCAATGCAAAGCCAAAGAATTCTCTTTAGTCACCTGCTTGTGATGGCAAACCTGAGGAATCCCAAGTTTTGGGCAAAGTTCAGCTGGTACAATTACAACAGCAGTGCAGGCAGTCATTTGTGCCTGAGGGTCATCCTTTTCCCCACCCTCCTGACCCTCAGGGAGGGAAGGGTTTCTCTATGAGGGCAGAAAGGGTACAGGCCACAATGGCTACAGGTCTACAGTCTTTTTAGTTCTTTTATTCCTTTTATATTTTTAATTTTTCTTTCTTCTTTTCTTCACCTAAAGTTTGTCTAAGAATTCATGTGTAAAGTAAGGACTTCTTGGAAGCTTAGAAATTAAAATAAGGCAGTATTCTTTACTCCTCTCCCTGACAAAAAATAAAAGCATGTGCATTAAAGTATGCATACACATGTACACACACACACACACAATTGATTGGCTTGCATCAGCTCTCTGATTTTCACCAGCCATTTGCCTGATTTGTAGTCTTCATGAGGAGGCAAAAGATTGGATTCCTCAGCTGTAAGAACAACAATCCAGCCACAAGATTGTTAAACCAATTTATTTTATTCAATAGGAAGAAAAAAGTGGTTAAAATAGCTCATTTAGTTATTTCAGTAACACACAGTCAAGAGCTTACAGGGGGCTGGGCATGTTTCAAAGAGAAGTATCAAAATACTCCTCAAGAACTAACACCCCATCTTTGTACAAGAAAGTTGTAATGCACTGTAGCTGTCATGATATAAATGTCCCATACCATAAAGACCATTAGGTCCCCAAACCTTGGTCATTCACTATTATGGGCTATTCTCTGCCTGCTTCATGTATAGTCATCTTGTCAAAGCAACTGCACAGCTGGGCTGAAAGTAGGAGCATTCTTCTGCTTTCCTATTTCTGGTAGCGAAATATGACAGTGATGTGTATTCATATCATCCTCCATCAGCCATATTAGGGACTCAGTAAAGGAAAACCCCATCTGTGAAGGGCACATGGCTCTCTGAGATGGATTAAATGCATTCCTAGCTAGAAGAGTGTGTTAACATGTAGAATCAAAACCAAGAGCTAAAAGAGAAATGAAAGTATGTACTAATGATGTAGTAGCTTAAATAGTTAGCTTGTTGACACTCTTTTGTTTCTATGATTATCCTAAAAAAACGGTCTTCATTCTCTGAAATGAAGACCGTGTTCATATGAACTCATTTCCTTTTCCTCCTGGACATACAGTAAACTGTATTTTCCAGGCTCCCTTGTGATTACATGTGGCCATGTGATGGAATTTTAACCAGTGGAGTGTTGGCAGAAGTGATGTGTATCAGACCCAGCTGATGAAACCCTCCCAGTTACAATCCTCTAATTCTTCCCCCAGTCATCAGAAGAATAGAGAAGATTCTATGGATGTCAAAGAGATTGGCATCCAGAGACAGGAGGAACCTAGGTTCTTGAGTTACAACTGGAATTTTCTCTACCACATACCAAAAACTTTCATGAATGAGAAATAATCTCCTGTAATTTTAAGTTTATTGTTTTAAAAATTGGGGTTGTGTGATATATCAGTTAGCCTACCCTGACATCCAATGAAAGCAGATTTCTCTTCTCTGGTCAATGACATGAGCATATATACATTCTGGATGCAGCTCAATTTGCATTGCTTTCTGTTTTCCAATGTTTCATCTGGCTCTTATCCAATTATTTTCATTTATGTCTTCCCTGGTGGCTCAGACAGTAAAGCATCTGCCTATAATGCGAGAGCCCTGGGTTCGATCCCTGGGTCAGGATGATCCCCTGGCGAAGGAAATAGCAACCCACTCCAGGACTCTTGCCTGGAAAATCCCATGGATGGAGGAACCTGGTAGGTTACAGTCCATGGGGTCGCAAAGAGTCGGACACGACTGAGCAACTTTACTTTCACTTTCATTTTCACTCTACATAAAACCCTCGTCCTTTCTTCTAGGCATTACTACAGCTTTCTTAAAACTAAATATGGTTATGAATAACATGTTTTAAATGTCTATGTTCTGTAAGTCTCATTATAAAACTATTCGTAGGGAGGAAGTGGTTCGGAGTAGAGGTGGGAGAAGGAGACTGGAGGCGTAAAAAGTCATACAGAAGAGTCATTCCTGAGAGAAATTAAAAAAACTCTCCTAATCTTTACATTAGAAGTCAGTGATGAACTTCTCTTCTTACTAAAAGAAACTATGGATCAGAAGCCAATATTCAGCACAACACTACTGAAAAATGACTTGGCCTGTCCTTCTACTTGGACAGAGGAAGGAACAGACACATGTCTTCTACTTGGAGAACAACTGGAATTCCACATCCTATTTCAGGAGGCAAATCATCATTTGATTTAAAAGAGAAAGATGAAAACAGGGACCATTTGGGCTTGTGAAGACTGCAGTTGTTACCCAGAACCCACCATTTACTCAGTTTTCTAGGACAGAGCGTGCATATCACTTGTAGGCATAGAAGATGGGAGGAAACAAAAATAGACTGGGGCTTTTGTAACTATGAAGAAGTGCCAGTAAAATTGACTCTCAATCCAGTTTGCTGCAAACTTCATGTCCTTAACACCATCATAAATGAGGAACAGGTGAACAGAATGTCTATAAACATTAAATCCTCAGAAAACAATATTTTTTTCAGTTGCAGAGAACTCAGATTCTTGGACAGAATTCTCACTGGGAGCCAAATCAGCCTGATATGTTGGCATCTCTCAAACATCACGAGTCAATAAAGTAGTTTGTCTTAAAGACTTGGCCAGAGCTGCAGCTGAAGTTCATCAGGCTTTGGGGGAGATTGTTTGTCTAAGAAAACCAAATTCAGAATGCTCCCATTGTGAAACAATGCAAAATAACACAAGGAAAAACCTTGCTTTCCCTTTAATTCCCATGGGGAAAAAAGTGACCTGTCCTATTATTTTGCTATTTTTTTTCAGTGTTTGCAAACTTATTCCATTGTCAGTGGGGGAGGAAAGGGTAACATGAATTAGACTTTCATTTGGTGAGATGGATGTTTTCTACACACACATCTTCTTCATTTTGTCATGACACAGAGTCTGTTTATATCTAAGTCCAGCTCTGGGGAAGGTTGATGTGAATTTATCTCCAGGTATCTCCATACCTCTTTATGGTTCTTAGAAAATGTTTCAATTTGATAATAAACTAATTGGGACACCAATGATAGAAAGAGAATCCAAGCAATCCAAAGTTCTGAGGGGTCTTTCCTAAAGAATTAGATACACAGACATTTCCCTCCAGGTGTGTTATCAGCAGTCATGTTGGACATGAGTGGCATCTTCTCTGAGACACACATTTTTCTTCATTGATAAACCCAAGGATTGCATTGCATGAGGCTAAGAATCAGAAGATGACTTAAGAAAAATGGTTCTGCTGAACTATAAACTGAGGCATTTAAAATTTTTTAAAGTTATCTGAACAAAAGTCACTTAGAATCTAGTGGCACCCAACTGGAAGTAATTAAGAGTTCTCCACCAATAAGAGTTAGGGAGAAACTTGTATAGAAAAAGTAAACCAAAATAAGAAAATTATTGATTGCCTGTTATTTAAAGACTAGTTGGCTGTCTGTGATTGGTTGTCCTTAGTGTTTTGATTTCTCAATCTTGAGGCATTTATAGGTTTAGATTTTAGTTTGCTTATGTTGGTAGCCAAAGCATTAGAGCCACATCAAATCTGATAGCCTCCTTGTTTAATTAATTTTACGCTATACCCAGAAAAAAATGAGTTTAATGGTGGGTTGTTCCTGAGAGGAAGGGTTATCAGTAGGTTTTATTTCCTTCTTTTTGCTGATCAGTATTTTGTTATTAAGCAATGAAAATATATTATTTGAACAATAATATTGGTATTATAAAGAGAGCAAATGTTGCTTTATTTTGTACTTTTCTAAGAGGAAACTTGAGATATTAGTGCTTATTAACTGAAACCTGCAGCCTCTTAGCTCAGGAAAAGGCAGCGTGCTTAAGAAGGGTGAGACATAGATGGCTTTAATAGTGTAGTTAAGGTCAATGTACCTTGGTGGGCTCAGGCTGCAGATCAGAGTCTTTGTCTGTGCTGGCAGCAGGATGTGGTTTGGAATTGTCTGCTACCTTAAGGAAAACTTGGTTGTTTCTCTAAATACTTGCAGGTACATCAGTCGTCCAAACTGAAATCACATCCAGAGGGGAAGACAGCCTGGAAAATGTCATTTTAGGCCCTATAGGTTCCAAAGTCACACACACACACACACACACACACACACACCATTTTTGAAGGAAAATTAAATATATATATATGATTTAGAAAGGAACAGAAAAGACTGGCCCCATTTGAAGATGGTGTGATAGTGAACATAGACAATCCACCTATAAACAAGTACAAGTAATAAGAGAATGAGATAATAAGACAATGCATCAAAATTGATAGATATAAATCAACCTGTAAAAATCAAGTTTTTTTAAAATAGTATTTTTAAGTAGACTTATTGTGGTGATCATTTCACAGTGTATGCAAATATTAAGTGATTACATTGGATACTTGAAACTAATGTAATATCATATCTCAATTATGCTCAATAAAAAACCAACAGTAGTGCTATTCATTACCAATAACTAGAAAATGGCATCAAGATAATATACCTGGTAGTTAAGAAATACTCTAAGCATACTAAAAATGCAGGCAATAAAAGATGTGTAAGATTGGTGGGAAAAATTGTAAAAAGACAAAATTAAAAATGAAAATTAAAAAAATCTAACTCAGATAGAGAGTCTACCTGAAAAGGAATTCAGAATAATAATAGTAAAGATGATTCAAAATTTTAAAAACAAAACAGAGTTACAGATAAATAGACTAGAGACAAGGATTGAGAAGATGCAAGAAATGTTTAACAAGGACCTAGAAGAAATAAAGAAGAGTCGGTCAATAATGAATAATGCAATAACTGAGATCAAAAGCACTCTGGAGGGAACCAACAGTAGAATAACTGCAGCAGAAGAGAGGATAAGTGAGGTGGAAGATAGAATGGTGAAAATAAATGAATCAGAGAGGAAAAAAGAATTAAAAGAAATGAGGACAATCTCAGAGACCTCTGGGACAATATTAAATGCCCCAACATTCGAATCATAGGTGTCCCAGAAGACGACAAAAAGAAAGCGCATGAGAAAATACTTGAAGAGATAATAGTTGAAAACTTCCCTAAAATGGGGAAGGAAATAGCCACTCAAGTCTAACAAACCCAGAGTCCCAAACAGGCTAAACCCAAGGTGAAACAGCCCAAGACACATATTAATCAAACTAACAAAGATCAAATACAAAGAGCAAATATTAAAAGTAGCAAGGGAAAAGCAACAAATAACACACAAGGGGACCCCCATAAGGATAACAGTTGATCTTTCAATAGAAACTCTTCAGGCCAGAAGGGAATGGCAGGACATATTTAAAGTGATGAGAGAGAAAAACTTACAATGCAGATTACTATACCTAGCAAAGATATCATTCAAATGTGAAGGAGAAATCAAAAACTTTAGAGATAAGCAAAATCTGAGAGAATTCAGCACCACCAAGCCAGCTCTTCAACAAATGCTAAAGTATATTCTCTAGACAGGAAACACAGAAAAGTTTTATAAAATTGAACTCAAAACAACAAAGTAAATGGCAATGGGATCATACTTATCAATAATCACCTTAAATGTAAATGGGTTGAATTCTCCAACCAAAAGACAAAGACTGGCTAAATGGATACAAAAACAAGACCGCTATATATGCTGTCTACAAAAGACCCACCTCAAACCAAGGGACACATACAGACTGAAAGTGAAGGCCTGGAAAAAGATATTTCAAAAGAGACCAAAAGAAAGCAGGAGTAGCAATACTCATATCAGATAAAATAGACTTTGAAACAAAGACCATGAAAAGAGATAAAGAAGGACCCTACATAATGATCAAAGGATCAATCCAAGAAGAAGCTACAACAATTATAAATATATATACACCCAACATAGGACCACCACAATATGTAAGGCAAATGCTAACAAGTATGAAAGGGGAAATTAACAGTGACACATGAACAGTGGGAGATTTTAATTCCCCACTTACACCTATGGATAAATCAACCAAACAGAAAATTAGCAAGGAAACAAAAGCTTTAAATGATATAATGGACCAGTTAGACTTAATTGATATCTATAGGACATTTCACGTCAAAACATTGAATTTCACCTTTTTCTCAAGTGCTCATGGAACATTCTCCAGGATAGATCATATCCTGGGCCATAAATCTAGCCTTGGTAAATTCAAAAAAGTCAAAATCATTTCACGCATTTTTTCTGATCACAGTGAGGTAAGATTAGATGTCAACTATAGGGGGGATAAAAGCTATTAAAAATACAAACATATGGAGGCTAAATAACATGCTTCTGAATAACCAGCAAATCATGGAAGAAGTCAAAAAAGAAATAAAAATATGCATAGAAACAAATGAAAATGAAAACATGACAATCCAAAACCTATGAGATTCAATAAAAGCAGTGCTAAGATGAAGGTTCATAGCAATGTAAGCTTACCTCAAGAAACAAGAGTAAAATCAAATAAATAACGTAACTTTACACCTAAAGCAACTAAAAAAGAGTAAATGAAGAACCCCAAAGTTAGTAGAAGGAAAGAAATCATAAAAAAACAGAGCAGAAATAAGTGAAAAATAAACAAAAGAGACTAGCAAAATTCAACAAAACTAAAAGCTGGTTCTTTGAGAAGATAAATAAAATAGACAAACCATTAGCCAGATTCATCAAGAAAAAAGAGAGAAGAATAAAATCAACAAAATTAGAAATGAAAATGGAGAAATCACAACAGACAACACAGAAATATAAAGGACCATAAGAGACTACTATCAGCAGCTATATGCCAATAAAATGGGCAATTTGAAAGAAATGGATGAATTCTTAGAAAAGCATAACCTTCCAAAACTGAACCAGGAAGAAATATAAAATCTTAACAGACCCATCACAAGCATGGAAATCAAAACTGTAATAAAAAATCTTCCAACAAACAAAAGTCCAGCACCAGATGCCTTCACAAGTGAATTGTACCAAAAATTTAGAAAAGAGCTAACACCTATCTTGCTCAAACTCTTCCAGAAAATTGCAGAGGAAGGCAAACTCCCAAACTCATTCTATGAGGCCAGCATCACCATGATACCAAAACCAGACAAAGATGCCACACATACACACACACAAAAAAAAACTACAGGTCAATATCACTGATGAACATAGGTGCAAAAATCCTTAACAAAATTCTAGCAAACAGAATCCAACAACATATTAAAAAGATCATACATCATGACCAAGTGGGCTTTATCCCATGGATGTAAGGATTCTTCAATATTTGCAAATCAATCAGTGTTATACACCACACTAACAAAATAAAAGATAAAACCATATGATTATCTCAATAGATGCAGAGAAAGCCTTTGACAATATTCAACACCCATTTATGATTAAAATAAAAAAAAACTCTTCAGAAAGCAGGCATACAAGGAACATACCTCAACATAATAAAAGTTATATATGGCAAACCCACAGCAAACCTTATCCTCAATGGCAAAAAATTGAAAGCATTTCCCCTAAAGTCAGGAACAAGACAAAGGTGCCCACTCTCACCACTGCTATTCAACATAGTTTTAGAAGTTTTAGCCACAGCAATAAGAGGAGAAGAGGAAATAAAAGTAATGCAGATTGGAAAACAAGTAAAACTCTCAGTTTGCAGATGACATGATCCTCTACATAGAAAACCCTAAAGCCACCACCATAAAATTAGTAGAGCTAATCAATCAATATAGTAAAGTTGCAGGGTATAAAATTAACACACAGAAATTCCTTGCATTCCTATACACTAACAATGAAAAAACAGAAGGAGAAATTAAGGAAACAATCCCATTCACCACTGCAACGAAAATAATAAAATATTTAGGAATAAATTTACCTAAGAAACAAAAGGCCTATATAAAGGAAACTATAAAACACTGATGAAATAAAGATGACACAAATAGATGCAGAAATATACCATATTCATGCATCAATATAGTGAAAATGAGTATACTACCCAAAGTAATCTATAGATTCAATGCAATTCCTATCAAGCTACCAACGGTATTTTTCACAGAACTAGAACAATAATTTCACAATATGGAAACATAAAAAACCTTGGATAGCTAAAGCAATCTTGAGAAAGAAGAGTGGAACTGGAGGAATCAACCTGCCTGACTTCAGACTATACTACAAAGCTACAGTCATCAAGACAGTATGGTACTGGCACAAAGACAGAAATATAGATCAATGGAACAGAATAGAAAGCCCAGAGATAAATCCATGCACCTACGGACACCTTATCTTTGACAAAGGAGGCAAGAATATACAATGGAGAAAAAGACAATCTCTTCAACAAGTGGTGCTGGGAAAACTGGTCAACCACCTGTAAAAGAATGAAACTAGAACACTTTCTAACATCACACACAAAAATAAACTCAAAATGGATTAAAGATCTAAATGTAAGACCAAAAACTATAAAACTCTTAGAGGAAAACATAGGCAGAACCCTCTCTGATATAAATCACAGCAAGATCCTCTATGACCCACCTCTCAGAGTAATGGAAATAAAACCAAAAATAAACAAATGGGACTGAATTAAACTTAGAAGCTTTTGCACAATGAAGGAAACTATAAGCAAGGTGAAAAGACAGCCTTCAGAATGAGAGAAAATAATAGCAAATGAAGCAACTGACAAAGAATTTAGCTCAAAAATATACAAGAAGCTCATGCAGCTCAATTCCAGAATAATAAATGACCCAATCAAAAACAGGGCCAAGGAATTAAACAGACATTTCTCCAAGGAAGAAATGCACATGGCTAACAAACACATGAAAACATGCTCAATATCACTCATTAGCAGAGAAATGCAAATCAAAACCACAATGAGGTACCATCTCATACCAGTCAGCATGACCATTATCAAAAATTCTACAAATAAATGCTGGAGAGGGTGACGAGAAAAGGGAACCCTCTTACACTGTTGGTGGGAATGCAAACTAGTACAGCCACTATGGAGAACAGTGTGGAGATTCCTTAAAAAACTGGAAATAGAACTGCCATATGACCCAGCAATCCCACAGCTGGGCATACACACCAAGGAAACCAGAATTGAAAGAGACACATGTATCTCAGTGTTCATCACAGCACTGTTTACAATAGCCAGGACATGGAAGCAACCTAGATGTCCATTGGCAGATGAATGGATAAGAAAGCTGTGGTACATATACACAATGGAATATTACTCAGCTATTAAAAAAACACATTTGAGTCAGTTCTAATAAGGTGGATGAAACTGGAGCCTATTATATAGAGTGAAGTAAGTCAAGGGAAAAAAAAAAAAACACCAATACAGTACACTAACACGTATATATGGAATTTAGAAAGATGGTAATGATGACCCTATGTGCGAGACGGCAAAAAGAGACACAGATATTAAGAACAGAGTTTTGGTTTCTGTGGGAGGAGGTGAGGGTGGGATGATTTGAGAGAATAGCACTGAAACATGTATATTACCATATAGATGACCAGTCCAAGTTCGATGCATGAAACAAGGCACTCAAAACCCATGCACTGTTTTGCACAACCCAGAAGGATGGGATGGGGAGGAAGTGGGAGGGCAGTTCAGGATGGGTGGACACATGTACACTCATGGCTGATTCATGTCAATGTACAGCAAAAGCGCCCACAAAATTGTAAAGTAATTAGCCTCCAATTAAATAAACTAATTTAAAAATCCTAATTAAATGGGGAGAGTAAATCATGCATGTTGGGCCAAGGTACATATCATAATTTAGATTATAAAATACAGAGCTAAATGGTAAATAACACTGCACTTCAAAATGTGTTGGATGCAGCTAAAGTAGCACTTAAAGAGCAGTGTATAGTTTTTTTTTAACTAATTAATTTTTTAATTGAAAGACAACTACTTTACAGAATTGTGTTGGTTTCTGCCAAACATCAACATGAATCAGCCATAAGTATATATATATATGTCCCCTCCCTCTTCAACTTCCCTCTCATCTTGAAAAATTTTTAGTCTTCAGTGCATGTATTGAGAGAAAAAGAAATAAAACTTAATGTGGTGGTAAGCACCCACCTAAGAAAGAATAGAAAATGAAAATTATAGCAGAAATTAGTGCAATATGAATAAACATATGTAAGAGAGGATCATCGGTTTTCACCAGTTCCATAATTGGTTTTTGGACTTTGCACTTTTTTTCAACTTGAAAGTAACCTCTGCCAAATTAAACAAGAAAAAAGAAAGAAGGCCCTAATATTAGGAATGGATAATTGTATATAACTAAAATTACTGCAGATATTTAAAAGAGAGAGTATTATGAATAATTTTATGACAACATACCTGAAAGCTGAGTTGAAATAGTCAAGTTTCTAGGAAAAAAATATCTCACCAAAACTGCCTGACTTCAGACTCTACTACAAAGCCACAGTCATCAAGACAGTATGGTACCGGCACAAAGACAGAAATATAGATCAATGGAACAGAATAGAAAGCCCAGAGATAAATCCACGAACCTATGGACACCTTATCTTTGACAAAGGAGGCAAGGATATACAATGGAAAAAAGACAACCTCTTTAACAAGTGGTGCTGGGAAAACTGGTCAACCACTTGTAAAAGAATGAAACTAGAACACTTTCTAACACCATACACAAAAATAAACTCAAAACGGATTAAAGATCTAAATGTAAGACCAGAAACTATAAAACTCCTAGAGGAGAACATAGGCAAAACACTCTCCGACATAAATCACAGCAAGATCCTCTATGACCCACCTCCCAGAATATTGGAAATAAAAGCAAAACTAAACAAATGGGACCTAATGAAACTTAAAAGCTTTTGCACTACAAAGGAAACTATAAGTAAGGTGAAAAGACAGCCCTCAGATTGGGAGAAAATAATAGCAAATGAAGAAACAGACAAAGGATTAATCTCAAAAATATACAAGCAACTCCTGAAGCTCAATTCCAGAAAAATAAATGACCCAATCAAAAAATGGGGCAAAGAACTAAACAGACATTTCTCCAAGGAAGACATACAGATGGCTAACAAGCACATGAAAAGATGCTCAACATCACTCATTATTAGAGAAATGCAAATCAAAACCACAATGAGGTACCATTACACGCCAGTCAGGATGGCTGCTATCCAAAAGTCTACAAGCAATAAATGCTGGAGAGGGTGTGGAGAAAAGGGAACCCTCTTACACTGTTGGTGGGAATGCAAACTAGTACAGCCGCTATGGAAAACAGTGTGGAGATTTCTTAAAAAACTGGAAAGAGAACTGCCATATGACCCAGCAATCCCACTTCTGGGCATACACACTGAGGAAACCAGATCTGAAAGAGACACGTGCACCCCAATGTTCATCGCAGCACTGTTTATAATAGCCAGGACATGGAAGCAACCTAGATGCCCATCAGCAGATGAATGGATAAGGAAGCTGTGGTACATATACACCATGGAATATTACTCAGCCATTAAAAAGAATTCATTTGAACCAGTCCTAATGAGATGGATGAAGCTGGAGCCCCTTATACAGAGTGAAGTAAGCCAGAAAGATAAAGAACATTACAGCATACTAACACATATATATGGAATTTAGAAAGGTGTTAACGATAACCCTATATGCAAAACAGAAAAAGAGACACAGAAATACAGAACAGACTTTTGAACTCTGTGGGAGAATGTGAGGGTGGGATATTTCAAAAGAATAGCATGTATACTATCTATGGTGAAACAGATCACCAGCCCAGGTGGGATGCATGAGACAAGTGCTCCGGCCTGGTGCACTGGGAAGACCCAGAGGAATTGGGTGGAGAGGGAGGTGGGAGGGGGGATCAGGATTGGGAATACATGTAAATCCATGGCTGATTCATATCAATGTATGACAAAACCCACTGGAAAAAAATAATAATAATAATAAAAATAAAAAAAAAAGAAAAGTAAATCAGCAGGTACAATTTTTTGAAAAATAAACAAACAAAAAAAAACCCATCAAATGGTTTTACCAGCAAGTTCTGTCAAGTGTTCAAGAAATAAGTAAGTTCAACCTTAAATTCTTCCAGAGAATAGAAAAGAGGGGGAGAGGCTGTTTCTCGTCTTATTTTATGAAGCTAAAAACTGTTGATGTCAGCATTTGAAAAGTCAGTCCCTCTCATGAATAGAGGTGGAAAATTTCTAAACAAATATTTGCCAACCAAATCCAAATATAAAAGGACTGTGGGTCATGATTAAGTTGGGTTTATCCTAGGAATGCATCCTTATGGTAATCTACAAGAAAGCAAAATATATGGGTACAGATGCAGGAAGGTAGGAAATTTGGTGTTAGGAGTCTCTGGAAATTCTCTTCTGAGTGCTTCAATTTTTTTCCAGTCAATTAGGGCAAAATGTTACCGGGTAAATGTGCAGTTAGAGGAGTAAATCTTGAAGATTTAAGAAGAAAAAAGGTACAAAATAGCCTTTAGGAGAGTGGGAGAGTAAATGGGAGAGATATAGTGTAGTAATTGCATTGAAGCCCATCTGAGATTCATGGTCATAAATTTCAAGATTAGTTACTAGAGCCCCAACTTGTTCTGTTTAGAACAAAAAAGGTTTAAGGATTTAAAAGGAAGAAACAAAAGTCTCATTACTTAACAGATGATATGGTTATTCCTGTATAAAAGTGTGTTAGTCGCTTCAGTTGTGTCTGACTTTTGCGACCCCTTGGACTGTAGCTCGCCAGGTTCCTCTGTTCATGGAATTCTCCAGGCAAGAATACTGGAGTGGGTAGCCATTCCCTTCTCCAGGGGATCTTCCTGACCCAGGGATTGAACCTGGGTCTCCTGCATTGCAAGTAGATTCTTTACTGCCTGAGCCATCAGGGAAGCCCAGATTATTCCTATAGAAAACCCAAAGATTACAACAGCAACATATAAAAGTCAGTTGCATGTCTGTATACTAACAGCAAATAGATGGAAAACGTTATCTTACATCAGTTCAGTTCAGTTCAGCCGCTCAGTCATGTCCAACTCTACGACCCCACAGATTGCAGCATGCCAGTCCTCCCTGTCCATCACCAACTCCTGGAGTTTACTCAAACTCATGTCCATTGAGTCAGTGATGCCATCCAACCATCTCATCCTCTGTTATCTCCTTCTCCTCTCACGTTGGATCTTTCCCAGTATCAGGGTCTTTTCAAATCAGTCAGCTCTTCACATCAGGTGGCCAAAGTATTGGAGTTTCAATTTCTCTTTTTTTTTTTTTTTTTTTTTTAATTTTTTTTATTAGTTGGAAGCTAATTACTTCACAACATTTCAGTGGGTTTTGTCATACATTGATATGAATCAGCCATGGATTTACGTGTATTCCCCATCCTGATCCCCCCTCCCACCTCCCTCTCCACCCAATTCCTCTGGGTCTTCCCAGTGCACCAGGCCGGAGCACTTGTCTCATGCATCCCACCTGGGCTGGTGATCTGTTTCACCATAGATAGTATACATGCTGTTCTTTTGAAATATCCCACCCTCACATTCTCCCACAGAGTTCAAAAGTCTGTTCTGTACATCTGTGTCTCTTTTTCTGTTTTGCATATAGGGTTGTCGTTACCATCTTTCTAAATTCCATATATATGTGTCAGTATGCTGTTATGTTCTTTATCTTTCTGGCTTACTTCACTCTGTATAAGCGGCTCCAGCTTCATCCATCTCATTAGGACTGGTTCAAATGAATTCTTTTTAATGGCTGAGTAATATTCCATGGTGTATATGTACCACAGCTTCCTTATCCATTCATCTGCTGATGGGCCTCTAGGTTGCTTCCATGACCTGGCTATTATAAACAGTGCTGCGATGAACATTGGGGTGCACGTGTCTCTTTCAGGTCTGGTTTCCTCAGTGTGTATGCCCAGAAGTGGGATTGCTGGGTCATATGGCAGTTCTCTTTCCAGTTTTTTAAGAAATCTCCACACTGTTTTCCATAGCGGCTGTACTAGTTTGCATTCCCACCAACAGTGTAAGAGGGTTCCCTTTTCTCCACACCCTCTCCAGCATTTATTGCTTGTAGACTTTTGGATAGCAGCCATCCTGACTGGCGTGTAATGGTACCTCATTGTGGTTTTGATTTGCATTTCTCTAATAATGAGTGATGTTGAGCATCTTTTCATGTGTTTGTTAGCCATCTGTATGTCTTCCTTGGAGAAATGTCTGTTTAGTTCTTTGCCCCATTTTTTGATTGGCTCATTTATTTTTCTGGAATTGAGCTTCAGGAGTTGCTTGTATATTTTTGAGATTAATCCTTTGTCTGTTTCTTCATTTGCTATTATTTTCTCCCAATCTGAGGGCTGTCTTTTCACCTTACTTATAGTTTCCTTTGTAGTGCAAAAGCTTTTAAGTTTCATTAGGTCCCATTTGTTTAGTTTTGCTTTTATTTCCAATATTCTGGGAGGTGGGTCATAGAGGATCTTGCTGTGATTTATGTCGGAGAGTGTTTTGCCTATGTTCTCCTCTAGGAGTTTTATAGTTTCTGGTCTTACATTTAGATCTTTAATCCATTTTGAGTTTATTTTTGTGTATGGTGTTAGAAAGTGTTCTAGTTTCATTCTTTTACAAGTGGTTGACCAGTTTTCCCAGCACCACTTGTTAAAGAGGTTGTCTTTTTTCCATTGTATATCCTTGCCTCCTTTGTCAAAGATAAGGTGTCCATAGGTTCGTGGATTTATCTCTGGGCTTTCTATTCTGTTCCATTGATCTATATTTCTGTCTTTGTGCCAGTACCATACTGTCTTGATGACTGTGGCTTTGTAGTAGAGTCTGAAGTCAATCAATCAATGTAATACACCACATTAACAAATTGAAAGATAATAACCATATGATTATCTCAATAGATGCAGAGAAAGCCTTTGACAAAATTCAACACTCATTTATGATTAAAACTCTCCAAAAAGCAGGAATAGAAGGAACATACCTCAACATAATAAAAGCTATATATGACAAACCCACAGCAAGCATCACCCTCAATGGTGAAAAATTGAAAGCATTTCCCCTGAAATCAGGAACAAGACAAGGGTGCCCACTCTCACCACTACTATTTAACATAGTGTTGGAAGTTTTGGCCACAGCAATCAGAGCAGAAAAAGAAGTAAAAGGAATCCAGATAGGAAAAGAAGAAGTGAAACTCTCACTGTTTGCAGATGACATGATCCTCTACATAGAAAACCCTAAAGACTCTACCAGAAAATTACTAGAGCTAATCAATGAATATAGTAAAGTTGCAGGATATAAAATTAACACACAGAAATCCCTTGCATTCCTATATACTAACAATGAAAAAACAGAAAGAGAAATTAAGGAAACAATACCATTCACCATTGCAACAAAAAGAATAAAATACTTAGGAGTATATCTACCTAAAGAAACAAAAGACCTATACGGAGTTTCAATTTCAACATCAGTATATTCCAATGAATACTCAGGACTAATTCGTTTTAGGATGGACTGGTTGGGTCTTCTTGAAGTCCAAGGTACTCTCAAGAGTCTTCTCCAACACCACCGTTCAAAAGCATCAATTCTTTGGTGCTCAGCTTTCTTTATAGTCCAACTTTCACATCCATACATGACTACTGGGAAAACTATAGCCTTGACTAGACAGATCTTTGTTGGAAAAGTAATGTCTCTGCTTTTTAATATACTGTCTAAGTTGGTCATAACTTTCCTTCCAAGGAGCAAGCGTCTTTTAATTTCATAGCTGCAGTAACCATCTGCAGTGATTTTGGAGACCCCAAAATAAAAGTCTGCCACCGTTTCCACTGTTTCTCCATCTATTTGCCATGAAGTGATGGCACCAGATGCCATGATCTTTGTTTTCTGAATGTTGAGCTTTAAGCCAACTTTTTCACTCTCCTCTTTCACTTTCATCAAGAGATTCTTTAGTTCTTCTTCACTTTCTGCCATAAAGGTGGTGTCATTTGCATATCTGAGGTTATTCATATTTCTACCAGAAATCTTGATTCCAGCTTGTGCTTCATCCAGTCCAATGTTTCTCATGACATACTCTGCATAGAAGTTAAATAAGCAGGGTGACAATATAGAGCCTTGACCTACTCCTTTCCCTATTTGGAACCAGTCTATTGTTCCATGTCCAGTTCTAACTGTTGCTTCCTGACCTGCATACAGGTTTCTCAAGAGGCAGGTCAGGTGGCCTGGTATTCCCATCTCTTTCATAATTTTCCACAGTTTATTGTGACCCACACAGTCAGAAGCTTTGGCATAATCAATAAAGCAGAAATAGATGTTTTTCTAGAAATCTTTTGCTTTTTCAATGATCCAGCGGATGTTGGCAATTTGATTTCTGGTTCCTCTGCCTTTTCTTAAACCAGCTTAAAGATCTGGAAGTTCACGGCTCACATATTGTTGAAGCCTGGCTTGGAGAATTTTGAGCATTACTTTATTAGCATGTGAGATGAGTGCAATTTTGCAGTAGTTTGAGCATTCTTTGGCATTGCCTTTCTTAGGGATTGGAAAGAAAACTGACCTTTTCCAGTCCTGTGGCCATTGCTGAGTTATCTTACATAAGATCCCATTAAACAAAACAATAACTATATATATATATATATATATATATGTATGTATATATATATACACACAAAACCTTACAATAAATCTAACAAAAGTGTAGATTTTCATGGAGAAATATAAAGCTTTATTGACTGATATTAGAGAAGACTGGGAGTGCCATAACATACCCGTGAATAGGAAGAATCAGTGTCATTAAGAAGTCAATTCACCTCTACGTTAATGTATAAATTCAGTGAAATGCTAATTAAATCCCTGTAAGGAAACATTGTTGGTGAAAAGGCAAGAGATAGACCTTATCAGAAGTGAGGTTTATTTTCATGGTATAGTAGTTAAAAGGATGTGGTTCTGGTCCAGGGATAGACAAATAGATCAACAGAATGAAAGATAGTTTGAAACCAAACACAGACATATAAGCAGCCTTAATTTATAGTAGATGACAGGAGAAAGGAAGGCACAGTTCAAAAATGGTGCTGTGATAGCTAGCAATCCAGATTAAAAGAAAATTTAATTTCCTATATTATACCATATATAAAAACAGCCACATAAAGATTTTAATGTAAAAACAAAATATTTAAATGTATTATGGAAAGTATAATATCATTTTAATGACACTAAGATACAGAATTTTTTTCTAAATAAGATGGATAATGCACCAAAAGGAAAATATTTGAATTTACTAAAATTATACAGAAATTTCACATATTAATATAAGATAATATGTCTGGGTTCCAGCGTTCAATATAGTTGAATCGAAAGACTAAGATAAGGAAAATGGAAATAGGCTGTAATTCTAGTTTATGTTAGAATCTATACTAAAATAGATCTATGGATGCAATAGAAATGTTTTTTCTGCCTCCTTTTGTTAAGATTGAAGAGCTGTGTTCCAAAAAGCCATGTGTTAAAGACATAGGAGAGTTAGAGAAAGAAATATTGATGTACCTTAGTAGAGGTTGAGAAGATATAGTGATATCCTTGAGAATCCAATTAAGGAAACCAGATCTAAACCATGAACACACTGACAGCTGAAAGAGATGACTTTCAAGGAACAACCAAAGAGAAGCGGACAGATAATAGGCTTAGAATGAATCAGTTCAATTCAGTTGCTCGGTCGTGTGTGACTCTTTGCAACCCCATGGACTGCAGCTCACCAGGCCTTCTTGCCTGTCACTAACTCCTGAGGTTTAGTCAAACTCATGTCCATTGAGTCTGTGATGCCATCCAACCATCTCATCCTCTGTCATCCCCTTCTCCTCCCACCTTCAATCTTTCCCAGCATCAAGGTCTTCTCAAATGAACCAGTTCTTCACATTAGGTGGCCAAAGTGTTGGAGTTTCAGTTTTAGCATGAATAGATGGAAAATAAATCCAGGACAGATTGATCAGCCCTTTATTCAGGTCTTCCTCTGTATTTCCTAACTTCTCATAGCTGACAGCCCCAGGACACACCAAAAGAATGTTAATTTGTGGCAGTTTTCTGCAGTAATTCTAGCAAAGGCAGAGAAGGGTTAACCTCAACTCCACCATTCCTCAAGGCTTAGACTTAAACCATTTACTCAGCCATAACCAATGAGCTTTGTTTTTCATTTAGGAATTTTTATTGGCAGCTAAGAGCTAGAAGGACTATTCTTCAGTGTTTCCAGAAGATATTTTTAACTTTTTATTTTATATTGGAATATAGCCAATTAACAATGTTGCAATAGTTTCAGGTGGACAACAAAGGAACTCAGTCATATATATACATGCATCCATTCTCTCCCAAAGTCCCCTCCCATCCAGGCTGCCACATAACATTGAGCAGAGTTCCCTGTGCTATACAGTAGGACTTTGTTGGCTATCCATTTTAAATATAGTAGTGTGTACATGTCAATCCTAAACCCTCTAACTATTCCTTCCCCCGGTTCTTCCCCCTCTGGCAACCATAAGTTCATTCTCTAAGTCTGTGAGTCTCTTTCTATTTTGTAAATAAGTTCATTTGTATCATTTCTTTTTAGATTCCACATATAAGGGAAAGGGATGCCGTATAATATTTTTCCTCAGTCTGACATACTTCACTTAGTATGTCCATCTCTGGGTCCATCCATGTTGCTGCAAATGGCATCATTTCATTCTTTTTAATGACTGAGAAATATTCCATTGTAGGTATGTACCACATCTTCTTTATCCATTTCTCAGTCAATGGACATTTAGGTTGCTCCTATGTGTTGGCTATTGTAAACAGTGCTACTGTGAACATTAGGGCGCATGTGTCATTTCCACCTACATTTTTCTCTGGGTATATGCCCAGGACTGGGATTGCAGGGACGTGTGGTAGCTATATTTTAGTTTTTTAAGGAACCTCCTTAACTATTCTACGTGGCTTTTTAAGTCAGCTTTACTGCTCAGACCCGGAACCCAACCAGCCCCACAGCTAAATCAGTCCACTCTTCCTTCTGCCACCATCTCCCCTCACCGCTCTGTAGTTCTGACCGGCTCCCAGTATTGGTAGCCAAGCCCTCCTGGGGCCCACTGCCCCACCTACCATCTAGTCTAAAGCTGAATCCTGTCTCCTTCTCTTGCTGCTGGCATATACCACATGGACCCTCTTAACTATCCCCAATGTCTCATTACTCATGGAAGAACTTTCCATTAAGGGGAGCACTTGCTTTAAGGAGGAATACATTTAAGCAAAAAGGAGACACTGCATCTCTGACACAGTTGTCCAAGGCAGCAGTGATAAAACTCATAGATCCCAAAACTCAGTTAGTCCCAGAGCATCCCACTGCTTATAAGAGAACTGATCCAGCAGATCAAGGTATTTGCCTGGGATAAAGACGTCTGATTCAAGCATTTGGGAATGCAGATGCAGTATACCACAGCTGACTCAACAGGTTATCTTCAGAGTTGGAATATCTCACCTTGTGTGTCCACAAACTTTCTGCCAGCTCATCGAGACTATTTATCAGAGGAAAAAACATATTTTCCAAAACCTTTTATAAGTATTCACATGGATAGCTACCCTTGCTTGATCTTATGACTGTTCAGGACATGAGGAGCCATAAAAACTAGCTGGGGCCACTTCAGTGATTGGCTTTTCAGGGAAACTGATGGTATAAAAAGGTAAAAAGAAAACTATGTAACAGGCTGAGTCTTCATGGAAGTATCACCCTGGATCTGTACCAAGAGTTAGGCATTTGCCAAAGTATATAAATTACTCTCCAGCCACCAAGTCAAACACATCAGCTTAAGAGCTGAGTTGGCCCTAACCAATCGAGTGAAATAAGCAAAGTGTGATTGCTTACTATGAGTTGGCCCCTCCTCCACTGTTCTTTATATCATGGGGTCCAGTGTAACCATGTTGATCCTACAAGCCAAATCTCATGTTGCATTATCCCACATGGGTCTGCCCTCTTCTGAACCTTTTATTTCTACTCTACAAACTTACAAGTTTTGGGTTTTCCTTGCTTTTGGTTCATTTCAGCATAATTTTTTTGGCCACCTACTATGATCCAGGCACCATACTAGAGTCCAAAGTACAATAAATTAGATATGCCCCTTGTTCTCAGGAATTAAAGTAGTTCTATTTCTTAAGAAACATGTGGACATCTAAACCTATACTAATCCTTTCATTCATATTTCAGGGTTTATTTATTCCACAAATATTATTTCTATCTTCCACATCTAGGTGGCTCAGCTTGGGAAATATTGGACTCTGGAGTGCTTGACTGGGGCAGGGTGAGGGTTCAGAGACATAGCAAGTAGCAATATCTAGAAATTAGCTGGAAATTCAAATAGAGATTTTAAGGGAAAGTCAGGTCTGGATATGACAATGAGTGTGGCTTCCCTGGAAGAGAAAATAGCTGAGAGCTGTACCATGGACACATTCAACATTCAAAGTGTACAAAGAAAAAGCTAATTCAAAGATTACTGAGCAAAAGTACCAGTCACAGCAGGAGACTCACATGAGTACAGTTATAAGACAGCATCAGCACCCCCAATTAATAACATGTGGCCTTTCTAACAAGGTATTCCCACCTTCTAGGGCACATGGGCCTTGACATCCCTTAAATAATAGCCCATAGGTGAGCAACTGCCTGATCTAGAAGTGAGTTGGGCCTGCATGCCTCCATTGCTAATGAGGATGTGACCAGAGGATGAGGATTCAGGAGTGGGCCGGATGGACTCCCCAGGGAACTAGGCCTCTGGATGGAGGGCAAGGTTGGCCATGTGCCAGGAGTCTGGATTTTAGCTGCTGGCTGAAAATGTGTGCTGCTTCCCCATGGAATGCTACAGTTCTCTGACCTACCCTCAACTCATAACACAGGTCACAATTCACTGCAGTTTTCCATCATGTATTTCTGCGGATGTTTGGAATCAAGAAGCGCAGAGTCAGAGAATAACTGTGCAAGATTTATAGAGATTGCCAGCATTCAAGCTTCTCATTTCTCACAGGAGGAGGCTGAGTCCAGAGATTATGAATTTGGCCAGGGTGGCATGACAGTTTAGCAGAGTGGTTAAACAGGCTTCAGACTCACAGTGCCTGGGAACTTAAGCTGTGTGCCTTGGGCAGGTCCACTAACCCATTAATGTCACTATGTCTCAGTTAACTCTTCTTTAAAATGGAATGAGAACAATATCTGTATCACAGTTTGTAACATAAATGAGGAAATGAATGCAAAGTGGCATAAAGTGGCACTGCTGACTCTCAGAGCTAAGTCTTTTGACTCATGGATCAGAGCTACTTCCCCAAGTCCCACTTCCTCCTTTTTAAAGATAAGTTAGAAATAAATTTACAGAGGCATTGCCAGTGTACAAACTCATCACTACACACCTGGATTATGCATTCATTTTTTTTTAACAAACATCAGTTGGGCATCTGTGTCCTGGGTACTGGGACGTCCATAGCAAACAAAACCCACTAAGGAGAGAGAAGAATATACCTTATGGTACACAGGGGTGAGATGGTTTTGCATAAAGAGTAGCAAGAGTCTATAGAGGCAAAGAGATGAGATGGGAGATTCTTGCCATAGTCTAAACATTGGGGCACTGAGGTCCTGGATGAGTGTGGTGTGAATGGGGATTAAGGGAAAGTAATGAGGTAGAAGGAGCCTTACCCAGACTCATGGTTATGGTTACTATACTATAGTGACTACACTACGATACTACAGTTATTATGGTAATGTGTCATGAAATCTTAGATTTATGTGTTTCTGAAAAGCAGTTTGCTTCCAGAATTCCAAAGTGAAGCCAGCTGGAATTCCATATTCAAGGCAACACTGCTTACAGCTTGATGCTCAGAGAGGACCACTCATTCACATGAAGCTCTAGTCTGTGATCTTACACATAATGGAGGGAGGCCCACAGTAACTACTTTTGGCGCTTCAGCAGTAGACTCATTGTAGCCAGACTATCTAAGGCCATCTGCCTTTCTCTCCTGCCAGATTCATTGAGGGCATGATGGATCTGGTTTAGAGGGTAACAAAGTGAGGAAAGCAGGGCTGAACAAATGCACAAATGTTTCTCTTCTGTAGAAATGTGTATTCGGCTCTGGGGGCTGTGGATTTTCCATTAAAATGTATGCTTGGTCTCAGTCAACACCACAAGTTCCTCAGCCTCTGTGGGCCTAGCTCCATGAGCCAGGAGGCCAGGATAAAACATGGTCATGCTAATGGCATCAAGCAGAAATGTCCACTGGTCCATTAAGACTTGACACCTAAACACTGCCTACCCTGGTCACCCTGTCTCTATTATGGCCCTGCCTTTCCCCCTAGGCCTGCTCTCCTCTCCAAGAAAGGGAGAATGGTTAGCAACTTTCAGAAACTAAAACAAACACCAACATTTGCCAACATTAAACTCTGCTGCACAGTTAAATGGACCATAAAATTTCAGAATTTGGAACAAAACTTCAATTCAACCCCCTCCTACAGGTGCTGTGGGCACAAAGACTGTACAGTATATTCTGCCCTGAAAAACAGTCTCAAATTATTTTTGTAAAAAATTTAAAAAAAAAAGTTTGCCTGGAAGAAAGTTTCATCTTGTACTTAGAAAAATAAGCCCAGAGGCAGTGCAGCCTCCTTCTCTCCAAACTGTTTCCTGCACTCCCAAGAGACAATCCCATCCTACCTCCTGGAAGCCCTCTGGAGATGCTTAAGAAGTAGGACATCTTCTCCTGGGTTTTCAGATGAGCCTCCAGGGAGAGGTGCATGTGCCCCATTCCTGCCTGCAGCCCACCACCTTCTGCAAGTCTCACAGTCAGGATACAAGTGATGTTAGTGGAAAGCACAATCTGAGACCCAGAGGTCTGAGCTCTAGTGCAGGTCCAGCATCACCTTCTTGGTGACCTTTGCATGTCACTTCACCTCCTGGGTCTTACTTTCCTCATGCAAAATGCTCAGGATTTGGACTTAGATCCCTCCTGGCCCTAAAAATCTAAGCAGGAGTAGCATTAATAGAGCAAGCAGATACATGTTTTGCCTCAAGCAGGAGAGATGTGTGAATGCAAAAGTGGCTATTAATAATTATGGCTGGCATTAACCAAGACTATTCTGGGGAACAAGAACCCATGGCTGCTACAGTCCTTGGCACCCCACATTGGGGACTGTCCAGAGATTGCCACTGGCCCTTTCCCCTACTAAAGATTTTGCACCCAAGGGTCCAGTAAAAGAGGAACCAAGAGAGTTCTGAATGTCCAGTGCTCTTCCTCCATTCTCTAGCTGCTTTTCACCCATTCTCTTCCCGCTCTTCACTCATCCCATCCTGGGCTCACCATGTTCTAAGTTAACTTGGCAGCAATGCAAAATGGCTGAGGACCCAGTTCTGGTCTCAGGCTACATAGATCCAAATTGCAATTTCATAATATACCATGACCTTGGGCAAGTTAGTTGAACTCTTAAAACTATAGGCTTTCAAATGCTTCTAAACTGCAATTCACAATAAGAAATATATTTAGTGTAGTATTCTAACAAGCACACATATACTTATATAAATTGAACCAAAAGTTTAATAAAAACAATAGTTATTTTTTATTTGTTCTAAGCACTTACCGACTCATACTTACTAACTTGTCAAACTCGATGGACATGAGTTTAAGTAAGATCTGGGAGTTGGTGATAGACAGGGAAGCCTGGTGTGCTACAGTACATGAAGTCGCAAGGAATCGTACATGACTGAGTGACTGAACTGAAGCACTTACCACTTATTTGATTGATTCTGTTATATATATATACACATATATATTTGCTAGTCATGACCCACTCAATCTAGTTCATGGTCTACTAATGGATTGAGACCCACTTTTTGAAAGGTTCTAAACTTTCGTTTCCTTATATGTAAAATGAGGATAATAATAATATTATCTTTCTCATGAAGTTGTTATGAAGAATGATGAAAATATTCATATAAAAGTGTTTGACTTGGAATGTAATAAGTGCTCCATGAATATTAGATGATATTATGACTCAAAGCACAGCATTGGCAGGAAATTAATCTTGTCATACTTCAAGTACAGGGGGAGAGTCTTGGAAATCATATCTCTCAGGAACCTGAATCAAATGGATTTCCCCATGGGGCATGCATAATGTCAAACAAGTGTGGTTTCAAGCTTCTGTCATGAAGGCAGTTGGGTGAAGATATGATGGTTGGCACTGTGGCAGCAGCCATTTTGCAACCATGACGTGACACATCTGAGGAAGAAAGAATAAAATGATGGAAAGGGCCTGGGTTTTAATGATATTATTGAGTTGCCAAACCAATCCTAAATCTACTACTTCATTCTTTCTTGTTTTTAAATCAATAGAATCCTCTAATATTGAGACTTCATTTTTATGTGTACTGGCTAATAACCTCCAGTGATATCCTTTCTCTCACCAGCAGGAAGTGTCCTGACATGGAAATGGGCCCTCAGCCTGAGAATGAGCATTCCCTAAAACTACATTGTGGAGTCAGGACTCAAACCACAAAGATGCTGCACAGTAGAGAATTCTCCTTCAGTTCCTAGAGATTCTCTCTCTCTCTCTATCATGCCTGCAAGGCTCTTGAGAATGCAAGGAACACCTCAGGCCACTCAGTTAGCCATGGTCAAAGGTACCCCTGTGCTCCCTCAGGGGAAAGATGAGGGACTCCAGAACCTGACCTCCTCTCTCCGGTGGAGGTACCACTGACTTCCTTGATTGCTGACAGCTTATTGAACTCGTCCATGGAGAGAAGACCATTTCAAGATGCAGGGCTAGGCTCACCCTGGCCAGCACTCAGTGGATAGCAGAGGAAAACAACTTATAAATTCTCCAATGTTGCTTGGCCCAGAAGGCAATTAGCTTGCTGGCTGGCTGGCTGACTCTGCAACTACTTTCAGTTAAGAGTTCCAAGGGACTGAAAGGTTAATAACCAGCAAGATATCCTAACACTCAGGACAGAGGAGAATGTTATTTCCACCCTCCTGTGCCTTTGATGGCTGCCTTACAACTCCAGGGCAAGTTCGCACATGACCATGAGTGGTATCTGACGGCTGATCCTGGCACAGAATATGAGTGGATGGCAGCTGAGGGCTTGAGCCTTCCATCTGAATCGTTAGTGATTCCTGCCACTGATTCCAGCCAGGGAAGTCCAAATCTGTCTGTCCTTTCTTTCCCTTATGCTTTAAAATTTCCCTTATTTTAGTCAAACTATGCCAGCTCAGTAATTCTGACAAGCTGAATTTTAAGCCTCTTCAATTTCCAAATAATTAGGACAGAGAATGGGTTTGGTGAAATATGGTGAGCTTAAAATAACTAATTCAGTGTTGCAGGAAAAGAATTCAATCCAAGTCTAAGTGCTTAGCCTAGGACCTTCAGAGGACATATGCCAAGTATTAAGTTATTTTTAAAGGTACACTTAGAGGGGCATTTGATAAAGAAAGGGGAGATGGAAACAAATATTTATCAAACACAGGCTATCAGGCCCTACATTCACTTTCTTTCATGTATATATTAGAAAATACATACACCTTGGTGTTGTCATTGCCAGTTTTGAAAAATGAAAAAGAAAAAGAACTTGACTAAGACCATAAAGCAAGTAAATGTCATAAGGATTTAATGCTTGGCCTTCCTCATACTCCTTCAGTCATACTACTCTGTACCCCTCACCCCCCAGGAAGAGTGAGTAGTGGAAGAGAAAGTAAAGGGGTGGGAAAAGGAGAAAGGGGGAGAATAAAAAAAAGACAAGGAAAAGGAAAGAAATGGTTAGAAATAAGAAACGAGAAAGGGAAGGGGTACAAAGGAAAAGGAAGAATGGGTGATGACTTCAGTTCAGTTCAGTTGCTCAGTCGTGTCCGACTCTTTGCGACCCCATGAACCACAGCACGTCAGGCCTCCCTGTCCATCACCAGCTCCCGGAGTTCACCCAAACCCATGTTCATTGAGTCAGTGATACCATCCAACCATCTCATCCTCTGTCATCCCCTTCTCCTCCTGCCCTCAATCTTTCCCAGCATCAGGGTCTTTTCAAATGAGTCAGTTCTTCATATCAGGTGGCCAAATATTGGAGTTTCAGTTTCAGCATTAGTCCTTCCAATGACTATTCAGGACTGATCTCCTTTAGGATGGACTGGTTGGGTCTCCTTGCAGTCCAAGGGACTCTCAAGAGTCTTCTCCAATACCACAGTTCAGCTCTGCACTCAGCTTTCTTTATAGTCCAACTCTCACATCTATACATGATCACTGGAAAAACCATGGCCTTGACTAGACGGACCTTTGTTGACAAAGTAATGTCGCTGCTTTTTAATATGCTATCTACCTACCTTGGCTTTTTAGAAGAATTTAATGATGCAGAACTTAGAATGTGAAGTAAGTCCCTCTGAATTCTCTGGGGGAGTCAGGATGGTTGTAGGACTGTTCTTCCCCGTGTCCCAAGTGCAAATGCATCCAGGAAATCTTCCAGCCACTGGAAGTAAGAACTGGGAACCCAGCCTATTTTCTTGCTCAGTCATGACCCAAATAAAGGCTCACAGAGTTTCTGATGGTACTGAAGGGGTGACCCTTTGGCTTTCAGTTACCAAAATGGAAACATTTTCAGACCTGCCAATACTGGATCTCATTTCTTCTCTGGCCCCAGGCCTTTGGTTGAGTCTTTTAGCTGCAATGAGCAGGTATTTAGGATTTAACAAAAAGGAGCGGGGACCAAATGCATGTTTACTTTCTGGGTTAACCTAGTTCAGATCTAAGCTCCAAAGTCACCCCTCATTCTTGGCCTTGTGATACTGGGGCTCAGCCTCTGCAAGCTACATTTCTGCTTTACCTGCTGTATTGCCATTAGGGTCTGTCAATAGAGGGCACTAGAAGATGAGAAGGGGAAGCAGGGGTTTGCTCCTTTCTGTTTTCTTGCTGGTCCTGTCAGCATCACCCCAGCAGTAGTTAGTACCATTTTTTTGTGTTCACTTCCAGAACCAGCTTCAGTTTATTCCAGGGACAGTATCTGCTGGCTGGCACCCTTTCCCCAGGTGTTAATTCCTGGCTCTGAGGGTCCCTCCTCTAAGTTCCCAAGAAGCCTGCTCCAGCAAGCCAGGCAGCACCCCTCCTGGTTCTAGTTTTCAGCTGCAAGGCCCACCTCCAAGCTTCCAGATCCTACTTACCATATCCTTTCCCCTTTGTTCGCTCAGTCCCATGACAGTGGTTGCTTCCTCAGTTTGCTACCTTCATGATACTTCTGTGTTCCTCCTTCACATTTTCAGTCCTCAATTCCCTATATTAAACATCCTTTATTAGAAAAACCAGTAGAGACTTCCCTTGGTGGTCCAATGGCTAAGACTTCACACACCCAATGCAGGGGGCCTGGGTTTGATCCGTGGTCCAGGAACTAGATCCCACATGCCACAGCTCAGAGTCTACATACCGCAATGGAGACTGAAGATCCCATGTGCTGCAGCTAAGACCCGGCCAGCCAAATAAATAATTTTTAAAAAAAAAAAGCCATAGGTTCGTGGATTTATCTCTGGGCTTTCTATTCTGTTCCATTGATCTATATTTCTGTCTTTGTGCCAGTACCATACTGTCTTGATGACTGTGGCTTTGTAGTAGAGTCTGAAGTCAGGCAGGTTGATTCCTCCAGTTCCATTCTTCTTTCTCAAGATTACTTTGGCTATTCGAGGTTTTTTGTATTTCCATACAAATTGTGAAATTATTTATTCTAGTTCTGTGAAAAATACCGTTGGTAGCTTGATAGGGATTGCATTGAATCTATAGACTGCTTTGGGTAGAATAGCCATTTTGACAATATTAATTCTTCCAATCCATGAACACGGTATGTTTCTCCATCTGTTTGTGTCCTCTTTGATTTCTTTCATCAGTGTTTTATAGTTTTCTATGTATAGGTCCTTTGTTTCTTTAGGTAGATATACTCCTAAGTATTTTATTCTTTTTGTTGCAATGGTGAATGGTATTGTTTCCTTAATTTCTCTTTCTGTTTTTTCATTGTTAGTATATAGGAATGCAAGGGATTTCTGTGTGTTAATTTTATATCCTGCAACTTTACTATATTCATTGATTAGCTCTACAAAGGAGGCAAGGATATACAATGGAAAAAAGACAACCTCTTTAACAAGTGGTGCTGGGAAAACTGGTCAACCACTTGTAAAAGAATGAAACTAGAACACTTTCTAACACCATACACAAAAATAAACTCAAAATGGATTAAAGATCTAAATGTAAGACCAGAAACTATAAAACTCCTAGAGGAGAACATAGGCAAAACACTCTCCGACATAAATCACAGCAAGATCCTCTATGACCCACCTCCCAGAATATTGGAAATAAAAGCAAAACTAAACAAATGGGACCTAATGAAACTTAAAAGCTTTTGCACTACAAAGGAAACTATAAGTAAGGTGAAAAGACAGCCCTCAGATTGGGAGAAAATAATAGCAAATGAAGAAACAGACAAAGGATTAATCTCAAAAATATACAAGCAACTCCTGAAGCTCAATTCCAGAAAAATAAATGACCCAATCAAAAAATGGGCCAAAGAACTAAACAGACATTTCTCCAAGGAAGACATACAGATGGCTAACAAGCACATGAAAAGATGCTCAACATCACTCATTATTAGAGAAATGCAAATCAAAACCACAATGAGGTACCATTACATGCCAGTCAGGATGGCTGCTATCCAAAAGTCTACAAGCAATAAATGCTGGAGAGGGTGTGGAGAAAAGGGAACCCTCTTACACTGTTGGTGGGAATGCAAACTAGTACAGCCGCTATGGAAAACAGTGTGGAGATTTCTTAAAAAACTGGAAATAGAACTGCCATATAACCCAGCAATCCCACTTCTGGGCATACACATTGAGGAAACCAGATCTGAAAGAGACACGTGCACCCCAATGTTCATCGCAGCACTGTTTATAATAGCCAGGACATGGAAGCAACCTAGATGCCCATCAGCAGATGAATGGATAAGGAAGCTGTGGTACATATACACCATGGAATATTACTCAGCCATTAAAAAGAATTCATTTGAACCAGTCCTAATGAGATGGATGAAGCTGGAGCCCCTTATACAGAGTGAAGTAAGCCAGAAAGATAAAGAACATTACAGCATACTAACACATATATATGGAATTTAGAAAGATGGTAACGATAACCCTATATTGCAAAACAGAAAAAGAGACACAGAAATACAGAACAGACTTTTGAACTTTGTGGGAGAATGTGAGGGTGGGATATTTCAAAAGAACAGCATGTATACTATCTATGGTGAAACAGATCACCAGCCCAGGTGGGATGCATGAGACAAGTGCTCCGGCCTGGTGCACTGGGAGGACCCGGGGGGGTCGGGTGGGGAGTGGGGGTGGGAGGGGGGATCGGGATTGGGAGTGCATGTGGATCCATGGCTGATTCATGTTGATGTGTGACAAAACCCACTGGAAAAAAAAAATTATAATAATAATAAAAATAAATTAAAAAAAAAAAAAAGCCAATGGATATATATTTTCTGAACTGATCCTTGCCTGATTTATTATCCTTTTTGTCTCCATCCAAGATAATGTTAAGTGATATTCTGAGATTGCACTGCATATAACTTCTGATAAGGATATGATTCCTTTAGGAAACCAAAAGCATCATTACTCATGTGTTTTTGTAGCTATCTCCTCAGGCAAGGGAAACAGAAGCAAAAACAAGCAAATATAACCTAATCAAACTGAAAAGCTTTGGCAAACAAAAGGAAATCATCAAAAAATGAAAAGACAACCTAGTGAATGGGAGAATATATTTGCAAACAGTATGTCTGATAAGAAGCTAATATCCAAAAATGTATAAAGAACTCATACAACTCAGTATAAAAAGACAACCCAATTAAAAAATGGGCAGAAGACCTGAATAGGCATTTTTCCAAAGAAGATATACAGATGGCCAATAGCACAGGAAAAGAGACTCAACATCACTGATCACAATAAGTAGAAATTTGTTTATCAAATTTTGGTTGTGTGCCCCAAATTTTATCTTTTGTCAATTGTTTAACGTGTTTGTTTTTGTTAAGTGATTAATTATTCTTTGGAATTTAATACATCAACTAAAATGCCAGGAAATGCTATTCTAAACCAATGGAACTTAAATTTTAAAATAACCTTTGAAAGGAAAGAAAACTATATACATAAATAAAATCAAACAGAGTCTTTCTCCCTCCTTTGTGGAGTGTATATGATCGGACTGGTATGTGCATTCTCTCACACAGGCTGCATGCTTAGGGTTCATTTCTGCAAATTAGATGTGATCAACCATTATTTCTGTGATCTTCTGCCCCTCCTAAAGCTCTCCTGCTCTAGCACCTATGTCAACGAATTACTGGTTCTATGTTTTGGTGCACTTAACATCTTTGCCCCCATCCTGACCATCCTCAGCTCCTACATCTTCATCATCTCCAACATCCTCCACATTCGTTCCTTGGAGGGTAGGTCCAAAGCCTTCAGCACATGCAGCTCCCACACCTCAGTTGTTGCTACTTTGTATGGATCTGCAGCATTTATGTACCTGCAGCCATCATCTGTGAACTCCCTGGACCAAGGGAAAGTGTCCTCTGTGTTTTATACTATTGTTGTGCCCATGTTGAATCCCCTGATCTACAGCCTCAGAAATAAAGATGTTAATGTTGCCCTGAAGAAAACGCTTAAGAGAATATTTTTGTGACCAGACATGAAATGAGCATGATATTTTAGATCTGGTCTTTGCTCATTACATTGCATGGATTTATGGTTCTGAGAGAGCCAATTCCTAGACAGGTTGATGAGAAGTCTGGGGGTCCCCAAGGAGAGAGGAGTCTGGAATTCTCAAGGAGGAGGAAAGGACAATTTTTTTTTTCCTTTACATTCCTTAGTCCTAGTCACATAAAACATTTTTATCTTTAAGCCTGGAACCGATAATTACACAACAAACAACTCAGTTTAAACTCTGTACTAAGGACTATATAACAACAATGCATCCTGCTTGAGGACAGTTTCTCCTTCCTGACAACCTTCTGGCTAATCCTGTTATCTTAAAATATAAATTGTGGGAGTGGGTCTAGTAAAATTTTCACAAACTTGAGACATTCTTTTGATTCATTGTAATAACTAATTAAAAGGCATATAACTCCATTGCTAACACTAGCAAGGGGGCACTCCCCATCCCCCTTCTGATATCTGTGTCAGAAGTGTTCTCTCTTTTATATGTTAATAAAACTTTATTACCCCAAAAAAAAAAAAAAAAAAAAAAAAACCAAACAGAGTCATAGAAGCTTTATGGGCAAATTTCTATCTGAGGAAAAAAAATGATGCAGCTAACTGAAAGAATGCAAACAAACATCATTACACAAAATTGCCTTGTCTGGATCTTATTTTTAACAGCTCCAAAAGTGTTCTCAGGGCCCCTTGCAGTCCATCTCTCCTTCTGCCCCTGTATCCAGGCAACTACTGATCTACTTTCTATCATTTTATGTTACTTTCCATTTTCTATGTTTCCATATATATGGAATCATATAGCATATATTTCTTTTTTGTTTAGCTTCTTTCTTGAAGCATAATGATTTTTAGATTCATCCATATTGTGTGTGTATTAGTGGTTTTTATTGCTAAATGGCTAGTGCTAAGTAGCTAGATGCCATGATATTAATGTTTTGAAAGTTGAGTTTTAAGCTAGATTTTCACTCTCCTCTTTTACCCTCATCAAGAGGGTCTTTAGTTCCTCTGTTTTCTGCCACTAGAGTGGTATCATCTGCAAATATGAGGTTGTTGATATTTCACCTGACAGTCTTGATTTCAGCTTATGACTCTTCCAGGCCGGCACTTCACATGATGTACTTTGCATATAAGTTAAATAAGCAGAGTGACAACATACAGCCTTGTCATACTCCTTTCCCAATTTTGAATCAGTCAGCTGTTCCATGTGAGGCTCTAGCTGTTGCTTCTTGACATAACATCACTATTATGTTGTTACAGCCTCCCTGGTGGTTCAGGCTGTAAAGAATCTGCCTGCAGTATGAGAGACCCAGGTTCCAGCCCTGGGTAGGGAAGATCCTCTGGAGAAGGGAGTGGCAATCCACTCCAGTGTTCTTGCATGGAGAATTCTATAGACAGAGGAGCCTTGTGGGCTACAGTTCATGGGGTTACAAAGAGTCAGATATGACTGAGTGACTAAACTTTCACTTTCAGCCTCGGTTCACACTCAAACACATTTGCATTAATGACTTACATGAAGTTTAAAGATAGTGATGAAAAGTGACAAAAATCTAACTCAAAATCACTTTGCAAATAGAAGATTAAAGCTGTTGGTAAAGTTAACTTATGAGGGTGATGAGTTAGACAAGCAATTTGAGCAAGAAAAGTATGAGCAGAAAAAAATGACAGTGAATTTCCAGACATTTAATTTTAGTAACTTATGAATCCTTTTTCCTATTTGCATTTTTAGTCATGAGTCCCAGTGGGCATAAAAGTGTCAAGGCTTTTGTAACATTATTCAAATAAAGCCCAACAACTTATCTGTAAAATCAATGGAATTTTTCCAACAAAAGATACAAAATAACACTTCATTTTGAAATTAACTTACTCACTAAAGGCTCAGAGAGAATAAAAGTACAAATATGACTTTCACAGTTGCATACCTGACAGCAAAAATAAATAGAACTGACACTATTGGTAAGAAGTATACAAAGCCAACCAGAAAGATCAGTTCAGTTCAGTTCAGTCACTCAGTCTGTCCAACTCTTTGCAACCCCATGGACTGAAGCTAGCCAGACTTCTCTGTCCATCACCAACTCCTGGAGCTTGCTCAAACTCATGTCCATCAAATTGGTGATGCTATCCAACCACTTCATCCTCTGTCCCCTTCTCCTGCCTTCAATCTTTCCCAGCATCAGATCTTTTCCTATGAGTCAGTTATTTGCATCAGGTAGCCAAAGTATTGGAGTTTCTGCTTCAGCATCAGTCCTTCCAAAGAATATTCAGGATCGATTTCCCTTAGGATTGAATGATTTGATCTCCTTGAAGTCCAAGGGACTCTCAAGAGTCTTCTCCAACACTACAGTTCAAAACTATCAATTCTTTGGCACACAGCCTTCTTTGTAGTCCAACTTTCACAACCATACATGACTACTGGAAAAACCATAGCTTTGACTAAATGGACCTTTGTCAGCAAAGTAATGTCTCTGATTTTTAATATGCTGTCTAGGTTGGACATTATTTTTCATCCAAGGAGCAAGCGTCTTTTAATTTCATGGCTGCAGTCACGATCTGCAGTGATTTTGGAGCCCCAAAAAAGAAAGTCTGTCACTGTTTCCATTGTTTCCCTATCTATTTGCCATAAAGTGATGAGACCGGATGCCATGATCTTCATTTTTTTGAATGTTGAGTTTTAAGCCAGCTTTTTCACTCTCCTCTTTCACTTTCAACAAGAGGCTCTTTAGTTCTTCTCTTTCTGACATAAGGGTGGTGTTACCTGGCTATCTGAGGTTATTGATATTTCTCCCAGAAATCTTGATTCCAGCTTATGCTTCATCCAGTCCGGCATTTTACATGTACTCTGCACATAATTTAAATAAGCAGGGTGAAAATATACAGCCTTGACCTACTCCTTTTCCTGTTTGGAACCAGTCTGTTGTTCCATGTCCGGTTCTAACTGTTGCTTCTTGACCTGCATACAGATTTATCAGGAGGCAGGTCAGGTGGACTGGTATTCCCATCCCTTTAAGAATTTTCCAGTTTGTTGTAATCCACACAGTCAAAGGCTTTGGCGTAGTCAATAAAGCAGAGGTAGATGTTTTTCTCTAACTCTCACTTTTTCTATGATCCAAAGGATGTTGGCAATTTGATCTCTGGTTCCTCTGCCTTTTCTAAATCCAGCTTGGATATCTGAAAGTTCTCGGTTCAAGTACTATTGAAGCCTGGCTTGGAGAACTTTGAGTATTACTTTGCTAGAGTGTGAGATAAGTACAATTGTGCAGAAGCTTTAATATTCTTTGGCATTGCCTTTCTTTGAAAACTGATATTTTTCAGTCCTGTGGCCACTGCTGAGTTTTCCAAATTTGCTGGCATATTGAGTGCAGCGCTTTAACAGCATCATCTTTTAGGATATGAAATAGCTCACCTGGAATTCCTTTGCCTCCACTAGCTTTGTTTGCAGTGATGCTTCCTAAGGCTCACTTGACTTCGCATTCCAGGATGTCTGGCTCTAGGTGAGTGATCACACCATCGTGGTTATCCTTTTTGTAGGATGTATCCATAAAAATCCTTTTCGTATAGTTCTTCTGTGTATTCTTGCCACACCTTCTAAATATCTTCTGCTTCTGTTAGGTCCATACCATTTCTGTCCTTTGTTGTGCCCATTTTGCATGGAGTGTTCCCTTGGTTTCTCTGATTTTCTTGAAGAGATCTCTAGTCTTTCCCATTCTATCGTTTTCCTCTATTTCTTTGCATTGATCACTGAGGAAGGCTTTCTTATCTCTCCTTGCTATTCTTTGGAGCTCTGTATTCAGATGGATATATCTTTCCTTTTCTCCTTTGCCCATCACCTCTCTTCTTTTCTCAGCTACTTGTAAGGCCTCCTCAGAGAACCATTTTACCTATTTGCTTTTCTTTTTCTTGGGGGTGGTCTTGATCACTGCCTCCTATACAATGTCACGAACCTCCATCCATAGTTCTTCAGGCACTCTGTCTATCAGATCTAACCCCTTAAATCTGTTTGTCACTTCCACTATATAATCATAAGGGGTTTGATTTAGGTCATACCTGAATGGTCTAGTGGTTTTCCCTACTTTCTTCAATTTAGTCTGAATTTTGCAAGAAGGAGTTCATGATCTGAGCCATGAACTCAGAGTTCATGATCTGAGTCAGCTCCCAGTCTCATTTTTGCTGACTGTATAGAGCTTCTCCATCTTCAGCTGCCAAGAATATAATCCATCTGATTTTGGTATTGATCATCTGGTGATATCTATGTGTAGAGTCTTCTCTTGTGTTGTTGGCCAAGGGTGTTTGCTATGACCAGTGCGTTCTCTTGGCAAAACTCTGTTAGCCTTTGCCCTGCTTCATTTTGTACTCCAAGGTCAAACTTGCTTGTTACTCCAGGTGTCTCTTGACTTCCTATTTTTGCATTCCAATCCCCTATGATGAAAAGGACATCTTTTGTGGTGTTAGTTCTAGAAGGTCTTGTAGGTGTTCATAGAACTGTTCAGCTTCAGCTTCTTAACCAGCTTCTTCAACTTCTTAACAGTTCAACTTAACCAGAAAGATAATGTCTATTAAATGTTCAGAAATAAATAAGAATGAACTATGAAACCAATTACTTTTGCAAATGACTCTATTACCTGTTGCCTAATATCCATGTCATGTGTTGTTTAAAAAAAATTGTTAATTCCTGGTGTATAATAGAATTGCATAAAACATAGTGATGTTAAATATAAAAAATTAAATAGGATTCTCATATGAAGGAGAAGTGCATGAAAAATTTCTCAATTTTTAATTACTGAAATCCCAGGCTACTGAATTAGAATTTTTTTCCTTAGTTGATTCTTGTTTTATGTGATTTATATTGGTATGTAAATGAGAAAGTTTGTAGCAACTTCAGGAAAAGAAGTGGCTTCTGAATGTCTGCCTGCATGTGGTTTACTGACAGAGAATAATCACTGGCCAAGAAAGAAAGAATTTCCTGATCTTCCTTCAGTGTTGACAGAAGTGGTGAGGATGTTTAATGTTATCAACTTTCAGGCACTGAATGTACTTACATTGAGAGCATCATTCAAAGAAAGGAATGCCAGATGTAAACATTCCTTTTTCCACACTTAAATATTCTGCTCTTGAGGAGAAATCTCATTCTTCATTTCATATACATTTTTGAAATGAAGAAAAAGATATAAATATTGTCTCAAGACTACAAAGTCAGTTAAGAATAATACTGATTACAAGGAACATATAGAAATAACATATCCCAGTAATATACTCAGTAGAGTGAACCATCTAAATCCATCTCTCCAAGAAGTGTCAGGATTAAGATTGAAGATAAGTAGTAGAGATTTCTTAAGAAGCCAGATATGAGGGCAAAGAGTTGATTGCCCAATGCCTCTTCCATGGAGTCTGGAGATTTCTTTCACTCTTCAGAAAACGTACTCAGTGACTCTATAGGAGCTTTTAAATACCATATCCAAATACTGCAGCAGATGGTGGCATTTCTGGGGCAAACACAAGCAAACAGTGTATTCCGAATCCATTGCCTCTCTTTCTCAGGGGGAATTAGTTTACCTTCCAACTTTGAGGGTGATATCCTTACCAATCCATGATTTAAAGGAACTCTGACCATCCCAGTGGAAAAAGACTCATTTGAAAACACTAGGAAGACATAAGATTCAAGATATATATACTTGAGCTGGATAGAAATTCCTTATTAGTGCTCGCTTTGGCAGCACATATACTAAAATTGGAATAATATAGAGAAGATTAGCATGGCCCCTGTGCAAGGATGACACACACATTCATGAAGCATTCCATATTTTTTGCAAATCAAAACCACAATGAGGTACCACTACACACCAGTCAGAACGGCTGCTATCCAAAAGTCTACAAGCAATAAATGCCAGAGAGGGTGTGGAGAAAAGGGAACCCTCTTACACTGTTGGTGGGAATGCAAACTAGTACAGCCACTATGGAGAACAGTGTGGAGATTCCTTAAAAAACTGGAAATAGAACTGCCATATGACCCAGCAATCCCACTTCTGGGCATACACACCGAGGAAACCAGATCTGAAAGAGACACGTGTACCCCAGTGTTCATCGCAGCACTGTTTATAATAGCCAGGACATGGAAGCAACCTAGATGCCCATCAGCAGATGAATGGATAAGGAAGCTATGGTACATATACACAATGGAATATTACTCAGCCATTAAAAAGAATACATTTGAATCAGTTCTAATGAGATGGATGAAACTGGAGCCCATTATACAGAGTGAAGTAAGCCAGAAAGATAAAGACCAATACAGTATACTAATGTATATATATGGAATTTAAAAAGATGGTAATGATAACCCTATATTCAGGACAGAAAAAGAGACACAGATGTATAGAACAGACTTTTGGACTCTGTGGGAGAAGGCGAGGGTGGGATGATCTGAGAAAATAACATTGAAACATGCATATTATCAAGTGTGAAACAGATCACCAGCCCAGGTTGGATGCATGAGACAAGTGCTCGGGGCTGGTGCACTGGGATGACCCAGAGGGATGGGATGGGGAGGGAGGTGGGAGTGGGGATCAGGATGGGGAACACACGTAAATCCATGGCTGATTCATGTCAATGTATGGCAAAAACCACTACAATATTATAAAGTAATTCGCTTCCAACTAATAAAAATAAATGGGAAAACAAAAAAAACAAACAAACAAAAAAAAGAAATTCCTTGTTAAAAGGTTATCAAATAAAACAATTATTTTTAATAAATTTTTAAGAAGTTATTTTTATTATTTGTAAATGCTCATATTTTTCAAAATTTGCTTAAAATCAACAGGTTATTAATAAATAGTTAAGTGATTTGGAGATGCTGACTATTTGGAAAGCACTAGTGTCAGGCTTTATTTTGGGGGGCTCCAAAATCACTGGAGATGGTGATTGCAGCCATGAAATTAAAAGACGCTTACTCCTTGGAAGGAAAGTTATGACCAACCTAGATAGCATATTAAAAAGCAGAGACATTACTTTGCCAACAAAGGTTCGACTAGTCAAGGCTATGGTTTCTCCAGTGGTCATGTATGGATGTGAGAGTTGGACTGTGAAGAAAGCTGAGCGCTGAAGAATTGATGCTTTTGAACTGTGGTGTTGGAGAAGACTCTTGAGAGTCCCTTGGACTGCAAGGAGATCCAACCAGTCCATCCTAAAGGAGATCAGTCCTGGGTGTTCATTGGAAGGACTGATGTTGAAGCTGAAACTCCAGTACTTTGGGCACCTCATGCGAAGAGTTGACTCATTGGAAAAGACCCTGATGCTGGCAGGAATTGGGGGCAGGAGGGGGAGGGGACGACAGAAGATGAGATGGCTGGAGGGCATCACCGACTCAATGGACATGAGTTTGAGTAAACTCTGGGAGTTGGTGATGGACAGGGAGGCCTGGCATGCTGTGATTCGTGGGGTCGCAAAGAGTTGGACATGACTGAGCAACTGAACTGAAAGTACTCCAGTGTTGCTGGCTGTTGGGGAAATAAAAGAGATTAATCTGAGATGTTTTAGGGAGTAAAAGAATGTGAAATACAATATTCTTCAATCATAAAGGAATGTCAGGTCACAGTCATACCACTTGACTGGTGACTGTCTCGAGTTTGAGTACCTGGGTTTGCAGATGTTCAGTAAGGGTATGATTTCCTGTTACTCCACATAATGGATGACCCCGGACTGGATCTACTAGGGTGCACATTACTCTTTCATCTGAGCAAACACAGATGAGCCCTTTGGTGCTGCTTAAGCTCCATGAGCCTTCTTAATATCAAACTGAACTCAGCTAAGTTCAGGTGGCTAAAACTGTGCTTTTGTTATGAAAGCAGTAGCCAGAAAATGCGAACTCTTTGAGTCACCCAGCCTAGCTATTTCCTTCAGAATCCAACCCTGAGCCAAGCATTTTTTATTTTGTCTTCTCAGACTAGGTAGCACTCCCTTGTTGCAGACTCTTGGAGAACTGCAGGCAGCTGGGGGCATAGCCCACTTTTGAAGGGGAGTTTTCAGACCAGATTTAAAACTGATTACTGGTCTTATGAAAGTGAGGGCACTGGTAGAGCCCAGCATGAATGGAGTAGGAGGCATTTAGGAAAAGAAGCACAAGCAGCAAAATAAAAGGAAGCCATGGAAGAAACCAGAAGAAGCAGCAACTGGCGCCAAATAGAATTGTTTTCTGACAGAATTTATGGATGTCTTTTTAAAAAAGAAAGAAAAGAGCAAAAGCAGTGTCTTCTTTTGTCTTGGCCCAGTCACATGGCAGTCACACAGGATCCATCCAACCACGGATGTTAATTATTTCCTTTCCTTCATGTCTGCTAGTGTATTCTTCTGCTCAGCCTGGGGTCCTTTTCTGATTTTGTTTGTTCACTAAGGCACAGAGGAAATCAAAGTCTCTGTTCTCAGGCTCTCCTTGAAGGATTGTGAAGAAAGCCGACTCAGGGAAGAAGAACCACCTCACCTTAATAACTTCCCTGCCAGCTGCCTGTCACGCCGCGGGGCCTCAGATGCAGTACTCTGCCTCTTGCTGTAAAAGAAGTTCCAGTCCTCCTCAAAAGCCTTCATTATTATAATCAACCTATAAAGAAGCCGCTTTTCAGTGGCTCTGTAGACATTTAATATTTAAGCTAATTTTCCCATGTTTTGAGGTTGTAAGAATGCTATGCTGCTGCTAAGTCACTTCAGTCGTGTCTGACTCTGTGCGACCCCATCCCTGGGATTCTCCAGGCAAGAACACTGGAGTGGGTTGCCATTTCCTTCTCCAATGCATAAAAATGAAAAGTGAAAGTGAAGTCGTTCAGTTGTGTCCAACTCTTCGCGACCCCATGGACTGCAGCCTAGCAGGCTCCTCCATCCATGGGATTTTCCAGGCAAGAGTACTGGAGTGGGGTGCCATTGCCTTCTCTGTAAGAATGCTATAGGGGTCCACTATTTTCCAGGTTTCCAGCAAATAGCCCCAAAGGGAAGGACCTGATCTTTCATGCTTATCATTAAACAAATCCCACCCTGTGGCGTCTTCTTTCCTAGAAATCTCTAAAACAAGCTATTGTGATAAAGACGATGTGGTTATGACAGAAGGTTGGTATTTTTCCACATCTCTTTACTCTCAGCAATACCGTCTTTCACTTTTGGGCAACATAACATAATGGATGGGAGATAGTTTGATGGGTGAACCAGAAAATCGGGTGAGTTTTTTCAAAACATGGGTTTTTTGCTGCTATTAAAAAAAAGAAAAAAAAAACTTCATCACTAAATATTCAGCATGCATGTGCTCCAAGATAGCTATAAAAGATTCTGATTCTGTATTCTCCAGCAAGTAGGTCAAAGGGTTGGCTTTGAAGCAGAAATACTGGCAGGAAGTCGCCAAGGTTGATTTTCAAAGTCAAAAAGTTCACAGTGTCATTTGCTGAGGATTTTTCAAGATAAGAATGCAAAAATGTGAAAGAGAAAAATCCACCTGTTCAAACTGGCCAGTGGAGGGAGTTTTTTTCACACCTGCCTTCTTTGAGTAAGCATTTCTTTTTTTTTTTTTTTTTTCCATTTATTATTTTTTTTTTTAATTTTTTTTATTAGTTGGAGGCTAATTACTTCACAACACTTCAGTGGGTTTTGTCATACATTGATATGAATCAGCCATAGATTTACACGTATTCCCCATCCCGATCCCCCCTCCCACCTCCCTCTCCACCCGATTCCTCTGGGTCTTCCCAGTGCACCAGGCCCGAGCACTTGTCTCATGCATCCCACCTGGGCTGGCGATCTGTTTCACCATAGATAGTATACATGCTGTTCTTTTGAAACATCCCACCCTCACCTTCTCCCACAGAGTTCAAAAGTCTGTTCTGTATTTCTGTGTCTCTTTTTCTGTTTTGCATATAGGGTTATCGTTACCATCTTTCTAAATTCCATATATATGTGTCAGTATGCTGTAATGTTCTTTATCTTTCTGGCTTACTTCACTCTGTATAATGGGCTCCAGTTTCATCCATCTCATTAGGACTGATTCAAATGAATTCTTTTTAACGGCTGAGTAATATTCCATGGTGCATATGTACCACAGCTTCCTTATCCATTCATCTGCTGATGGGCATCTAGGTTGCTTCCATGTCCTGGCTATTATAAACAGTGCTGCGATGAACATTGGGGTGCACGTGTCTCTTTCAGATCTGGTTTCCTCAGTGTGTATGCCCAGAAGTGGGATTGCTGGGTCATACGGTAGTTCTATTTCCAGTTTTTTAAGGAATCTCCACACTGTTTTCCATAGTGGCTGTACTAGTTTGCATTCCCACCAACAGTGTAAGAGGGTTCCCTTTTCTCCACACCCTCTCCAGCATTTATTGCTTGTAGACTTTTGGATAGCAGCCATCCTGACTGGCGTGTAATGATACCTCATTGTGGTTTTGATTTGCATTTCTCTAATAATGAGTGATGTTGAGCATCTTTTCATGTGTTTGTTAGCCATCTGTAGTTGGAGGCTAATTACTTTACAATATTGTAGTGGTTTTTGCCATACATTGACATGAATCAGCCATGGATTTACATGTATTCCCCATCCCAATCCCTCCTCCCGCCTCCCTCCCCACCCCATCCCTCTGGGTCTTCCCAGTGCACCAGCCCCGAGCACTTGTCTCATGCATCCAACCTGGGCTGGTGATCTGTTTCACACTTGATAATATACATGTTTCAATGCTCTTCTCTCAAAACATCCCACCCTCGCCTTCTCCCACAGAGTCCAATAGCCATTAAAAGGAATTCATTTGAATCAGTTCTAATGAGATGGATGAAACTGGAGCCCATTATGAAGTAAGCCAGAAAGATAAAGACCAATACAGTATACTAACACATATATATGGAATTTAGAAAGATGGTAATGATAACCCTATATGCAAAACAGAAAAAGAGTAAGCATTTCTTAAGCATGCTCAGAGAGAGCATAGGAGTTCTTGCCCTATGCGTCTCTTACATCTGGCTTTTCCTAAGTTGTTTCCTTTCTAATGAACCAGTAATAGTAAGTAAACTATTCCTGAATCTGTGAGCCATTCTACCAAGTTTTCAAGGGGGCATGTGAACTCCCAATTTATAGTCGGTTGATCAGAAGTACAGGAGACTGGCAACGTGCAATTGGCATCTGAAGTGATGGCAGTCTTAACGGGACTGAGACCTCAACCTGTGGGGTCTGCAGTTATTCTAGTTACTGGCAGAATTGAATTGACTTGTAGGATGGTCAATTGGTATCTGGAGAGGTGGAGAATAGATTGGTGTGGGAGAAAAGTCCCACAGACTTGGTATCAAAAGTGGTATTGGAAAGAGTTCAAGAAATACGGACTTGTACCTGGAAGTAATCATCAGGAAGGCTATCAGTAAGGATATTGATTTGTAAGAATGAATTGATTTGTGGCAACAGGAAAGGGACCAAGTTGAGAAAGACATGGAGGTTTGGGGGAGCTTGTCACATGGGAGGAAAACTGAGTAGGGTGGATTAGGGCTGCCTGCCATGGGAACCCACTGGGGAGAGGCAGGTAGAGAATCTGAGAAGGAATCAGGGACTTGAGCATGACCGACTTTCCATGTCACTGAAGAGCATGCAGTACTAGAGGAATGACATGAAATTTGAGAAGCAGAAAACTCTTCCTGGTTGGCCACGTGGAATAACTGGAGAGGGACTTATTTAGGAAACCACTATACTAGTCCAGGTCCCACTCTTTGCTTTTAATGGTAAGGGCTTGAACTAAGGTAGTAGTCATAGGATTGACATGAGGAGATAGCTCAGGAGATATTAATGAGTCAGAATTGATCGTACCTTTGTGGCTGGATGGATGTGGGAGTAAAAGGGAAGACGAAGTCCAGGATGGTTCATTTCAGGCTCGAGTGCTAGGCAAATGGTACCATGCCCAGAGAGAGGGAACATGAGAAATGTGTGTTCTGAGAGGCTGTGAGCATGAGTTGCATATATCAAGTTTAATGCATTGGTGATACATTTAGGAGCAGAAGTTTCAAATCTGGACTAGAGATTCAGATCTGAAAGATACTTGAATATGAAGGCCCCCCGAGCTGATGAAATAGACCCAGGGGCTCAGGAGATGGCAGACAGCCAGCATAACTTCTGATATTTGAACACTGTGTGTGGAGGGGGAAGGGGGAGCAGGGAGGGATTTTCTCAGTCACTGAAAGAAGCTTGATCAGTGTCTCGAACAAGTTCTGAGATGAAACAAGGAGAACCCTGCTCTGAGTTTGTGGATCCCCACTCCCCGGCTGTGAGCATAAGGGATAGATGGATGGTCAGTGCACATGTTGAAACCACACTTGCCCCCAAAGTAGATCATCAGGTATGTTTTTGGAACAGTTGTGCCCATTCTCCCATGCCCCATTTTCTTGCTGGGATGTCCCTTGGACATTTGGAACTCTTTTCTGTCTACTTAGTCTTCCCAGGCCCCTCAGCCAGGAGCCGCTGTTTTCCCTGTCTTCCAGATCCCCTGGGTAAGAGAAGGGATTCGTTTTCAGGCAGGTCTGTCTCCATCTGACTTCAGAGAAATGGCTCATCAGTCTCAGGTCCTCTGATTTTCTAAACCAGGACTACAATCTGTTGAAACCAGAAGCAGCAATCTCTTCTTTCACAAAGTTTATTTTCTAGGGGAAATGAGAGGAATTCATAAAAGATTTACCTCTTCATTTTGACTCACTGTCCTGACTGCAGGACATGATCTCCTTGAAAGGTTGATTCTTACCCTCACAGCCAGATCAATCAGCAGGCAGATCAATCACCATGCGGGAATAACTTGACCCAGGCTCCGAGCATGCAGTGGCCTTAAGCCCTGGGATGAAGGGTACGGCGTGTGATTTCTATTTCTAGAATCATAGCACTCGTGTACAGAAGACCCCAGGAGAATGATTTTAAAGGCACATCTCTTGTCAGGAGTCCTTGCCCTCTAACTTTCCTAAAATTAATCTTATGTGGACAGATGACTCTGCTTTCCCAGTGGGAGTGGCCCTCAGACTTCTAACATGGGTCCACACTATGGAAGAAGCCAGCTCAGGCTGACCATGGTGAGTGCCTGGCAGACGTGGCTGCTGGCTTTGGGTGAGAAAGTATTCCTGATCCATCAGAATAATGACTTAAGCATGTTCTCGGCAGGTTCCCAGTGTGATCTCACAAGGGTACCCCATCCCCTCTGCACGATGTGTTGTACTTGGAGTCCTTCCCCGTTTCAATTTCAGTATCAGTCGGAGGGAAAGAGCAAAACAGCATTCCTTCATGTAGATAACCAGTAGGCTGCTGGCTACTCCTGGTTGGTAACATAACTCCACCAGTGTATTCTGGCAGCTGGGTTTACTTAAGGGAGAAGACAGACATTTCACTGCTCAGACACAGAGCTGCTAGACACGACTCCAGTAGCCTCCTTGCTGCCTGTAAAAATAAAATCCTTGAGGAGAAACAGCAGTAATGGACTGGTGTCTTAAGCACAAACCCCAGATCTGCCTCTTACAAGCTGTGTGGCCTTATTCACTCATTTGTTCATTTAAGAAATATTTGTGGAATACATACCACATGGCAGGCAGGCTCCTTAGACCAGCTAGCTGATTTTGTTATGCCTCAGTTTCCTCATTTGAAAAATGGAGTTAATAATACATACCTCCCAGAGTTTTGTGAGGAAAACATGAGATAGTGGGCATAAAGCCTGTGGCACAGGTGTCAGACAAAGGAAGTCCTCAATTAAGGGTGACTGTGATAGGGATTATTCCCTGTACCCCAGCCCATGCTAACCTCCTACCCCATGAGGAACTCCTGACAATACCTGCACATCTTTCTCAGCCCTCATCTGGTACAGAGCTCACCTTTTTATTCCTTCTGTCCTATGCGATATTCACTGATTTGGAGCTCATTGTCAATGACAGAAGTCACACCTCTGTCCTGGCTTCTGAGCTCACCTTTGCTGGCCATTGCTCACTGTATTCTTCCCATTGATTTTCTCTAGGATCAGGATCTTATTTATATGATAAATTAAATATAAACTAAATATAAAGATAATATGTATCTGCAAGAGACATCTGTAAAGTATACATATACTTCATTTGTGATTCCCAATTAGCACTAATGGTAAAGAACCCACCTGTCAATGCAGGAGGTGTAAGAGACGCAGGTTCAATCCCTGGGTCAGGAAGATCCCCCGGAGGAGGTCATGGCAACCCACTGCAGTATTCTTGCCTGGAGAATCCCAGGGACAGAGGAGGCAGGTGGGCTGTGGTCCTTAGGGTCACGAAGAGTTGGACACAACTGAAGCGACAGTGCGTACATATATATATTTATGGTTTTTACTCACCCAAATTTGAATAGATTTCTCAGTGATGAGCAGGAGAAAGTGATAACTTTGACACAGACATTTGGTAAGGAGAAGTTGACCTGATTAGTACAATCAATACAGAAGCTGAATTAGGCTCCAGCAGATTCTAGCTTTATCCAAAAATCTTCTCCAGCTATTCACCAGTTTATCTGGGCTTAGATTCTAATGTAGAAAGAATAGCAGATGGTACTGAAAACAATATCTATAGTCCTGACCTCCCTTCAGATCATCCAGTTTCACTAGGAGGGATACTCAGGTAAATCCAGGTAGGATAGCAGTGGTGATGCCTGTTAAACCAGAGAGCAGGCCAGACATCACACCAGGCAATGCCAGCCTTCCTACAAACCTCACCAGTCTTCACAGTGGGGTCAGTTGACTTCTGCTTCAGGCACAGGTCTCCCCAAAGCCCTGGACAAAATCCTGGCTCTAATGAGAGGACTTGAAAGCTCTGGTCCAGTGGTTCTGATACAAGTATCAATGGCATTTGTTGTAAAATTCCTCTGTCCTTCTATTCATTAAGCAAATAGTTCTTGAGCTTTTACTATGCACCAGGCACTAGATTTAGTCCCACAGTTCTAGTTGTCTGTCCCACTTCTAGACACCCAATTCGGGGACCTGGGTCCTGTTTCCCCAAGACTGTCTGCCTCAAATCTTTTCTCCAAACCCTGGCTCCCCAAAGGCTTGCTCTCACCCACCTACCCCTTTTCATGGTGAACCCCAGTTCGCGTGGGACTCGCATCACATCTGTCAGACCTCTGCTGATACCACCAGCTGGACTACAGTGTCCCCTCCTTCCCCTTGTGTCCAGATTCCCATTCCAAGCCCCCCTCCCATCTACAGGGGCATCACTGCTGACCCTTTGCTGGGCTGCCCCACATTCAATTACCTAGCCAGAGGACCTGCACAGAGTTAGAGCTTAATAAACATTAAGTGCTCCATTTAGACATCTCACTACTAAAGTGACCAACATGAAAATAGGAACATGCCTGACTTGTTGATGGGTCCCCACCACCTCGACCTATGGTTAGCCCATGGTGAATAATGAAAAAATGCTTGGGCTGAAAATTCATTTTAGCCTTATTTTACTTAAAAGTGTGGAAATGTAACCCTTTGCCAGCCAGTGATAATGCTGAGCTAAAAGCAATAACTGTTGCCTCAGATGCTGCTTTAGATTTAAGGCATCCCTGAAAGATGTGACCTCATGCAGCCCAGAAAACTGGAGGTTCCCATCTGATTCCAAATGAACCACAGGTCTGAGTATTGCAATGCCTCCCTCAGGAGCAGAACAACCCTGAAAATGTGTTTTCATGTTCAGATAACCGGAAATGTGCTTTCCTATTCAGTTAACCAGAATAAAAAGGTGTGTAGATAATAATGTGAACTATTTCTAATGGAATATTGCTCTCCCGTGACTTTTCTCACTGCCAATGTATACAAAAATTACAGAGAGTAATTTCCCTTACCCAGAAACTACCATTTGAAATATATCCTACAGAAGAACATTCCTCTCCATTTCTTTTCTCCCCTCAACTGTCAGAAGTTCTTTGATAATAGGAAGCCATGCGCGAGAAGATAGTAGTTGAAGACTTAAAAGGATTGTACTCATTCATTGATGTGTCACTGTATTTGGAAGATATTTAAAGAGCAGGTAGACTATATCAGGTATTTCTCTGAAGACCTAATAGAGAGTTGGGTAAAGTTTCAAGGTAATAGGGGAAGATAGAATAGATTGGTTTTTGTAGATAAGCCTAATTTTCCTCCATCCAAATGAAATTCCCATTCATTCTCTTCTCTGGCTCATCAACCTGAATTATCCAATTAAATATATGCATTGAGTAGTCTTCATCACCTGTCTGCCTCAAGCATGAGTTGGTCACCAGCTTGTGGAAAAATATACCAAGTCAAGATAGTGCTATATTTCCATGATATTTACACATTAACTATATCTGTTATATTAGTAAGGATGACATTTTAAAAAATAAAAGAAATAGAATAGAGTTTACTATGTGCCAGGCATAGCGCTTGGTACTTTATGTATGACAGTCTTACCTTATTTGCATGATATTCATATGAAGTGGCATTACTCTTCTAGATGTTAAAAAATCAAAAAAGTTTCTGAAAAAGAAAGTAACCTACTTACTATTTCACAGTATTTGTGTTCCTTTCTCCAAAGCAAAATTTTCCGTATTAGTAAAACCACTACTTTCTCTGTATTACCCTGATTCTTTGCCCATAAGTCTACAATAGCAGGTATAAATTCCATTTTATTGTCTGCATACCCATGTCCCTAACTAGGCTTATCTCCCTTTCCTGCTTCATTTTTCTTCACAGAATTGTATCAGGCAGGTTTCTATTGCTTCTGAGAAGCAAAAGCAATAGAAAATAATATGAAGGGGTTTACTACAAGGAATTGGCTTGTGCAATCACGGGGGCTGCCTAAATAATTCCAGTATTTATAGGACAGGTCAGCAGGAAATACAGGGGCTAAAACCAATGTCCACAGAAGAATTTCTTTTTCTCTCAGGGCAGCCTCAGATCTGATTTTAAGGCCTTTCAGCTAATTGAAACTGCTTGCCCATATTTTCTGAGATAATATCTTAAAATCAACAGAATATGGACTTTAATTGTATCTATGGAATACTGGGTTGGCCAAAAGATTCATTCGGTTTTTTTGGTAAGGTGTCTCTAGTGGTATTTAGCTGTCTTTAACTTCATTTGAAACAGTTTTGTTAAATTGCATTGTGACAGCTGTCACATCAGCATGCATTTAAAGAAAATCTTAGCATAACTGGTGACTTTTTTTGTAGCCATTTTAGTATTGAAGATGGAAGGAAAAAAGCAATATTTTCAGTGTATTATGCTTTACTAATTCAAGAAAGATAAAAGCACAACTGAAACACACAACAATGACTTGTGCAGTGTATGGAGAAGGTGCTATGACTGATCGAACATGTCAAAAATGTTTTACAGTTTCATGCTGGAGATTTCTCATTGAGTGATGTGCCACGTTCAGATAAACCAGATAGCAATCAAATCAAGACATTTGTTGTTGTTGTTCAGTCTTTCATTTGTGTTCTACTCTTTGTGAACCTATGGACTGCAACATGCCAGACTTCCCTGTCCTTCACCATCTGCCAGAGTTTGGTCAAAGTCATGTCCATAGTCGGTAATGCCCTCCAACCATCTCATCCTCTGTCATCCCCTTCTCCTCCTGTCTTCAATCGTTCCCAGCATCTGGTTCTTTCCTAATGAGTCAGCTCTTCTCATTAGGTGGCCAAAGTATTGGAGCTTCAGCTTCAACATCAGTCCTTCCAATGAATGTTCAAGATTGATTTCTTTTAGGAATGACTGGCTTGATCTCCTTGCTGTCCAAGGGATGCTCAAGAGCCTTCTCCAACACTGCAGTTCAAAAGCATCAATTCTTCGGTGCTCAGCCTTCTTTATCTTTCAACTCTCACATCCATACATGACTACTGGAAAAACCATAGTTTTGACCATACAGACCTTTGTTGGCAAAGTAATGTCTCGTTTTTTAATATGCTGTCTAAGTTTGCCATAGCTTTTCTTCCAAGGAGCAAGCATCTTTTAATTTTATGGCTGCAAGTCACCATCTGCAGTGATTTTGGAACCCAAGAAAATGCAGTTTCTCACTTTTTCCATTGTTTTCCCATCTATTTGCCATGAAGTGATAGGACCAGATGCCATAATCTTAGTTTTTTGAATGTTGAGTTTTAAGTCAACTTTTTCACTCTCCTTTTCACCTTCATCAAGAGGCTCTTTAGCCTTGATGATATACTCTGCATATAAGTTAAATAAGCAGGGTGACAATATATTGATATTCCTTTCCCAATTTTGAACCAGTCTATTACATTGTTCCATGTTTGGTTCTAACTGTTGCTTCTTGACCTGAAGAACCATCATGCCACACAAGAGATAGCTGACACACTCAGAATATCCAAATCAAGGGTTGAAACTCATTTGCACTAGCTTGGTTATGTTAATTGCTTTGATGTTTGGGTTCCACGAAGGTGAAAAAGAACCTCCTTGACCATATTTTTGCATGCAATTCTCTACTAAAACATAACAAAACCATCCCATTTTTAAAACAAATTGTGATGGCTGAAGAAAAGTGGATACTATACAACAATATGAAAAAGAAGAAATGGTGGGGAAGTGAAGTGACCCACCACCAAGAACACCAAAGGCTGGTCTTCATCCAAAGAAAGTGATGTTGTATATATAGTGGGATCGGAAAAGAGTCCTCTCTTATGAGCTCCTTCCAGAAAACCAAACATTTAATTCCAACAAGTACTCCTCTCAATTAAAGCAACAGAAAATGAAAAGTATCCGAGTTTTATCAAAAGAAAACACATAATCTTCCATCAGGATAGCACAAGACCAGGTGTTTCTTTAATGACCAGGCAAAAACAGGTACAGCTTGATTGTGAAGTTCTGATTCATCTGCCATTTTCATCAGACATTGCACCTTTGGATTTCCACCTACTTCATTTGGTCTTTATAAGATTCTTTTAATGAAAAAATTTCAATTCCCTGGAAAAATATAAAAGTCACCTGGAACAGTTCTTTGCTCAAAAAGATAAAAAGCTTTGGGCAGATGGAATGATGAAGTTGTCTGAAGAAATAGCAGAAACTAGTGGAACAAAATGGTGAATATGTTGTTCGATAAATTCTTGGTGAAAATGAAAAAGGTGTTTTATTTTCACTTAAAAATGGAAGTAACTTTTGGGCCAACCCAATACCTTCACAGCAACATCCAGATTTTAGTGCTTGATTTGGTAACTGGGACTGTAGTCTATCCAAGTTCACAATTATTATTTTTTTTTTTTGGAGGATAATTGCCTTACAATGTGGTGGTCTCTGCTGCACATCAACACAGATCAGTCATAATCACATATATATCCCCTCTCTCTTGTGCATGCCACATTTCACCCCTCTAGCTCATCACCAAGTGCTGGGCTGGGTTTGAGGTAACAATTAAAAGGATAATCACATGCTGGTATCTTTTACTTATTTACTTATTTATTGTCTTCTCACTCGAATGTAAATTTCATGAGGACATCAAATTTTTCAGTTTTGTTTACTGCTGTTTATTTCAGCAACTAGAACACTGATGCATGGTAAGCAGGCAAAAAGTTTGTGCTGAATGAATGAATGGTTTTGTTATAGGAAGGAGCTTCTCATTTCCATATCGTCTCTTCCAGCATCCAACATAGTTCTCCAGAACAGAGCAGATGGTCATAATTATTTTGAATTCACCTGCCAAGAGAAGACTAGCTGGTGATGTGGTGAAGCACATTCTTTCCTTATCTGTAGAATTCCACAGCTCAGGTGGGCTGGTGTGGTAAGGCTGGACATAGGGTCTGGAGGACAGATTACACATCTGAGATTACCAAGAGCTGGGGGATTGGATGGCAGCATCATCACACTGCTGGGGACTCTGACAGCTGAAGACAGGAGGAGATGCAGTCACAATTGGCAGTCATGCTTGGGATGATTTCAAGAGTAGCTTGGTATAGCATTGGCTAAAAAGGAAGCAGGGAAGATCATAGATCATACTGATTCTAGATGTTTCTGCTTCTGAATGAAAGCCCCCTGCTTCTGGGTGACAGTCTGATAGGAGAATCACAATCTTGGACTATGATCCTATGAAGAGGATCCTCATCAACAGAAATGACCATGAGCCCCTAAGGTCAAGCTTCAGTTTCTGCGGCCCCTGGACAATTATCCTTGAAGACAAATAGCATCTGATACCACTGAATTGCTTCTTTGGGAGGCCCAGGGCCATGAGACTCCTTCTCCTAACCACCATGGAGTATTTTTATTTACAGCTGGCATAATTATATGTACCATTCTTTTAATATGGAACACAGTTCCTCCTTTTTACTCTTAAAGAGGAGAAAGTTTTCCTACCAGATCTGTTATTACCAAGTGGTATTTTCTACTTCCCGATGCACACTGGACCTGACAGTCTGCCAGCTCAGCAGATGCACATGGATATGTGCATGCCACACACATACAAACACACACATTCTCTCTCTTTCTTTCTCTCTCCTCTCTCTCTCTCTCTCTCTCTCTCTCTCTCTCTCTCTTACAGGCAGTAGTGGAAAAGTAAGTAAGAATAAAGATGGAAACAAAGGAATGACCAAGGAATAGAGTGCTTATTTAATTAACACACGATCTGATGTGTTCTGGACTGTAAGGAAAATATAGCCAGAAAGGTTAAAAAGTGGGTTGACTGAAACATTTGAAGACATGAGACTACGAATTTGGTACTTAAGGAGGCAATCATATGGAAGTACGAGAGAAGCAGTATACTGAAATATCAGACCAGAGTCAGGCTGTGAATGTCTCTCCTTGTAAAACTCTAGGAAGGAACTAGAGTCAGAACCAGAACTCTGGGAGAAGATATGGTTAGCACCCAACACAGCAGTTACCAAATAATGAAGGCTGGCTACAGGCGAAGTCACAAAACACCTTTTAGAACTGATAGAAATAGGCTGCAAACAGAGAGCACTGTGGGACTGAATGACTTTTCTTATTGAAGTATAGTTGATTGACAGTGTTGTATTAGTTTCTGGTGTACAACAGAGTGATTCAGTTTTATATATATATATATATATATATATATATATATATATATATATATATATATATATATGTAATGTTTCATGTACCTCTCCATTATGATTTGTTGCAGGATATTGAGTATAATTCTTTGTGCTATACAGTAGATCCTTGCTTATCTATTTTATGTATAGTAGTTTGTATCTATTAATCTCATACTCCTAATTTATTCCTTCATTCACTCCCTCTCCACTTTGGTAACCATAAGTTTGTTTTCTATGTCTGTGAGTTTGATTCTATTTCATAAATGAGTTCATTTGTGTCATATTTCAGATTCCATATATAAGTGATATCATATGGTATTTGTCTTTCTCTTTCTGACTTAGCATAATCATGGCTAGGTCCATCCAGGTTGCTGAAAATGGCATTATTTCCTGAATGATTTTTAAACACAGGATAGATGACACCTTTGAAGAAGTGTTGGTTTCTGAGCTCAGTGAAATCTGAGCTGCTATCACCACCATCACAATAATGCCATCGTTCTTTCTCAGACTACTCTGTTGATTGGTTTTTATAGCAGTCTAATACTCAGAAGGGTCTGCTTGTTCTACCCCTTCCTCAAGCAAAATATGATTATCTAACATTATTCTTCAAAATCTAGAGAAACGCTTCAGTGAAGCATTGAATCAATTAATAGAGTGTTTAGACTTTACCCAGAGATATTTAGGAAGACAATACTAATTAGGTTGAGCCTTGATGCTCAAGAATCAGTAGAAGCTGGTCTCTGAATGTTTCAGAGACAATGTAGCGGTTAAAAATTGTTGAATTAATTTAAACATAAATTGAAAATAAAAACAGATCTAAAAACTCAGTATTAGTAGAGGTGGCAGTGATGCAAATCATATTTTAAAATCATTTATGTTGGACTTTGCCATGTTTTCATTGATTGTGAACCAGAGTATTTCTAAATTATAAAACTCTGTGTCAGAGCAGATTGTGCAGCCAAGCAGATCTAAAAAGACTTGAATATTTTGGGAAGTTATTATTTATTTATCTATTCCATACCTTATGGATAAAATGATTTAATAAATTTATAAAGATGCATGCAGTGAAGTAAGACAGTAAATTTAAGCAACTAAGAAAATAAGAGAAAGGGAAAATAAGGCTAACCAGAATAAGATGGAGCTTGGAATGAGGTTAATAGCCAAAAACTAATTCCCTAGACATGTAGAAGGGTAAGAAGACTCTCCAGATTTTTTCTCCACCTCCTGCCATAGTTCTCCAAATGCTGTGGATGGAGCATAAAGCCACAATACCATCCCCAAGCTGACCAGTTCTCTCATTTCTTTCTTTGGGGAAGAGATAGAAATTAATTGGTAGTTACATGAATGTGCAAGGAGAAGGGGGTCTCAAGGGACTTTCTCCCTGTCCAGATTTGTCCCACTGTATAGACTGCCTTCTCATAGCAGTTAATAAATTGGATCAATAAGGATGAGTCTTCCATCACAATCAAGATAGTAGTTGAGACAAGACGAAAAACCAGCAATCCAAGTGTAGATAAGGAAAAGTCAGTGATGCTATCACTTCTAAATATTCCAAGGATTAAGTGATAACATTGTTTCTTCCCTGCGTGAGTTCAGAACCCAGTGAGAGATGGATATAAGAATCAGAAAGATAGAGACCAAAGCATCAGCTTTATTACTGGATCTGAGAATGCAGCATGATCTACAACCAGAATATGAGGCTTAATGAGTTCCCTATAAGTAGAATCTACAGCCTAAAGCTGTATTAAGAAGGGCTATATTAAGAGGAGGTGGCAAGAATACACAGCACAACGGTACAAAAAAGATCTTCACGACCCAGATAATTATGATGGTGTGATCACTCACCTAGAGCCAGACATCCTGGAATGTGAAGTCAAGTGGGCCTTAGAAAGCATCACTATGAACAAAGCTAGTGGAGGTGATGGAATTCCAGTTGAGCTATTTCAAATCCTGAAAGATGATGCTGTGAAAGTGCTACACTCAACATGCCAACAAATTTGGAAAACTCAGCAGTGGCCACAAGACTGGAAAAGGTCAGTTTTCATTCCAATTCCAAAGAAAGGCAATGCCAAAGAATGCTCCAACTACTGCAAAATTGCACTCATCTCACACGCTAGTAAAATAATGCTCAAAATTCTCCAGGCCAGGCTTCAGCAATACGTGAACCGTGAACTTCCAGATGTTCAAGCTGGTTTTAGAAAAGGCAAAGGAACCAGAGATCAAATTGCCAATATCAGCTGGATCACCAAAAGAGCAAGAGACTTCCAGAAAAACATCTATTTCTGCTTTATTGACTATGCCAAAGCCTTTGACTGTGTGGATCACAATAAACTGTGGAAAATTCTGAAAGAGATGGGAATACCAGACCTCCTGACCTGCCTCTTGAGAAACCTGTATGCAGGTCAGGAGGCAACAGTTAGAACTCAACATGGAACAACAGACTGGTTCCAAATAGGAAAAGGAGTACGTCAAGGCTGTATATTGTCACCCTGCTTATTTAACTTATATGCAGGGTACATCATGAGAAATGCTGGGCTGGAAGAAGCACAAGCTGGAATCATGATTGCTGGGAGAAATATCAATAACCTCAGATATGCAGATGACACTACCGTTATGGCAGAAAGTGAAGAAGAACTAAAGAGCCTCTTGATGAAAGTGAAAGAGGAGAGTGAAAAAGTTGGCTTAAAGCTCAACAGAAAACTAAGATCATGGCATCTGATCCCATCACTTCATGGCAAATAGATGGGGAAACAGTGAAAACAGTGGCTGACTTTATTTTGGGGGCTCCAAAATCACTGCAGATGGTGATTGCAGTCATGAGATTAAAAGATGCTTACTCCTTGGAAGGAAAGTTATGACCAACCTAGACAGCATATTAAAAAGCAGAGACATTACTTTATCAACAAAGGTCCATCTAGTCAAGGCTATGGTTTTTCCAATAGTCATGTATCAATATGAGAGTTGAACTATAAAGAAAGCTGAGGGCCGAAGAATTGATGCTTTTGAACTGTGGTGTTGGAGAAGACTCTTGAGAGTCCCTTGGGCAGCAAGGAGATCCAACCAGCCCATCCTAAAGGAGATCAGTCCTGGGTGTCATTGGAAGGACTGATGCTGAAGCCGAAACTCCAATACTTTGGCCACCTGATGCAAAGAGCTGACTCATCTGAAAAGTCCCTGATGCTGGGAGGGATTTGGGGGCAGGAGGAGAAGGGGATGACAGAGGATGAGATGGTTGGATGGCATCCCCGACTCGATGGACATGGGTTTGGGTGGACACCAGGAGTTCGTGATGGACAGGGAGGCCTGGTATGCTGTGGTTCATGGGGTCACAAAGAGTCAGACATGACTGAGCAGCTGAACTGAACTGAACTGACAGCCTGAAGCAGAAGTCTCTCTACTGCAGAAGCAGAGCTCTCCCTGGTACCTCCGAAGGCATGGACAGAGCAGTGGGAGCCTGATGAGAAATGGCTCCCCAGAGAGAGGACTGAGAAGAGGCTGAGTCACATGTGTTCAGCATTGCCTCTCTATCTCACCAATCAGATGAGACTCTCATCTCATGGGAGTTGGTTAACGAATGAGGCAAGAGAAGAAAGAGCCCACACATGTATCTCCCATGATTTTCTATCCTGGATGGGGTGGGACATGAACATTGTCCCTGAAGGACCTCCAAGTAGCAATATCATCCTCACCTACACCAGATGATTTACACTGGGGTGCATAGAAAAGGATGAAAAAACTATGCAAGTCCATATCCAAAACCATGGGTAACATGCACCTGTGTGTGGGCCTGGACAGGTATATGGGGCAGAATGGTTCTGGCTTCTTCTGTCATTAACAGTCTAAAAGGCATGCTGCTGCTGCTGCTAAGTTGCTTCAGTTGTGTCCGACTCTGTGAGACCCCATAGACGGCAGCCCACCAGGCTCCCCTGTCCCTGGGATTCTCCAGGCAAGAACAGTGGAGTGGGTTGCCATTTCTTTCTCCAATGCATGAAAGTGAAAAGTGAAAGTGAAGTTGCTCAGTCGTGTCTGACTCTCAGTGACCCCATGGACTGCAGCCTACCAGGCTCCTCTGTCCATGGGATTTTCTAGTCAAGAGTACAGGAGTGGGTTGCCATTGCCTTCTCCATAAAAGGCATAAGTATGTGGCAAATAGCATATTAATGTGAGACAACTGTCTAGCTCTTTCTTCCTTGTGCTGTCATCTCAGGCTGAATGAAGCATTGGGTCATCCCCCACCCCACCCCCCGCATCAACACTTCAATGCTCTTCCTTATCCTCAGGTTTAAGTTCCAACCTCAGAATATTCTATACAGCCTTATCTTGTGGTCCAGGACCTGCCTACAATTAGTATCTCATCTCTCTTACAGCTCCCTCCTTCACCTCACCTTCAGTCAATGTGTCTAAAGCGTCAGCACTGTCACATGGACAATCCCCATCTCCGGAAACACTCTGATCTGATCCTCTCTCTTCCCCTGGTTAACATCAACTGTCTTTCAAGTCTCCATTTACTTTGTGGGAAGCATCTCCACAAATTTGGTTAGGATGCCTCCCCGTGGGGTTCCCCTGTGTCACACAAGTGATCAGTTCACTGGTCAACTGCTCTTACTAGAATTTATACTTCCTGAAGTCAGAGGTCATGTCCCTCATTGTGTCCTTTATTCCCAGCGTATAACATAGGGCTTGTCATGTCAGAGGTGCTGAGTAAATATTTACTAATTACCTAGTGAATGAGACAGACTGTTTCCCAACCATGGGACCCCAACCCCCACCCAAGTCTCCTTTACCCTCTGCTAAGGAAACTCAAAGTCATGAGAAATATAAATTCCAAGACCCTGCTTCTTAATTAAGTGTTTTTATTGTTGCTGCTGCTATTAGATGAGGTCTCTAAGGACAAGAGAATTTGGAAATCAGCAGTTTCTCCTTCTTTCCTGTCAGGTTAGGGGAATTTCAACTCACTTCTCCCAAAAGGACACCCTCCCAGGTGGCTTATTAGCTCAGACAGAATCCAGGAGCCAACAAGATTGTCTTTGTTTAATTGCACAGTCACTCTCTGTTTCAACCCTTATTAGCCTTGCTCTTAATGGACTGATTTAAGCCCTCCCCCCCTCCAAGGGAGACTTTGATTGAGAGGTGAGTGCAGTTTGTTTGTTTGTTTGTTTTTATCAAAGTGCATCCTCCTAAAATATTTAAAATCCAAAATTTGTTGCTCCACCCTTTGGATTGACTTTTAGGACAACCCCTTTCTACTCCCAGCCCTACAACTCCCAGGGTAGTTCTTATTCTGAGATCAGTGTAAAATGTATTGAGAAAGATTACATTCGCAAAAATCCTCTCTGAGCCTTTCATATTTGGCAGTTAGAGACCCATCTTCTTAATTCAAGAAGAAGTTATCTTCAATTAATAACACAAGTCAAAGCGGTTATTTTCAGATATTTTGACTTTTCTATGCTAAAATAATGAGTGGATAATTCCTTTAAAAAATACAAAGTGCTTCAAGACTTTTTACATACATGAAAATGTTACTAGCAAAGAAACACCATTGCAATGTCCTAGCAGGTAAAGACACAATCCCTTTGCCTTGGAAACTCATCTGAGCTCAGGAGGAAGGTACGAGGCTGTGATGCTGACCACGTCTCTGCAGGCTGACAGTTAGTTCTGAGTTTGGATTTATCCACACACTCAGACAATATGCTACTTTGTACAGTTCTGACTGTGACCACAGACCACAGGCAGCTCCTGTGATGCCGCTCCTCGGGGGCATCACAAGGAAAACAAGCTCTTGAATTGAAACTACACTGACACTCATTATTCTGACACCAGGAAAAGAAATATTAATTCAGGAGTGTCAAGTTTTGAAAAGACCCAAAGTACAAAACCTGAGATTTAACATTTGAGAAAAGAAATAAATAGTACCTTTGCAGGGGCATATTATATACCGCCTGAAGAGAAGTTGAAAAATGACAAATACAGGACCTGACACATCTGGGTCAACAGAATGTATGGCTGGTCTCTTGTACCACCTCAAACATTTTCTTGCAAAGAGAAGAAAGAGTAGAAACTGTCTCTCTGCCACCACAGTACACCATTTATATCTTAGCAATATTCTTGACTTAGGAATGAAGAACATATTTTTGACTCTACAGTTCTGTTTTTTAGGTAAACAAGCTGAAGCATACAAACTTTGTCTATGATAGTGTTTATTATCACTTCCTTTATTTTAAAAAAATTGAGTTTTCTCATTAAATATTACATAATGACTTCAGCCTTGTGAGATTTTGTAAGGCAACTGAATCCCCTTCCCATATCCACTTCCATCCCCCTCTCCGAAAAAAAGTGACCAAAATAGCCCATCATGTCAGGAGAGTTCCTAGTAATGGGAAATGTTAATGAGAATTAAATATTTGTGAAAGTACCTTCAAAATATAAATTGATTATTATCATGTCCCCAAAAATGGAACTTTCCCTGCCCAAGTGGTCACTTTCATCTTGAGGAGTAAGGGAAGGCAACCATGAGACAGAAAGGAAGATATCCTGCAAAGAGTCAGAACCAGGCAGAAGAGAAGCCTCCTTCAGGGAGATGCTGGGAGCTGGCACAGGCGTGGTCTCAGCATTCTGGGGTAATGTTTGTGCAGACAAGGATCAGCATCTCAGCAAAGCCCCACCAACGGTCAGAGACACAGCTGGAACAGAACTACAGTTTCAGGCTGGAGATGCCCCAGACCCAAACTAATGAGTGCACGTTTCCTGCCCAAGTGTTCAAAGATCCTGGCGTTAGACTGAAGAACTGGGTACACCCATCCTGGTTGACTTCCTCCACCAAAAACACTTTCTCCTTGAGGCCTGGCACTGGGATCAGGTTATTTTTCTTATTTAAAAATGTTCTTGTTACTTTCATTACTGAAGTTGTGCTTTGCATATGGTACGTGGTCTTAGTGCTTATGATCACTCATTTTGTAATGACCATAATGAAAATATTCTAAACTTGATTTTTGAAAATAATTGTCTTCTTTGTACCATAACACTATTTTGTAGGGTTTTCAATTTGAAAACAATTTGATTATTTTCTGTCATGGCAGTACCTATGGAATTTTTTGTCAGTGGTTCCTGCCCTCAATTCTACAATAAATACTCCCCTGGATCTAGCAGCTTATCCAAAAATATTTCTTTAAAACTAACTTAAAAGTTGCTCTTCCTATAAAATGCATCTGGTATGTGACTATCTCTCACCACTTCCAGCAGTGCTGTCAGAAACAAGCCACCCTCACCTCCTGTTCTCCTTTGTTTCCTTCTGTTTCCTTTTGTTTCTCCTGTTTCAATCTTTCTTTCTTGACAGGGTTGCTGGAACAATCTCTTTAAAATATTAGTGGAATATTTCCTGCCACTGTTCCCAACCACCCACTCCTAGCCAGTCTATCTCATTCAAAAGAAAGATCAGGGTCTTTACCATAGTGCACAAATCCTGCACTTGGGATTTTCTTTTAATGGAGAATATAGTTGATTTACAATGTTGTGTTAATTTCTGCTGTACGGCAAAGTGATTCAGTTATACATATATACATATTCATTTTTATATTATTTTCCATTAAGATTTATCTCAGGATATAGAATATTGTTCCCTGGTCTATACAATAGGACCTTTTTTTATGCATTCTATATAAACTAGTTTACATCTGCTGTCCCCATACTCCCTCTCCATTTGTCCTTGAATGTCCCTCCCCTTTCTGGGCAACCACAGGTCTGTTCTCTCTGTCTGCAAGTCTGTTTCTGTTTCATAGATATTAGTTCATTTGTATCATAGTTTAGATTCCACATATAAGTGATATCATATGGTATTTATCATTCTCTTTCTGACTTCACTTACTATGATAATCTCTAGGCCCATCCATGTTGCTACAAATGGTATTGTTTCCTTTTTATGGCTAATATTCCATTGTCTGTGTGCACCACATCATCTTCATCTATTCATCTGTCGATATACATTTAGGTTGTTTCCTTGTCTTGACTATTATGAATAGTTCTGTTATGAAGATAGGGGTGCATGTATCTTTTTGAATTATAGTTTTCTCCAAATATATATCCAGAAGTGGGATGGCTGGATCATATTGTAGCTCTACTTTTAGATTTCAAGCAACCTCCATAGTATTCTCTATACTGGCTGCACCAATTTACATTCCCACCAACAGTATAGGAAGGTTCCCTTTTCTCCATACCCTCTCCAGTATTTGTTATTTGTAGACTTCTTAATGATGCCCATTCTGACCAGTGTGAGGTAATATCTCATTGAGGTTTTGATTTGCATTTCTCTAATAATTAGTGCTTTTGAACTGTGGTGTTGGAGAAGACTCTTGAGAGTCCCTTGAACTGCAAGGAGATCCAACCAGTCCATCCTAAAGGAGATCAGTCCTGGGTGTTCATTGGAAGGACTAATGCTGAAGCTGAAACTCCAATACTTTGGTCACCTCATGTGAAGAGTTGACTCATTGGAAAAGACCCTGATGCTGGGAGGGATTGGGGGCAGGAGGAGAAGGGGACGACAGAGGATGAGATGGCTGGATGGCATCACTATCTCGATGGACATGAGTTTGAGTAACTCTGGGAGCTGATGATGGACAGGGAGGTCTGGCGTGCTGAGATTCATAGGGTCACAGAGTCAGACACGACTGAGCGACTGAACTGAACTGAACTGAATAATTAGTTATGTTGAGCATCTTCTCATGTGCTTGATGACCATCTGTATGTCTTCTTTGGAGAAATGTCTATTTAGGTCCTGGATTGAGATTTAATGCTCTACAGTTGACGTTCTGAAATAACAATTTTATCTTTGAATTTGAATTTTGTAAATGCAATCCAGTGAGGCAGTAGAACTTGTGCTCAGGGCTGGGAGCCTCAGCTCTTGCAGAATCCTACCTCCCACCACTTCCCTGCCTCCCAGGACTGGTTTTGGCTGCCCAATCCCTTTTCCCTGGTGTCCCAGGCCCCACTGGCCTCACACTCCTGCCCCTGACACATGACCACTGATGCCTTCCACCAGGGTAATGACCAAATCAGGTGACAAGGTTGACAATGAGAGTCCTACATTCTGCCATGGCCCTCAACATCACCCAGCTGGGCTAGCATCCACAGCACTTCGACAGATGATAGGTGGTGATGTGGGTGACAGGGCAAGCCTTTCGCTCATGCCTAATTCAGGTACCAGGCATGTCCCAAAACAGCAGTTGCCATCCTTTGGGGCTACCAATCCACCACGGTGTGGGTTCATGGGGAGGGGAAACAGCCTGTCCATACTGAGTAGCAGGGCAGGCTCCCCAGGCTCCCATGAGGGTCTGTAGTCACTCCCGAGGATGCCCATAGCCAAGAAAGTGGAATATAAATATCAGACAAAATCATCATGAAGGGTTGAGAGAGACCATGAAAGAACGGAAAAAGGTATGTATTTTCAAACTTATAAAATCACTTTTTAAACTGCTTTTCAAATAAAGGACCCTACCTTTCCATTTTGCACTGAGCTTCCTAAACCATGTTGTCAGCCTTGCCTGTGCAGGGTCAGACCCGTCGGCCTGTGGAGCTTCACCTCCGCTCTTTCTCTCCTATGCTCTGCTCAGCCAGCCTGGAGCTCTTGCAGGACAGGGAGCATGCTAGGCTCCATCCTGCCACTTGGTCCCTGCCTTGCTGTTTCCTCTGCTGGGAACACTTTCCCCAGATCTCTCCGTGGTCACTTCCTCGTGCTGATTTTCTCCTCAAATGTCACTTCCTGATCCTAACACCAAATGATTGCCACCTTTCTATTCACCCCATGAAAATGCCACTCTTTGTTAATCACTCATTGTCTCCTGCGTCAGCCTTATTTATTCTTCTAAACCCTTAGAGTTGGCCAATATATGTTAAGATATGGGTTTGTTTTTTAATTACTTGTTTTTCTCACTAGAATGTATACTCTAGGAGGTTAGGGACTTGTTGGTGTTCATCTCTACCTTCAATGACTAGAATGGTGCCAAGCATACAACTGGTGCTTAATAAATGTGTGTTAATGAATGAATGAACTAACCTATATCCATCATTCTACATTCCTCTTGCTCATAATTTCTCTTTAGAGAAGGCAGAAAACTAGCTCCTAAAGAGAGAGCCTCCCCAAACTGCAGCCTACGGTCCATGAAGTTATTTGTTATAAAGGATCGTTAGACACTGACCATCGACAATGATTTCTCAGTGCCTGTCTTGTGTGAGGCTCTATGTTAGACCCTATGAAGACTCCTCATTAAGACTACCCTCAGTTTTCATTCATCAAAATTGTCCAGAGCCTTCAGTTAATTTTCTAATGCTTCCCTTCCATCGCTCAGATTATGAATTCACAATGTCCTAGGTTCTCTATACACTCACTTTAAGAATAGAGCAGAGTGCTATTAGTCAATTTTGGGGATGGAGACTTTGTTTTCAATTATAACAACTTCTTTTTTTAATATATCATCTATAAAACTCTGCTCTCATCTTGGAGTTACCACCAAAATGCTCCACAAATTCTCCAGGGATGAAATGCCCCAACTGTGTCCGTTTGGGGTAATAATGCCATTAATCTTGGCTCCTTTGCTCCTTTTCAGTGCTGTGACTAGTGGCTGCCCAGCGGCCTCACTTTCCCTTGGCACTCCCCCAGCAGGTTCTGTTCACCATTGTAGATGTCTGCCCCTGGAAAGGAGCCCAAGCTGGGGACTAGAGTCCCTCTGAGAACCTTCTTGGCATCCCGTGCTCTCTGCGTGTTTCCTTGGCATTAGCTGGTACTGGCACCAATAGGTGCTTGTAATGAAATTAGTAAATGACACAAGCAGCCTCTTCCAGAAGCCCCATGGTTCGTTTAAACAGACATGACCCTTCCCTCATACCTCTGGCGCCACATAAGCCAACACCCCCAAGTTTGGAAGCCTGGATTCCACTTGGTGCTTCCCACTGTTTATAGTTTCCTGGCCAAACTCTCAGACCCTGTGAACTTGTTTTCATCCAAGCCAACTGAATCCAGTTTAGCAGGAAACATTTCATGACGTAAAGGAGATCTCTAAATACCTGTTGCCCTCTGCCAGAGCTGGGTGAATTCTTTTGAAATCGGGCCACTTCACGACTCTTGCTGTTATTTAAAGACAAAATGAGTAAAGAAAGATAAATCACCAATCCTGTGGGAAGACAGGAGGAAGCATTCTTGTTTCCTTGCTGGCTTTTAGTGTCTTCTAGTGAAAGAGACTTTTTGCTTGAGACCATTGATATGGTAAACAGAATCTCATAAATACGTCAATTATAAAAATAAATCCACAGCAAGAAAAAAGAGATTAATCTGTATGAGAAAGTAGCCACCCAAAGGACCATAGTCCAGTTTGCTCCATTAATTTTTAAAAGATATTAGTTTATTTATTTGACTGTACTGGGTTATTATTTTAGCTGGGGCACACTGCATCTTCAGTCTTCCTTTCAGCATGTGGGGTCTTTAGTTGTGGCATGAGGACTCTTAGTTGTAGCATGCAGGATCTAGTTTCCTGATCAGGGATCCAAACTGGGACCCCTGCATTGGGAGCATGGAGTCTTAGCCACCTGATCAACAGGGAAGTCCTTCCATTACTTTCTGAAGTCATCAAATGATTACTGTTTAATTCTCAAATAAGGCAATGTAGTGGAACCTAAGTCGTCTTCTTGAGCCATCTCACTGGGATGTGTCTTCTTAAGCCCTGAAGAAGGCCCTCTGCCAAATAGAGCCTGGGAGATTAAGATCACTCTTACAGGCCATTCTGTTAGTGTTTCACTGGTTGATAATCACAGGCTGAGTGGGAGAATTCCCTTGCCAGTCACCATGTACATTGACACCACTGGGCACAAAAGGGATGAAGCTGCAGAGTATGAACTGCAAAGATACAGCATGGAAATAGGACAACTGGTCCAGCAGGTGTGCTCCACTCACAGAGACATCTTGTTGAAGAGCCCTGAGGTAGGAAAAATGGTGATTACTCCTAACATTCCCGCCAGCACTTGAACCTGCCTTGTTTTTTCACTGACCCAGATGGGATAGGTGGGGTCTGCATAATTCCATGCAAGAGAAATCTCCATGAAGGAAAAGAGCAACATTGACCTAAAAATGAGCAGATTGTAATTTCATATCCTTCTTGTATTTATCAGGATCATGATTTCCTGAGCATATGCTTTTGTTGTTGTTCAGTCACTACGTGGTGTCCACTCTTCACAAACCCACGGACTGTAGCAGACCAGGCTTCCCTGTCCTTCACTATCTCCCTGAGTTTGCTCAAACTCATGTCCATTGAGTTGATGATACCATCCAAACATCTCAAACTCTGTTGCCCCCTTCTCCTCCTGACCTCAGTTTTCCCCAGCATTAGGGTCTTTTCCAATGAGTTGGCGCTTTGCATCAGGTGGCCAAAGTATTGGCGCTTCAGCTTCAGCATCAGTCCTTTCAATGAATATTTAGGACTGATTTCCTTCAGGATTAACTGGTTTGATCTCCTTGTTGTCCAACGGCCTCTCAGGAATTTTCTCCAGCACCACATTTCCAAGGCATCTTCAACGCTCAGCCTTTTTTATGATCCAACTCTCACATCCATACATGACTACTGAAAAAATCATAGCTTTGACTATACAGACTTTTGTCAGTAAAGTGACGTCTCTACTTTTTAATATGCTGTCTAGGTTTATCATAGCTTTTCTTCCAAAGAACAAGTGTATTTTAATTTTGTGGCTGCGGTCATCATCTGCAGTGATTTTGGAGTCCAATAAAATAAAATCTGTCGCTGCTTCCACTTTTCCCCCATCTATTTGCTACGAATTGCTGGATGCCAGGATTTTCATTTTTTGAATGTTAAGTTTTAAACCAGCTTTTTCACTCTTCTCTTTCACCTTCATCAAGAGACTCTTTAGTTCCTCTTCACCTTCTGCCCTTAGAATGGTATCATCTGCATATCTGAATATTTCTCCCAGAAATCTTGATTCCAGCTTGTGATTAATCCAGCGTGGCATTTCACATGATGTCCTCTGCATATAAATTAAATAAACAGGGTGACAATATACAGTGTTGTCATATTCCTTGACCAATTTTGAACCAGTCAATTGCTCCATGTCCAGTTCTAACTGTTGCTTCTTGACCTGTATACAGGTTTCTCATGACCAAGTGACTGAACAACAGGAAGCACGTAAGGTCTGGTATTCCCATCTCTTTAAGAATTTTCCATAGTTTGTTGTGATCCACACAGTCAAAAGCTTAGCATAGTCAATGAAGTAGAAGTAGATGTTTTTCTGGCATTCTTTTGCTTTTTCTATGATCCAACAGATGTTGGCAATTTGATCTCTGGTTCCTCTGCCTTTTCTAAATCCAGCTTGAACATCTGGGAGTTCTTGGTTCACATACTGCTGAAGCCTGGCTTGAAGGGCCATAACCTTTGTGCATAACCTTACTAGCATGTGAAATGAGCAGAATTCTACAGTAGATTGTACATTCTTTGGCATTGCCTTTATTTGGGATTGAAATGAAAACTGACCTTTTCTAGTCCTGCGGCCACTGCTGAATTTTCCAAATTTTTTGTCATGCTGAGTGCAGCGCTTTAACAACATCATCTTTTAGGATTTGAGATAGTTCAGCTGGAATTCCATCACTTCTACTACCCTTGTTCATAGTAATGCTTCCTAAGGCCCACTTGACTTCAGACTCCAGGATTCTGGCTCCAGGTGTGAGACCACACCATTGTGGTTATCTGAATCATTAAGATCTTTTTGTGTAGTTCTTCTGTGTATCCTTGCTACCTCTTCTTAATCTCTTCTGCTTCTATTAGGTCCTTACTATTTCTGTCCTTTATTGTGCCCATACTTGCATGAAATACTTCCTTGATATTTCTATTTTCTTGAAGAGGTCTCTAGCCTTTCCCATTCTATTATTTTCCTCTACTTGTTTGCACTGTTCATTGAAGAAGGCCTTCTAATCTCCTCTTGCTATTCTCTGGAACTCTGCATTCAGTTGGATTTATCTTCCCCTTTCTCCCTTGCTTTTCTTCTCCTCTTTCCTCCGCTATGTGTAAAGCCTCCTCAGATAAACACTTTGCATTCTTAGTGTCATGCTAGTGGTCACACTTTTTTTTTTTGCTAAGGTCCCTAGACCACAGGTTTGACTTTGCCTATTAAGAATGAAGTTGTCACCAATGTCCATTTGAACCTGTCTTAAAACCTGGGGCAGTGACATAAGTTGGATTAGAAATCCATAACTTTGTAGGTCTTACACACTCTGATGACGCATTTCTCTTGCCTTTTATTTTTAACAAGAAATCTCACCCCTCATCAGTATAGTAATCCACCTTAGAGATGCATTATTCCTCCAGCCAGCTACCTTTCACAAAAGAATCTGGTATTTAACTGTTGTGAGGTTTCTCACAAAGTGTGTCTGGATACTCTTTGGGTTTGTGCATTTATGTTGGGGCTGGGGCTGCAGATGGAGGATGAAGCAATGGGCAGGGTCATCGGCAGCTTGCCTTGTGTTTAAAGGAGCCTGGTTGTACCTGTGCCTGTGATGGAATTCTCTCTGCTCATTAATCACAGCCGTGTTTTTTAATTCAAACTCTGTTTTTCCCCCGATGAGTGTTAAATAAGATATTTTCCATCCTAACATGAGCAATTAAGTTTTGAGTTGTTTATATATCCTTGTTTTACCTCATTTTATTGGAAAAGGTGAATGACGTGGAATCTGGTTCAAGGATCAAAACAATTGTGTTAATTGAGGCATCCGCTCAGTGGCAAAACTAAAAACTGAAAGTGGAAAACTTGTTTTCACTGTCTCTTACTGGATTCATTTAGAGTGTAGAAAAAATTAAGCAATAAATATCAATATAAGATTAAATTCAATAAAATATTAATGATACTAAATCTCTTTTATAGATAGAAACTTTGTAAAAGATTCAAAATAGACTCATTTAGAGTGTGTCCTTGATCTATCCACCACACCAGAAAGTACATTCCTACTACCCCTTTTCTAAACACAAAGTTCAGCTCCTTCTTTTTCCCTTATTGGTCACAAAAGTCTGGATCTATTCTGTCTCAATAATTTCAACATCTGTTGTATATTTCTACTTTTGCTACCATGAAATATTTTATTGACCCGGGGTTCTCTGTTATCTCTGTATCCAACATGGAGAAGTAATAGAGATCCAAATAACCAACCCTGAAACCTTAGAAGGTAGCTCAAGAAATCAGCAGGGTCTCATTTGCAAGTGCTAATTTGGATCTTTGTTGTGGTTCTGTCACATTACAGTGACCCATCCAGCATCTACAGAAGTTTTCCAGCATCAAACTGACCCAGCCACTGCCCGATGGAAAGGCTTATGCCTTTTTTCCTCCTAGAGAGAAGAATTTGAGATTAGATGTTATGGGAAGAACATGATTATTGTTCTCCCAAAGTGTACAGGTCATTGCGTCTATTTCTCCAGAAGTGTTTGTACCAGTTCATGGCTTTCTGTCATTGTTGTTCCTGCTTGTTCCTTGTCATACTTGTTCCTAAAAGAACAAGTCAGCAAGCGACTAGGGACTTCTGAGACATATGTTCTCCTGAGCATCTCATTCTCAATTTGACCTGTGGTCAGTTTTGAAATTTAATTTACTTTTTTTAAGGTACTTTTTTTTTTTTAGATTAGGGACTAAGATGAAAGCACTAAATTGGGTGGGATAAAATGTGTAATAAACAAGGATGATTCTGATTTGCTTGTTGAGGGAGCTGTGTCCAAAGCTTCATAGAGTTATGACAAGGATGATAGTCACAAGTTGTACATATTCTTTGAGCATCAAGTAAAAGTAATGGATTAACTTTTAGCTGAAAACCAACTAAAAATAAGCAAGAACCTTCTTACTTTAAATTGTCAGACTTTTAATTATGTTAAAGATAAATTTCCCTTTCCTTATTTTTTATTTTTTTTTAACTTTTTTTTTTTTTTTTTTTTTAGTTGGAGGCCAATCACTTCACAACATTTCAGTGGGTTTTGTCATACATTGATATGAATCAGCCATGAATTTACACGTATTCCCCATCCCGATCCCCCCTCCCACCTCCCTCTCCACCCGATTCCTCTGGGTCTTCCCAGTGCACCAGGCCGGAGCACTTGTCTCATGCATCCCACCTGGGCTGGTGATCTGTTTCACCATAGATAGTATACATGCTGTTCTTTTGAAATATCCCACCCTCACATTCTCCCACAGAATTCAAAAGTCTGTTCTGTACATCTGTGTCTCTTTTTCTGTTTTGCATATAGGGTTATCATTACCATCTTTCTAAATTCCATATATATGTGTTAGTATGCTGTTATGTTCTTTATCTTTCTGGCTTACTTCACTCTGTATAAGGGGCTCCAGCTTCATCCATCTCATTAGGACTGGTTCAAATGAATTCTTTTTAATGGCTGAGTAATATTCCATGGTGTATATGTACCACAGCTTCCTTATCCATTCATCTGCTGATGGGCATCTAGGTTGCTTCCATGTCCTGGCTATTATAAACAGTGCTGCGATGAACATTGGGGTGCACGTGTCTCTTTCAGATCTGGTTTCCTCAATGTGTATGCCCAGAAGTGGGATTGCTGGGTCATATGGCAGTTCTATTTCCAGTTTTTTAAGAAATCTCCACACTGTTTTCCATAGCGGCTGTACTAGTTTGCATTCCCACCAACAGTGTAAGAGGGTTCCCTTTTCTCCACACCCTCTCCAGCATTTATTGCTTGTAGACTTTTGGATAGCAGCCATCCTGACTGGCGTGTAATGGTACCTCATTGTGGTTTTGATTTGCATTTCTCTAATAATGAGTGATGTTGAGCATCTTTTCATGTGTTTGTTAGCCATCTGTATGTCTTCTTTGGAGAAATGTCTGTTTAGTTCTTTGCCCCATTTTTTGATTGGGTCATTTATTTTTCTGGAATTGAGCTTCAGGAGTTGCTTGTATATTATTGAGATTAATCCTTTGTCTGTTTCTTCATTTGCTATTATTTTCTCCCAATCTGAGGGCTGTCTTTTCACCTTACTTGTAGTTTCCTTTGTAGTGCAAAAGCTTTTAAGTTTCATAACCCTTTCCTTATTTTTTAAATTTAAATTAATTTATTTTAATTGGGGGCTAATTACTTTACAATATTGTAGTGGCTTTCGCCATACATCGACATGAATCAACCACGGGTGCACATGTGTTCCCCATCCTGAACCCTCCTCCCACCTCCCTCCCCATCCCATCCCTCAGGTCATCCCAGTGCACCAGCCCTGAGCGCCATCTCGTGCATCGAACCTGGACTGGTGATCTGTTTCACATATGGTAATATACATGTTTCAGTGCTATTCTTTCAAATCATCCCACTGTCACCTTCTCCCACAGAGTCCAAAGCTCTGTTCTTTATCTCTGCGTCTCTTTTGCTGTCTCGCATGTAGGGTCATCGTTACTACCTTTCTAAATTCCATATATATGTGTTAATATACTGTATTGGTATTTTTCTTTCTGACTTACTTCACTCTGTATAATAGGCTCCAGTTTCATCCACCTCATTAGAACTGATTCAAATGTATTATTTTTAATAGCTGAGTAATACTCCATTGTGTATATGTACCACAGCTTTCTTAGCCATTCGTCTGCCAATGGACATCTAGGTTGCTTCCATGTCCTGGCTATTGTAAACAGTGCTGTGATGAATATTGGGGTACACGTATCTCTTTTAATTCTGGTTTCCTCGGTATGTATGCCCAGCAGTGGGATTGCTAGGTCGTATGGCAGTTCTATTTCCAGTTTTTTAAGGAATCTCCACACTGTTCTCCATAGTAGCTGTACTAGCTTGCATTCCCACCAACAGTGTAAGAGGGTTCCCTTTTCTCATCACCCTCTCCAACATTTATTGTTTTGATAGCAGCCATTCTGACTGTGTGAGATGGTACCTCATTGTGATTTTGATTTGCATTTCTCTGATAATGAGTGATGTTGAGCATTTTTTCATGTATTTGTTAGCCATCTGTATGTCTTCTTTGGAGAAATGTCTGTTTAGTTCTTTGGCCCATTTTTTTTTTTATTGGGTTGTTTATTTTTCTGGTATTGAGCCACATGAGCTGCTTGTATATTTTTGAGATTAATTCTTTGTCAGTTGCTTCATTTGCTATTATTTTCTCCCATTCTGAAGGTTGTCTTTCCTCCTTGCTTATAGTTTCCTTCGTTGTGCAAAAGCTTTGATGTTTAACTGGGTCCCATTTGTTTATTTTTGCTTTTATTTCCATTACTCTGGGAGGTGGGTCATCGAGGATCCTGCTGTGATTTATGTCAGAGAGTGTTTTGCCTATGTTTTCCTCTAAGAGTTTTATAGTTTTTGGTCTTACATTTAGATCTTTAATCCATTTTGAGTTTATTTTTGTGTATGGTGTTAGAAAGTGTTCTAGTTTCATTCTTTTACAAGTAGTTGACCAGTTTTCCCAGCACCACTTGTTAAAGAGGTTGTCTTTTCTCCATTGTATATTCTTGCCTCCTTTGTCAAAGATAAGGTGTCCATAGGTGCATGGATTTATCTCTGGGCTTTCTATTTTGTTCCATTGATCTGTATTTCTATCTTTGTGCCAGTACTATACTGTCTTGATGACTGTAGCTTTGTAGTATAGTCTAAAGTCGGGCAGGTTGATTCTTCCAGTTCCATTCTTCTTTCTCAAGATTGCTTTGGGTATTCGTGGTTTTCTGTATTTCCATACAAATTGTGATATTATTTGTTCTAGTTCTCTGAAAAATACCATTGGTAGCTTGATAGGGATTGCATTGAATCTATAGATTGCTTTGGGCAGTATATTCAATTTCACTATATTGTTTATTTGATCCATGAACATCTGTATTCTTTTCTTCTCAGTCATTTCTCCATTTAAGATGAACTGGAGGACTTTTCAGATTTCTCTTCTGCTAACCCTGAGAAATATTTATACTATTGTCACTAAAGATTTTGAGAAGCAAGTGAAAAGTAAGAAGGATCCTGAGCCCAGATACAGGCAGATGCCTCTCCCACCAGCTCCCTGGCTAAGTCTAACCATTGGAAGCTTTCTCTAGATGGGATTTTGGAGTTTCTTTGTCCCAGTCGGATAGCTGCCAGCCTGAGCTGTAGAGCTGACCTGGAGAAACACTAGTTTCCATTCTTTTTCACCATTGTTATGAACAGACAATAAAATAAATTCAGGCCAGTTCTTGAAACCTAGCATTCCAAGGCACTTCTCTCACAGTGGGGCCCCTCAGTTTTCATCACACCAGGGTTAGGTGGCAGAAGGTCAATATACAGCTGTTTTTAGGACTAAACGATGCTGAGCCCTTGGAAATTGCAGACTAGTTACTGTTGTCCCATGGTAATTGTGGGAAGAGTTTTGGAAGATCTTCTGAGAAATCCACTGTAGTAGGAACGGAGAGGAAAAGCCACAATTTGAATAAAGGAAACCCAAGAGGGCTCCAGGAAGTAAAGAAAGGATGGGAATCCATGCTCCTTTGTGGCGTACTAAGTCCCTTCAGTCGACTCTTTGTGACCCTACGGACTGTAGCCGACCAGGCTCCTCTGTCCATGGAGTTCTCCAGAGAAGGATACTGGAGTGGGTTGCCATGTCTTTCTCTAGGGAATCCTCCCAACCCACGGATCAACCCTGCGTCTCTTGTGTCTCTTGCTTTGGCAGGTGGATTCTTTACCATTAGTGCCACCTGGGAAGCCCAGAATTTTTTAAATTTCCCGAACTTACAGAAAGCTTGTAAGCCCTTGTGGCAGGGCGTGCAAATAGCCAGGCTTTCCAGTCCTCACGGACAAGATCTCAGGATTTGGACAATCATTCAACAGCTTTGTTCACGTCAGCAGGCAAGGATGAGTTCTGGGTACCATGCCAGCTTCCAGGGACACAGTCGTGAATTATATCCAGTACCTCTCCTTGCATGACTTACACACTTACTTGAGGCCACGGGTGTGTAAGCAAGCGTTTCCATAATCATTCTTTCCCTCTCTCTCCACCTGAGTAAGTCCAGCTTGGCCTTCCAGTTACAGCTTATATGTCACCTCATCTGCAGACAGCTTGGTTTGATCTCTCAGTGTTTCTGTTTCACAGCACTTTTCAAATTTGTCACTTAAGAATTTATTTGTGTAAATATTTTCTAACACATATGTCCTCCATAAAGGATATAATCTGGCTTTGTCAATACATTCTTCCTTTTGCCTAGGGCAATGTGTGGCACATAGTAGGTATTTAAAAGTAAGCTTGATGAATGAATGAATGAGATGCATTAAAATAATGAATGAATGAGATGTATTAAAAGCAATGATGGGAGTATGCAAGGGACCTCACCCCTGTTAAGAAGCTCTGGAAAGGAGAGTTATTTCCTGAGGGAAATAACTTATCTGAGTCTTGAAGGGTGAGGAGATGTTCACCAGGCAAGAAAAGAGGGAACAGGTCCATGCAACAGTGAAAGTAGCACAATAAACCCCAGAAGCATGAACCAGCTTATGCTGTGGGAACAATGACAAGTGAGGACATGTATGGTAGGGAAGGCATAACAGGAAAAGAACATGGAAGACTTTGTAAGTCATTCCCCCAAAGCTTTGACTTTCTCTGTAAAAGAGAAAGTAAGTGTGGAGTTCTGAAGAGTTTGAAGTCAAGAAGTAACCTAGTCACATGGGCTCAAAGCAGGGCATCAGAGTCTGAGCAGGGTGACAGGGCTTCTCCGCAGAAGCACCTGGGACAGGTTCTCTCAGTTGGAGAGCAAACATATTAGGACAGCGTGTCAACAGTTTCCCTCAGATGGCTTGGGGTGGGGTGGGGGACAAGGTTTTGTATGAAGCTTACAATCTTTCTGTAAGTTTGGGGAATTTTTTAAAAACTTAAAGACTGGTAACTTACAGGTTCTTGTCCATAAATTTGAGCTAAATCATAGATGTACCACACACACTTAAAGGCTTTTAAATATAGAAGATATTTGCTTATATTATTTTAAATTCTATTATGTGCAAAAATTGAAAAGGAAAGCAAAAGAAGGAGAACAGAAAGATGATAAAGAGAAAAGCCTTAGCATCCAAGCTGTAAGTACTTAGATAGTCCCAGAAATGCCTTGGTCCCTGGGCTTTGTCATATCAAGTGACATCAGTCTTCATTTCCCACTCCTATTCATTCAGTTACTGAATGGTGACAGCCCTTCCACGTGCCCAGAACTGTGCTAGGCATCAAGGACACAGTGGAGGGTGGGGAGAGAGAGTCCTCTACCTCTGAGGCAGTTTGTTATTATTGTTACAGTCTAACCTGTCATTAAACAATAACAATAGCATCTGAAAAAATCCCCCAGGGTGCCCAGCAGAGCCCTTTGTGCTGACAGATTCCAGACTCGCAAAGCTCTTCCCTGGGACACCTGCCATGCTGCCTGTCCCCTCATGCTTTTAGCCCATGCATGACCACTGTCACTATCAATTTCTTTATTCTGTTTTATTCATATTGCTTCTTCATCTTGCCCTGAGAGAACAGGGACATTGGTTTTTTTTACTGGTATATTTCCACCCCTAAACATTAGCTGACACTTCAGGGCTCAATAGGTGTGGTGAATGAGTGAATGAATTAATTAGTGCCATACAGGGGGAACAGAGCTTCCCTGATAGCTCAATTGGTAAAGAATCAGCCTGCAATGCAAGAGACCCTGGTTCAATTCCTGGGTTGGGAAGATCCACTAGAGAAGGGATAGGCTACCCACTCCAGTATTCTTGGGCTTTCCTGTGGCTCAGCTTGCAAAGAATCCACCTGCAATGCAGGAGACCTGGGTTTGATCCCTGGGTTGGGGAGATCCCCTGGAGAAGGGAAAGGCTACTCACTCCAGTATTCTGGCCTGGAGAATTCCATGGACTGTATAGTCCATGGAGTCGCAAAGAGTCAGACACGACTGAGAGACTTCCACTTACACTTTCACATACAGGCGAAAAGATTGGATGCTTGGGAATGTGAAGTTGCACCCTATATATGCCTAGGGCAAGGAGGTGTGAAGGACAGGCTTTCCTGAGGAAGTAAGATTTACACAGACACCTAAAAATCCAGTAAGAAATGCCAAATGAAGTGTTTTAAGGTAAGCCTACGATGTGCAGGGGGATCAAACTGGCCTTGACTCATCAAAAGTCACTGCTTTCCTCAGCATGTCTTTTGGTAACATGCTCCTATTCTGTGACATATCCCTATGTCTTCCTTTTCTACCAAAAATGTCAATACTGATATGACCCAAGAGGCACTTCCTTATTTTAATCTCTTTGCAAGTCCCTAGAGCTGACTAGGGGCTGTTCCCTACAACATAAGGTTAGAAGCCTGACATAGGGGGTCAAACCCCAGTTATACCACTGACTGGCTGTATACCTTAGGTAAATCTCTTCAGCATCTGAGACTCTTTCCTCACCTAAGAAAAGCTGTCTAGTTAGAATTATTATTCTTTTCAGTCTTTATTGAATGAGGACTTTATTTTTAACATTATAAACTAATTCTCCCTCTCAGAAAAGGTAGATCTTACACTCAAAGCCAATCTTCAAGCATTTTTTAAAAAGAAACTGGGGAAGAAATCCATAGTTCATTAACAAGAAGATTCACAACTTCTTTTTACAGTAGTGATGGGAAGATACCAATATACTTCGCAACCTACAGTGGTTCAAACTAAGTATCTATAGAAGATTTTTAAATCTCAGAAAGATGACATAAAGTGGACAATTATGAAAGCTATTCATAATACAAAATCTGGCTCTTAACAACATAGGACAAATGCTTGCTTTGCACTGTACCTAAGAAGCTTCCTTGACGGCTCAGTGGGTAAAGAACCTGACTGCGATGCAGGAGACAAAGGAGACTTGTATTCAGTCCCTGGGTCAGGAAGATTCCCTGGAGAAGGAAATGGCAACTCACTCCAGTGTTCTGGCCTGGAAAATCCCATGGACAGAGGAGCCTAAGGGGCTACAGTCCATGGGGTCACAAAGAGTCAGACATGACTAAGCGACTAACACACTTAAGGCAGAGAGTTGGAGCAAAGAGAAATTCATGTGAACACAGTTTGTTGTGGTTGTTGTTCAGTCACTAAGTCACATCTGACTCCTTGCATCCCCACGGACTGTGGCATGCCAAGTTCCCCTGTCCTCTACTGTCTTCTGGAGTTTGCTCAAATTCATTGAATCAGTGATGCCATCCAACCATCTCATCCTCTGTCTCCCCCTTCTCCTCCTGCCCTCAATCACAGACATTGGTTTTCAATATTTCCCAGCATAAGAGTCTTTCCCAATGAGTCCACTCTTTGCATCAGGTGGCCAAAGTATTGGAGCTTCAGCATCAGTCCTTCAATGAATATTCAGGGTTGATTTCTTTTAGGATTCACTGGTTTCATCTCCTTGCTATCCAAGGGACTCTCGAGTCTTCTCCAGCATCACAATTCAAAAGCATCAGTTCTTCAGCCCTCAGCCTTCTTTATGGACCAACTCTCACGTATATTATAGTCTGCCATTATTTTGACCACACCACCCAGACATATGGCCTGAAATAAAAGATGGTGACCACTGGCAATGAAGGTTGTCTTTGTACACAAAACAACTACTCCCTAGACCTAGAGAGAAGATTCAGCTCCACACTTAGAGGTTTCTCTGTTTCTTTCTATCTCAGCCCAGATAGAACCTACCATATTTGTTAAGGATCATGTCTTCTGCCACATTCTGCAGTATTCCAGAGCAGCACCCACAGTCCTCACTGACGTAGCTGTTTCTTCAGAGGGTGATGTATAAGAGTGAGCGTGCTTGTGCCTTCATCTTGGAACTAGCAATTACTGTCTGCAGTGCCTCAGTTTCCTCTGCTGGAAAAGGATGGCATTTGTACCTACTTCAAAAGGTTTTTGTAAAGATTAAATGAGTTAATGTTCATCAGTTATTTAGAGAAGCATCTGGCAAATGGATGTGCCATTTTAGCTATTATCCTCTGTAGTCATTTTTCTATACAAACCAAGTTTCAGCTGGTTCCTTGAAGTTAATTCACCCTGGCCCAGACTAGGTGTCAAGGGCACCCACTGCCCCACTGCACTGCACAGAGGAAGGGACTATCCCCATCTGAACTTGGAAGGAGGCAATTGTAAGGAATTGGAGTCTCTTGTCCAGAACAGGTGACTAGGAAGCCAAATAGAGTGAACCTGCTACTGTGTCACCTGGGCTTTCCCATCTTTACAAGGGGGCTGGCATTTGTCAGTCACATGAAAGAGGAGAATAACATTCAAAGATCAGTCACCCTAGTATGAAAGTTAAAATCATATCAACTTTCTTAGATCTCTCTCATACTCTTCTTTGCAAAATTACTTGAAACGTAATTTTGTCAATAACTGGCCAAAGGGAGAAATGTGACCATTGCAATTTGTGATTCATCCAGTGATAGTTACAGTAAATGTAGCAATAGCAGCAATAGACATAGCTAGTATTCATTACATATCTATTGTAGGCATTGTTTTACTATAAGTACTTTACATCAATAAGTCATTATAAACCTTTCAGAAACCCTATGAGGTACTATCCCACTTTATAGAAGAGAAGACTGTCTCCTCAGTTCCAATAACAGGAAATCAGGGAGATTTCAGTAGAAGAGTCAAGCCAAGGAAAACATGAATTCAGCAGACAGTAGGAAATCTGTCAGGAAATAACACCCTGCCCCTAGTCACTCTATCACTTGGCACTTCAATTTACTGTATGAATTTCTAAAAATGAAACAACCATTTCAGTCCTTAGAAATATTTAAATAAAAGCGAGTCATGTGAAAGGTCACTTAAGATTGAGTCACTTTTCAAAAAGTTTTATTTTATATTGAAATATAGTTGATGTGTTAGTTTCAGGTGTACGGCAAAGTGATTCAGTTATACATGTATCTACTCTTTTTCAAATTCTTTTGATCACTTCAAAATTTATATCCATCTTTAAGGGTAGCTTCTGGCCATGTCTATAGTAAGGGGAGTTGTATTCTTCAACTTATTTAGAAGTGGTATTGGTGATAGACATCTATATGTTTTCAATGTACAAAACACTTTCAACACATTATTTCATCTGATCCTTTCAACAAAGGCGTGTAACAGAAATTTTAACTTTTTTATATAAAAAATTGAAGCTCAAGGATGTCCCCCAGCCTCCGACCCAGGCAGCAGAACTGAGGCAAAAGCCATGTACTCTGGTGAAACCCACCTCCTTTCCAATGTATCATCTTTCATCTTTTTAAAAAACGGACAACCCAGATCTCTACACAGCAAAATTCAAGTTGATAACCATACACTAGATACCCTAACAGGCCAATGAACTTATAGAAGTATGTCTGTTGCTATATAAAACAGAGACTATGAACCAGTGTTCAAACTGGGACAAATCCCCCCAACCCCAAAACTCTCCTGCCGACAGACAATGGTGTCATCACAGTTTATAGATGCTCTTTATGTGCTAGAAACACAGACCTTGGGAAAACTCAAAATTCTGTTGATGTTGTTTTCTTTCTGTTGCTTTAATCCAAGTTGGCTTGTAGCCAGAAGAATGAGTTGGTTACCTCTCCTTCTGATCCTCAACATTTTAACTGAAAAGAGAAGCATGTTCCTCCTGTCTTACAAAATAACACTCAGTGATCTGGGGCTTTGAGACCTTCCCTGAGGTCTAGTAGAGAGAAGGAATGAAGGCTCCTGAGCCTGGCGTCAAGCCCCAATTCACTCATCCCTGATAAGTAAGCGGAAAAGAGTTCAGGTCAGAGCCTTTCAGTTTCCCTCTGGAATGTCCCTGAGGCCGTGGCTGAGTATGGGGAAATCCATGTCATCGCCTTCCCACCACTAAATAGTAACCGCTCTTAGTGGCTTCCAGAGGCATTCAGAGTGAGATTAAGGTCAAGTGGGGCCAAACAATGGGATTCCTGCCCTCATGGACAGAGGAAGAGGCTAGTTTCATTTCATAGTTCACACGTATACTACTTCCTCTGGAGACACTTTTAGACCCATAGCACTGCCCAAACTGAAGGCCATGGTAGCAAATAGCTATCTCTGATGTTCTGGGCCATCTAGAGGTCTGGGCTATGGCCCCACCTGCTTTTGAGCTCAACAGACAAGGACATTCAGCCGTGAGATCCGCTGGCTTCCAACTTGAGGGCAAATCCCTAGAAAGACCCGGCTCCTCCATGCTTGTGGTACTGTGACGTGTCAGACAAAGCTTCACTGCAATCAGGACTCGGATCTCTAAGCACTTTACAACAGAGATATTAGGGCTTTTTTAGATGGGGAACAATTAGGAGGGTTTGGAGAGGTTGAAGAGACAAATGCAGTTCCAGGAAAAAAGAAAAAAAAAACTGCATGATCTTATATTAGAGGTGTTTAAAAAAAGAGTCTTGAAAATAAAGCCCCAAAGACAGAGGATGAGATGGTTGGATGGCATCACCGACTCAATGGACATGGGTTTGGGTGAACTCTGGGAGTTGGTGATGGACAGGGAGGCCTGGCGTGCTGCAGTTCATGGGATAGCAAAGAGTCAGACAAGACTGAGCGACTGAACTGAACTGAAAACAAGAGTCTTGAAAAGACAAAGCCCCAAAGACAAAGCATCACACTGCTACTGCAAAGACATCTTCCCTGGTTGCATGTGATCTCACAGTACCCTCCTCCCTCCATACCCTCTGCTTTTTTAAAATTTATTTATTTATTTTAATTGGAGGCTAATAACTTTACAATATTGTACTGGTTTTTGCCATACATTGACATGAATCAGCCATGGGACACCCTCTGCTTTGATGCCACATCATACTGGCTGATGGCAGTCCTGGTAGTGTACTGCTTCGTTGCTGGAGCATATCACTCCAATACAAGCTGTCCTCACTAATTTAGTTGACACTCGGGATCTTGATATCACAAAGAATGATACTGCCTCTGTGAGTCTCTTCTGTTATGGGCAAGTCCACTTTGTCTAGATGACATCCCTTTAACTGGCTGAGCACATCATCCAACACAGATATTCCCAGCCTACCTTGCAGTTCCCCTTCATTGTGTTCTTTCTCCTGTGAGTCCAAGTTAGAAATTATTAGTGGCTACTGATTACTTTTTCAGTCCCATCAAGCTAGTCCCTAGTGCAAAAAAAGAAACAGCCCTCCATTCAACTGCTAGTGAAAAGCCTTCTGTTAGGCAGACCCTCTCCATATATATTTAACTCACATTGCTTTCCATCTCTGGCAGCAGTAACAAATAGACCATTTCAAATATGGAGACTTTAAGAAAGAACATGGAAAATGAGGGTGGGAGGACAGGGCTGTTGGTGGAGACATTCACTTCCACATACTCCACAAAGTGTGCATCTTGTCACTTTATCTGAGAATAGGCAGAGAACCAAGAAACAGACATGTCATCTGGATCTGAATTGCAGCCATACTTAAAAAAAAAAAAACTTGCCAAAGAGATTGACTGCATCATAATAAGGGGTCCTGTTCTCCCACCAGCATAATCAGAGCTGTTCTTAGCACACCACACATGTAAAGCTTTTGCTTCCATATACCATGCCAGAGTCTTCCTCCAGGCCCTCTTATCTTTCTAGAAAGACCCACAGGGCCACTTTGTCATAAAGCAGAGCACCCACAATCCCCAATGCTGCATCCAACCTTTAACCTAAAGGAGTTTTAGGACATCCAAACTCAACCAAGGTTTGTCAGGGTCCATTTCGGACCAGCAAGCTCAGCTAAAGATGGAGGGAGGAGGGAAAGGAACTCTCTTCTGAGACACTAATCTGACAAGCTGCCAGAGCTACAGGAGTATTGTTCCAAGGAATCTTCATAGCCAACCAACAGGTAGCTTCTTCTCCATTTACACGTGATGAAACTAATAGTGAAAAGAGTTTCATAATCTGGCCAGTGTCACATGATTCAAGCCTGGTTCTAAGGGTCAGATGCTGTCTCTCTGCACGGTACCACACAGCCCCAGTTCTGGAGCTCAGGGCATAGTACATGAGAAAATGAGAAATGCTTAGCTGTTTGAATTTTCTCTTAAAAGCAAGAATAAGTCAGCATTTACTTAAAACCTTTTATCTCACATATAATACTCTGGTAGGAACATGGAGAGCTTACAGAAGGAGAGTAAAATGGAAGATAAGGAGACTAATAAGAAGGCTACTGCAGTATTCCAGGAGAGTGATGACCAGGTTGGAAGTTAGGCATGTATTAGTTAGAATTCCATGGTTTCAAGCAACATAAACAAACAAAAATAGACACTCAGACCCTATGGCTACATTGGAAGGGTCTTCGCTAGAAGGACTTGGTGGGCTTACATGACTGCCAGGAGACTGGAGAGCAGGATTGGAGAATGTATCGTAACCAAGAGCTCCAACAGTCTAGTGAACAGGAGGAAGAGCAGCCCTCAAGTAGTAGGTTGGGGTGGGATGTTGCCCCAACCCTGCGTGAGTGGCCACCCACCACTTCTCTGTTGTCCAGCCCCTCACTCAAGTGTCAGAGACCTGGGACAGAGCAGCTACTTGGCCAAGCTTAAGTCACACACCAGAGATCTACTTTGGAACATAAGCAGGAAGAGGAAAGATTTTGTATTCTTAGATTCCACAGTGGGATGCAGGCACCTTGAATTACCTCCTAACAAGAGGATATACCACGAGAGAGAGGTAATTAGCCCCACTGGAAATCCAGGCACTAGCCAGAAATTAGAATAGGAGATGGGCAGTCCCAGAGTGATCAATGTTTGTGAGAAATACAAACAGCAAATTTAAGGAGGATATGATGGTGTTTGAAGTGCCATAAGTATCGAACACTTCCCAAGTCTTCAGTGTTCAGGGCAGGGGGCTCAGGCCTATTTGAGATATTTGGAAGCATAAGATGCACATGGAATGTGAGACCTCAACACAAGGAGATAAGTTATAAAAAGGCACATATATCTTATGTAAATGCAGATAATAAGACATAAAATTCAGAAATGGAAGGATTAACAAATATAAAATAATTAGGAAAGTCATCTTGAGCACCGTGGAACTTGAGGAGTATGTAGAATTTGGGCCAACAGACAGGAAAGGAGAGCATTTTAGGCAGGGTGGGTGATCTGAGCAGAGGTGCGGGAGTGTAACATGCAAGATGCCTGTAGGAATTGATTCATGTGCAGCGGTCAAGGGCAGAGTTAATAGGAGGAACTATGCCTGACTGAGGGGCAGTGATACTAAGATGCCCTTATTGCTTCAGTCATGTCCGACTCTGTGTGAGCCTGTGAACTGTAGCCTGGCAGGCTCCTCTGTCCATGGGATTCTCCAGGCAACAGTACTGGAGTAGGTTGCCATGCCCTCCTCCAGGAGATCTCACTGACCCCTGCATTGGCAGGCCGGTTCTTTGACACTAGTGCCGTGTGGGAAATCCAAGATGCAAAAGATGGGCAACTTTCCCTATATCTCCTTGTTTAACTGGCCTTGGTCAGTCACTAAGCAGTTCCATTTCAGCAGTTCCACTAGTGAAGAAAATAAGGAAGGTATATTTGCAAAACTGAGAGTTTAGGCTCAGAGATGTCATTGGTAGTGAGAGAAGAAAGAAAACAGCCCTGACAGAGACTGGCATTGAGCTTCAAGTCCCTGACTCCCCTTCCCAAACCAGGGCCACCTGGGTGGGCTGAACTCATCCGCTCATTATCAGGTGGCCCCACCATGGTCCCTGCTGCTCCTCCTCCTTACCTTTCAGCAGCACTGTCTCTCACCAACCTGCAGAGCCAAGACCCGGGGAGAGGGCTGGGTCCCAAACAGGGAGTGGAAGCCTGGATCCTCCTGGACCCTGGCTCCACAGCAGCAGGAGTCTTTTCCTCCAACAGCTGCTTTAATATCAGAATAGACCTATTGGAGCCACCACTCCACCCGCAGGCTTTCCCATCCTCACATTTCCACTTTCCTAAAGTGGGAAAGCAGATGGTATAAGAGGACAATATACTATTACACCACCAGCTGACACTTGCAGGAGTCAGGCCTCCAGAGCCCTGCCAGCAATTCTGGATGCTTTCGTTTTCAGACCCCTGCAGACTCCAGGAGGGATCCGTCTGCTGTCGTTCTCCTGCCCTCTCCAGATCCTGGGGAATGATACACCTAGCTTACTACAGGATTGAGAAGGCCAAGACATGGCACCACCATGCAACACAGAGAGAGGTTTTTCCTTTAAGGAGACTCAGAGAAGTGGGAGAATGCATACTTCCCATCAGAGAGGATTGGCCAGGCAGCTTTGTTTGCTTTCACAATCCTATTTTCCCCAAGGGTCATGGTGACATTAATCATCTTCAAAACCTAAGCCTAAACTGACAGTCAGTGCTAACAGTATCTAAACACTTTCCACATTCGTAGTTTAACGCGTCCAGCGACTGACCAAAAAAAGCCAGAGATATGGTCCAGGCCCTCAAGAAGCTCAATGCAGAGACAAAAATCACACCACATGAAATTTACCATTGAGATCAGCATGGGGCTCTCAACTCCTTTCAATGACTATTTGGTACATTATCCAGGAGGAGTCACAGACCTCTTGGGCACACTTGGAATGGAAACAAAGCAAGACATGTACAGTTCACCATACCGTTACTACTGAATGTAGTAACCATACTACTGAGTGTAGATATGGCTATCATACATACAGGCATAAATATATACATTTATGCATGCACACATACATACATAGATTTTTTAGCACAGCACCCTAAATATCCTTTGCACTATGCTAGATATTATTACAAAAATGGCCTCAATTGCCTTACCTTCACAATGTGACTTTGTAGCTCTTCCCATGAAGAAGTGGGGTCTAACTTGCTGAATTCAGATTTAGCAATCTGACTTGGTTTGCCTAATAAATGAGGTGAAAGTGTTGGAATTCCCATTCAATGCCTAGGTTTCAGGGGCTGTGCATGTTTCTGCTAGCCCTTTCAGAACACTGTCTCCATCATGAAAATAATCCTAGGCTTTACTGTTGGATAATGAGAGACTAGGTAGAAAATCTGAGATGACAAGTTGTGGCATCTCAGGCCAGCAGCCCCCAACTGACTTGGCAGCTGACCACAGATATGAGAGTGAGCCCCGCCAGGACCAGAAAGACCATACAGCTCATATTTCCAACCCACAGAAACATGAGCTAGATAAATGGTTGTTTTAAGGCAGTGAGTTATGGGTTGGTTTGTTACACAGCAATAGGTAACTGATACACCCATCCTTAAGTTTTTGGACACATTATTTCTTTTGGACATCAGGCAATCAATGCAATTGTTCCAACCACAAGCTAAACTATCACCACTTTGCAAACTTTTCCATATACCCTGGAGATATATCCAGATCATTTTCTAAACTTTATAGTTAATATATCTCAGACATCTACTTAGTCTAAGCTGCCTTTGCTTTCCATTCCCACTATTATCAAGCCTTCATTTTCTGTGCTGACCACAGGAAATAGGGTCTTAATTGGTCCTTGCATATTTTACCCTGTTCTTTTTGTGACTTCTCATTGTCCAAAGAATTATACCCAAATATCTTATTTCAGGTCAGGACAAAAAAACAATAACAGATGCTGTTGGATACCCACTATGTGTCATACCAAGCTGAAGAAGATAGAGAAGCTTAAGTCTCCTGGGAGTGACAGAGACCCTCTTTAATCTATCCCATTCTACTCCTGCACATTCTCACTCACAACTCATCTACCTAAGATATCTGCCCCGTCCCTGAAACATGTCCCTGTATTAGCATTTTTGCTTATGTTACTTATGTTACTATTCCCCAAACTCTTCTGCCTAAAATGCCCTCTCTACTTTTTCCAGCTTCTCTAACTTTTTACCACCTTTCAAGGGTCCAACTTAAGTCCTGACTCCTCTGAAACCTTCCCCTACTGCCCCTGCCCAGGTCATCTCTCTCTTCTCTCTCTCATCTCAATCCCTTAGAGCTCTCTTAGCTGTAGGCTATAGCATCTGCACAACTGGTTATATACCAGCCCGGAGACTGGGGGCTGTGGAGTGCCCAGCATCTAGCACAGTGCCAGACACATGTGCCTGCAGGTGCTACTAATCCTGGATAAAGATGGGTTCAGTTAAGCAGCTCTCTCCCAAGACACTATGGCATGTTGGCTCTCCTTCCTTTTAAATAAAAGTCTTTTACCCTTAATTTGGGGTACTGGATCTGAGGAATACATAACCATCCATGCCATGACTCACAAGGACTCAGGGGAAAATACAGAACTCTTCCTGACATGTCACTATCCTTTACTGAACACTCACCAAGTACCAGGTACCACCTTGGATTTTTCATTTGCATTATCTCACTTAAATCTTACAACTGCCCTATATAGTACAGATTACTGCCTTCATTTTAGAGTAATGGGAGCTCATCAGCATGACTGAGTGCTCCATCTAAAATCCCAAAGCCAGCAAGCAACAGAGATAAGATATGACTCCAGGTCTCTGAGCCCAAAGCATGTGTTTTCAGTCAGTGAGCTATCATGCCTGACTTACCCAGTTATTCTGCTCTCAGGATATATGAACAGCCTTTCATCATCGTTATGCTCTCCTATCAAGAGTCCTTAACTCCAGCCTAGATGTCAGTTCCACAGACTGTAGCTAATCTAGTGTCTTCTATGCTGAGCAGAAAAATGCCCTCACCCAAAGATTTCCATGTCTTCATCCCCAGAACCAGTGAATATATTGCATTACAGGGTGTAGGGAGATTAAGATGGCAGATGGAATTATGTTTGCTACTCAGCTGACTTTGAGATGGAGATATTTTGCTGAATCATCCAGGTAGGGTCCTGAAAACATTCAGTGCAATCCCAGGTGTCTTTAAGATGGAAAAAGGGAGGCAGGAGAGGCAGAGAAGGAGATGTAACAACAGAAGCAGAGATCAGTATGATGCTGTTGCTAGAAGGGGGCTCCAGGCCATAGCATGCAGGCAGCCTCTGGAAGCTAGAAAAGGCAAGGAAATAGATTCTCCCCTAGAACTCCAGGAAGAATCTGGAGAATCTCCAGTTTTAGTGCAGTGAGATTCATTTTGGGCTTCTGACCTCCAGAGATGTAAGATAAGAATAAAATTAGTGTTGTTTTGAACCATCAGGTGTGTAGTATTTGGTATAACACAATAGGAAACTAATATACCTTCTCATAGAAACAATTAGGTCCAGTTTAACCCTCTCCAGTATTCTTGCCTGGAAAATCCCAGGGACAGAGAAGCCTGACGGGCTACAGTCCATAGCGTTGCAAGAGAGTCAGACATGACTCAACAACTAAATAACAATAACCATACGGTCCAATAACTTGCAAGACTTCTCACAGCTCAGAAACTTCAGTTCAAATATTTATAGTGTTAGCCATTCAATCTTGGACTCTTCGCAATCCCATGGGCTGTAGCCCACCAGGTTCCTCCATCCATGGAATTTCTGAAGCAAGATTGCTGGAGTGGGTCACCATTTCCTTCTCCAGAGGAGAACTTCCCAACCCAGGGATCGAACTCAGGTCTCCTGCTCTTTACTGTCTCAGTAACCAGGGGAACTGGTAGTTACAAGGAGTGTCTATTATGGAGGCATTATAAATTGTTCCCACAAATAAACTGAGGGAAGTCCTGAAGAGCCTCTTCAAATTGCTAAAGAAGAAAAGAAGACAGCCAACCCCTGTCCCCTCTCCCAGGTTTCTGACCTCTAGGACCATGTTCCATTAAAGTTCTGACTGGCTGAGATTTCCTGTGGAACTCATGTGTTCTTTCTAATTTCTAAATAATGTTTCTTTCCTCTCAGTAAAATCAGGAATTGTCAATAAAGGTGCAAGCCAGCTGCTGGGCCCTCTTTTCCTCATACATACCACATACACAAATAGGAAGATGGTCTCCAAGGCTGTAATTTCCTGGCTAGCAAGTGTCTTGGGTTTCACTTGAGTGGTTAATGGTGATGTCACCCGAGTGCCTTAGTATGGGGCATTTCCAACCTTCAATTAAAGGACTATCATTTACTCTATATATTAACATCCAGAACAATAAACACAGTGGAACATAATCATTAGAGTCAGCCATAATCCATGGCCTGCTGTGTATTGATGTCAACCTTGCTGTGTTTGACATCTGAAATAAGTCCAAAGAAAGCATAGCCTTTTCAAAGCTGGGACTACATTGAGGATATCCACCCCTGGCTATGTTCCATCTTCCTATCTCCATCTACTAACATGTAGATGTTCAACTCTTGGGTTCAAGTCCAGAGTTAAAAACCTCTTATTTTTTTTACAAAAAGACATCTAAGCCAACCTTCTCCCTGAGGAGGAATAATGCCATCAGATTTCAGTTCATTGAACCTAGTGGACCTTCACTATAAGATAATAAACCAATCCAAGATGTTATGATTCTTAAAGACTGTCACAATATTGTAGACCTGAAGACATTTAAAAACACCATACACAATAACAATAACAATGAAAAAGTGATTTTATGATGCACAAACATACATAGAAAACCAGGAAAGCAAAAAACAATTTTACTCAAACTCAGCTGTATTATCTTGTCTCAAAATCCTCTTCAGTTGGTTTCCTACATTTGTTTCCCATGTTCATCTAATGCATACTGATTGATTGCTGACTGGTACTAGAATCATTGTTGAGGTATGAATATTAATAGGATAGCAGAGTCTGATGGACGAGACAAAGAATCAGCCAATATCAATACCTCTTATTTATCTGGCACTTTCTTTGCTGGGCAAGAGCTATTCCAAGTGCTGTGCATACACGATCTCATTTCATCAATACTACAGCCTCCTGAGGTAAGTATTAAAAGCCCTGTTTTGCAAATGAGGAAACGGAGCCTTATAGCACTGAGGTCCCTTTGGCCAAGGCTAGAATGAGAATTCAACCTCACCCTGGCTCCATCTCTCATAGGAGCTACATGAAGTATGCAGCTATTGTCCCTATACCACAGGGCCCATGCTGGTCTCATTCTGTTGACACTAATTTCTAGAGGTCCAGCCACCTAGATTTCTGAGCTCAACACTATAGGAGATGCAAAATTAAAACAGGACCAAAAGCCTCCTCTGTCGGGTAGTGGGGTGGTAGGGTAGGGAAATCTCCTGATGTTTGTTATACACTTTGGGTTGCATGGGGAGATATGCTTGGGTCATAGAGGCAAGGGAAAGATGCTGTAGAGGTAAGAGGGAATATGAGGACACAAAGAAACCTCAGCAGACTCGGCACTCTGAGACCCAACAATTGAGTCCTTGACTAGGTAAAAAGCAGGCCTTATTTCTTCAGTTGCCAAGAGCAACTCCCTACTGCCTTACTGAGTGAATCCTACACACCCGTATAGTTTCCCAGAGCGCATCTCACATGGTTAGTCATCACACTGAATCGGGACTGTCCCAGTGTGGGAAGCGCCGTTAGACCTGATCAGTTTGCAGGTTGGGGTTGCCCATGTCCACCTAGGACCTGCCTTTGGCTGAGTCCCCAGCCCCAAGCCTGTGAGCTCTCTAGACACAGACCAGACAAACTTGCTGCTTCTAGGGCAGCATTCCTTAGAAGGAGGTGTATAGATACCCTGTGTGCATGTATCTGTAAAGTCAAATCTAAGTGATTTACTGCAGACCTGAATGACCTGTGCCAGTGTTCCTCTCCACCAAGCGTTTTTGCTTTTGTTTCACTTCCCTTTGTTTTTGTACAGTGCTATTCACTATGTTTGGGTTTGTAGAAGCAGATCAGCAAGAGTTTGATTCTCTTAGCCTCGGTTCTGGAAATGACTGTGCCCTAGTGCCCTCTTCGATGGGAGGATTTTCCAAGTTGCTGCATGTACTTTTCCTAATAGCCAGGAGCCTGATGGGGTGGGCATGGAGGAAGTGAGAGGCTCTCTGATGGAGGCTTCGTGGGCTCTCCTGTGGGGCATGCCTACTAGACTTGTGCATGCCCTGCAAGGGTCACTATATCCTCCCAAACCTGGTAGACTTGTTTTGTCAAACCATTCTAATAGACCCACAGACAGAGGTAAAAAAACATGGTTACCACAGGGCGATGAGGGGAATGGATGAATCAGGAGCTTGGGAATTAACACATACACACTACAATGTATACAATAATCAACAAGGACCTACTATATAGCACAGAGAACTATGTTTAATATTTTGTAATAACCTATAAGGGGAAAGAATCTGAAAAATAATAGAGATGGATAGATGTATGCATGTATAACCGAATCACTTTGCTGTATCCCTGAAACTAACACAACGTTGTAAATCAACTTATACTCGAGCTTCAAAAAACAAAACCTTCTGGTTGCCTACCCCGCGGGGCTTTCTCTGCCCTTGGCCGCCACCTGCTGGAACAACCTGGAACTGACTGCTGAGCCACGAAAGGCTGACATCTAGCCAGGACAGGAGGCGTGAGGGAACAGATTGTCAAGATCATTCCACGGCATTCATTCCAGAGCGAGCCTCGAAACTGGCCTTGACACACAAGAATCTGTTTTTTAATAGTCTTTTGGAGACCTAAAGTCTACAAATCTCTTGATAACTCATCTGAGAGTTCAATCACCGTCTCTCAGAAATATTTTCCCTATTTGTGATCTCAATGATGCTTCTGTTTAGGTTAATTTCCTACTGATCTGTCTTGATCAGAGATGGAACACAGCTGTTGTCAATTCTCTGGGTAAAAGCTCTTTATGGGCCTGGGGAAAGATCAGTGAGTATGCCTCACTTCTCTGTAGAGGTCCCACATTTTACTCTCCTTTAAATTGACTTCCTTTAGCCTACTTTAAAACTTATTTATTATCTCTGTGGCTTTCCTATGGATCCTCTCAATTTCTAGGCATATCTCTTTACTTGGGGACATGCTGATACTCTTAGTAAGGATGTGGCTAAAGCCAAGTACAGTGCTTCCAATATTGTGTATACCCTCCAGATGATCACTCGTTTGTCAAAAATTTTCTCAGCACCTACTATGTGTAAGCACCCAAGTAAGACCTGTGTGGGATAGAAGATTCATTATTCATGGACTTTTCCAAAAGGAGGGAAGAGAGAAAGCTACAATACCTGCACATAGATCACTCTAACAGTGAATGAGAGGTACAAGCACTGGTCGCCACCAGCGGGAGGACTCTGCCAGCCTGGGCTCGCGGAAGGTTCCCTGTAGGAAACTTCCCTGCCTTCCTTGTGGACAGTGGGCCCTGAACCAGCCTCCGAAGGTGTGATGTGATACTTTATAACAAATGTGTATTTGGTCTTTGACCCCTTTTCCAGCACAGAGCTCCTAAAATCCTTGGAATCAGCCTTGAGGAGAGTGATCAGGTGTCTCTTGTTATGTTAATGAGGTGACTCTTAGAGCGCCTAACGTTGGAGACTGGTTGCCAGGAAGACCGAGTATGCATCTGGAGGGTTGGACTTTCAGTCCCACCCCCAACCTCTGAGGGGAGAGGGGGTTGGAGGTTGAGTCTCTGGCCAATGGCCAATGATGCACTCAATCATAACTATGTAGTGAAGCATCTGAAAACCCAGAAAGTGCAGGGTTTGGAGAGCTTCTGGTTTGGTGAGTGCACTGGGATTTGGGGAGAGTGGTCACTTAGCATGCAAGCTCCCTGCCCTTTCCCCCTGCCTTGCCCTCTGCATCTCTTCCATCTGGTTCTTCCTGTGTGTGCCTGTGCTCAGCAACCTCCAATTCTTTTGTGACTCCACAGACTGTAGCTCATCAGGCTCCTCTGTTCACGGGATTTCCCAGCAAGAAATTGCTTTGTATTTGCATGGGTTAAGGGAGAGCAAGGGAGAAAGACTGGGCGAGATTGTGGGGTCTCCCCAACAATGGGGAGCCTTTACACAATCCAGGTATTGAGTCTATTTTCTAGAACTCCTGTTTGACTTTATCAGCTTGAAAACAACTTATTTTTCATCATGCCGACCCCAAATCATTCTCAATCGTTTTTAGTGTCACGTGTCCTCTAGGATTGGCTCTTGCTTTGACTTGTTTGCTCCAAGCCACAGTTTCGTTTTTACTCTTTTGTTCCTCTGTTCCTGAGAAATCTGTCTTGCCCTGGTATTACTGACTCCGATTCCCCCAGCCTAACCTTTGATAGTATCAGTTTCAGCTAGCCAGTCCTGCCTCAGTCACTCCTCATTCCTTCCTGATGCAGTAGGTCTTTTATACTTCTCTCCCCTTTTAGGAGACTTAGGAAGGCAGGGCAGCTGGAAGTGAGACCCCGAGCAAGTCACCTGTCCACTCTGGCCTCAGCATCTACTTTAAAAAGAGGCTGTGGGTACCTACATGACCTCTTGGTCTTTTCTCAAGCTCATGTGCTATAAGGGTCAACTATCCCTGTTCACAAGCCATAACACCCTCACCCCAACTATTTCCATGAGCTAATTTTAGCATTCCTGGAAGACTTTGCTATGAAATGGGCTAAAAAGGGAATTTGAAACAAATTGGGTCTGCTAGGAAGTCAACCAGCTTTGAGTTATGTTTCCAAACTGGAATGAGGATAAAGGGAAAGATGAGAAGTATGCCTGGCTTCCCTCGTGCCAAAGAACCTCCCCTCCAGGAGCTATTTTCAAAAACAGAGAGACAATGATGGATGATGAAGCACAAAAATGAGCTGCAGGTGGCACTCAGCACCCTGCTCCCTTCTTGAATAAACCAAACTCCCTCTTCACCTCTTTATCATGACTGGTCCCGTTTGATTCAGCCTGTCTGCAAAGCCAAGACTTTGCCTCTGGCATGGTTATAGTAAGCTGCCTGGCAGGTCCTAATTTTCTCAAGTCTGCAGGTGACAAGTCTCCTGAGTAGCCACTTTTAGCCCTTTGCTACTCTAATTCTCATTCACCTTATGTAGGGAAAGAGCAAATTAGCCAAGATGGCAGTGGTCAGGCTTTCACACCCCATGGCCTCTCACTCTCACCCCACATTTTGTAAATAATTGGTTAGGTAACAGCTGAGATCATTTATAGTACTGTGTATGCACAATGACCTATATAAGCACCACCTGAAAAGCTCTTATAGGTGAGGTGAGCTGTCTTGCGGTTCTGTCTGCTCGGTCAACCACGAAAGAATACAGCATGGCTGCCGCCGCCACCTTGCTACTCAGGAGAGAATAAATGTATTTGCAGTTCCTATGGCTGCTTGCATCTTCTTCCAGCTTCCCCGCTCTTGCCTTGCCTACCCTGAGTTCAGTGAACAGCAAGATACAGCAAGACACCTTAGCATCAATTGCCTTAAGCATCTAACCAGCAGGAGCATGAGATGAAAAGTGGTCACAATCAGCAAATGGGTAAACTCTAGCCTCAGTGCCTGTCAGGTACTAGAATAAACAGGAGCCTGGGCATCAGGGAAAATCTATAAGGTCATGCGGATCACAGAAGGAGGGCAGACCTAGGGTCTAGGACAGGGAGTAGAAGCCAGAGTTAAGAACTATACCTTGTCTTACTACTTCAATATTGCTTTATTACTTTACTTCATAAAACTATTTCACATCAGTTATTTTAGTTAATTCTTAGAATAGCCGTATAATGTTAGGTGTTCTCAATCCTATTTGTACATGGAGAAACTAAAGTTTCCATTTTTATGCCTTATATAAGTGAATGAACTTGACAACAATTTGATTGTTTCCTTGTATTGAAGGAAGAAAACCTCTGTTGTTGAGATCCCAGAGTCAAATGTTAAATTAACTCGGGGGTTTCTAAGCAGAGCGCTTTAAGAAGTAATGGGGAAAACAATGTGTAGGATTGTTGCCCTGGACCATGACGCCATGCAAGCCTGCAGCTACTTAACAGTAATTTCCATTCCCAGCCATGAGGCTTAGCCACAGAGTGCCTTAGAAAGATGAAAATGGGAAGGTCACTTACCACAGGGTGGTGAGAAGTGAGGGCAGATGGATAATCAGGAACGGTCTGCTGGAGGGGATAACTTTCATCTGAATTGGGTATTTTGCACACTTTTAAAGAGGGGAGATGAAAAACACACGGGTGAAGTCTTCAGGTGATACCAACCTGACTCAAACACCAGGGAAATTTTTAAAAATGCTAACCCAGGAAGAAGAAAAACCTTGGATTACAAGAGAGGACCCACAGGCATGTGAAATATGTGCCTCTAATTTTGTTTCTGTTTGCTTAAGTACTGCAGACTTTTTTTTATTGGTATCTGATGATTTAAGTGGCTTTTACAAGTAGTCAGAGCAGATTCCAGGATCTCCCCCAAGCCTTGGCTTTCTCTTTGCGTGACCCATAGAAGACAAGTAAAGATTTGTTAACTGAGTTCCAGCATCAGAGCTTTAGCCCTCAGCATTCTCCATGCCCAGAAAAGCCTTTTCCTTATTTTGGTCAACATTGTGTTTATCCTTCAGGCCCAACTCGAATCCAGCCTCTTTCCTGGTCACTTCAATTCACAGTATTCACTTGACATTGAATCCAATTACAAAGATTATGCAAGCGACACTTTGTTCTGAAATAATACCAGCAGTACAGAATCCCTTCTTTAATGGAAGAAACTGTTTCTTTTATTACAGTTAGTCATTTTGATTGCACTTTAGGTTTTTTAAAAATTGCACTGTCTTATCTAACCCACTCAGTGATGCTGAGAGGCAGACAGAGGTAGTAGTCAGGACTCCTTTGGTTGCAAGTGACAGAAGCCCAGCTGGCTAGAGATTAAGTACAAATGGAAATGTAATTCAATCACAGACTCAAAGGAAGAATCCAGGACAGATTTGGTGAGCTCAGGGACTGGAATAAGGGATTTAATGTCTCCAGTTATTCTATAATATAATGTCTTGCCTACTTCTGTGTGCTGCCTCCATTCTCTGTTGTTTGGTTTGCTCTGGGATGGGGTATGGATGTTTTCTTCCTGTGTCAATATGTATAAATTCTACAACCTCAACAGAAGTGCAAGATTGGACCAAAGGAAGGCAAGCGCTGCCCTGGGAGAACTCAAAAAGCATACAGAAAGCAAATATCCACTCCAGCAGGTATGACTGCTATTATCCTCTGAAAACTGCTCTAACACCAAAGTTCAAGCAAAGCCATACTGCTACTCTTAAGCAGACTCAGGATGAAAAATCAAGTTTCCCAGAGCTCGCTCTCTCTGTGATACATTATTTCAGTAGCTAACGTGGGATCTTGCTCATAATAAACACTCAGCAAAAATTAGTCACTAATACATGCTTCCCGTCCAAATTTTCATTTTCAAGGGTTGTAAGAGAAAAATCACTATGAGAAAATGAAGTCACCACTAAATTATGGTGAAATACAATTTGAAAACTGAAAAAGAATGATTACAACATCAAAAACAATACCAGCCAATGATCAGGTGCTTAATACAGGCCAGAGATCATTCTATGAGATTTGCATGTGTGAACTCAGTTATTCAGGTACTATTATCCCAGTTCAGGTACTACTTCCATTTTATGGAAGAGAAAACTGAGGCTTAAACAAGGTATCAAGTTAAGTCATTCCTGAAATCACACAGATGGCTGGTGGCAGGACAGGAATTCAACCCTGGACTCTCTGACAGAGAGCAGACCTGGGCTCTTGGACACTTGGAGCAGGGCACCCCACAGGACTGGTTGCCATCCTGTTCCACTCATTCCTAGAGCTTGACATGTCCTCAAGACATTTAAACCTCAACCTTTTTTAACTTGAGTTTTTACTACATTTATGCCCATATCATGTGGAGGAAATTGCAAGGAAATCTTTGAGAAAGACCAGTACATCAGAGATGAACTGGGAATAGATGTTCCCCAAACAGTTACATCTGCAGACATACCTCATTTTATTGAACTTCTCTTTATTACACTTAGAAAATATTGCATTTTGTGGCTTTTTTCTGGTGTTTGTTTTTTAACAAATTGAAGATTTGTGGCAACCCTGTATTGGGCAAGTCTATTGGCACCGTTTTCCCAACAGCGTTTGCTTACTTCGTGTCTCTTTCCCATTGTGGTAATTCTCACAATATTTCAAACATTTTCCTTGTTATATTTCTTATGGTGATGTGATCAGTGATCTTTTCTGTTGTTATTTGATTTTGTTATTTTTTTTTTTGTAATTGTTTTTTTTTTACATTATTTTTTTTCTTCATTTATTTTTATTAGTTGGAAGCTAATTACTTTACAATATTGTAGTGGTTTTTGTCATACGTTGACATGAATCAGCCATGGATTTACACGTATTCCCCATCCCGATCCTCCCTCCCACCTCCCTCCCCACCCAATTCCTCTGGGTCTTCCCAGTGCACCAGGCCCGAGCACTTGTCTCATGCATCCAGCCTGGGCGAGGATGGGATGTTTTGAGAGAACAGCCTCGAAACATGTATATTATCTAGGGTGGTTTTTTTTTTTTTATTTTGTGTATACATTGTTCCTTTAGACATAATGGTATTGCACACTTAATGGACTATAGCACAGTGTGAACACACTTCTCTTTTATATGTGCTGAGAATCCAGAACATTCATGTGACTGGCTTCATTGCAGTGATCTGGAATTGAGCGCTCAATATCTCCAAGGTCTGCCTGCATTTGCTTTTGTTCCTTTGCCCATTCTGCTCCCTCTGCCTCAATCTTGAACCCCTTCCTGAACTTCTCTGCCTGGCAAAAGCCACTCAGGTGAAGGGCCACTCACACATGGCTTCCCTTCTGTAGTTTTTTTTGACTCACTGAAGAAATCAGTCACTGACTCCAGTTTACTGTAGCATTGGCCGTGCACCTCTAGCACAAAGCTGCCCTCTTCCTCTCTATCCCGACAAGATTGTGAGGGACTCTGGGTCCAGGACTCATTCTCCTGTAACTTCTTGGTGTTTGGGCCTTCAGTGCCCAGCGCAGAGCCTGGTACATAGAAGGTGCTCAGGGAATGCTGATTGAATGAGTGGAGAAGTGAATGAAAGTTAGAGAGCACTCTGAGTTTATTCACTTGCTGATTGAAGGATCCACAAGTGGATTCCAGAGAAGTTTCCCACTCAGTCTTGCTACTTAAAGGTCTATCAAGAGGGAAGTCCTCGAAAGGAAACCAGTGGTCTTGGAGAGGGATCAAAAGAAACAGTCCATGTATAGTCCCTGGCAGTGTTATGTCTAGAATGCCAAAGGAAAGAAGAATAAATATAACTTAAGCTGTGTAACTAGCAGGATGCTATCATCAAATTATTTTGATCACTGCCTCTTAGTCCTAACAATGGGAGTCCACAAAGAAGATAATCTGACCTGTGTCAAACACAGTAGAATTCTGGTGGGTATATTTCTCCTCGGCCTTGTGCACAAGTAACTCATTAGCTCCCTTGTAGGTGTGGACCATATAATTGTTTTTACTTTTTTTGACCTTTCCATTCAGGCATCTAAAGCCAGATGCTTCCCATACGTGTACATGCATTTCTATGTGATCTCCATAGAGCATCCCATGAACACAGCATGCCAGGCCTCCCTGTCCATCACCAACTCCCGGAGTCCACCCAAACCCATGTCCATTGAGTTGGTGATGTCATCCAACCATCTCATCCTCTATCATCCCCTTCTCCTCCTGCCCTCAATCTTTCCTAGCATCAGGGTCTTTTCAAGTGAATCAGCTCTTCGCATCAGGTGGCCAAAGTATTGGAGTTACAGCTTCAGCATCAGTCCTTCCAATGAACACCCAGGACTGATCTCCTTTAGGATGGGCTGGTTGGATCTCCTTGCAGTCCAAGGGACTCTCAAGAGTCTTCTCCAACACCACAGTTCAAAAGCATCATTTCTTCGGCACTCAGCTTTCTTTATAGTCCAACTCTCACATCCATACATGACCACTGGAAAAACCATAGCCTTGACTAGATGGACTTTTGTTGACAAAGTAATGTCTCTGCTTTTTAATATGCTGTCTAGGTTGGTTATAACTTTCCTTCCAAGGAGTAAGCGTCTTTTAATTTCATGGCTGTCCCTTAGAGAAGTTTAATCTTGTGCTTGACACAAGAGTACATTTTTTTGGTAAGTATGATCCAGCATTGTGACATCCATTCAAAATGAAATCTGTAAAATACACTCTAAGGTTACCAAACTTTCTAATATGGGTCAAATTAGGAATCGTTCATCAAAAGTTAGAGTTAAGTTCTATAATTAATCTCCATGCCATATTTTAACCTCTCAGGGAATCTGGATAAGCAAAATGTGCTAGAAATAAAAAAAATTCAAGAGTCTTAGGACATAGGAACTTGAAAGGGGAAGAACCATCCTGCAAGCTAGAGAAGTTTCTGAACAGAGAAGGGGTGGAATGGATGAGAGGTGAGCCCAGCATTGAGAGAGCATATTGTCCAATATATGCTCCGCAGCCAAGGGGAAAGAGTATGATTGCTTTATTAAGGTTGTGTGTTAGTTGCTCAGTCATGTCCAACTCTTTATGACCCCATGAAACTATAGCCCACCAGACAGGCTCCTCTGTCCATGGAATTCTCCAGGCAAGAACACTGGAGTGGGAGAGGAAGGTGAGAGGGGGGGTTCAAGAGGTAGGGAGCATAGGTATACCTGTGGCTGATTCATGTTGATGTTTGGCAGAAATCAATACAATATTTTAATGCAATTATCCTTCAAATTAAAAATTAATTAATTAAAATAAAAATACTGGAGTGGCAACATCACTCATTATCAGAGAAATGCAAATCAAAACCACAATGAGGTACCATTACACGCCAGTCAGGATGGCTGCTATCCAAAAGTCTACAAGCAATAAATGCTGGAGAGGGTGTGGAGAAAAGGGAACCCTCTTACACTGTTGGTGGGAATGCAAACTAGTACAGCCACTATGGAAAACAGTGTGGAGATTCCTTAAAAAACTGGAAATAGAACTGCCATATGACCCAGCAATCCCACTCCTGGGCATACACACCGAGGAAACCAGATCTGAAAGAGACACGTGCACCCCAATGTTCATCGCAGCACTGTTTATAATAGCCAGGACATGGAAGCAACCTAGATGCCCATCAGCAGATGAATGGATAAGGAAGCTGTGGTACATATACACCATGGAATATTACTCAGCCATTAAAAAGAATTCATTTGAATCAGTTCTAATGAGATGGATGAAACTGGAGCCCTTTATACAGAGTGAAGTAAGCCAGAAAGATAAAAAACATTACAGCATACTAACACATATATATGGAATTTAGAAAGATGGTAATGATAACCCTATATGCAAAACAGAAAAAGAGACACAGAAGTACAGAACAGACTTTTGAACTCTGTGGGAGAAGGTGAGGGTGGGATGTTTCAAAAGAACAGCATGTATATTATCTATAGTGAAACAGACCACCAGCCCAGGTGGGATGCATGAGACAAGTGTTCGGGCCTGGTGCACTGGGAAGACACAGAGGAATTGGGTGGAGAGGGAGGTGGGAGGGGGGATCAGGATGGGGAATACATGTAACTCCATGGCTGATTCATATCAATGTATGACAAAACCCACTGAAATGTTGTGAAGTAATTTGCCTCCAACTAATAAAGAAAAAAAAAAAAAAATACTGGAGTGGGTAGCCATTCCCTTTTCCAGGGGATCGTTCTGACCCAGGGATGGAACTTGAGTCTCCTGCATGGTAGGCAGATTCTTTACCCTCTGAGCCACCATTATTAATCTTAGGCTTAAGCAAATGACCTGCTTTAGTCAAAGATATTAATACACCAGTGGAAGTGCTGTGTGTTATGTCCAGGCAGCAGTTTTAATAGCAAGTATAGGGTTCACCATGTTCTCATTTGCCTGACTTTGGAATCATGGAATTCTGTGTTTGATTTAGCTTCTGTGTGCAAGATCCCAAGTGGCTACAGAGAATAGTTCTAGGCCAGTCCCTAGTGGATATGTAATGTGAGCAAGAAATGCAGCTTGCTACTTTAGGCTTCTAGGATTTAAGGATCAAGATTGCACACAGTATAACTTATTTAGTCTAAAAAAGCCTAGGAAGTCAAAAGGGGATTTCTGTACTGAGAAGCATGGCTTATGAATCAAATTGAATGAGTCAAATTCCACCTTGACAGCATACCTATTACTTGCCTGCATGTAAACCATTCTTACCTTGAATTTTCTGGCACGATAATGCGTTTTCTAAAGTCATTGCAGTGTCTCAAGCTGAATGATGACCCACAAGAGAGAAAGGGGACCAGAAAGGACAGTGGAGAAAAGCTGGGCCCCCTGCTTTCCCAGGCAAAGCCCCTGGACTCCAAAAGCAGAGAAGACTAGTGTCCATGCAAGAAGCCACACAACCCCATTTATATTCTTCGCGTCACATTTTCATTCCCACTTCTCATGCCAGTTTCCTGTCCACCTTCCCTACAGTGGCATCTGCTGGGCCTGATCAGGCAAGTGTGCTCATCTGACTGACTATAATACATAAAGAGGGTATATGTGCACCTGTGTGTGTGCACACACCTGTACTCAGATATTCCTAAAGGATGTGCTGGATACAAAGGATAATACTGTGTACTCTTCTCTATGTACTCTAGACTACCCAGCCTCTCCCTGGAAGCATTAACATAGATCTAACATGCAATAATGGATCACCATTAGACCTGGAGACATGGTCACAGCTGCTACCAGGGCCCAAACCAGGCTATTATCTCAAAATAGGTGCCAGCATCATGGAGGAAGGAGGTGAAGGCTTTAACTCCCATTTCTTCAGTCTACACCCTCTTCCAAAGAGCAGGTACAATATGCTAGGTTATGCAGCACTGGAAGTTTCTAAATTGAATGTTTTTAAGTATGAATAAAAAAGAACTAACTGTTCAATAGCATCCAGAAGCCAAAGCTGAAATGCACCTCCTGGTGAATCCTTTCCTTATATTTTTATTATCTTCACTTCCTCTGTGTAGATGAGAATCCCAAAGAGCATTAGAAGGTACACTGGTCCTGTATCCTTGTTTTATTGAGGAAGGTGAAGCCTGGAGAAGCTCAGTGCTATTACAGCTCTGGCAGCTACATCCACAGGGGTCTGGGAGAAGTCGCAGTACCAGAAGAGCCGCAGGCTGGTTGGTATAGAAAGAGGTCAACCTTTGAAGCTGTGTCTTGATCAGGATGAACTTGCTCCTTTCCCTCTGGCCTTTTCATCAGCGCAGCCACCATCAGCCTTTCATCATGTGCCTGTTTACTTTGTGTTTCACTAAATGCCCTTTACAGGCCTCAAAGAAGCTATTTTGGTAGCTTCCTGGACAGAGACAATGTTTTGTTTAGTCCCCACCTTGTATTCAGGGTGTCTGGGGCCTGTTGAACTTGATTGAATTTGAGAGAGAAAGAGACAAGTATTCAGACAGAGATAGTTACAGATCTGGCTTCAGATCTTTCCACTCTGTCCCCCAAATGCCTCTCTCTCTCTGTTCCTTCCTTATTCCTCACAGTTAGAACTCTATACTAACCCTTGAAACTGTTCTGGAATCAAATTAAATCTTTGAAATAAAGTTCACACTCTGGAGAGTCAACGTGATATCAGAGTTTCATCCATGATTACAGTCTTAAATCAGAGAGCCCTTAAGAAACATCTCTGTACCACAAATTATAATATAGCCATAAAATCTTTTCTGTAATAAGTAATTTTCCATGAAAAAAATACTTCTCAGTCTTCCAGGACATAGCTGAAATATGACTTAGATTGCAGTTGGTTTTTGTGCATTTTTTAAATGGAAAGAAGACTTCAAATTCTCTAAGCATGATGCATTTTTAATCTTACAGAGCTTGTCTTCTCAGTAAAAACCCATGCTAGGGAAGGGAGCTTATTTCCCAGAGGAGCTTTCCTGACCTTACCCTCCAGAATGCTAAGCACTGATTTATAAACTGTTTGCATGGATAGGAAGGCTTTGGGCAGAGTAAAGGAGCCAGCCACTTTCCCCTTTTCCTGGAGACAAGACAAGGTATATTTGGGTCCAAACTGGAGCTGAAAAATTAAGATCAAATGTTAGGAAAACTACTCTTATGACAAGTATACACACACTCCAAAAAAAAAAAAAAATGGGGCTTCCCAGGTGGTGCTGGTGGTAAAGAATCTACCTGCCAATGTAGGAGACACAAGAGCTGTGGGTTCGATCCCTGGGTCAGTAAAATCCCCTGGAGCAGGCAATGGCAACCCACTCCAGTATCCTTGCCTGGAAAATTACATGGACAGAAGAATCTGGCAGGCAGAAGAGCCTGATGACTAAGGTCCACGGGGCCACAGAGTCAGACATGACTGAGTGTATATATACACACACACACACACACACACACAAATAGATCTCCTGTGTTGAAGGACATTAGAAAATGTTTTCTTATACTCTACAATTTAGACTTCTTTAATCTGAATTAGTTCAAATAGAGTCTTGCCTAGAGGCAAGGATATGCATTAGACATGCTTGCATGCTATGGCCATCCCCAAAGTCCCTGCTACTCTGATCCCAGATCAAAATGATAGAAATCAATCCCCCAAGGTTGAAAACCTCACTGAAGTAGAACCAAAAAGGCCAGTCCTCATCCAGTCAACAAGAAACATGGATTCTTCTGAAGAAACTCTAAACACTCTGAGTATGTAAGTCTTCTTACTCAATATGGACACCAAGAGGCAGATGACAGAGTTCAGGACTTTATATTTTGTTGTTGTTCAGTTGCTAAGTCTTGTCTGACTCTTTGTGACCTCATGAACTGCAACACACCAGGCTTCCCTGTCCTTTACCATCTCCTGGAGTTTGCTCAAACTCATGTCCATGGAGTCAGTGATGCCATCCAACCATCTCATCCTCTGTCACCCTCTTCTCTTGCTCTCAATCTTTCCCAACATCCGCGTCTTTTCCAATGAGTTGGCTCTTCGCATCATGTGGCCTACTTATTGGAGCTTCAACATCAGTCCTTCCATTGAATACTCAGGGTTGATTTCCTCTAGGATTGACTGGTTTGATCTCCTTGCTGTCCAAGGGACTCTCAAGTGTCAGTCATTGACTTTTTAAGATTTTGGAGACTGGCAAGATTCAACTGCCTCTTCAAAAAATAAGAGTTGTGTATAGTATCATGTCATCTGCAAATAGAATTTTACTTCTTTTCCGATCTGGATTCCTTTTATTTCTTTTTCTTCTCTAATTGTTGTAGCTAGAACTTCCAAAACTATGTTGAATAACAGTGGTGAGAATGGACACCCTTGTCTTGTTCCTGATCTTAGAATGCTTTTAGTTTTTCACCATTGAGAATAATGTTTGTTGTGGGCTTATCATATATGGCCTTTACTATGTTGAGGTAGGTTCCTTCTACAGCCATTTTTTTAAGTGTTTTTATCATAAATGGGTGCTGAATCTTGTCAAAGGCATTTTCTGCATCTATTGAGGTGATCATATGGCTTTCATCTTTCAATTTGTTCATATAGTGTATCACACTGATTGATTTGCATATATTGAAGAATCCTTGCATCCCTGGAATAAACCTGACTTGATCATGGTGTATGAGCTTTTTAATGTGTTGAAGTCTCTTTGCTAGAATATTGTTGAGGATTTTTGCATCTATGTTCATAAGTGAAATTGCCCTGTAATTTTATTTTTTTCTGTTGTCTTTGCCTGGTTTTGGTATCAGCATGATTGTGGCCTCGTAGAATGAGTTTGGAAATATTCCTTCCTCTGCAATATTTTGGAAGATTTTCAGAAAAACAGGCCTTAGCTCTTCTCTTGGTGTTTGATAGAATTCCCCTGTGAAGCCATCTGGCCATGGGCTTTTTATTTTGGGGAGATTTTTTATTATAATTTCTATATCAGGGTTTGTAATTGGCTTGTTCATAATTTCAATTTCTTCCCAGTTCAGTCTTGGGAGGTTGAACTTTCCTAAGAATCCATCCATTTCCTCTAGGTTGTCCATTTTATTAGCATGTAATTGCTCATAATATTCTCTTATGACCCTTTGTATTTCTGTGTTGTCTGTTGTAACCTCTCCTTGTTCATTTCTAATTTTGTTGATTTGATTTTTCTCCCTTTTTTTTCTTGATGAGTCTGGCTAGTGTTTTGTCAATTTTGTTTATCCTCTCAAAGAATCAGCTTTTAGTTTTGTTAATCTTTGCTATTGTTTCCTTCATTTCTTTTTCATTTATTTCTGCTTTTATCTTTATGATTTCTCTCCTGCTGAATTTGGGGTTTACAGGTAAATGGATAAAGAAACTGTGGTACATATATACAATGGAATACTACTCAGCCATAAAAAAGGAACGCTTTTGAGTCCATTCTAATGAGATGGATGAACCTAGAGCCTATTATATAGAGTGAAGTAAGTCAGAAAGAGAAATATAAATGTTGTATTCTGATGCATATATATGGAATCTAGAAAGATGGTACTGATGAATTTATTTTCCAGGCAGCAATGGAGAAACAGACATAGAAAACAAACCTAAGGACATGCGGGGGAGGGGAGGAGGGAGAGGGTGAGTTGTATGGAGAGAGTAACGTGGAAATTTATAATGCCATGTGTAAAATAGATAGCAATGGTTATTTGCTATATGACGAAGGGAACTCAAACAGGGGCACTGTGACAATATAGAAGGGTGAGATGGGGAGGGAGGTTTGGGAGGACATGGGTGTACCTATGGCTGATTCTTGTTGATGTATGACAGAAAACCACAAAATTCTATAAAGCAAATTTTTAAAAAATTTTAAAAATTAGGCAACGTCTTTTCAGATTCAACAGTCATTTGTTGAGCACAGTAAGACACTGAAGACTGAGTAACAGACATCTTTCCTGTCTTCATGGTACTTGCAGTTATGCACTGTAGGGATTTTCAATCTGTATGTGGCTGTGGTACAAAGAGGAGAAGTAGGCTACACTGAAATACCTAATACAGTGTATGTCCTGATCTAAAGAGCCAGAAAGGGGCCTGCCTGGGGAAATACCTTTTAGAGTAAGCCCCTTAAATGAGACTTAAGGGAGAGGTAGGAGTTAGGTGGCAAACAAGTCACTAAGTGAGGAAGTGTCCCTAGCATTAGTGGTCTAGGGATGCAAGAATATGGAATGTCTTAGGAACATCTTATTTTGGGCTGCCATAACAAAATCCCTTAGACTGGGTGGCTTAAAGAATAAAAAAAAAAAAAAAAATTCTCACAATTCTGGAGGGTGGAAAGTCCAAGAGGAAAGTGCCTGCAGATTCAGCATCAGGTAAGCGATCTCTTGCTGGTTTGCAGATGGCCACCTTCTTCCTATATCCTCACATGTTAGCTAATCCCATTTCAGGGGCTCTACCCTCATGATCTAAGTACCTCCCAGAGGCCCCATCTCTAAAGATCATTACACTGGTGATTAGGTTACAGTATAATTTGGGGAGCACACAAACATACACCTAACAAGGGTTGAAAGGCTAGAGTGTAGAAAATGAGGGTGAAGTTGGTGGAAGGTTAGACTGGAGAGATAGAGCTAGATAAGAAGTACACTACAGGCTATGATAAGAAATTTAGCTTAAGAACAGTAAGAAGCCATTTGCAGATTTTAAGAAGGAAAGTGACATGCTTAAATTAGCATTTTTAAAAACTTGTCGTGGTCACAATGTAGAGAATACCTTACAGGGGAGTAAGGGTGATGCTGGGAGATGAGTTATGAGACTGTTGAGAAGTCCAGGTGGGAGATTCTGGTATATGAACTGAGATGGTAGCAAGAGGCCTGAGGAAAAGTAAGCAGATGGATTTATGTGCTCTTTAGGGAGAAGAATGGAGGAAATGTGATGACAGGTTGGATGTGATAGATAGGAGGTGAGGAAGAAGGCTAGGGTGGTCCATGGGGCTTTTATTTGAATAGTAAGTTATATAGTGCTAACATGTGCTGAGACAGGAAATAACTGCTGGAAGAAAAATCAGGTTCCAGGAGACATGGAGTCAAGGTAATGAGTTCAGTCACAAATAAATGGTAGTTGAAGCCATGGCAGAGGAGAGATCTCCCAGAGATAGAATGAATATACATTCTAGGTTGCCCAGGACACTTCTGGTTTATGTATGCTGTTCCAATATTCTGCTCAGTTTCACATTTGTTCCAGATGTTTTGGTTTTTTTTTTTTTTTTATTAGTTGGAGGCTAATTACTTCACAACATTTCAATGGGTTTTGATGTTTTGTTTTTTAACAAACTGTTTTAATTATTGCATTAAAATGGACAGTGATGAGCTAGATAGACTTCTGTATCATATGCTTCATTTCTGCCATGGTTTGATTAGATTCTTTTAAATTTTTATTTTACATTGGAGTATAGTTGATCACTAACATTGTGTTAGTTTCAGGTGTATAGCAAAGTGATTCAGTTATACATGTATCTATTCTTTCTCAAATTCTTTTCACATTTAGTTTATTAAAGAATATTGAGCAGAGTTCCCTATGCTATACAGTAGGCCCTTAGTGATTACCTATTTTATATTTATAGTAATGTGTATATGTCAACCCCAAACTCCCATTTTATCCCACCCCCTCCCCCACCTTTCCCCTTTGGTAACCCTAAGTTTGTTTTCTACGTCTGTGAGTCTGTTTCTGGTTTACATATATTTCACATGTAAGTGATATCATAGGATTTTTGCCATTCTCTATCCAACTTGCTTCACTTAGTATGATGGTCTCTAGTTCCATCCTTGTTGTTATAAGTGGCATTATTTCATTCTTTGGTCTGATTAGTTATTGAGAAGACATTTTGCACAGAATCCTGTGTTGGTTCCTTTTTGTATCCCCTCTTACATGTTAGATTTCCTCAGAGCCCAGCCACCGGACTTTTTTATTTTTTTTACACTGACTCCCTTGGAGATCTCATCCAGACTGACATCCATAAATACCTTAGACTGATAACTTACTTGTTTCTATCTTCAGCCCAGATATGAATTCTGGTTTCACATATCCACCCATCTACTTGACATCTTTTCTTGGATGAATCATAGGTTTCTCAAACTAAGATCTATAAGACTGAGTTTCTGACCTTTCCCCCAAAACTGTTCCTGTCATCCACATTTTAGTGAATGTCAATTCCATGTTTTCTAGTTGCTCAGCCCCCAAATCTTTTAATCGTCCTTGACTCCCCTCTTCCTTTCTCATGCCACATCCAGTTCATCAGTAAAGAAACTCATAACTTCTCACCCCCTCTGCATCTATTAATCTGGCATAAACCACCTTTACCTTTGTCTATATTATTTCAATAGCCTTCTACTAGGTCTCCTTTCTTCCACCTTGCCTTCCTACAGTCTGTATTAGCACCAACATCCTCTTAAAATATTTACCAGATCATGACATTTCTCTGCTCAAAACTAGCTATGGCTTCTGTATACTAAGATGGCTACATATCTAATAGAATGGCTAAAGTAATTTCTTAACCTGACTACTTACTAAATGACTACTTACTAAATGACTACTTACTAAACACTGATGAGGAAGAGGAGCAACTAGTCATCTTATACTTTGTCACTGAGAACACAGACTAGTTCAGACATTCTAGAAATCGGTTTGGTAGTTCCTAGAAAGCTAAGTGCACCCTTTTAATATTACCCAGCAATCTTACTTCTAGGGATTTATGCTAGAGAAATGAGAACTTATGTTCATACACACACAAACACACACACACACACACACACACACACACACACACACCCTATACACAAATATTTATTGAATTATTCATAATTGCCAAATATTAAAAACAAATCAAATATCCTTCACTGAGTAAAAGTGTATTCCGTAAAATGGAATGCACTCAGCATTAAAAAAGAAAATGGTGCTGCGATGAACATTGGGGTGCACGTGTCTCTTTCAGATCTGGTTTCCTCAGTGTGTATGCCCAGAAGTGGGATTGCTGGGTCATATGGCAGTTCTATGTCCAGTTTTTTAAGGAATCTCCACACTGTTTTCCATAGCGGCTGTACTAGTTTGCATTCCCACCAACAGTGTAAGAGGGTTCCCTTTTCTCCACACCCTCTCCAGCATTTATTGCTTGTAGACTTTTGGATAGCAGCCATCCTGGCTGGCGTGTAATGGTACCTCATTGTGGTTTTGATTTGCATTTCTCTAATAATGAGTGATGTTGAGCATCTTTTCATGTGTTTGTTAGCCATCTGTATGTCTTCTTTGGAGAAGTGTCTGTATAGTTCTTTGACCCATTTTTTGATTGGGTCATTTATTTTTCTGGAATTGAGCTGCAGGAGTTGCTTGTATATTTTTGAGATTAATCCTTTGTCTGTTTCTTCATTTGCTATTATTTTCTCCCAATCTGAGGGCTGTCTTTTCACCTTACTTATAGTTTCCTTTGTAGTGCAAAAGCTTTTAAGTTTCATTAGGTCCCATTTGTTTAGTTTTGCTTTTATTTCCAATATTCTGGGAGGTGGGTCATAGAGGATCTTGCTTTGATTTATGTCGGAGAGTGTTTTGCCTATGTTCTCCTCTAGGAGTTTTATAGTTTCTGGTCTTACATTTAGATCTTTAATCCATTTTGAGTTTATTTTTGTGTATGGTGTTAGAAAGTGTTCTAGTTTCATTCTTTTACAAGTGGTTGACCAGTTTTCCCATGGAAGCAACCTAGATGCCCATCAGCAGATGAATGGATAAGGAAGCTGTGGTACATATACACCATGGAATATTACTCAGCCATTAAAAAGAATTCATTTGAACCAGTCCTAATGAGATGGATGAAGCTGGAGCCCATTATACAGAGTGAAGTAAGCCAGAAAGATAAAGAACATTACAGCATACTGACACATGTATATGGAATTTAGAAAGGTGATAACGATAACCCTATATGCAGAACAGAAAAAGAGACACAGAAATACAGAACAGACTTTTGAACTTTGTGGGAGAATGTGAGGGTGGGATATTTCAAAAGAACAGCATGTATACTATCTATGGTGAAACAGATCACCAGCCCAGGAGGGATGCACGAGACAAGTGCTCCGGCCTGGTGCACTGGGAAGACCAGGAGGAATCGGGTGGAGAGGGAGGTGGGAGGGGGGATCGGGATTGGGAATACATGTAAATCCATGGCTGATTCATATCAATGTATGACAAAACCCACTGGGAAAAAATAATAATAATAATATATATTATACAAGAAAAAAAATTAAAAAATAAAAAAATAAAAAAAAAGAAAATGGTATATTAATGTATACAACATGCTCCATATAAAGTGAAAGAAATCTGTCCCAATGGTCACCTATTGTAGAGTTCCATATATGTGACATTCTGGAAAAAGGCAAAGCTATCAGGGCAGAAAAAAAATGAGTTGTAGGGGTAGGGGGAAAGTATGACTACAAAGGACAGTGCAAGGGAATTTGGGGGGATGGCAAAACTGGCTTTTTCTAGTAGTGTTTGCACAAGTCTATGCCTGTGTTAAAACTTGTAGAGTTGTACAACAAAGTATTTCACTGTATATAATTTTTTAGTATTTATTTATTTATTTGGCTGCACTGTGTCTTAGTTGCTACATGTGGGATCTTTAGTTTTGGCATGTGGGATCCAGTTCCCTGACCAGGGATTATACCCAGACCCCCTGCATTAGGAGCCCGGAGTCTTAGCCACTGGACCACCAGGGAAGTCCCTGTTTTTTTAAATAAAATAGTGATGATAACCAATAGGATAATCTAAAGGAAATAGCATTTATAAAATATTATTGTCTTTATTATTTACTTGGTCAGCAGGTCTTTCAATTAGTTTCTATATTTTATCACATTTGAAATACATCCTGAGTAAAAATTTTGAAGTTAAAAATTAATGTTAGCATGTTCTCAGTCACCTGAGAACTGTGTACTGCCACTTATTCATTACCTGTGGCTGAGCTGTAATATTTATGACCATGCTGGTGCCAAGTGATCACCTAAGTTGTAGTGTTTAACCTTCAGTGTACAAATAAGCATATCTGATTGCTTTTAAATTGATGTCCTGATGTCAAAATGACATTAACTAGCCCACAACTGCCATTCTTCCTCATGCTAAATTATATCGTGTATTAGAAAGTCAAAACTTACATTGGGCATTTATAATTAAAAGATGTTTTTATCAAATATAATTTTAGTGTCTTTAGTGATTTAATAAATTGTGATTTGATCTGACATTATGCAGTACATTAATTACCACTGATGAATAAGAAAAGAAGAGAAGTGGATATAACTCAAATGATGCATTAAAACCAACCAAAGTCCTCATGACTTCATAGTACACTGTACAAAATGTGTTGGGAGTTAAAATAGAGGAAAGTAGTGGGAAAATTGTCATCACATAGCACATTATAATAAAGCACATGCATGCCAAATTTAATGAATCTGAATTTAATTTGAAATTGAATTTGGTTGTAGAAGGATGTAAGATTTTTAAACGTAGTTTGTTCCTAGCTTTATATTTGTACATAGATATTTAAGTAACATTATCCTAAAAACAATTTGTTATAGCAGGGATTCAGAAGAATTCTTTTCTTCCTAATATGTCAGAGTAAAAATGCTTCATGCTTTGGAAATATAAGTCCTTTTTTCTCCAGTGTTATGAGCCCAGGTGCAAGTAGACAGCCAGATCTGGACTGCCTACTGATGTAAGGATAATACACAGGGAGCGCTTCTCGGGCCACAGCTTCTGTAGAGAAAGGAGCAACGGCTTTGTTTCCTGATCTCCAGGCATCCACAGTCCCTGCTGGGCCAACGCACCACTTTACTGCCTGAGGTCTACTTTCCCTGAAAGTCTACCCAGAACACTAACTGACTAATTTCCCTACTGGCACCGTTAACACCAGCCAACAAAGACCAGAAATTTGAGTCTGTATTATCTTTGTTAGCATCTTCTGAAAAAATCAAGCTGCTTCCTCAAAACTCACAGGATGAGATTTTTAGATTCTTTGATGCAGCTCTTCTCCACTCCCAGCTCTTAGTTTTCCTCACATTCATTCATTCAACACGTATTTATAGAGCACCTACTGTGTTCTAGACACAGTGCTAATGGGATTTCTGAAACTTGCAGTTTCTCCCTTCTTCTAACTGGTTTGCAAACTCTCCTTAGTGACTGTTGGTACCTCCTGGTTGTTTTGCTGTTTCCTCATCTTATGGCTTTTATCGTTGGCTGCCACGTGACTCACCATGTTTGTCTCCTGGTCCCATTGCTCTTTTTTCATATTATTTTTTTATTTATTTGGCTGCACTGAGTATTAATTGTGGCATGTGGGACATTTAGTTGCAGCATGTGAACTCTTAGTTGTGGCATGTGGGATCTAGTTCCCTGACCAGGGATCAAATCTATGCCCCTGCATTGGGAGCACAGAGTCTTAGCCACTGACCACCACGGAAGTTCTTGGTCCCATTGCTCTTGATGAAGCAAGAAGGACCCGCTCACTAACAAGATTTTACCTATTAACTCCCAAAGAGAAGAATCTTAGCATCAGTTCTCTTAAATGACTTATGTTTCAACTATTTCATTATTGTCTAAAACATGTTCCTTTTGCCCATTAAAAAAAACATAATTTTCCTGAGTACTTACTGGAGTACCATTTTAAATGGTACCCAATAATTTCACATCCAAGAATCTTCACTCCAGATCCATATCTGAATCCTTAAATGTAATCTAAGCAGGGCCACTTTAGGACTATATTGTAACTTTAATTACCTGCCCTATTTGGTTATTGCCCCAGAGGGTCAAGAATGATTAGTTCAAGAATCTTTGTTCCTGGGCCAACCAGAAGCCCCAAATGGTTATTACCTTATGTGAGTCTTCTTAAACACTTGTCACTCAATACACTTTGTATAATAGGAGATAATTTATAGAAGCATAAAAAGAACATCTGAGTTACAATCAAACTGTTCAATTTGTATCTGCTCAACTTTCACATGACTATTGTTTCTTAACCTCCTTTACACTTTCTAACCTCAAAAAATGCTTCACAAACAAAGCATTTGGATGCTTAAAATATCCAGCATGATTTCTTTACAGAAAATACAAGTCAACCAATCAATTGAAGTAGCCACCTGTAAAAGGTAGCCAGGAGGCAATGTTAGGAACTTTTTACATACCTTTCTACTTTCCCTTTGGAGGTTGAAAGCACTTTTTTCTCTCATTTCTATTTTATTGAAGTTGGAAATCAACTGTTTCAATCTACTGAAAATTAATGATGCCATTTCTAGTGGCTTTTTTTGTAGTAATGTTTGCATTCTCCAAAAAGAAGGGGGAAAAACAGGGAATATGTGTCTTAGACATAATATACATATATACAGACAATTGCAACATCCTATGAAATGCCACAGGGGCTTTCCAGGTGGCGCTAGTGGTAAAGAACCTGCCTGCCAATGCAGAAGACATAAGAGATGCAGGTTCGATCCCTGGGTCAGGAAGATCCCCTGGAGGAGGGCATGGCATTCCACTCCAGTATTCTTGCCTGGAGAATCCCATGGACAGAGGAGCCTGGTGGGCTACAGTCCATAGGGTCACAGAGAGTCGAACACAGCTGAAGCAACTTTGCACACATACATGCATTAAATGCAATATGATGGGTATCACCTAAAATTTCTGTATCTTTTCTAAGTTACTAAATGCTACTTTTTCAACTAGAGGAGAAACTGTTTCTCTGTCAGTACCTTCTCCTTTCATATCCCACCCCAAAAAGGAAAAAATAGCATCTGTGTAGAGGCTCAGGACAAGAAATCTATTACTCCAATAACTGGGTTCACAGGTCTCCCTAGCTGACTTTTCAAACCCTCTGTCATCAGTCTGACTGCAGTTTTAGTGTATTTTGGCCCATTCCACTGGCTTCAGCTCAGCTCATGCTGACACATACAGAGAGGGCTGAATTCAATATTGGGGTAGACAATTTACGAGCACTTATAATCGTACACCACCCACACGCAATTAAACCTGAAAAGAAACGATGGATATCCTCTACAGCAATGTGAAAATCCCCGCCCTCCCCGCACCTCACTTTTTCCAGATTACCTTTTCCAAGGCCTGAGTGCTCACAGCCTTGAGCCAGGAAATGGCAGGCTGTTTTTCATAGCCTCAAGCATTCCTTTGATTTCAGTTCTCCTGTGTGGGCAAGATTTTTCCCCTATGGTCATTCTCCTCCTACCCCATATCACAGTGAGTACACCAAAAACAAATTACAAAGAGCTGAAAAACCCTGACCATGCACCAGCCACCCTGACACTGAAACAAGACAACTGAGTTAGCAGTCACGTTTTAAAATTTGCCCTTGCACTGGAAAAAAACAACAACAATATAAGGAGGAAATGCTATTGCAGAGACCTACAGGGAACAAGGTATATCTGGAATAAATGACTTTGCTTTCCATCTCTTACTTTGTTGTTTTAGGTTTCTTCCAATTTCCATTTTACAAAATGGGTCTGTTGACATGCCACCTAGCTGTCCATCAACAGGACTCCCAGTAGGCTGATTGTAGCATCATGATGTGGAGAAGGCAGTGGCAACCCATTCCAGTACTCTTGCCTGGAAAATCCCATGGACGGAGGAGCCGGACAGGCTGCAGTCCATGGGGTCACAAAGAGTCAGACATGACTGAGCAACTTCACTTTCACTTTTCACTTTCATGCATTGGAGAAGGAAATGGCAACCCACTCCAGTGTTCTTGTCTGGAGAATCCCAGGGACAGGGGAGCCTGGTGGGCTCCTGTCTATGGGGTGGCACAGAGTCGGACACGGCTGAAGCAACTTAGCAGCAGCAGCAGCAGCAGCCCAAGGAAGAGAAGCTATCTTTGAATCGTCTCTGCTCTCAGCAGATGTGCATAGAACCATGGATAAGCTGGTCTTGATAAATGTGGGTTGTGAGGTGGGTGAGGGTGGAGAAGGAGGAATTCCCTAGCCTAAACAGAAGAGCACAGCCTTGGGTGTTGTGCTAGCCAGACCCTGGTGAGATAGTGATGGCTCACTCAAGTGGGTGACCAGAGAGTTTCATGAAAGGGCTATTTTCTTTACACTTCTATTTATTTATTAATTTATTTTTGGCTGCACTGGGTCTTCATTGCTGCACATGGGCTTTTCTCTAATTGTGCCAAGTGGGGGCCACTCTTCTTTGTGATGCACAGGCTTCTCATTCCAGAGAACGAGTTCACAGTTCACAGGTTCACAGTTGTGGTGCACAGGCATGTGGGATCCTCCCAGACCACGGATTGAACCCACATTCCCTGCATTGGCAGGCAGATTCTTAACCCCTGGATCACCAGGGAAGTCCAGAAGGGCTATCTTTAAAGAGAGGGCAAATTAAGGGAAACCAACAAGGGATGATGTTGGGAGCCTTTAACTTAGAGACTGAAGACATAAAGAGTGGAGGGCTTGCTGAGATCTGACAGTACTTGGAACTATGGGGAAGGACTACCCAAGAGGCTCCCTGGCCTGAGCAAGTAGAAAGTGGCCACTGCCAAACCACAGCCCAGGCAGGAGGGGTTCAGGGAAGGCAGGCTTGGTCTTTCGGTCCCCCGGCTCTCTCCTCTGCCATCACCACTGCAACTAAAAGTCACGGGGCTAGGGAGCCTGACTGAAAGAGTTTATGGATAAAACTCTGGGTAGTAAAGGGTGGAAGGCAGATCTAGAGGGACAGAGAATATCTAACACATGTTTGTGTCTCAGTATCTACTTTTTCCTTTTGTCTGGTTAAAAAACATATGTCCCCAACATAGGAAGCACATAGTTCCTATCAGCGGATATAGCATAGGGAGCTGTTGTGAATTCACTCCCACTTCCATGGGAAACATAACATGTAGGACAACATCAGTCCTCTCCATATAACATAACCATAACACAGGATGAAAAACATGGAGTGAGGGAGAATGGCCCAAAGCATGGCTTCTAGTGTCCCTGCTGTTGTTCTTGATCTCAGGCCAAATCAGATACCCACAGCTTCCTCCTCCTACCCTTTCCCCACACCTCTTACCCTCTATAAGTTCCCTAGCTGGAGAAAGCCTTTAGCTGGAGGTGAGGATCGAACCTTATTTATCCAAAATCTGATTCTATGATTGCCTTATGTTTATTGGGATGCTGCAATTTCCCATAGGTTAGGGTAATAGAAAAAACTAAGAGGAGCTCCAGTAAATTCTCTGGGCTGCAGGCATGGCCCTCATCCCTCCCATCAGGTATCAGCAACCCACATTTTCCTTTATGAGCAAGTTCAAATACCCAGGCCAGTAGAGTGATCCCATCTTTGCCTGGTGGTTTAGCAGCATGTGGAGACAGTCTGTCCTGATTTCCAACTGAGTGGAATCATGATGGTCCCCTCTCATAGACAGTCTTCCCTTGGGCACTAGAATCTCCAAAACCACCAATCCCAAGACTGTGGAGACATGAATCAAAAATTCTTTAAGTGCATTATTAGGTGTAAGAGTGAGAAGAACCTCTTCTACCTTGACACCTTGATTCCCAGGTCCATGAATTCTGTCAGGAGAGATGTCAGGGAGATGGCAGTATTATTTTGACCTCTAGTTTTAGGTTATTTACCCTAACCACACCATTCCCAGTCTCCTGTAATTGCAAGGGAGTCTGTAGTAGTTCATTCCACAAGTATATGAAAGATGGGGTAGTGAATTTAGTGGATAAGAACCCATTTTCATACTTTATTTGCATTAAGTGAGTTATACAATGGATAAAATAAGGCATCCTATAAGTCTAGGAATGGTGGTGCTGGCAGGAGAATGGGGGCAAGGAAGAAAATACCTTTTTAGAATATATAGGTAATCTTTGGAGGAAAAACAGCTGCTTCTTCCATGATGGAAGGGCTCCTACAATATGGTAATAAGTTGGCCCCTCTAAGAAATGGTGCTATCTCAGAAGCTCAGCATTGATCTCTGCCATTAGAGATATTGAGATATAGACATGAGATGCTGAACAGTGGTGGTAGCTAGGTCAGTCTTGATGAGGGAGATCACAATCATGAGCCTCAATTTCTGCTGCCATAGCAGATTTGCTTAAAGGGCCCATTAAAAAAGCACCTGGAGTTGTATTCTGACTGATAGCCACAGGGTGAGTTCATAGTGTCCACCTGATTACCAAGAGTCTCTCCACAACATAATGCTTGCTGGTGAGCATTTACATGGTGAAAGAATATTCTGTACCATTATGAAAAATCTGTCCTTGTATAGTTCCCCTTGTCACCAGAATTCATATTATGTTCTTCTAAAGTGTCAGACCAGCTGGTTAAGTCTTCAGTCACTTCCCAGGTAGATATAGATACAAACCTTGAGCCATCTTATGATGGCCTAAGTAAACAAATATATTGCTTAATGTTCTCCTGATTGGAATAATTTCCCTTCACCATGGTCTTTCAGAGCCACCCTGACTGGGACTAAAATGCAGTGGCCATGCATCTGGCTTGTTCCCACATATCACAAAGTCAAGCCCAGGTCACATGGTTATAAGGAACTTCACTCAAGGCGTAGATATGAATTGAGATAGAAGGGGCAATGCACCAGAAGTGGGTATTAAAAGAGTGAGCAGCTTGTTCATGTTGAAGCCTAACTCTTATATGTCATTTCAAGTTGCTGGGTTGCTGTTGTACATTCCCAATTTTGCAGATGGTGGGTCAGATTACACCCAGTTCGTTAGGAGCAGCTCAGGTCACATGGTCACTTGATTTCCCATAGTCAGTATAATGTTTGAATGGTGACCCTTCAAAAATATATGTCTCCTAGTACCTGTGAAGATGAACTTATTTCACATTTTTTGAAATGTGTCTGAAAAAAGTGCTTTTTGCAGATGGAATTTAGCTAAGGATTTTGAAATGAGATCAACCTGAGTTACTGATGCATGCATGCTAAGTCACTTCAGCTCTGTCCAACTCTTTTGTGACTCCATGGTCTGTATCCTACCAGGCTCCTCTGTCCATGGGATTTCCCAGGCAAGAGTACTGAAGTGGGTTGCCATTTCCTTCTCTAAGGGATCGTCCTGATCCAGGGATTAAACCTGCATCTTTTGTGTCTCCTGCATTGGCGGGCCGGTCTTTTACCATTTGTGCCACCTGGGGTGTGCCCTAAATCCAGCAAAAAGTGGTGTTCTTAGAGGCAGGAGAGGAGGAGACACAGAGGAGAAGCCCATGCAAAGATAGAGGGAGAGATTCGAGTGATGCAATTACAAGCCAAGGAGCTTCTGAAACAACAGAAGCTGGGCTAGGAAAGGAAGGATTCTCTTCCAGAGCCTTTAGAGCAGGGATCCCCAGCCTCCAGGATCGAATGCCTGGTGATCTGAGGTGGAGCTGATGTTAATAATAATAGAAATAAAGTGCACAATAAATGTATTAATAATGTGCTTAAATCATCCCCAAACTGCTTCCCTGCCCCCAGTCTGTGGAAAAATCATCTTCCGCAAAACTGGGCCTTGGTGCCAAACGGTTGGAAACCACTGAAGGAACCATGGCCCTACTGACACCTTACTTCAGATGTCTAGCCTCCAGAATGGTGAGAGAGCAAATTTCTGTTGTTTTAAGGCACCAAGTTTGTGACCATTTGTTACAAGAGCCACAGAAAACTGACATGGTTGGGCATTTAGTTTCTACAAGTGCCTGTAGCAAGGCAGAAGCTATTTAAAGGGTTAGGTTATCTGCAGAAGGGGTCATGGTTATACTCCAGCACACTTGTCTGTACTGATTCTGCTCATGGGCCTTGATATGACCAGAGGGGGGCCCCAGTCATCTTGGGTTGCCCCAGATGAAGCTGGGATGGGCAACGTGATGAAAGATCAGGGGAACTGGGACATTTCAGTTCTCAATCTTCTCTGTATCTGCTTCAGATAGTCCTCATTTATATCTCAGGAATCCCTCTTTTTCCACTTATGCCTTATAGAAAAACAAGCAGTGCTGCATGTTTACTGATGAAGCAACTTGTCTCTCAGTGAATAAGCAATTTGCCCAATGCCAGGTAGGTGCTTCCTGCCAAAGCTGAGAGTCACGCCCAGGTAGACTTGAATCCTCAGCATGTGCACCTTCTCTTCCACCAGGGTTGCAAGTTCCTAGAAATCTATGTAATGGAGGAAAGGTGGATGGAGATAGTATACATGTTTAGCCACAGATGACTTTCAGTCATATTTGCCCTGCAGCTATAGTCAATAAAAGATTCTTTAAAAGCTGTCCTGAGTTAGATCTATTTGCCCTACAGCTACAGAGGGCAAAAGAGTCTCTAAACACTTCCAAAGAAGTTATTCAATTTTTCACCTATGCCCTGAGTTGGGCTTTCAAGGCTAATGATATTTCGTTCTTTTCTCTCTTTATGCCATCTATCTCGATTTTTAGGTAGTCAGCCCATGGTACACTCTGTATAATCTGAATCATCTGACAAAACACCTCATACCACACTGACACATTTCTGCCATCCACCTGCACACCACCTCGTGTGACAGCTGTTGATAATTTGAGTAACTGTAATTCTACCACATACTAAGATATCCATGTCACCTTGGCAAAGGGATTCTCTGTGCCCTCATCAAATATGTGAGCAACCTGATCACAGAATCCCATTTTGAGGTTCTGTTTTCAGAAACAAATCCTGGTTTCATTTACTGGATCAGCCAGGTTCCCAACAGCAAACAGATGATAGAGTCAAAAGGAATAATTAAAGAGAATTAAATGAAGAGGCATTTCCAAAAGAGGGGGCAAGGTTATGTTAACCCAACAAGAAATGGTAAAGTACCTGGCTAGTAAGAGTAGAATGCTATTAACCACCCTTAGGTTCACAGGTACCAGGGGAGGAACTGTTTGCTGGAATGTGCAGAAAATGGAATATGTAGCGAAGGCTGTCCAGCAGGAGCTGTGGCTTCAGTATAGGGATGCAGTCACTGCAAAGCAGCTGGGACAGGAAAGCAGCCAGGGAGCTAAGTCCCTGACACTTTCTTTCCTCATACCTTGCAGTCTCCTGCCGATTCCTCCCACTGGACAAACCCAATCAGAAGCCAGAAGTATGACTTCTGAATTGGTAGTGTGTTACTGCCTGGCTTAGGGAGCCAAAAAAATCTCTACAGCAACAATCAGTAAGTCATCCCCTGGTCTGACTTATTTTTCAGTTGTGATGAGTAAGGTATGGTGGAACCAGAGCATCTGGCCCTCCAACTCCCGGTTATTCCCTCTGTGATCACTGAACGGAAGAAAGGAAACGTCATGCCCCATCAAGAGTCTAAGTATTTGTGCACCGTTCCACTATTAAACTGACTTCCTGGAGCTGGAATGTGCATGGGCTTAAGAGTCAAATACAAGGATACCTGACTCTCAGCTCTGACATTTACAACCTGCATGACAATGGGCAAGTTAGTTACCTCGAACATCAGTTGCTCTCTCTACATAATTTGGAATAATATCCACCCTAACAAGTGTTGCAAAGAGTAAATGAAATAATGGAAAGTTCTTAATAGGACTTTTCACACATGGCAAATACTCTTTAAGTGTTCTTTTCCATATTGACCTTTTTCTTGTGCAGCTGCAACCATCGTGTAAAACATATTAGTAGCTCATTTTATGAGCAAACACATTCCAATCAGCTTATAAAACAAAAACCTTTAGAACACAACTTATTTTTAAGTTGAGGAAGGCCTATATTTAGGCAAAATTGTGAAGGAATGATTGATAATCCTGTTTTCAGAAATGATAGAATCACTCTAACTGGGATAAAGCAAGTTTACTTTATAAGAAATAGACAATTATATGAGGAAAGCTACTTAACAAAGAGAAATAACCTCAAATCTATACACATACCTTAAGGAAAATGCTCTGGAAGGTTATCTACAAGCTCGTAACACTGGTTAATTCCAGAGACCAGAGTGGGATTGAAGGATTGTGAGAAATGGAAACAGTCTCTCACTTCTTTCTCTGTATGGTTCTATATTGCTTAAATATTTTACAGTGAACATACATGCTCGTTCTGCCTAACTTTTAAAACACTTAAGCACACACTGAACCTCCAATTATTTATTATATCAAGTAAAGATATAAAAAAATCACCATCCACTGTTACTTTTACTTCATAAACCAAAGCACAGTTTAACACACCAAAAAAGTAAGAGAGACATAATTCAAGATAAAGAACAGTTCTTCCTAAAAAAGGACAGTGAGCAGTACATACACACACACACTCTCTCTCTTACAAATGTATGCAAAATTATTTGACAAAGATTCACAGCAGATTTTGAGCCAGAGTGCCCAATGAACTTTGAATTTTCTTCATCTCTAAGATTGTGAATACTTTTCATCTCTAAGATTGTGAATACTTTTTAATTTTTCTAAATTTTACTTAATATTTTTATTTTCCAATTAGAAAATATGCTCTTATTTTTAAAAAACTGATGTATATTAAGTAGAAAATGAAACTCACCTCAAGCCCCTCCCCCAAGTGAACCATAATTAAAGTGTAGTATATCATCTTCTACCCTATTTTCTATGAAGATATAAACATACTTATATTGGAATAGCTTATTTTAAAGGAAAAGAGCTTATTCAAGCTTTCTATCAATTTGCAGAGTAGAGAGATACTGATATGTATGTTGTAATGAGCAGTTGAAATGGATGTTGATAATCTTTAGGGAAAATATTTTTGGGGCTCAATTAAGGAGACTGGCTGTTTGCAAAATGTTCTTCATAGTTGGACAGGAGGCTTGACTTGAAAACCTTTTTGATTTCAGCAGGCAGTTCATGCCTATGTGTTACATGTAAGATCTCAGGGTCTTTTCTCAGGATAAAGATCTGTCAAAGCAGAAGTTAAAAGCTAAGGAATGTCCAGAGACAGAAGATCAGGGGAATATTTGGAACAGAACTAGAAAGGTCAGTGACATTACCCCCAAGGCTAGCCAGAGGCAAGGGGAAGAAACCAGGGTCTTGGAGTGGCTACTGGCCCCCATCAGAGAGCCATCTTTGTGGCTGTGTTTGGGGCACAAACATAGTAAATGGAAGTACTTTCCTCTCTGGAGTCTCCCGTCATGTTCTAATTCTCTACAGCACATGTCAGGACTAGAAAGCATCTGAAGGGCAGGACTTCAGAGGTCTTGGGAAAGTGGGAACAGTGGCTCCCAAATTCCAGTGAATGCTAGCCTTTTCCTAGACTTCAGAATGTGACAGCAGCAAAATCCGAATGTTTTCAAACCACCAAGCTAGTGTCCCATATTTGGTCAGAAACACTGGCCATGTTTGCATAAACTATTAAAGGCAAAGTGGAGGCAATTACTCTGAATTGGAATATGAATGATCCATATTAGCTCTCACTATTTATTCATATTTAGCAAATGAACATGTACATTGACTGGGTTGAGATAACCTCAAAGTATATAGTCCATAGACTTTTACCCTTTAAATATCAAAAATATTGTTCGTGCTCAATAAGTGAGAAGGGAGGCAGAAAAAAGAAGTCTTTTAATATGAGTTTGAGCAAGTATATTTTCCTCTCTACAAATGATTTCTTCATCTTCATAAGGAATGGCAAACACTCACATGACGCTGTACCACCACCTTAGATAGGGCAGTCATCATTAGGAGTCAGGATGTAACTCCAACGTCCTCTACTCAGCGCTCCAGGCAACCTCTGTTAGTCAGAGCTGGCCCCATATGTTACACAGGTTTGCCATATTTGAACCAAGCAATCTCTGAGATCTCTCCTAGATCCACCCTACTTTTATTCAATATACTGTTACTCAAGAAAAGCCTGTCAAAAGAGGAAAAACTATATCCTTGAAGCAGTGTCCATATCAATATGTTTAATCAAAGGGCATGATTAACAAAGAAAGGGAGCTAATTTTGCCTTTCCTGTGGTCTTACTGTCTCTAGTCCCCTACCTTCTCAGCTGTCTTAGCCCCTGAAAGTTCTCTCTTCTCTGCCGACTTGTATTATTAAGTGAATTCTGCAGAGAATGCATCCTCTCCCTCCATTCTTGTTCACAGGTGGTCTATAACCTCCCCAGATATGCTTAACCAACTACAGAGGTTCATAAGCTTTGAGCTTTGAGGCTGGGAAGTGATAGACCTACAGAAGGGGTGATGTAGACTTCAGTTGACATCAGCGTCAGCACCCTCCCAAAGAGAATGGGGTGGGTGGGAGTCACCATATCGAAACCATCACTGATCATAGGAATACCCAAGGCTTCCTGTAAGCCACAGGGCAGCAAGCTGCATTTCCCTATGTGTGTTCCTTGAACTCTGGATGTTAATTAGTTGCTCAAACAAGTACCTCGCTTCCATGTGAAACTGCATTAAACAACATTAAGATTTCTTTACAAGTCCTGTACAATGCTTTTCACACTAGTATGTATTTTGAATCATGAAGAGGAGGGTTAGATTGTGCCCCATTTCTCAAATGTATTGGACTCCCGTGCCTTTTTATCAAGGCCTAACTTGTGAGACTAGGGTTCCACAGGACACACATTGGGAAACAAAGTCCTAGCACTCTAAAGGAAGCTTACTCATTTTATACCGATAAGAAATGTTTTAATTAGTCTTCCCCAGAAGGTTTATAGGCAGAGCTGGGACAAGCATCCAGGTAGTTGAAAGGTAGGCTTTGATCTCTTAATGCAATAAGCCCTGAAGACAGTTCCTAAAAATTAGGCAAGAGGTTAGTTCTAGCACATATGTGAAAAAGAGCTTCCTTTTCTTCTGCAGGTCTTGCTCTGTGATGTTTAGCAGTGAATACGAATGTTACCCATGGACACTAGAGCTGAAAATCACCTGGAGGACACCTGCCCTTGTGCCTTCATTTCACAGGTAAGGAAACCATGGCTCAAAGAGAATATACAAGACTTACCCAGTATCACATAATAGAGTTCAGGTTAGAAATAAGTCTGCTGATGCCTAGTTTCCAGTATAGAACCCAACATACTGCTGCCACTAACTGCTGAACTATCCAACACAGAAAAGATGGTTTCTTGAAGTCAAGGTAAGCCCTGTGCCAGTGAAACCTTACACAAATTACATATAAGTTTCGTGTGTGTGTGTGTGTGTAGATAAATAGTTAGAAATAGATCACTATTTTAACTCCTGAAGGGGCTGAGGATAGGAGTTAGGGAAATAATGGAGAGTATATGTTATAAACAACTAACAAGTACCCTAAAACGTCTTCTATAGAAGTGAAAGGAAAAATCTCAGTCAAGATGCTCAGAAGAAAATCTGACTCGTCTGTCACTCTCACTAGTCAGTGGTTCTCCATCCTGGCTGCATGTACTGAATCCCCTAGAGATTTTTTCAAAAAAACACCCACGCTTAGGGCATGGCCCAGACACTGGCAGCTTTTGACAACCTCACAGGTGATTTCACTGGGGAGCTAGAGGTGAGAAATACTCACTAAACACAGGGAATCCAAGGCAAATTCTCTTCACTGCTACATCATCCAGCCTCGGAGTCTACTGGTGGAATGTCCAGCAGAGAGGTTTTCCAGACGTTCTTTCACAGCTGAGGCTTGCTCACAGCCTCACCCTGAACCTGGAGCTGGAGCCAATAACTCTCAACTTCCTCCTAGGTTTCTAGCTACCCCAGACTGCCTTATTGGCTTCTGTATCCCTCTTACCATTTGTTGTCAATCCAAAAACCTGGGGAAGCTAAAGTGAAATCCTTCTATGTGTTTATGTGGCAACAAGCTTGGAGTCTATGCTGAAAAAATGTCCTTGGCCTTTGACAAATCCGCCGTGGAGGTGCCTCTGTCTGTTTTTAAATAGGCCATAAAAGAGTTGGGAAACCAGTGCCCGCCAACAGGAGCCAATCTGCTGAATCAGCCCATAGGAGCAGAGGGAGACTGGGGTGACTCAAACGCAAGGGTGTTTCTGACATTTTTTTGGTATCATTTAGCTTCAGAGGAATGCAGACCTTTTAAGGGAGGTGTTTGGTTTTGACTGTAGAGAATAGGTCAAATGGAGATTGATTTGTAAGACTGATATTTTCATTTTTCTGGAATACTTGAACTACAATGATGAAGCCTGGTGTATGGAAAGGAATCAATGGTTTATGACGTTCATTTAAAGAAAATTTCTCATTATTAAGAGACTAATATGTTATCTACCTTAAAAAGTCCTGGAGGAGAGCTTAGGGCTAGATCTTTGAGACCTCAGAGAGGTGTCTAAAAAGCAAAGAAAAACATAGCCTCATTTTTACATGTAAAGAGAAGAGACATATAATCTTTCTGAAAGTAACATAAATGCAAATTTAGAAGACTCATCTATACTATGATCAAAAGAAGCAGAGTGATGAACTGTAGTAAAAAATCAGTAATAATTAAGAGTAGTAAGGATGTGAGAAGACAACCCTACAATGGGAACAGATGAAAAATGTAAAATTATTTCTTACCATGGATTCTGCCCACAAGTGGAGGCTTGCTATGTTTCAGTTCAGTTCAGTCACTCAATCATGTCCGACTCTTTGAAACCCCATGAATCACAGCACTCCAGGCCTCCCTGTCCATCACCAACTCCCAGAGTTTACTCAAACTCATGTCCATCGAGTTGGTGATGCCATCCAGTCATCTCATCCTCTGTCATCCCCTTCTCCTTCTGCCCCCAATCCCTGCCAGCATCAGGGTCTTTCCAATGAGTCAACTCTTCGCATGAGATGGCCAAAGTATTGGAGTTTCATCTTCAGCATCAGTCCTTCCAATGAACACCCAGGACTGGTCTCCTTTAGGATGGACTGGTTGGATCTCCTTGCAGTCCCAGGGACTCTCAAGAGTCTTCTCCAACACCGCAGTTCAAAAGTATCAATTATTCGGCACTCAGCTTTCTTCACAGTCCAACTCTCACATCCATACATGACCACTGGAAAAACCATAGCCTTGACTAGATGGACATTTGTTGGCAAAGTAATCTCTGTTTTTAATATGCTATCTAGGTTGGTCATAACTTTCCTTCCAAGGAGTAAGTGTCTTTTAATTTCATGGCTGCAATCACCATCTGTATGTTTAGGGAGCTGTAAAAACACAAGCTTTCTGCCCTCAAGTAATCTGCCCTCTAGATAGACACCAGAGAAAGGTATAATGGTAATAGCAAAAAGATATATAAATACCAATAGCAATTTGAAATACAAAGGATATTTCACAATGTAAGTGAAAAGTAGACTCAGAAAGGAAAGATGACAGGACTCCAGACATGGAAGAGGGTCCTTTTGATGAGAGTAAACAGGGAAACATCCACGAAAGTGGGGACTAGGGAGTCAGCCTCAAGTAGGGGATAAGACTCAGGAGGTAGAGAGAGCTCTGGAGGCGGTGGGTGGCAGGAGGGAAGAACTTGCACCAGTCTGTAGCATCTCCCTGTCTCTCACCTGCACAGCTTTAGGACGTGCAAAGAACACACAGAAAGTTGTCGCTTTATCATATTCCTGCTCTGAAAAGCATTAGTGATACTCTTTTTCATTTTCTATTGTAGTTGATTTACAATGTGTTAATTCCAGGTGTATAGCAAAGTGATTATTTATATATATTATTTTCCCTTATAGTTTATTACAAAATACTGGGTATAGTTCCCTGTGATATTCAGTAGATCCTTGTTGTTTATCTCTTTATCTATAGTAAAGTATATATATTAATCCCAAATTCCTGATTTTCCTTCTTTGCCCTGCCTTTCACTTTGGCAGCCATGTTTCCTATGTCTTGGGTCTATTTCTGTTTTGTATACAAGTTGATTTGTATCCTTTTTTTTTTAGATTCCACATGTAAGTGATATCACATGATATTTGTCTTTGTCTCTCTGATTTACTTGACTTAGTAAGTTCATCTCTAGGCTTATCCATGTTGCTGCAAATGACATTCTATTTAATGTCTGAGTAATATTCCACTGTATATATGTACCACATCTTCTTTATCCATTCATCTGTTGGCCAACATTTAGGTTGCTTCCATGTCTTGGTTATTATAAATAGTACTACAATGAATATTGGAGTACATGTATTTTTGAAACATGGTTTTCTCTAGGTATAGGCACAGGAGTGAGATTGCTGGATACACATGGTAGCTCTGTTTTTTAAGGAGCCTCCATACTGTTCTCCATAGTGGCTGTACTGGTTTACATTCGCACCGATATTGTGGGAGGGGCCCCTTTTCTCTACACTCTCCACCATTTATTTTTGTAGACTTTTGATGATGGCCATTCCGACTGATGTGAAGTGATACTTCATTGGAGCTTTTATTTGTATTTCTCTAATAATTGGTGATGTTGAACCTGTTTTCATGTGGCTTTTGGCCATCCGTATGTCTTCTTTGGAGAAAAGTCTACTTAGGTCTTCTGCCTATTTTTTGATTGAGTTGTTTGGTTTTTTGATATTGAGCTGTGTGAGCTGTTTGTATATTTTGGAGAATAATATGTTGTTGGTTGCATCATTTGTGGATATTGCCTCCCATTATGAGGGTTGTCTTTTCATTTTGTTTATGGTTCCCTTAGCTGTGCAAAAGTTTGTAAGTTTAATTAGGTCCCATTTGCTTATTTTTGTTTTTATTTCATTACTCTGAGGATGAATCCAAAAAGATATTGCTGAAATTTATGTTGGAGTGTTCTGCCTTGTTTTCCTGTAGGAGTTTTATAGTATCCAGTCTTAAATTTAGGTCTTTAATCCATTTTTTAAAATTTATTTTTTATTGAATGATAATTGCTTTACAGAATTTTGTTGTTTTCTGTCAAACCTCAATATGAATCAGCCATAAGTATATATATATCCCCTCCCTTTTGAACCTCCCTCCCATCTCTCGCCCCATTCCACCCTTCTAGATTGATACAGAGACCCTGTTTGAGTTTCCTGAGCTATACAGCAAATTTCCATTGACTATCTGTTTTACATATGGTAATGTAAGTTTCCATGTTACTCTTTCATACATTTCACCCTCTCCTCCCCTCTCCCCATGTCCATAAGTCTATTCTCTATGTCTGTTTCTCCATTGCTGCCCTGTAAATAAATTCTTCAGTACCATTTTGCTAGATTCCGTATACGTGCATTGGAATATGATAATTTTCTTTCTCTTTCTGACTCACTTCATTCTGTATAATAGGTTCTAGGTTTATCCAGCTCATCAGAACTGACTCAAATGCGATCCTTTTTATGGTTGAGTAATAACCCATTGTGTATATGTGCCACAACTTCTTTATCCATTCATCTGTCGATGAGCATCTAGGCTGCTTCCATGTTCTAGCTATTGTAAATACTGCTGCAATGAACAATGGGATACATATGTCTTTTTCAATTTTGGTTTCCTCAGGGTATATGCCTAGGAGTGGGATTGTTGGGTTATATGGTGGCTTTATTCCTAGTTTTTTAAGGAATCTCCATACCATCTTCCATAGTGGCTGTATCATTTTACATTCCCACCAACGGTGCAAGAGCATTCCCTTTTCTCCACACCCTCTCCAGCATTTATTGTTTGTAGACTTTTTAATGATGGCCATTCTGACTGGTGTGAGGTGATATTTCATTGTGGTTTTGATTTGCATTTCCCCAATAATGAGTAATGCTGAGCATCTTTTCTTGTGTTTGTTAGCCATCTGTATGTCTTCTTTGGAGAAATGTCTGTTTAAGTCTTTTTCCCACTTTTTGATTGGGTTGTTTGTTTTTCTGGCATTGAGTTGTATGAGCTGCTTGTATGTTTTGGAAATTAATCCTTTGTGAGTTGTTTCATTTGCTATTTTCTCCCATTCTGAGGGTTGTCTTTTCACCTTGCTTAGTTTCCTTTGCTCTGAAAAAACTTTTAAGTTTAGTCAGGTCCCACTTGTTTACTTTTGTTTTTATTTCCTTTACTCTAGGAGGTGGGTCATAGAGGATCTTGCTTTGATTTATGTCATTGAGTGTTTTACCTATGTTTTCCTCTAAGAGTTTTATAGTTTCTGGTCTTATATTTAGGTCTTTAATTCATTTTGAGTTTATCTTTATATATGGTATTAAGAAGTGTTCCAATTTCATTGTTTTACATATAGCTGTCCAGTATTCCCAGCACCATTTATTGAAGAGGCTGTCTTTGCCCTATTGTATAGTCTTGCCTCCTTTGTCAAAAATAAGGTACCCATAGGTGCATGGGTTTACTTCTGGGCTTTCTATCTTGTTCCATTGGTCTATATTTATGTTTTTGTGCCAGTACCATAGTGTCTTGATGACTGTGGCTTCGTGGTATAATCTGAAGTCAGGAAGGTTGATTCCTCCAGCTTCATTCTTCTTTCTCAGGACTGCTTTGGCTACTTGGGGTCTTTTTTTTCCCCATATAAATTATGAAATTTTTTGTTCTAGTTCTGTGGAAAATGCCATTGGTAATTTGATAGGGATTGCATTGAATCTGTAGATTGCATTTGGTAGTATAGTCATTTTCACAATATTGATTCTTCCTACCCTGGCACATGGAATATCTCTCCATCTGTTTTTGTTGTCTTTGATTTCTTTCATTAGTGTCTTACAATTTTCTGTGTACAGTTCTTTTGTCTCCTTAGGTAAGTTTATTCCTAGATATTTAATTGTTTTTGTTGCAATAGTGAGTGGTATTGATTCCTTAATTTCTCTTTCTGATTTTTCAATGTTAGTATATAGAAATGCAAGTGATTTATGTGTGTTGATTGTGTATCCTGCAACTTTGCTAAATTCACTGATTAGCTCTAGTAATTTTCTGATACCATCTTTAGGGTTTTCTATGTACACTATCATATCATCTACAAACAGTGAGAGCTTTACTTCTTTTCCAATCTGGATTCCTTTTATTTCTTTTCCTTCTCTAATTGCTATAGCTAGGGCGTTCAGAACTGTGTTGAATAATAGTGGTGAAAGTGGACACCCTTGTCTTGTTCCTGATCATAGGGGGAATGCTTTCAGTTTTTCTCCCTTGAGAATGTTTGCTGTGGGCTTATCATATATGGCCTTTACTATGTTGAGTAAGTACCTTCTATGCCCATTTTTTGAAGAGTTTTAATCATAAATGAGTGCTAAATTTTGTCAAAGGCTTTTTCTGCATCTATTGAGATGATCTTATGGCTTTTATCTTTCAATTTGTTAATCTAGTGTATCACATTGATTGATTTATGTATATTGAAGAATCCTTGCATTCCTGGAATAAACCCAACTTGATCATGATGTATGAGCTTTTTGACATGTTGCTGAATTCTGTTTGCTAAAATTTTGTTGGGGTTTTTTGCATCTATGTTCATCAGTTATATTGGCCTGTAGTTTTCTTTTTTTTTGTATTGTCTTTGTCTGGTTTTGATATAGGGGTGATGTGTTGAAGGAAGTGTTCCTTCCTCTGCAATTTTCTGAAAGAGTTTTAGAAGGATAGGCATTAGCTCTTCTCTAAATGTTTGATAGAATTCTCCTGTGAAGCCATCTGGTTCTGAGTTTTTGTTTTGGGGGAGATTTTTTATCACAGCTTCCATTTCAGTGCTTGTAATTGGGTTGTTCATATTTCTAATTCTTCCTGGTTCAGTCTTGGAAGATTGAACTTTTCTAAGAATCTGTCCATTTCCTCCAGGTCATCCATTTTATTGCCGTATAGTTGTTCATAACGGTCTCTTATAATCCTTTGTATTTCTACACTGTCTGTTGTAACCTCTCCTTTTTCTTTTCTAATTTTGTTGATTTGATTATTCTCTCTTTTTTTTCTTGATGAGTCTGGCTAAAGGCTTGTCAATTTTGTTTATCTTCTCAAAGAACCAGCTTTTAGTTTTATTCATCTTTACTGTTGTTTCTTTCATTTATTTTTCATTTATTTCTGCTCAGATCTTTGTGATTTCTTTCCTTCTACTAATTTTGGAGGGTCTTTTCCTTCTTTTTCCAGTTATTTTAGGTGTAAAGTTAGGTTGTCTATTCAATGTTTTTCTTGTTTCTTGAGGTAGGATTGTATTGCTATAAACTTCCCTCTTAGAACTGCTTTTGTTGCATCCCATAGATTTTGAGTTGTCATTTTTCATTGTCATTTGTTTCTAGAAATTTTTTGATTTCCCTTTTGATTTCTTCGGCAACCTGTTGATTATTTAGAAACATGTTGTTTAGTCTCCATGTGTTTGTGTTTCTTACAGTTTTTTCTTGTATTTGATATCTAGTCTCATAGCATTGTGGTCAGAGAAGATGCTTGACACAATTTTGATTTTCTTAAATTTACTGAGGTTTGATTTATGACCCAAGATGTGGTCTATCCTGGAGAATGTTCATGTGCACTTGAGAAGAAGGTGTATTCTTCTGCATTTGGATGGAATGTCCTGAAGATATCAATGAGATCTGTCTCATTTAATGCATCATTTAAGACTTTCCTTATTAATTTTCTGTTTTGATGATCTGTCCATTGGTGTGAGTGGGGTGTTAAAGTCTCCTACTATTATTGTGTTACTGTCAATTTATCCTCTTATGTCTGTTAGTGTTTGTCTTATGTGTTGAGGTGATCCTATGTTGGGTGCATAGATATTTACAATTGCTTCATCTTCCTCTTGGATTGATCCCTTGATCATTATGTAGTGTCTTTCCTTATCTCTTGTAATCTTCTTTATTTTAAGGTCTATTTTGTCTGATATGAGGATTGCTACTCCAGCTTTCTTTTGCTTCTCATTTTCATGGAGTGTATTTTTCCATCCTCTCACTTTCACTCTTACATGTGTCTTGAGGTCTGAACTGGGTTTCTTGTAGACAGCATATATATAGGTCTTATTTTTGTATACATTCAGCCAGTCTGTATCTTTTGGTTGGAGCATTTAATCCATTTGCATTTAAAGTAATTATTGATATAGATGTTCCTATTGCCATTTTCCTAATTGTTTTGGGTTGATTTTGTAGATCTTTTTTCTTTTCTTGTATTTCTTGAATATATAAGTCCCTTTAACATTTGTTGTAAAGCTGGTTGGTGGTACTGAATTCTCTTAACTCTTGCTTGTCTGAAAAACTTTTATTTCTCCATCAATTTTGAATGAGATCTTTGCCAGGTACTATAGTCTTGGTTGTAGATTTTTCCCTTTCAATACTCTAAATATATCCTGCCATTCCCTTCTGGCCTGCAGAGTTTCTGCTGAAAAATCAGCTGTTAAGCATATGGGGTTTCCCTTGTATGTTACTTGTTGCTTTCCCTTGCTGCTTTTCATATTCTTTCTTTGTGTTTAGTCTTTGTTAGTTTGATTAGTATGTGTCTTGGTGTGTTTCTCCTTGGGTTTATCCTGTATGGGATTCTTTGTGCCTCTTGGACTTGATTGGCTGTTTCTTTTCCATGTTGGAGAAATTTTCAACTATAATCTCTTCAAAAATTTTCTCATACCCTTTCTTTTTCTCTTCTTCTCCTGGGACCCCTTTAATTTCATTGTTGTTGCATTTGATATTGTCCCAGAGGTCTCTGAGACTATCCTCAGTTCTTTTCATTCTTTTTACTTTATTCTGCTCTTCAGAATTTATTTCCACCATTTTATCTTCCAGCTCACTGATTCATTCTTCTGCTTCAGATATTCTGCTATTGATTCCTTCTAGAGTATTTTTAATTTCAGTCATTGTGTTGTTTATCTCTGTATGTTTATTCTTTAATTCTTCTATGTCTTTGTTAATTGATTTTGCATTTTCTCCATTTTGTTTTCAAGGTTTTTTATCATCTTTACTATCATTATTCTGAATTCTTTTTCAGGTAGTTTTCCTATTTCCTCTTCATTTATTTGAATTTCTGTATTTCTAGTTTGTTCCTTCATTTGTGTAGTATTTATCTGCCTTTTCATCATTTTTTTTTAACTTATTGTGTTTGAGGTCTCCTTTTCCCAGACTTCAAGGTTGAATTCTTTCTTCCTTTTGGTTTCTGCCCTCCTAAGGTTGGTCCATTGGTTTGTTTAAGCTTTATATGGGGTGAGATTTGTGCTGAGTTTTTATTCATTTGTTTGTTTTTCCTCTGATGGGCAAGACTGAGTGAGGTGGTAATCCTGTCTTCTGATAATTGGGTTTGTATTTTTGTTTTGTTTGTTGTTTAGGTGAGGCATCCTGCACAGGGTGCTACTGGTGGTTGGGTGATGCATTCTTGTATTCAAGTGGTTTCCTTTGTGTGAGTTCTCACTATTTGATATTCCCTAGGGTTAGCTCTTTGGTAGTCTAGGGTCTTGGAGTCAGTGCTTCCACTCCAAAGGCTCAGGGCTTGACCTCTGGTCAGGAATGAAGATTCTACAAGTGGTTTGTTATGGCATTAAGTGAAATTAAAACAAATATCCAAAAACGAGAAACCAAAGTTGAACCCCAGACAAATGACAGCTATAAAATCAGGCAAATAATAATTAAAATAATGGAATATACACATATACATTTACACCCATGAGCAAAGTGAAAACAGCCCAACAAAAATAAAGTACAGTAGAATGACCTGGGGAACAAAGGAAATCAAAAATTATATTTACCAGTTAACAAAACTAACTAAAACACAAACTGAAAAACAAAACTAAAACAAGGTGTCAAGTGGGTAATAAAGCAATGAAAACAAAACTAGCAAATATGTTGAGCAGAAAGGAAAGAAAGAAAAGAAAGAAAGAATAGATATGTAAAGTTAAATATAGGGTAGATGAAGAAGATTTATATACATTAAAGATTAACTGCAAGGGGAAAAGAATAGCAGGAAAGGCAAACAAAAGAATATATATAGCAAAAATATAATAGGCTTTTTAAAAAGTAAAATTATAAAAAAGAGGGGGGAAAAAAACGGAAGAAGAAAGAAAAAAGGATAAAAAAAGGAAAACTCCACAGAACTGCAAAAACCCAATGTAGAGGCAGAGGTTTATAGTAACAATAAAAAGTGTGACTGAATATACACATATACATATACACCCATAAGCAAAATCAAAACTGTCCAACAAAAATAAAGTACAATAGATTGACCCAGTGAACAAAGGAAACCAAAAATCATGTCTACCAGAAAATAACTAACTAAAGCACAAACAGAAAGCAAAACTAGAGCAAAGAGCCAATTGGGGAATAAAGGAATGAAAATAGAACTAACAAATATGTTGAGAGGAAAAGAAAGAAAGAACAGATATGCAAAGTTAAATAGAGGTAGATAAAGAAGATTTACATACATTAAAGATTAACTGCAAGGGGAAAAGAACAGTAGGAAAAGCAAGGAAAGGAATAAATGTAGAAAAAATAACAATAGATTTAAAAAATTAAAGAAAAAGGAAAACTCCACAAAACTGTAAAAGCCCAACATAGAGGCAGAGGTTTATAACATTAATAAAAAAATGTGACTGAGAAAAAAACAAAGCTCAAAAGCTTAATTAGATTTCATAATGCCAATAACATTGACAACTACAAAAGAGAGGGGAAGGAAAGGGGGAAAAGAATCTCCAGAGCAAGTCAAAACATAAGAATAACAAATATTTTTCTTGAGTCACTGCTGTCCGAGTCCTTTCCCTCGCTGGGAGTCACAGTCCACCTCACCTCCCTAGGATGCCCTCCAACACTGTGCTGATCTCTGGACCTCTTGTGGGGGCAGCTCAGATTCTAATCTGGTCCTACTCCTGTGTGTTCTTGCCTCCAATGTCCACAGCTATCAGAACTAGTGCGTTTTCTTTTGTGGGAGCTCTCAGTGACCTTTTATGTATTCCACAGAGACAGAGTCTGCCTAGTTGATCATGTGGATTTAATCTGCAGCTTGTAGAGCTGGTGGGAAGGTTTTGGGTCTTCTTCCTTCGCCACACTGCCCTTGGGTTTCAATTGTGGTTTTATTTCTACCTCTGCACATGAGTTGTCCACTGGGGTTTGCTCCTGAGGCTGCCCTGGAGGACTTGGGTTTGCCCCTGTGAGGGCCAGGTGTGGAGGTGGTGCAGCTGCTTGGGTCACAGGGGTTCTGGCAGCACCAGGTACTCAGGGGAGTTGGCAGCTAGGGCAGCAGGAAATACAGTGCTCTAGAAGGGTATGGCAACCAGTATTGGCCAATATGCTCCAGTAATCTTACCTGGAGAATCCCACTCCCTGAACAGAGAAGCCCGGTAGGCCACAGTCTACAGGGTCGAAAAGAGTCAGACAATACCGAAGTGACCCTGCATGCATAGACGCAAGACATTTTTTGTCTGTGGCAGCTCTGCCCCAGGGAGAGTTGAGCATGGAGGTGGTGCAGCTGCTTGGCTTGCAGGGACCCTGGCGGCGCCAAGTGTTCAGGGACACAAACTGCCTCTGCCGCGGGAGTTATGGCCCTCTCAGAGTCTTTCTTTCAAGCCTCTTGTAGCTGGTGATCAGAAGGCCTCTTTGGCCAGTCTTTCTCTGTAGCTCCCCCATTCAGGCACTTAGAGGGCTCCCTTGCCTGAGGTCCTTCTCTGTTGTTCTGCACGCCAGGCACATAGAGGGCGCCCCCCCTGGCTGGGGTCCTACTGTGTAGATGGGTGCATCAGGCACTTAAAGGGGCCCCCTGGGGGGGGTTCCACTCTGTAGCTCATAGTATCAGGCACTTAAAGGGGCCCCCTGGGTGGGGTTCTACTCTGTAGTTCAGTGCGTCAGGCATTCCATAGGTCAGCCTCTTTATTGTTCAGCTGCCACTGCTGGTGTGTGGGGGGATGGTGATGACTCCACCCCTTACGTGTGACTCAGCAGTATCACCTTGCTTCCATGGCTGCCTGGCTTTCCTTCACAGGCATTTTCCGTCACAATCTCCTCCCTCACCTCCCCTTCAATCCATCTCTCTGCAGTCAACAGCAGCCCTCGCCCTGGGATCGCTCCACACTCCCCAAACTCCAGCTCCCAGCTGCTGCACCTTCCAGGGGACCCTCGCCCCTGTCCAGGGTGTGTATGGCTGCGGCAAGGACTGTCTGATTCTCATTCCATTTAGGCTGCCACAGAGCAGCTGTTTCACTCTCAGCCTTAAATGTTTCTCCTGTGACTCAGACAATTGCCCCAATGTGGTGATTGGACCCGCACTTCAATTCCCCCAGCTGCTGAGGACAGGTCCAGTCCTACTAACATTCTTGTTTTTCCCCCAGTTCCTTCCTCATACCAAGTTTTGCGTGGTTCTATGTGTTCTTTTCCACTGGTCAGGTACTTCTGTCCACTTTCAGCTGGTGTTCTGCATGCACTTCTGTCTGAAGGTGTATTCCTGATGTATCCGTGGAGAGAGATGTACTCCACATCTACCTACCCCTCCACCATCTTGTTCTCCTCTTCTTTAATCCAGTTTATTTTTGTGTATGGCATTGGGAAAGTGGAGAATATTCACCTTTATTGAGCACTCGTACCTGAGCATGCCCTATGCTAGGTGCTTTAAACATATAACCATTTAGTTCTCAAAGTAAAGATACCCAAATCCACAACCCCATATGGCTGGTGGCATTGCTACCCATTTCTAGAAGAAGTAACAGTGATCTAGAGGGTCTAAGCAATTTGCTGAAGGTAGCAGAGCAAAGAAGTAGAAGTTCTAGGAAGTGATGGAGGTGTTGAGTGTAATCAAAGGCAAAAATGAAGAGGCCTGAATTGACCTTAAAGATTTGTATTTTCATTCCAAGATCCTCCACCTATGGACACCTTCCTTTCCCCATCTCACAATTCAATCACGTCATAGAATTTGAGTTAAAAGTATCCTTAGAAAAGTATCCAATACTCTCTTTTATGAGGAAACAGAAGCTGAGAGGTGAGCTTGTGTGAGTGCCAGGGGTTATACCCTGCAAGGAGCAGAGCTCAGAAGCCAGCCTACCTTGTTACTGATGCATGTGCCAGCCTGACAAGGGCCTGGGTAAACAGAAGCAAGGGTATGCAATGTCTCTGGGCAGTTGTAGGAAGGATTCACTTTCCTATAAGTTGTCTGACCAACCCCTTGTTAGAAATGCAGAAGTATCTGCCAATTCCAAATCCTCATAGACTCCTCCCCCCTCTTTCTCTCTGGCTGTTGAGGAAGTTTGAACAGGGGGCAGAGCATGCCATTTCCTGTTTGACTCCTCTTCTTTCCCCTGAGAAAGAGGGAGAAAGGACTCATCAAAAATCAGAATGGGCCACAGAACTCACAGCTTTTCACCTCCATACCTCCCTTAGACCACAGGGAGAGAGGCAGAGGAGAGACATCTCTAGCAGTTGTGGCTATTTTCTCAGGATTACAAATCAAATGTTGTCAAGAAACAAGACTCAGTAGATGTGTAACATCTATTTTTACTCAAAGACAGATTGACAATGGATCATTGATGTCTGTGTTCTTGGGTTCCCAACATCTAAGTTGAGACTGAAAGAAATGGAAAGAAATGGACCAGAGGCCTGATGGGAGAGTCAGAGCAGACCTCCTGACTTTATCTCTCATTAGTGTCTCTGGTCGTCAAATGAGGAATAGACAAATCACTCTTCACCATGGGAGAGAGGGGCCCCAGTCTCTATTGCTTTTGAGGGTAAGCTGCTAATGACTTTTGAGGCCAGTGAGACTAGCAAATAGTACATGGGTTCATTTTCTTCAGCCCAAATGTCAATTGCTTCCAAATCTCACTCCCTGGAACTTGACCAACAATGCTGCTATTGACAAAAACTACTCTAAATGGGCACTGGTTCCCTTCCAAACTTGTACATACACAGAGAGAGAGAGAAACACCCACAATCACACACTCACACGCACACACACACCCCATGAGGTAAAACTGAGCATGCCACATTAAAATAATTAAAGCTTTCTTAATCCTGTCATCTAAAACTACTATTAATAAAACTCCTGAAATTCCTGTTAAATAAGAAGACCATGTTGACAGTTTCATTTGAAGCCAAGTCTGAAACATTAAAACTGACTCCCATCCAGTTTTTGCTTTTCCCCTTGGGGGCTTACTCTTCTCGGCAGTATTACAAGTCTCCTACCAGCTAAAAGAAGATGTTTAATCAACCTGCCAGCCAACTCCACTAGCAGTAAGTACAGAAACAGGATGCTGCATTAAAGCCAAGAGTTCTTTCCTTTTTCTAAATTTAGAAATGAGAACCAGATCAGCCAAAAAATAAACATCTACCAGTCAAATTCCGATTTCCAGCTCTGCCCCAATTCAGAATGGACTTGCGTCACATAGTTATTATTCAATAAGTTGAGCCATATAGAAAAAGTCTAGAGCAGAGCTCCCAACTGCTATACTGAAGTTAGCTGATGAATGGAAAAACCTCTACGTAGTCTCTAACTACTATTACACACTATTCACAAAATATGTGGGTACTCTCAATGGGAAAAGGATATGTACTTTAATGGCCCTGAGCCACCCACACCCTGTCCTGCTGTATGTCATCACTGGGGCCTGGATGAGAGTGACCAAAGCTAATGAGAATAAATAACATCTTCCTATAATATGGAGAGGGACTCATTGACCTTTGCCATTCAGATAAAAACTAGTTATCAACTACCTCCAGAGTTAATTTTCAATAAATAAGTTTTAAGTCTGACCCAGGATGATCTCGCTAACCACCTCTGTTTCTCACTTCTTACTGTATCGGCAGGTAAATTCTTTCTAGAGTTTTCTACAAATCTCAGTCTCTTTGGATCTCAGTTTCAATGTCATTCAGTGGGAAATCTCTTACCAAACCACATGTTGGAGACCATCTAATAAAATACTGTGTTTTTCTCAAGACCATGTTTCTCAAAGTATGTAGTGCGTAATTGGTTTTACTCAAAATCACCAATAAACAGTATCCAAGATCATCAACTTACTCAAATATTTGGAGGAACATTTATTTTTGTATGAAAATAATTACAAATATGTACTTTGATGTGGAAACAGAGTGTTTATGACTGTCAAGACAAAAATGAATATTTCAGAGGAATTTATAATGGGTCACTTTGAGGCTGTGCAGCAAACACCCTGGGGAGAATGTCCACTCTTGTATGATGGAGGGAGATGATGGTGGGGCTTTGAGGAAAGGCTGGAGAGCACATCTACTCTCTTCTGCCATGTAAAGTACTGCGGTGGAGATATACCTGAAATACTGATGACATGCCTGATAGTAAGGACACTTTAGGGGAAGGAAATGGTGACTTCGTGAAAGCCCTGCAGCAATGTTTCCAGAGAGTGCTCCGTTTACCCCCAGTCGTATAAATAAGCACTCACATTTCAATGCATTTGGATGCTTATCCTCTATTTATGGCAGGTTATGTACATGTTCTGAATTTTCTTAAATTTCTTTCAAACTAAAAGAAATGAGTTAAGCTAAAGGAAAAAAGATTAAATATTAGTACATGTGGTAAAAGATACAGTAAAATCATGAAGTAAGTAAATGACTGAACCTATACAACCTACATCCATCTCTACCTCTGTAAAATCTCTCTACTCAAGAACATTAAGAAATGCCATACTGGAGCAGCCCCTTGATCCTTCTAATAGATCAAAATTGGCCCCAAGAATACGTTTTCCCTCATAAATTTATTGAGCACTGCTACATACTGTAGATAGCCTTGCTTAAAGGAGATACAAGCCACGTGAGAAGATATACCCATCCCAAACCACTGTAATGCAAGGTCATCATTGTCATGATGAATGAATCCAAAAGGTTCAAGGAGAGAGCAGATGCAACAAGCAATAACAGTGCTGGATTTGGGTCAGAGAAGGCTTTACAGAAGAGGTGATAATTGAGTTGAAGCTTAAAGGGGAGTAGAAATTTGCAAAGAGCATTTAATGAAAAAGCATGGCTGTCTTCCATAAAAACAATCCCAAATTTATTTAATGGATAAAACAAACATATGTAGATTACTTTAAAAGTTCCTGCTTTTAGTTCCAGAATAGATTAGCTTGCATATCTGGTCAATACTTTAAGGGTCTAGACGGTCCTCTTGGTAGCTCTGCAGATAAACCCATTGGCAAGGGGCTCTAGCGGAGACACCACCTTAACAGGAGGTTTTCCCCTTAAACATGATCTGTGGTCACCCCCTGCCCACACGAAAGAGCATCCACAAAGTACATCCTTATTTCTCACTGAGGATTTGCTCAGTACCAAAAAGGTTAAGAGATTAAGCCTTCCTTAATGACTTCCTCCTTAGAAACAATTACAGGTAGAATGAGTTCTGTTTCCAAAGACCCTTGGAAAAAGTTTCTTGATGAACCGCAAGAGTTGGAGAAATCAAATGAGTTTGAATGCTGTCCTTATCACTTTGGAGGGGGGCGGATCAAACCTGCCTCCTTCTTTCCTAAATCTCTTACTGAAGGTCAGACACCGGCATTTTATGTTTCTACATTTCTTTCATTTTCAGTGGCTACCTTAAAGACATGATAACAGTGGGACCTCTGACGACTTAAGCCCACCTCATTAATTCTCCAAAGAGAGACCTCCTTTCCAGGAATTATCCCTAAGGAAATTCCTATTATATGGGCATATAAATCTGGGTTATTGACCTGGCATCCAACTCTACCTGCCACTGACTCTAACCTAATGCTAAGCAGCTCACAAATTGAAAACTCATTTAGATTTTCTCTAGACATCTTTGTTCTCTGTGTATGAAAGATATCAGAGAATAGTCTAAATATCAGTCCTTATAGGCAGTCACAACCCCATCCACTATAACCATGCCCAATGAATATCTGCAAAATTACAAGCCAGGAAGCATCTAGAAATGCCTCTTTGGACACAGCCATCTGTGTCCACCTACTGTCTTCCTTACTGGATGTCCAGCTCTTCATCATCCTTAGCCTCCACACCAGAACAATGTGCCTGACAGATAGCAGGGGCTCAAGAAATGTAAGTGACTGAGGGATGATTCGATTCTACTAACTCTTTTTCTGCTCTATTTCCCCAAATTCAGTTTAGTTTAACTTCTGCATTTCCAACATATGTGTGCGTGTATGTGTATTCTAAAATCTACTTCATCCAGTGAAACTTAGTTAAATCTACTTGATCCAGACCAAACCAGAGACAGGACAGTATTGAAGATGGTGCTAAGTCATAATCAACAGCAAAATTATAGACAGAAGCCAGTGGAAGAATTGGCATCTCTAGAAATTGCTGCTATAGTATTGTGTGAACCCATCTAATAAAATCCGTAGCTCAATACCATATGTGTGTGTACAAATAAGTTAATAGTAAGAACTCTTATTTTAGGTTCTCAAAACAAGCTAAAATAGCTTGGCACTAGAACCAGTTTGATTTCTCTGCCTTAATATGGCCCTTGACAATTTCTCTGTGTATACGTTTCAAAGACTATGTACCACACCTGGGATTGTGTGTCCAAACAGGTCTGGTGCATATTAGGTATGGAGAGTGGAGGAATAGAACCTGGCTCTATTCAGAAAGGAGGATCATAGAATTAAGATATTAGCAGTGGAGATAGTTCTAATAATGGTCATGCAGTTAAGCAGATACACTGAAATAAAAGTAAATAAATAGAAGACAAAGAATTATAATGCCAAAGTATTGGAAGATCAAAATGGTTGCTGAAATCCCAAAGAACAATGGCAGTATATGGAATAGAGGGGATGACTAAACCCAAGGATCAAAATCAAAGTAGAACTATCTGGGAATTGGCAAGAGGTTGAGATACTAAGATATGAAATCCTAAGGTGGAAAGAGTGCCAAAAGTTACAATGTGATGAAAGTTTAAAAGCAATAATGTATCTATTAACATGTAATATTGTATGTGCACCCTCTTTCTTGCCTGGAAAATTTCCTTAAAAATAGGTGTAAGAATAGAGAGGAAAAGTGGCCTTTATTACCTGCCTACTGTATTCTCAAACCCTGAACCAGTAGCTTTTACCATTATTATTTCATTTAAGTTTTTATAGAGTTGGCATGATTTGTTTGATTTGCAAATGTGAATAGGAATTTTTTAGTGTGTAGTATTTTAATCTAACTTCTGATAGCAATTTAGCATTGTTATTCCTCTCTGAAATTGAGGAAATGTATTAAATAAAAACCAGCAATATCAACACCTAGCATACAGCTATTATATTCCTGATACATATCTATGTTGTTGTTCAGTTGCCAGGTTGTGCCCAACTCTTCACGACCCCATGGACTGCAGCACACCAACCTTCCCTGTCCCTTACCTTCTCCCAGAGTTTGTCCAAATTCATCTCCATTGAATCGGTGATGCCATCCAACCACCTCATCCTCTGTCGCCCTCTTCTCCTTCTGCCTTCAATCTTTCCCAGCATCAGGGTCTTTTCCAGTGAGTCCACTAAGCAGAAAACAGACACATATTTAACCTACATTTAATTTCATAACCGCTCAAAAATACCTTTGAAGATAAGTATCACTGTTCCCGTTTTATAGATGATGAAACTGAGACTCAGATTAAGAAACCTTGCCAAGAGTCACAGAATTCATTAACAGATGACGGAATCAAACAATTCTGTTTGATCCCTACCCATGTTTTTTCACGACATCATGCAGTCTTTCAACTGGAGAGACTTTCAAAGAAAATGTTAATGGTGCCACATAAAGCTACAATGAATGGCAGAAATAACTTTCAAAGAAAAAATTGAAAATGTAAACTCTTCTTCACAATGGAACAGGACTAGGGTTCATAGGAGGAGGGAGAGAGCTGAGGTAATTGACATTCTTATTTTCAAGGTTAGAAAAGAAAGGCCAAAGGATGAGGGGTATTCTGGAGGTATATGTCTGTGATGGATTAAAAAAAGAAGGCTTATTTCTAATATTGCTTACTCTATCCTGTCTACATTGCTTTAATACTTCTAGACAGGTCTTAATACCTATGGTTCTAACAGGAAATTAATTTGTTGTCAATACACGTAATTGATAGTCTGTTAAAAAAGATACATAAAATGCACATTCTTCAGGTCCCTAAAATTATACACCTTCCTTTATTTCAGGATTAACTATAATCTTGTATCACTTCTCCCAGAGATATTACCAGGAAAATGGTTTATTTCTGGGCCTGGTCTGGCTACCTCTCTCAAGGTTGGTTGTTTCAACCCCAGATACACATGAAAATGACCTGAAGGATTTTTTAAAAATACTCCCTAGGCACCACTGCAAGAGATTCTGATTCATTTGGTCCTGGGCATTGGTATTTTTTAATTCTCCCCAGATTATTTTCATGTGTAGCCAGGATTGAGAATCACAGGCCCATGCCCATTGCTCACCCATGCCAATGACACATGTACTCCCACCATCTAATAACTGAAGTCTCTGGAAAATATCAGAGATTAATGAAGGACCAAGTATCAATTACCCTTCACCTCAAACATTTCCCTTTTTCTGTCTTTCACTTGCCACATCTCTCTTTTTTTTTACTAAAACACTTCACTCGAAAACAACAAACATTATTAAAGGCAAGTCGCTCAGAGAGGCAAGAAATACCTTACTTACCTGCCTCTGGATAAGTCTCCACTCTTGCCTATTTTATAATATTTTTGTTTAGCTGACAGAAAGATTAAAGTCCCAGAAATCTTTGAAGAAAATTATCCAAGTTGTTGAGAAACGTGTTTGATTATTCTTTGTACTTAATTCCCTGGAATGGTGATACTGTAGCTACAAGCTTCCATTTGGGGAGAAATGGAATCAAGGTTAGACTTCCTCAATTTCAGAGGATTGACAGTATATCATGATGCCAGACTAATAGACGTATTCCAAAAGGAGAGAAAGACAAAATAATTATCAAAAATGAAGTCATCCCACCATTAATATGTGCTGTGTGACACCTGTAGAATCTGTGTAAGATAGAGCCACCATATCCAGAAAATTCAGGATCTGGGTAGAAATGTAGTTTTTAAACATCAGAAGAGAAATAATAACATATGATAAAGCTCTAATTAATGAAGGAAGGACTACATATTTACGTGTTTTGAATCCAGCACTTCAGGCTTTCTCATTGGATCACTGCAATTGCCCAACTATTTATCGTTAAAATATGATGTAACTAAGACTCAGAAAAGTTAACCTGGACTCAATACAGCACAATAAGTAGAAAATTCAGATTCATTTCTTTTTTGTTTGTTTGTTTTTTCCATTTATTTTTATTAGTTGGAGGCTAATTACTTTACAATATTGTAGTGGTTTTTGCCATACATTGACATGAATCAGCCATGGATTTACATGTGTTCCCCAACCCCATCCCCCCTCCCGCCTCCCCCTCCATCCCATCCCTCTGGGTCTTCCCAGTGCACCAGCCCCGAGCACTTGTCTCATGCATCCAACCTGGGCTGGTGATCTGTTTCACACTTGATAGTATACTTGTTTCAATGCTATTCTCTCAGAACATCCCACCCTCGTCTTCTCCCACAGAGTTTGAAAGTCTGTTCTGTACATCTGTGTCTCTTTTTCTGTTTTGCATATAGGGTTATCACTACCATCTTTCTAAATTCCATATATATGCATTAGTATACTGTATTGGTGTTTATCTTTCTGGCTTACTTCACTCTGTATAATGGGCTCCAGTTTCATCCATCTCATTAGAACTGATTCAAATGTATTCTTTTTAATGGCTGAGTAATATTCCATGGTGTATATGTACCACAGCTTCCTTATCCATTTGTCTGCTGATGGGCATCTAGGTTGCTTCCATGTCCTGCCTATTATAAATAGTGCTGCGATGAACATTGGGGTGCACGTGTCTCTTTCAGATCTGGTTTCCTCGGTGTGTATGCCCAGGAGTGGGATTGCTGGGTCATATGGCAGTTCTATTTTCAGTTTTTTAAGGAATCTCCACACTGTTCTCCATAGCATCTGTACTAGTTTGCATTCCCACCAACAGTGTAAGAGGGTTCCCTTTTCTCCACACCCTCTCCAGCGTTTATTGCTTGTAGACTTTTGGATAGCAGCCATCCTGACTGGCATGTAATGGTACCTCATTGTGGTTTTGATTTGCATTTCTCTGATAATGAGTGATCTTGAGCATCTTTTCATGTGTTTGTTAGCCATCTGTATGTCTTCTTTGGAGAAATGTCTGTTTAGATCTTTGGCCCATTTTTTTATTGGGTCATTTATTTTTCTGAAATTGAGCTGCAGGAGTTGCTTGTATGTTTTTTAGATTAATCCTTTGTTTCTTCATTTGCTATTATTTTCTTCCATTCAGAGGGCTGTCTTTTCACCTTGCTTATAGTTTCCTTTGTTGTGCAAAAGCTTTTAAGTTTCATTAGGTCCCATTTGTTTATTTTTGCTTTTATTTCCAATATTCTGGGAGGTGGTTCATAGAGGATCCTGCTGTGATTTATGTCGGAGAGTGTTTTGCCTATGTTCTCCTCTAGGAGTTTTATAGTTTCTGGTCTTACATTTAGATCTTTAATCCATTTTGAGTTTATTTTTGTGTGTGGTATTAGATCAGATTCATTTCTGACAAGACTGTTACCTATGAGCCGTGGAATCTCAGGCAAGTTCTTTTCCCTGAACTTCTGCTTCCTCACCCATAACATGTCAAGGTAATAAGAGGTCCTATCAATTGCAGTTCTTCAGGTACTCTGTCTATCAGATCTAATCCCTTGAATCTATTTCTCATTTCCACTGTATAATCGTAAGGGATTTGATTTAGGTTATACCTGAATGGTCCAGTTGTATTGCCTACTTTCTTCAATTTAAGTCTGAATTTGGCAGTTCCCTCTTAAAGAGATGGGAATACCAGACCACCTGATCTCCTTCTTGAGAAATCTGTATGCAGGTCAGGAAGCAACAGTTAGAAATGGACATGGAACAACAGACTGGCTCCAAATAGAGAAAGGAGTACATCAAGGCTGTATATTGTCACCCTGCTTATTTAACTTATATGTGGAGTACATCATGAGAAACGCTGGATGAAGCACAAACTGGAATCAAGATTGCTGGGAGAAATATCAATAACCTCAGATATGCAGATGACACCAACCTTATGGTAGGTAAAAAGTGAAGAACTAAATAGTCTCTTGAGGAAAGGGAAAGAAAAGAGTGAACAAGTTGGCTTAAAACTCAACATTCAGAAAACTAAGATCATGGCATCTGGTCCCATCACTTCACAGCAAATAGACGGGGAAACAATGGAAACAGTGACAGACTTTATTTTGGGGGTGCTCCCAAATCACTGCAGATGGTGACTGCAGCCATTAAATTCAAAGACGCTTGCTCCTTGGAAGAAAAATTATTCCAAATAACTTTTTTTAATAGCATATTAAAAAGCAGAGGCATTATTTTGCCAACAAACATCCATCTAGTCAAAGCTATGGTTTTTCCAGTAGTCATGTATGGATGTGAATGTTGGACTCTAAAGAAAGCTGAGCACTGAAGAATTGATGCTTTTGAACTGTGGTGTTGGAGAAAACTCTTAAGAGTCCCTTGGACTGCAAGGAGATCCAACCAGTCCATCCTAAAGAAAATCAGTCCTGAATATTCATTGGAAGACTGATGCTGAAGCTGAAACTCCAATATTTTGGCCACCTGATGTGAAGAACTGACTCATTTGAAAAGACTCTGATGCTGGGAAAGATTGAGGGCAGGAGGAGAAGAGGGCGACAGAGGATGAGGTGGTTGGATGGCATCACCAACTCAATGTACATGAGTTTGAGTAAACCCCAGGAGTTGGGATGGACAGGGAGGCCTGGTGTGCTGCATGCAGTCCATGGGGTCGCAAAGAGTCAGACATGACTGACTGAACTGAACTGATCAATTGCAGAGAAAATTAAATTAATATGTAAAGGTATTGTAGAAATCACTGGTCATTTAGTAATCCCTGTCTAAATGGTAGCTGATATTTATTCAAGGTGACATAATGGGAGTCTCAGCCAAAATATGAACTTAGGTTATGAAACACCATTTCCTCTTCACAGCACAAGGGTTACAGACCAAAAGATTTCAAAAAAGGAATGAATGATGAGGTAGACTGAGAAATTCAGAGAAGACTTTAAATCTAGAGAGATAATAGGTTAGATGGATTTCAAAGAAAAAAAATGCAGATAAGTAAGAAGACTTGTATGTTCTCCACTTGGGGGCTGGGCTAAGACCAGTAATGTTCCTTTCTGATATTCATCATCAGCAATGATCTTTTAATTGTTCTTTAATACACAGCTGCTAACTTTAGCATGACATTAAGTGGCCTCTGAGCAAGAGCAGAGAATAAAAATTAGGATAGCAAATCCACCAGTCCCTATTCCAAATTCCTCTGTTAGATCTATCAACAGAGCAGACATTTGTTCTGAAGTGCTGGTCCCTCTGAGCCAGGCCAAGGCAAAAGGCAAGGTGTGGCCACACTTCCCTGTGTGGCAGACACGGAGAACAGAGCCCTGGAAACTCTTGACATCTCTAAGGCTGAGTGAAAAGGGCACATCTTGGAGCATGCCTGCCCTCGCAGCCACCTTCCAAGGTGCCCGAACCACACCTCTGACTTGATGAACTCCACATGCGGCCACAGTTATTTATAGTATCAGCCCGTGTGTGTTTTGTTAAAGCCTCAAGATCGTATTTCTTAGCTTTGCAAATTTATTTCCTACAATCGGTCCATTAAATTTTGCCTCCCTTTCCTCCTCCACCACATTCTTGGAAATCCACAGTCAACTACACAGACAAATATACAGGATTATCAAAATATTTGAAGCCATTGTTTTCTTGCCCTGTTTTTCTTATGTTCCCATAAGTGTGAACTGCTATAGCATCACCCTTCCTGGAAACTTAGATGTGGCAGAAGATTCATTCAGCTGAAGGGGAGGGAAGAAGAGGCCTAGGAGATTGGCAAGCTTGCCATAAAGCCTTTGCTCCTAAGTGAAAACCAATCCCAACAGGGAAACAAGAAAAATCTTCAGGAAAAACAAAACAAAAGTACAAACAAAATAGAAGCTAAAGGAAAACAGTCTAATCAAGAAATGAAAAAATTTTGAGCTGAATCTCTATACTGCACCAAAGAAGGAAAAACTAAATTAACCAATAAAAAGGAATGAAACATTTACTTGCCGATATTGAAGAAAGTGAAAATGAAGAATCCAGTCTGATAAGGCAGGAGAGAAGGGAGCCAAGTCTGAGGACTAGAGTAGACCATGTCTTATGAGTGGCCCCTGCCTCTGTTCTTCTACCAGCTAAAGGATTAATTTTATCAACAGTTTGCTAAATGCAAGTATATTAGTGGGGCCTCCCAGGTGGCTCAGTGGTAAAGAATCTGCCTGTCAATGCAGGAGACACGGAAGATGTGGGTTCTATCCCTGGGTCAGGAAGATCCCCTGAAGAAAGACATGGGAACCCACTCCAGTATTTTTGCCTGGAGAATCCCATGGACAGAGGAGCCTGGAGGGATACAGTCTATGGGGTCTCAAAGAGTCAAACATGACTCAGTGACTGAGCACACAGGCACAAGTATTTTAGAATTTTAGGAGCTCTAGAAACCCATTTCTCAGGAGGAAAACCCACTTCATCCCACTTGGTAAAACATACTTCAGTTCAGTTCAGTTCAGTTCAGTCACTCAGTCATGTCCGACTCTTCGCAACCCCATGAATCGCAGCACGCCAGGCCTCTCTGTCCATCACCAACTCCCGGAGTTTACCCAAACTCATGCCCATCGAGTCGGTGATGCCATCCAGCCATCTCATCCTCTGTCATCCCCTTCTCCTTCTTCCCCCAATCCATCCAAGCATCAGGGTCTTTTCCAATGAGTCAACTCTTCGCATGAGGTGGCCAAAGTATTGGAGTTTCAGCTTCAACATCAGTCCTTGCAATGAACACCCAGGATTTATCTCCTTCAGGATGGACTTAGATGAGTACAAATACTTTAAGATATGAAACCATATGCTGATTATTTATTTTTCTTCACAATCCGAGAATAGTATGATACTGGCTCATGGCTTGACTATTAACTGTCAACCTTTTCTAAGTTGGGCTGGGGTGATTTTATGGACCTATCATACAAAGCATGCTAAATGGTGACTTAAAGTCGCTATCCTGTCTTAAATATTTTAAATTATTTCTTTACCCATGTTGGGTTTTAATAGAGTTGGTTCCTAAAGAAAACTACTCCCTGATCTTGGTTCTCCTTGTCAGAACTGTGTGCTCCTCCATAATATCCTTGGTTATGGTTATCTATTTTTTCATAATAACTTTGTTAATGTGTTATGAAAGATTGAAATTTTGAGCAAGTAGGCTATACAGGATGTATGATGTTAATTGTTAACTAGTGGAGCTTACATTCCATATAGATTGTTCATATCTGTACACTAATCCTCAAACACAAGTCAGTACAATCTCAATTTTTAAAAAATCCAAGTGCAAATAAGGCTTAATTTCCTCTATGTCCTTGTGTTAATAGAATATGAAGAATAGGATTTCCTGGAAGAAAATAAATTCTTAACCTAATGATCAGAAAAGCAAGTTTTTGTTTTCATTTGGTTTTGATTTATGCTAACATTAACTGAAAATTTTCTTTATTCTAAGCATGAGTGACCTTTCTCATTTAATTCATATGAAAATCCTGTTAGCTATTATCCCAGGTTATAATAAAGTGCGGCTTATGTAGCTAGAGTAACTCATCCAGGGTCACAAAGACACTGGACAGCTAAGCATGAGCCATATTCAGGAGAGCCTGAGCTTGTAACCCCTTCCCATCTGCGGCTCAGAGTTCACATTTCTGGCTGCTATAAGGATAGAGTTGTGCATGCATAGCAGCTCCTAACTCTTTGAGCATAAAACTAAATGAATCCTTTTCCCTAAAGCCCCTATTAATGACCCTTACTCTGTGCAGTGAGCCCATGATGTTGGCCATCATCTCTGCCTCTTTCTGAGTATTCACCAACCACCACATCCTAACAGTTCAGTCCCACGGCATGCATCTCCACAGTTTCCTCCATCCACCCCCTTCCCTTCATTCTTCCCCCTGCTCTACAGCAGGCTCTCCTAAGTCCTCACCTGGACCATTACAATAGCTCCTATCTTTGAGAAAAGTCTCTGGGTCTCAAGAGACACAAACTTACCTCCAGGTAGGCAAGGCAACAGAGAACTTGACTGGAAAGATGCTGGGTCACTCACCAACAGAAGGCTGATGTCACCTTTGGGCCTTGGAGAAACCTGGAAACAAGAAACCTGAATGCTCCCTCCCACTTTGTATCTGCTTCTCTGCCTGTCACCATCCTCTTCACGGATATGGCATCCCCTACATGCTGAGAAACACTACCATCTATGGTGCCTAAGAGCGCCAGCCTCAGCTTGTACAACACAGACACCTCATTCTCAGAATCTGTTTGGAAAAGAGGAAAAAATGTATCCCAGAGAAGCATACCTCTTGATCAGTCAGTCGTGGCCAAGAAGGGTCAGGTAAGGACTTGGAAACGTGTTTGAACTGGAAGAGAGACAGTTCCCACAACAGGCTGCATGCTTTCCCAACCACTATGGGTTTACCCTTGCTACTCTCTCCCCACAGCCATCATATGCAAATCCCTACCCGTTCTCCAGGGCCATCTTAAATAGCACCCGGCCAAGAACTTTTGTTCTGTCACCTCCAGGAGGCCTCTCTTCTTTGAACCCCCTACTCCTCCCCAGTTGTTGTTTTTCCCTTAGATCCTTTTCGTTACTGACCTTGCATTAAGGAGAGTGTTGGCGAGTTTTCTGGCCCAGATAAATTCCTAGAGGGGAGCAGTCAGATTGTATCGCATTTATATTGCAAAAAAAATGCAAGCAGCGTTCTTCCTTGTGACAGATAATTGTTTGCTGAATGGTTTAGTTGAAAATAAATGCCTGAGGAGATTCAGTAACCATTTTGGGTGTTAGATTCCTCATCAGATAATGAAGACTCTCAATAATATTGCTGGAATAATGTTCTTTGTTAGAGGGAGAGGGTCTTGTGACTTTTTTCTTGAGGAAGTTAGCAGTACCTGAGTATTTTCTAATCTAGGCCAGATGAGGGTATGATTCAACAGCCCAATTCACACATTCACTGATTCCAGAGAGATTCTGTTGGATTCATTTCAGTTGTGCCCAGGTTCAGGGCTTCCTAGGTGGTGCAGTGTTTAAGAATCTACCTGCCAGTGCAGGAGATGCAAGAGATGTGGGTTTCATCCCTGGGTTGGGAGGATCTTTGGAGTAGGATATGGCAACCCACTCTAGTATTCTTGCCTGGAAAATTCCATGGAGAGAGAAGCCTAGTGGGCTACAGTTCACAGGGTTACAGAGTTGTACTTGACTGAGAATGTACACAGACACAGATGCAGACAGACGCCCTGGTTCAGATGTTATCTCTGCTTTCCCAGGGCTTGACACAAGCTACATAAGGCTTTGGTTTCTTCTGTTGCTGAATGAGAGTAAAAATAGCTCCCTTGTAGAATTTCCCTGAAGCCTCTTGAGATAATCACGTGGGCTGGCTCCGGGCCCCGGGACCTGCATAGCCACACAGAACCTGGTGCTCACAAGGGGACCCCACGCTTGAGGTTTAATGCCCTGCAGTCACAGTCCCAGAATCTGAGTTTTGTAAGTGAAATCCAACAGATCAATGGCACGTGATGTAAAAACTCAGAGACTCAGTTCACTTGTGGTTCTGCTTCCCCACTCTCTGGTGCCCTAGGCCTCGCCTGATCCCTTCTCACATCACCACGAAACAAATGCTGTCACCCTCCCCCACGCCCCCTAGCAGGGTCCTGTGAGCTGGCACAGGGTGGGTCAGGACCAGGGCCAGAGTTCAGGAGGAGCTCATGGTAATACCATCTCCAGCCCAGGCTAGCAGAACCAGAGTACATTTTTCAGGGTCCAGCCTTTCACCCACCCATCTCTTTCACCTGGCCACCATTGGTTGAGGAAGGGGAGATGCCTGACTCCCCTCCCACCTGACCCAAGTAGGGCATGCATGTCAGCCCAGCAGTGACTAGAAGCCACATACACATGAAGTGGCAGAGAAGGAACTTGGGAGTTTATGAGGGTCTACACTTAGCTCTAATGGCTTTCTTATGTTCATGGGAGTGCAACATTAAATAGCAAATAAAAAACCACATTGATAGATAGAGAGCCCATAGATGGCAGGAAAACTTTTATTATTTTTTAAAACTGAGATATAATTGACATGCAACATATTAGTTTGGGGTGTACAATATAATGATTTGATATTTGTGTACATTGTGAAATGATGACAATAGTTAAGTTTAATTAACGTCTATCACCACACATAGTGACACAGTTTTTTCTTGTGATGAGAACTTTCAAGATCTACTCTTAACTTTTAAATATGTAATAACAGTATTGTTAACTGTTTTATATTTTAATAACTTTAATGGCACTTTTTCCTTCTTTTTGAACAATGAGCCTCACATTTATTTTGTGCTGAGCCAAGAAGATTATGTAGCCAACCCTATAGATCATTTGGCATTGTGCTAAGTACTAAAAAGTGCTTACTGATTGATAGCTATCATTTTCTTGTCATTAACAAATGTTCACACACAGTCTGATAGTTTCATAAGGCATGGGGCTTCTAAAAATTTGATATCTCCCATCTCATTTACTCCTCTGAGGTAGATAGGTGATGAATATTGTGTCCATTTTGTAAAAATTCAGAGAAATCAGGAGGCCTAAAATCACGTCACAGATTAGAGGCAAATTGGGATCTGGAGTCCGGGTGCTCTGACTCGTGGCCCTGTGTTTTCTCCAGAGAACGTGCCCGCCCGTGACCCATGGGGCAACTCTGTGGCCTTTTCCTCACTTCTCTGGAGGGAGAAGCAGCCAACAGCTCTGAGCGGTCTGGAAACTCTGCTAGGTGCCATGGTGCTGTGAGCAGTTGCCTGGCCACTGCAAGAAGGAGCCCCACCCTTGTCCTACATTTATTTTCTTTCCCAGACCTCACAAAACCACAAAAATCAAAGATGACTCCCAAGAAGCCAGTCATCAGACTCTGCAAACCCAGCCCAAGGCTATGGATGGGCCACAGAGCTGTTTCTCTGCTCCTGTTGACTCAGGTCTGTTTACCTGGCTCCCGAGTTCCAGTTTCCTTGCCTCGGAACCTGTGTAGCCCTCAGATTTATGCTCTGGGCAGACAGGGGATTTATGGCACATTCATCACCCATCCCACCCCAGGACTCAACACCTCTCCCTGCAGCTGTCAAAACCACCCACTCGTACCCAGCAGAGCATCAAGTAGTTCACCGAGGGGAACTACTCAGAAATAGTGCCCAGTTCTGGCCCAAAGGCTTTGCTAGTTGCCCAAGTCCTGGTGATAAAAATGCCAAATATAATGCAGAGTGAAAAACAGAGGTCACACTGGCCCAGAGGGCCGCAGTAGTCACAGGCTGGGACTAGGGGTCAGAGGAGGTTTGGCAAATGGTGTGCTCCTGGACTTGCCCTGAGGCACCCTGACCTTGAAAATGCAGGGAGTAGATGGAGTCCTTCTCTGGGAGCTGTGCTGGAAGCAGAGGTGTTCTGGGGATTGTGCTAAAACCAGAAGCTAGCTCCCATTCTCTCAGGAGAATTTTTTTTTCAATAGCTTTGACATTCATTTGAGGAAAATTAAGTGAGAGGAATATAGAGTCTGGGGCTAGAATGTGACTGAAGCCACCAGCTGTATCAGTCCTTAAGCTGTGAAATGTACAGGTCAGTAATACCTACATATATTGAATGTAAGCCATGTGTCATCCACTGGAATTTGAATATATCTTTCACACATTTATTTCTGAACCTCACAGCAGCTCTGAGATCACATTTATTATTAAGCCCATTTTAAAGATGCAGAATATGAGATTCAAGTAGTAGCAGAACTTGGCAAGTTCACATAGTAAGTTGCTGGTATTGGAACCCAGATACAGTACTCCTTTACAAAGCAAATTCAAGTCATGCTGTGTCCGCTGGGTCTCTCATTGCTAAGCCCAAGAGAGGAGTAACCATGGTCACCACTCCTGGCATCATGAAGTAACCCAACTTGCTTCACCTCATGATAGCCATTTTCTAGCACAAATGATGGTTCTGGGCCTCTCTCTGAATAAAGGAAGTATAGAGTAGTCCTCTCTGTTACCTCCTGAAGGAGAATGGACACAGAGCTTGGCAGTTTACCAGTTCATCCTTTTTTCTTCTCTGCACTTCAAATCATTTTTTCTTACATTTGTTAACATCTCTTCCAATGACATACAAACTAAAGCCAAAGAAATTGATTGAAATCCTATGATTCTGTGACTATGTCTGCTAGGAACTTGGCCAAAAGGGAATCAAAATAAATATCACAACACCACTACCGCTGGGAAGAAATCTGCTGAAAAAAATTCTATTTTAAAGTCATCTGAATCTTATTAATCCCTGTTCTTGTGTACTTCATCAGATTAGACTATTGAGAGATTTTTTTTTTAATTATGGAAACTGTCAATAAGGAAGATCCCTGCAGAAAAATGGACTTTAAAAAAGACTTTAAAGCCTCACAGTTTCCAAGGAAAATATTTTTTTGGTTTTCATTAATTATGTAATGTTCACTTTCTTCAACTGTAAAAGAGGAATCCAATTAAACAAATACTCATTAAGAGATCATAATGTAAAAGATTTCCGGGTGGCTCAGAGGGTAAAGAGTCTGCCTACAATGCGGGAGACCCAAGTTCGATCCCTGGGTCGGGAAGATCCCCTGGAGAAGGAAATGCAACCCACTCCAGTATTCTTGCCTGGAGAATCCCATGGACAGAGGAGCCTGGTGGGCTACAGTCCATAGGGTTACAAATAGTCAGACATGACTGAGCAACTTACTTTCACTTTTTTACTTTCATGGAAAAGATAAGACATCACAGGAAAGAGAACAGTAGAGAAGATGTGCTCTCTGCCCTCCAGACTATGACAGGCCCACAGGCAAGGCTGATACCTACGTCAGTAATTGTAGCACTGTCTCGACTGTGATCAGGCTATAGCAGAAGCCCACACCAAGTTGTTGAGCCTCCAGGAATGGTAGTACTTGTGTGGATCACAAGGGCCATTAGGATGTGATTGTGACATGCATGAAAGTGCTGTGCAAAGAAATATACAGAGCTAAGGGATTTTTCATCATTCTTATTACCAAGCATGGTAATTAAAAATATCACATCAATGAAGCCTCCTATACTCCTGTTGGGAATGTAAATTTGTGCAGCCACTGTGAAGAAAGTATGGCAACTCCTTAAAAAACTAAAAATAAAGCTACCATATGACCCAGCAATCTGCCTCCTTGACATATATATCTGGATAAAAGTCTAATTTGAAAAAATACATGTACCCCAAGGTTCATAGTAGCACTATTTACAATAGCCAAGACATGGAAGCAACGTAAGTATCCATCAATAGGTGAATGGATAAAGAAGATGTGGTACATGCATTCAATGGAATACTACTCAGCCGTAAAAAAAGAATGAAATAATGCCATTTGCAGCAATGTGGTTGGACCTAAAGATTATCATACTAAATGAAGTAAGTCAAAGAAAGACAAATATCATATGGTATCATTTACATGTGGTTTCTTAAAATACGACACAAATAAATTTATTTACAAACAGAAAAATACAGACACGGGAAATAAGCTTATGGTTTACCAAATGGGGAATGTAGGGGGAGAGATAAATTAGGAGTTGGAGATTAACAGATACAAATTATAATATGTAAAATAAACAGTAAAGCCCAACTATATGGCACAGGGAACTATATCCAATATCTTGTAATAACCTATAACTGGAAGGAATCTGAAAAAGAATATGTGTGCGTGTGTGTGTCACACACACACATATATATTAGATACATACATACCTGAATCACTCTGCAGCACAGCAGAAACTATCATAACATTGTAAATTGATCATGCTTCAATTTAAAAAAAAAAAAAAGAATATAGCCTCAATAATCAACCTGCCTGGATTGGTCTCCCTGCTTTGCTACTTATACTATGTAATCTTATATAAATCGATTAAACACTTGAAGATTCATCTTCTCAGCTATAAAAGGGGAATAACAATAGGATATACCTATATAGACACTGTAGGCATTAAATAAGTCAGTGTATCTAAATGAGGTTTGCACATTGCTCAGCGCAACACAAGGCCACAGACATGTTATTGATGTTGTTATTTACCCAAGTTTATGGTACTTCTCAAAACTGTCATCAAAAACAAGGTGCGGGGCTGAATGAAAAGCACAAGCTGGAATCAAGATTGCTGGGAGAACTATCAACAACCTCAGATATGCAGATGACACCACATTGATAGCAAAGAGGAACTAACGAGCCTCTTGAAGGTGAAAGACGAAAATGAAAAAGCTGACATAAAACTCAACATTCAGAAAACTAAGATCATGACATCTGGTTCCATCACTTCATGGCAAATAGATGGGGAAAAACTGAAAAAGGTGATAGATTTCATTTTCTTGGGCTCCCAAATCACTGTGGATGCTGACTGTAGCCACAAAATTAAAAGCCGTTTGCTCCTGGGAAAAACAGAGCAAACTTAGACAGCATATTAAAAAGCAGAGAAGTCACTTTGCTGACAAAGATCTGTATAGTTAAAACTATGGTTTTTCCAGTACTCATGTACGGATGTGAGAGTTGGACCATAAAGAAGGCTGGGCACCAAAAAATTGATAGTTGTGAACTGCAGTGGTGGAGAAGACTCTTGAGAGTCCCTTAGACTGCAAGGAGATCAAACCAGTAAATTCTAAAGGAAATCAACCCTGAATAATCATTGAAAGGACTGATGCTGAAGCTGAAGCTTCAATACTTTGGCCTCCTGATGCGAAGAGCTGATTCATTGGAAAAGACCCTGATGCTGGGAAAGATTGAGGGCAGGAGGAGAAGGGAGTGACAGAGGATGAGATGGTTGGATGTCTTCACCGACTCAGTGGACATGAATTTGAGCAAACTTAGAGAGACAGTGAAGGGCAGGCAAGCTTGGGGTGCTGCGGTTCATGGGGTTGCAAAAGGTCAGACACGACTTAGCAACTGAACAATAACAGTACTTCTCAAAACTGTCATCAAAAACAATGTGAGTTTGAAAAAAATCTCATAGCCAAGAGGAGCTGAAAGAGATATAATGAGTAAATGTAGTATAGTTCCCTGGATGGGATCTTGGAACAGATAAAAGCATTTGAGGATAATCTGAATGAAAAATGGGCTATAGCAAATAATAATGTATCAAAATTGGTTCTTTAGAATTGTGACAGCATACCATATAAAAATGCAGAATGTTACCAATACAGGAGATTGGGTCTAAGGTATATGGAAACTTTCCATACCATCAATACAACTTGTTTGTAAATCTAAAACTATTCTAAAATTGAAAGTTTATTTTTTTTGAAAAAAGATCGTAATCATAACAAGAGTGCTAAAGAACTAAAATCAGTTGAGTTAACCTTAGCATGCATCAAAATTTTTCAAAAAAACTAGCAACTGGCCAGGAGAATTTTCATTAAGAAACAAAAGACAAAATTCAGTGGTCAGTATTTACCTATGTTGTTTTTTAAAAAAAAGCAGCAGCTATCATGAGCAATTTGATTAATAGCCAAAGCTAAGTCTAGTATTACAGTGTGTTACCAGTGGGTATTTGATGGCCAATAACACCGAGAATGATTAAGAAATATTTTCCTCTAACATCATTAAACTCTCTACTCAAGAGGTTAGGGTCTGTGCTAGCTAAAAGTCTACCTCCAATTGGAGAGAGATACTGAGTACATCTTTCACCCTATTTTTCAAGAAATAAAGAGACAAGTTTCAAAAACATTTTATCACACGGGCCAAAAACAGCCCATTCACCTCCCATCCCTCCTTGTTTTTGCCCTTAGAATGGGGCTGTCAAAACACGATGATTTTAACCACATTATTAGCATCTGCATCATCTCTTTTCCCATAACTGCCTCCAGCTGGCACCTTGGCTGGCTCCCTGGGAAAGACAACTGAACATCTCATGGAAAAATCAAGGAAATAACCTCAGAAATAATTCTGCATGAAGTTGCTGAACCAGGACTCAATCCCTTTTTGCTCTGGATCATCCTTGTCATTGTCAAATAAGAGACTCATGGAGGGGTTTATATATTTCCAAATGGGATTGTAAATTCTTAAATTTCATAGAATGTTGGGTCTGGGAGGAATCTGAGAGATTCTCAATTCAACTTTATTAATACATCCCACGAGAAGGAAACAGAAATCCAGAAAGTCACGCAGTTAGATGTAATCAAGATGGAAACTGGAATCCTGTTTCCCAACTTCCAGAGAAACAAGGTTGGCTCCAAGGATAGGCTTATCCCCTTGAATTCTTGAGCTAATAACCAGGGGAGCCTCTTCACTATGTAGAAGTCACTGAGTGATGATTTACTACTACAGATACATTCCTACAGCCCCTACAACATTCAAGACAGAGGTGGTACCAGAGGGAGATAAACTATGAGAGATGGGCAAATCTGTGTTGAGGACAACCATGCCAGCTGAGATGTGGATTGGGCAATTTGTGTGTAAAATGATATTCCAGGTCCTAACTTCTAAGTGCCCCAGTGGCTCGAACTGAATGGCATTCTAGCCACATTGTCATCACTCCTTGATCCTAGGTTAAACACAGCAATTCTTACCACTAATTCTTCCAGTGTTATGAGAAAGTAAGGGCTGAGGCAAGGGAGTGCCGATGGTAGACAAAAGAGTGGATCATTTGGCCTGTTTATGAGCCATTGTAAGGTCTCAAGTCTCAGCACTAACCTGTCTGCCAACATTACAGGTTACATGTGACATGAATTCCTCTACTGTTCTGAGTCACCGGTTTCCCTAAATCCTAGCACACCTCCTGCCCAGACCAACTTGACTCCTGTTGATCCATCAGTTGCTATCATCACCAGGAGTCAAAGTAAGCAGGTGTTTTCAAGGTTTTTTTTTTTTCTTTAATCTTTGTTAATACCAAGAATTCTTCCAATAAAAATCTTAGGCAGCAAGCATGTTGTTTTCCTTGTTTTGTTTTTAATGGTTTGTAAATGCGATAATAATCCGCCCAACTTTGATTTTCTGTCAAATTTTCTGTTTCTATAAATACACAACCATGTGTCCTGATTAAGTTCCTATGTGGATCATGTTAAATATGTGAGTTTGGGTGACTGTTAAAGTGCTCTGTGGTTTTGTCCTTTTATTTCAGGAAATATTTTCCCTCGTTATCCTCTCTGTGGTTTATATTCATGTGCGCAGGAAGCTCATTCTGTGACAGGCTGCTCTTACTTGTTTTCCTCTTGCCTGGAGGAAGATGGCTTGAGTATTCATTTGTGAGATATGAAAGCGGGAGGCATCTGTTCCCTGCCAAAAGGACGAACAATACCAACGTAATATCAGTTATCAGTTTCCCAATAGATTGTCACTGATAGTTGTTCCTGATAGTAGAGGGGGCTGTCAACTGTCTCATCTGGAGACACATAAATATCACAGCTTTCAGTTACAGGCTTCCTTGGTTTGGTTTAGTTGCTAAGTTGTGTCCTACTCTTGCTGCCGCATGTACTGTAGTCTGCCAGACTCCTGTGTCCATGTAATTTCCCAGGCAAGAATACTGGAGTGGGTTGCGATTTCCTTCTCCAGGGGATCTTCCAGAGCCAGGGATCAAACCCAAGGCTCCTGCACTGCAAGTGGGTTTTTTACCACTGAACCACCAGGAAAGCCAGTTACAGGCTATGCAGCCTCAAAAGATTGGTCAATCTTCAGGGCTTCAGGCCCCATTTTTTAAAACTTCTAGATTTCAGTATATTCTGCTTAATCATCATATATATGGACTTTCAACTTAGAGTTGTCAACTCTAAGACTCTGACAACAGATACAAAGTTATGTTCACTATCCCCTTGTATGTTTTGCCCAGTCTCCCATAAAGCAGACTTGCACAAAGGGGGTGGGGATGATATTGATGAAGTAATGAACTATTGAACATTTATTACTAAACAAACTCAAACTTTTCCAAACTCATTTCTTCATTTCTGCTTCTGTGTGGCATTGGCACCCCTTGATGCTTTTCTAAAACGTCATTGATTAACAGAGGGTAGAGGAAATCCATTTTTATCAAGTCTAAGCCTCTTAAGTCTCTGCCTCTTCATGTCTTTGATCAACAGTTGATAGAGGCTATAGCTTTCACCAATTTTGGCTGTACTGCTAGGGCTGAAGTCAGCCTTGCTTCTGTTATGTCCTTGTGTTTGGTGGCCAAGGGTACTCAGAACCTTGAATGGGCTGACAAACATGCTGAGCCCTCAGGCTATTAAAGTAACAATATAGATAATAGTGTAGAGAGAGAACAAGAGGCTAGAAGGGGGAATAAGTCATTTTTTGGGGATAATAGAATTAAAGGAATTTCCCTACTCAGGGTGCCTAAGTGCCCAGCGAGTGATGAGGGTCTTTCATAAAGAATCCTAAGCATGCCTCCCATGAAGCCACTAATTTACGGCCAAGTAAATTGGGCAGGGAGGTTTCTATTCAAACCGAAGCTTGGGAAGTGGAGAATCAAGATATAGTTCATAATTCAAATCTTCCATTATCTCCCAAACCATTCAAATAAATTTATGTGTGGTAACAGAAGCAAGAGCACTCTACCCTCTAATTTCCACTAGTAGGGTGACCAACCTTCCTGGTTTGCCCAGAACTGTCCTTTTTTTTTTTTTTTTTTTTTAAATCACTGAAAGTCCTGCTTTCCAGAAACCCACACAAACCAGATAAGTAGGTGACCCTAAGAGACAGAGAGTGTGCATACCTTTTAACAACACAGTCCTCACTGGCAAGAAAATATAGCAGCCTTACAGCTGGTCCCAGCCCACCCTAGTGTCTGTAGGGAGGTCAGCATCTTGGTCCAGCAGGTCGCAGAAGGTCATGAGCCTGAAGACGTGCATGTGGGGCTGGGGGGAGGGGCACAGCACCTGTCTTTTCTAGAACTCCAGGTATTTGGTATATCCTCTCATTTAGACTCATGAGGGAGAAGGCGGCAGGGATAACTGTCCCTTTTGTCTATTTTATGGATAAGGAAATTGCAAGAGGGAAGCAGGGCAGCCTGCTTAAGATCTCACAGGTGGTAGCAGGGCCCACGTGTGAAACACAGTTCTGATTCCTAGCGACATGGCATAGACTTTTAGCACCTACAAAAATCCTACCTGGCATGATTTAAGGCATGAAATGAGGCTGAATATTCTACTTCTATCTTCTCAATCACAAGTTGGGATAAGAATCATTTGCCTAGAGGGGTAGGTAGCCTAAGAAGCTCCCACTCCAATTTTCCTGGAACAGGCTCTGACTCAAGTTTTAAGTCATATTTGCACACTGTATGAGCCGGTCATTGTCCTGCCCTGAGGCTGAAGCCTTAAAGCTGCAGATGGTTTTGCAAGAGCAGAGTCCTCTGGGAACTGACAACCTGGGGAGTCAATACCCTGGACAATTCAGCCTCTTCCATTTACCCACTGAGCCCAAGATGCATCAGAACCACAGGGTCAGGGGTCAGTGCAGGTAAACAGACTGCCAGATACTTCTCCAGTAAAGATGGGTTTATTCAGTATCAGCAGAAGACTGCAATTCAGGGTCTGCAACCATGGTGGGCCACATGTAAGTCTCCAGACCATGAGGGAAGGAGAACATTTTTATAGAGAGGAGAAGGAAGCTGGGAGGCTACAGTAAACAAAGAGAGCAAAGCTTTTCATTGGCCAAGTCCTTGCCAGGAAAGAAGAGGGGTCTTTTTCTTCCCTTCCTGGCCTCCTAACTCTATTTCATTGAGGTTTCTGTTTATTTTCACACATCTCTCCAAACCTGAGATGGCCTCCCTGCTGGGCACCACGCTGGCATCCCGCCAGCTGAGCTGTGTGGGGCACGAGTGAGCCACTCACACAGTCTCTGGCATAGCCACCCCGCTGGCCCATGGACTGTTTTGCCTCAATTTTCCATTGGCACATTCTCCTCCCTTTATCTGTGTTTTCGCAAAACTGACACTGAGAGGGACACGATGTTCTTCCATAGAGGTTAAGCAGAGGTTTTTCACTTTTGGAATTCACTTGCAGAAGAAGCTGGTGGCTTCCTACACTCAGGGTCCGGCAAAAACCCCTGTACACAGCATCTAAGGTGGAGGCCATAATGGTCCTTGAAAGGCTTGAAGGGGAGGGACCAACAGAGTGTATGTGACCCTAGGAATGGGAGAGGGGTTCCATATGAAAGCAGACTATGCTCAAAGAGGAAATTAAACATTTTTAAAGAGTTCCCTGTGTGTAGAGCCACAAAAAACTTGTGCTGAGCTGAACTGAAAGAATTAGGCAGTGCATTCTCTTGAAGAGCTTTGAGTCAGATATTGGGAAAAAAAACAGGGAGGGAATAAACATAGAAAGGATTTGAGAATAATGAAAGTAATGCAGATTGACTTTGAGGATTGTGATGTCAAACAACATAGGCCAAAACTAACAATTGAATTTACCTCAAATGTAGGCTCCTCGGTGTCTTGGGCTCCCAGGGAACTCAATCCAAACTGGAAAGTGCTGAGAGTTCCTTTGAATATTCAAGCCTCTGCCCTACTCTTTCTGTTTCAAGCTGCTTTTCCCAAGAGATATTTGAAGCTAAGAGGAGACTGGGATTCTCAGGCATCCCGCCCCTGCCACAGAAGAGAACTTCTCTGAGAGGAGAGCCTGTTTGTCACTGCTTCCCCACACAGGCACATTGAAATACCATCATTTTACTTCACGCACAGCTCTTCAACACGCACTTACCTCATTTGCTCAGCAATCATTGTGCATGCATCTTCTGGGACAGGTTCTATGCTATCCAAGGCCAGTAGAGATGAAAGGACCAAATTCCTGCTCTTCATGAAGTTTACCATCAGCTTCTCTGCCCAGGGCCCAGGGTCTCCCTGGTTCAGGATCATAAGAATATGAATGAAAAATGTGCCTGCAGCATCAGTAAACAAGCAATGTTGCAGCCATCAAGCCTCTACAGCCTCCCTCAATAGTGAGCCCTGAGGGGATTCAGGATGGGCGAGAACAAGGTACTGGCCCCAGATAGCTGAGGTGCATATCAAAGGGATGATTTCAGTCTCTTGCATCTTCTTAAACACAGAAAAGTGCTAAATTTTTAACTTGAGATATCCAGTTTTCTTTGTGTGTGTGTGTGTGTGTTAGTTGCTCAGTCATATCTTACTCTTTGCAACCGCATGGACTGTAGCTTGCCAGGCTCCTCTGTCCATGGAATTCTCCAGATAAGAATACTGCAGTGGGTAATCACTCCCTTCTCCAGGGGATCTTCCAGGCCCAGGAATCGAACCTGGATCTTCCACATTGCAGACAGATTCTTTACCATCTGAGCCATCGTTTTGTTTTGTTTTGCTTTGTTTTGTTTTAATTAGCAGTAATCTTTTGATGATTTGACTGTCTGGTCATTGTCACAAAAACCATAAAGATCCTGACTCTTCCCTTACCTATTGGGAACAGTCCCTCAGAACTAGCTGAAAGGCTGTCTTTTAGTCTTGAAGTCTTCAGAAAGCCCACCAAATAACACAATTCTCAGCTTTTAGATAGTGCATCTTTTTTTTTCAGGTGGCAAGACCTTAAAACTTACTAAGGTGGAGGGTAAAGAGAAAGAAGGGTGAAAGGACAGGAAAGGATGTCCATGGGGACAAACTCCTGGAAGCTCTAGACCTGATCGTGCCTTCCATCCCACTAAGAGTTTTCAAGCTATTGAAGGGTTCAGATTTGTTACTAATATGAATGTGTGGTCATCCCTTAGGCTCAGTTGTAATATAAGGGGCATGTGATATTGTGACGTATAATAAGACATTTATTTGGTCTTTGTCCCTGGGTCTCATATGGAGCTTCTAAAACCCTTGTAATTTCCTGAGTGAAGAGAAGCATCTTTTATGTTTCATAATGAGCCTCTTTCACACATATTTGAGTTTATGCTAATGAGGTGACTTTTAAAGCATTCATCGATAGTATCTGGATGTGAGGATGTTAAAGAGAACAATAGTGTGATTAGAAGGTTGGAATTTCAGCCCCACTCTCCCAGCCCTTAACCTCCATGGAGAAGAGGACTGGATATAGAATTAATCACCAAAGACCAATGATTTGATCAATATATATAAATTGGAACCTCCATAAAAGTCCTAAATGAAAGGGCTCAGAGAGTTTCCAGGTTGGTGAATGTATCTCGCAACAGGAGGGTGAAAGTGAAAAGTGAAAGTTGCTCATTCATGTCCAACTCTTTGCGATCCCATTGACTATACAGTCCAGGGAATCCTCTAGGACAGAATATTGGAGTGGGTAGCCTTTCCCTTCTTCAGGGAATCTTCTCAAACCAGGGATCAAATCAAGATCTCCCATATTGCAGGAGGATTCTTTGCCAGCTGAGCCACAAGGGAAGCCCAAGAATACTAGAGTGGGTAGCCTATCCCTTCTCCAGGGGGTCTTCCTGACCCAGAAATTGAACCAGGGTCTCCTGCATTGCAGGCAGGTTCTTTACCAACTGAGCTATCAGGGAAGCCCTGATAGGAGGGTGGCACACCCCAAATTCCATGGCGACAAAAAGCTTCTGTACTTGGTACCCTTCCAGACCTGGCCTATGTACCTCTATTCATTTATATCTTTATAATATTCTTTATAGTAAACTGGTAATAGTGTTGAGTGAAAAGTAAAGCACAGCCTAAAAGTTGAGAATTATGTTTTATTTGGTGGATTTACTGAGAACTTAAGCCCAGGATATAGCCTCTGTGATAGCTCTGAGAGACTTCTGAAGAAATTAAGGGAGGGGCCTAGATATATAGGAGTATTTGGGAAAAAAAACAAACAGGTAATAGAATATCAAAAGATTACCACTAGTTTAAAAAAAAAAAAAACAGATATTTCAAGTTAATTTAGCACTTTTCGGTATATGGGAAGATGCAAGAGTCTAGGCTTATTGAAATTATTCCATTGATCTACACCTTAACTGTCTAGGGCCAGTATCTTGTTTTTTCCTCCATCTTGAATCCTCTCTGGGTGCAGCCCACTGTGGCTGATGGCTTGATGAGTGCAATATCCTTTGTTTACTGAAATGACAGGTGACATTCTTTGTCCAAGTATGTCAAGTGTTTCCCTGGGTCCTGTGAGCAATAATAGCAAAAGATCAAACCTGAGGAGGAGGGAGCCATGGGGACCCCCAGTCTGCAGAGTCAGAAGTGTGGTAACCTGGGAACTTGTTGCTTACAATTGGCATCTGAATGGGGCGGGGGGGGGGGCGGGCAGTCTTGAGGGGCTGAGCTCTTATCCTATGGGATCTGCACTGTTAGTGACAGAATTGAAGTAAATTGTAGCACACCCAGCTGGTGTCTGAAGAGAATTACTTGATGTGAAAACTCATACATTTGGTGTGAGAAGTGTTATAAGTAGGGCCAGATTTCCATCCGTGACTGTGTCATTTGCTCTCCTAAGAAAGATTCTTCCATAAATGTTCCAACCCAGTTTAATAAATAAAATTTGAGTTCTGATGCCACCTTCTAGTACAGGTAAGCACTTTGTACTCGGTAACATAATAGTGATGGCAGTTGTCACCTTCATAATGTCAACTGAGAAATAAGATGAGAGCTGTATGGCAGCAAAAACATTTATTTGGAATCTTAGGAACTGCAATTTGGGAGACACAGATACAAATAGAAACCCAGCTGTACTCTGAGGAGGGTTGAAAACCAAAGGGTTTTTAAAGGGAAAAGGAGGAAGCTTACATAAGCTGTTTTGTAAGAATTATGTTTGGTGCTGGCAGACTGAACCATTCTTGTCTATATGTGATTGGTTGCTAGGGCTGTTACCATGCAAGAATTTATGTGTAAATGTTCTTTCAGGATGTGGTGGCCCAGGTCAAATTCATGTTCCATTTAATGGAGAGGTGCATAGGCCCCACTTTGCCCATGGCCTTCTAGTTCCATTTTAGTGCTCTGTTGGCATGACAGTCTCCATTTTATTCATTCCTTCATAATAACATAGCTTAAATACAAAACTTGTACACTGAACATACCTGATCTGATTAACAAGGACTGTAAGCTCAGGCAAATCTGTTACCACCCACCCCTGAAGACCACAGGAAAGGAATCCTCACTGCACACCTCACACTCCAGGCCTCCCTGTCAGGCTACAGGTGAGCTCAGTGATGCCTGCTTGCCTGTGACCCACCAGGAGACTGTGGGAATTCCAGCCATCATGTCCCATGGTCTCTTGTAATGACTTGTTTCCATCAGAGCATTTATTCTGGTTTTTAATAAAACTTTGTCAGAGCAGGGCTAGATCTATTTTATTCTGTCTCTTCTTTATTCCATTTATTTTTATTAGTTGGAGGCTAATTACTTTACAATATTGTTGTGGTTTTTGCCATACATTGACATGAATCAGCCATGGATTTACATGTGTTCCCCATCCTGTACCTCCCTCCCACCTCCGTCCCCATCCCATCCCTCTGGGTCATCCCAGTGCACCAGCCCTGAGCACTTGTCTCATGCATCCAACCTGGACTGGCGAACTGTTTTGCACTTGATAATATACATATTTCAATGACATTTTCTCAGATCATCCCACCCTCGCCTTCTCCCATAGAGTCCAGCCTTTATTCTCTCTTGTATTCTAAGCCCAGGTCCTCAGGAAGAGTATACTCACACAGAGGCTTAATAAATATATGTTGAATGAACAAGCAAGAATGAATGAATGATCAAATGAGCTGCCCCAAAGGCAATTTAGTAGGAGATGGAGGAATAATCCAGGAAAACTCTCATCAGCCAAGAGTTAGTAGGGTCTGTTTATCACAGAATGTATGGCTTGGCAAATGTGGATCAGAAAAAGAAAATATCCAAACGTGCTAGTGAGAAGTAGTGATGAGCGTGTTTTCCTTTTTATAAAATCAGCCTAACCAAGGAGCCCCCAGATAGTGAGATGAAGCCAGAGAATAACTGCAGGAATAGCCAATGGGATGGTTTTAGTCCCACAGAAGCTCCAATCCAACACACCAACCTAATTACAGCATACACTCTGCCCAGCACCCTGCAGTTTGTCACCCAAGCCATTGGCTGGATCAATTTAGGGACATGAAAAACATTACCGCGTTTTTGCCCAAGCCCTTGAATTTCCCGGCCTGTGGTTTCCATTCAGACCATCCGTAGACTGTAGGCTTCCATTGCTTTTGTTGTTTCAATCTGTGGTGAGTCCAACAAAAAGAGAAACCTCAAGCTCTCGCCAGCTGAGACTGGGGAAGGAACGCCTGGGCCTGGGCCTGGGCCCGTGGGCAGGAGGGATGGGGCCTCAGCTGGAAGTCGTGTGCTTCCATTTCAGCCTGGGTGGCCCCAGCCAGGGCCTCTGCAGCTCTTTCCTCTGCTATTAGCCTGGAGAAATGAAAGCAAGGTTTGCCATGGAGATCCTCTCTAAGGCAAACTGTGTGATTTAATGAACCTTTGGAAAAAGTTTTACTTCTCACACCTGCGAATGGCCCTTCAGTGTTTGTCTCATGCCTCAGGACTCCCCATAATTCTTCTAATACCAAGTCAACTCCACTAGAGCCTCCCTCCCACAAATCTTAAGGTCTGAGGGTCTTGTCAGTTGGGGTCCTTTATCCTTGGATTTTCTATCCTGCTTATCTGATGAAGGACGGGGCCTCTTTGTTGGACTGTCCAACAGTCCATTGGACTGGACCTCCCAATATTGGACAATAAAAGTTTTCTTCAAAGGTGGACTCAGTTTATGTCAATCATGGATAACTTTTGCCAATGCCATCCCATAAGACAGGAAAGAAGAAACACTAATTCTAGGCCATTCCTTCCCAACTAATGCTCTGGTCACTATCCATGTCCTTGAGGTTTAGATTCTTTCTTTCCCTTTGACCATGGTAGACACATGCTGACCACACTACCGAAGGGTCTCTAATTCCACAGATGTGTTCTGGAGTCTCATTCAGAAACAGATTTCATAGTTGTTGATCAAACCTTAGTGGGGAATGCTTGAGTAAATGATGAGGAATTTATGTGACTTTGTTTTGGAATAGCTTTTAATGACTCAGGTAAATATTTATGTGCTAACTAAAAAAGTCTCAGAATAAATATTGCATAGATGCTATGATCTCAACCATATCCTTTGAAGAAAGAAAAGCTTCAACCATATCCTTTGAAAGAAAAATAAGATCACAATTGATTTTCATTCTCTTGTCTGCTCTTTTTCGTACTTTTGAATTTTCCATAGTAAACATGTATAACTTTTATCGGAAAATTTTGATTACAGAAAAAAATGAAAGCATTTTTATAATTTATTTGTGAAAGCAGTATGTCAGCAGTGAGTTTCAAAGATAGTAGAATCTGTATTCAGTATACTTTGAGAATTTAAACAATCTCAAAAAATGCAAAAACATATGAGTTAATAAATATTTAGACTATATATTTAAATATTAAGGTTAGTTTTAGTATATTTTATATATTAAATATTTCTTTTTAACACATTATCTCACCACCTGAAACTCTCTTCTCAAAAGTAACCACTGTTAACAGTTTGAGCTAAAAACTTTTCCATAAATTTGCATAGGTGTATATTTTGTATTTACACATATATAGGTTTGGGATTTTTGCATTAATTAAATCATATTACATGTATTACTCCATAACTTCTTTTTCTCACTTAGAAATGTATTTTAGAAGTTGAACTTGAATCTCTGTATAAGGAGATCTATCTCATTTATTTTTAACTGACATATCATTACATAGCATAGATGTGTCATAACGTCCATTCCCTTGTTAGTATACATTTGACACTATTTCCAAGTTATCGAACTTCAAAACAACTGTATGATTAATGATGCTTGCTAAGGTATTGTAATGGACGTCTCTTTTAAAGAATTTCTTTTCAATGGTTAGCTTTATGCACGTATGAAAGTATCTCTGAAGGTTAGATTTCTGGAAATAGAAATAATTAAATGTCTTGTAATTGGCCTTGCCAAATTATCTTGCCAAAAAGATTGTATTAACTGACTCTCCAATTAATTGCATAAGCATGTTATCATAAGAAAAATTTCCTTTTCAGATTTAGAATGAGCGCTTTTTCCCAGATTCCTCCTGATTAGTGTGATTTGGAGATCACCAAGATAATAGTTGAAACAGAAGGCAATGCAGAAACCATTATCAAGTTCCCTGAAAGATGAAATTACAGTAAACTCCAGTGTTAAGACGGAGAAGGTGATGATACCCCATTCCAGTACTCTCACCTGGAAAATTCCATTGACGGAGGAGGCTGGTAGGCTGCAGTCCATGGGGTCACAGAGTCGGACACAACTGAGCGACTTCACTTTCACTTTTCTCTTTCATGCATTAGAGAAGGAAATGGGTGATGGTGGCCTCATAGAATGAGTTTGGAAGTTTACCTTCTTCTGCAATTTTCTGGAAGAGTTTGAGTAAGATAGGTGTTAGCTCTTCTCTAAATTTTTGGTAGAATTCAGCTGTGAAGCCATCTTGTACTGGGCTTTTGTTTGCTGGAAGATTTCTGATTACAGTTTCGATTTCCGTGCTTGTGATGGGTCTGTTAAGATCTTCTATTTTTTCCTGGTTCAATTTTGAAAAGCTATACTTTTCTAAGAATTTGTCCATTTCTTCCAAGTTGTCTATTTTATTGGCATAGAGCTGCTGGTAGTAGTCTCTTATGATCCTTTGTATTTCAGTGTTGTCTGTTGTGATCTCTCCATTTTCATTGCTAATGTTGTTGATTTGGTTCTTCTGCCTTTGGTTCTTAATGAGTCTGGCTAACGGTTTGTCAATTTTGTTTATCGTTTCAAAAAACCAGCTTTTAACTGTTTATTTTTGCTATGGTCTCTTTAGTTTCTTTTGCATTTATTTCTGCCCTAATTTTTAAGATTTCTTTCCTTCTACTAATCCTGGGGTTCTTCATTTCTTCCTTCTCTAGTTGCTTTAGGTGTAGAGTTAGGTTATTTATTTGACTTTTTTCTTGTTTCTTGAGGTAAGCCTGTATTGCTATGAACCTTCCCCTTAGCACTGCTTTTACAGTGTCCCATAGGTTTTGGGTTGTTGTGTTTTCATTTTCATTCGTTTCTATGCATATTTTGATTTCTTTTTTTTATTTCTTCTATGATTCGTTGGTTATTCAGAAGTGTGTTATTTAGCCTCCATATGTTGAAATTTTTAATAGTTTTTTTCCTGTAATTGAGATCTAATCTTACTGCATTGTGGTCAGAAAAGATGACTGGAATGATTTCAATTTTTTTGAATTTACCAAGGCTAGATTTATGGCCCAGGATGTGATCTATTCTGGAGAAGGTTCTGTGTGCACTTGAGAAAAAGGTGAAATTGATTGTTTTGGGGTGAAATGTCCTATAGATATTATGTCTAGCTGGTCCATTGTGTCATTTAAAGTTTGTGTTTCCTTGTTAATTTTCTGTTTAGTTGATCTATCCATAGGTGTGAGTGGGGTATTAAAGTCTCCCACTATTAATGTGTTATTGTTAATTTCCCCTTTCATACTCATTAGCATTTGCCTTACATATTGTGGTGCTCCTATGTTGGGTGCATATATATTTATAATAGTTATATCTTCTTCTTGGATTGATTCTTTGATCATTATGTAGTGTCCTTCTTTGTCTCTTTTCACAGCCTTTTTTTTAAAGTCTATTTTATCTGATATGAGTATTGCAATTCCTGCTTTCTTTTGGTCTCCATTTGCGTGAAATATTTTTTTCCAGCCCTTCACTTTCAGTCTGTATGTGTCCCTTGTTTTGAGGTGGGTCTCTTGTAAACAGCATATATAGGGCTCTTGTTTTTGTATCCATTCAGGTGGCTAATAAATACATGAAAAGATGCTCAACATCACTCATTATCAGAGAAATGCAAACCAAAACCATAATGAGGTACCATTACACGCCAGTCAGAATGGCTGCTATCCAAAAGTCTACAAGCAATAAATGCTGGAGAGGGTGTGAAGAAAAGGGAACCCTCTCACACTGTTGGTGGGAATGCAAACTAGTACAACCACTATGGAGAACAGTGTGGAGATTCCTTAAAAAACTAGAAATAGAACTGCCATATGACTCAGCAATCCCACTTCTGGGCATACACACCGAGGAAACCAGAATTGAAAGAGACACGTGTACCCCAATGTTCATCGCAGCACTATTTATAATAGGCAGGACATGGAAGCAACCTAGATGCCCATCAGCAGACAAATGGATAAGGAAGCTGTGACATGTATACACAATGTAATATTACTCAGCCATTAAAAAGAATACATTTGAATCAGTTCTAATGAGATGGATGAAACTGGAGCCCATTATACAAGTGAAGTAAGCCAGAAAGATAAAGACCAATACAGTATACTAATGTATATATATGGAATTTAGAAAGAAGGTAACAATAATCCTATATGCAAGACAGAAAAAGAGACAGAGATGTATAGAACAGACTTTTGGACTCTGTGGGAGAAGGTGAGGGTGGGATGATCTGAGAGAACAGCATTGAAACATGTATATTATCAAGTGTGAAACAGATCGCCAGTCCAGGTTGGATGCAGGAGACAAGTGCTCGGGGCTGGTGCACTGGGATGACCCAGAGGGATGGGATGGGGAGGGAGGTGGGAGGGGGGTTCAGGATGGAGAACACATGTAAATCCATGGCTGATTCATGTCAACGTATGGCAAAACCCACTACAACACTGTAAAGTAATTAGCCTCCAATTAATAAAAATAAATGAAGAAAAGAGAGAGAGAGAGAGACAAGGAAATGGCAACCCACTCCAGTGTTCTTGCCTGGAGAATCTCAGGGACAGGGCAGCCCAGTGGGCTGCCGTCTATGGGGTCACACAGAGTTGGACACGACTGAAGCAACTTAGCAGCAGCAGCAAGTATTAAGAACAAAGCTCTGTTCTGGGAATGACTAAGAATTGTTAACTTTTGAAGAATTATAATACAATAATCAACACTTGTTCTACCAATCATGATTTAATGCTTCTTAAATGATTCAGAAAATATTTTTTTGTTATTTTATAATGTCTCAAAGGAATACATAGCTATTTGCATTTCCTCATTGTGTGTGTTTTGGATAAATGGGCAGAATCTATCACCCTGATGATTAAAAGCAGCTGTGTAATTTTGCAGCAAGGTCATCACTGCCACTAGAATAAAGCAGTCACAAGAAGTCTGGGACAGCCCTGATGAGGACCTGTACATCAGCTTCCTATTCTAGCACCTCTCCATTTAGAAAGCATAGCGTTTCTCTGCTCTTTTTCATGGCCAGACTTCCTCAGAGTGCTCATAATGTACTTTATGTGCCTTTCTTCACCTTCTATTCACTTTTTTTCAGCTGTGGTGTTAGAGAAGACTCTTGAGAGTCCCTTGGATTGCAAGGACATCAAACCAGTCAATCCTAAAGGAAATCAGTCCTGAATGTTCATTGGAAGGACTGATGCTAAAGCCAAAGCTCCAAAACTGTGGTCACCTGATGCAAAGAACTGGCTCATTCAAAAAGACCCTGATGCTGGGAAAGATTGAAGGCAGAAGGAGAAGGGGAATGACAGAGGATGAGATGGTTGGATGGCATCGCTGACTCAATGGACATGAATTTGAACAAGCTCCAGAAAATGGTAAAGGACAGGGAACAGAGAACCCTGGCGTGCTGAAGTCCATGGGGTCCCAAAGAGTGAGACACGACCATACAGCAACAGCAATTCACTTTTTACTTTCTTAAAATGCAAATATGCAATGAATTAAACACATAACACTAACAAAACAAACACCCTGCTGCCTATTCTTCAGATTTAGAAAAATATATCATTTTGCTTAATTTGCTTCAGGTGTTTTTTTAAAAGAAGTGTTATTGTTGAGTCCAGTTCTCATTCTGTTCCTCCCTGTCCCTCCCAAGAGGTAACCTCCATCCTGAAGTTGGTATGGTATCTTTGCCACCTGTGTTTAATACTTTCACAACCTATGTCCACTTGCAATAGATGTCATTATTTTGTGCATTTTTAAAATTTGCAACGATAGAATCAAACTACAGATATTCTGAAAGCTGATATTTTCACTCAAAAAATTTTTCAGATTACTTTTTTCAGCCTTGATATACTTCAATTCTTTCTCATTAACTGTTGAATTATAATCAAAAGTATGATTGTTCAGTTCAGTTCAGTTCAGTCACTCAGTTGTGTCCAACTCTCTGCAACCCCATGAACCACAGCACGCCAGGCCTCCCTGTCCAATACCAACTCCCGGAGTTTACCCAAACTCATGTCCATTGAGTCGGTGATGCCATCCAACCATCTCATCCTCTGTCGTCCCCTTCTCCTCCTGCCCTCAATCTTTCGCAGCATCAGGGTCTTTTCAAATGAGTCTGTTCTTCCCATCAGGTGGCCAAAGTATTGGAGTTTTGTCTTCAACATCAGTCCTTCCAATGAACACCCAGGACTGATCTCCTTTAGGATGGAATGGTTGGATCTCCTTGCAGTCCAAAGGACTCTCAAGAATCTTCTCCAACACCACAGTTCAAAAGCTTCAATTTCTTGGCACTCAGCTTTCTTTAGAGTCCAACTCTCAGATCCATAGATGATTACTGGAAAAACCATAGCCTTGACTAGACAGACCTTTGTTGGCAAAGTAATGTCTCTGCTTTTCAATATGCTGTCTAGGTTGGTCACAACTTTCCTTTCAAGGAGTAAGCGTCTTTTAATTTCATGGTTGTAATCACTATCTGCAGTGATTTTGGAGCCCAAAAATAAAGTCAGCCACTGTTTCCACTGTTTCCCATCTATTTGCCATGAAGTGATGGGACCGGATGCCATGATCCTTGTTTTCTGAAGGTTGAGCTTTAAGCCAACTTTTTCACTCTCCTCTTTCACTTTCAAGTATTTAATTATTGTCCACTGGTTCACATCTAATTGGCTTCCAAGATTTTATAAGCCTTGTAGATTTTATTGCTATTTTGAATGAGTTAGAACACTTTTTTAATTGATACCCATTAATTTATAGGAGTGAAAGTAACTTCTCAGTGGTAGTTGTTTATAGGTTCTCTTGAATTTTGAATGTAAACTCTTATAATGTCTTGAATTATACAATTATTTCTTCCATATCAACCTTTATACCTCTTTTCTTTTTTCATCTCATCGCACTGTCTTGAACCTCCAATAAAATTTTGAATAGAAGCACTGATAACAAGTCATATTACTAACTTTAAAGAGAATGTGTCTAACATTCACACATTAGATATGATGTTTGTTAGAGGTTGTTAGGAATGATTCAGTTTCTTTTAAGCTTATGGATTAAGATTGCCTTTGGTAGTACAGTCATTGTAATAGTATTATTTCTTGCAGTCCATGAACAATGTATATCTTTCCATCCATTTGCGTCATCTTCAACTTCTTTCATCAGTGTCTTGAGTTTTCCAAGTATAGGTGTTTTACCTCCATTTTTAGGTTTATTCCTAGATATTTTATTCTTTTTTGATGCAATTGTAAATTTTATTGTTTTCTTAATTTCTCTTTCTGTCTAATAAATTGTTGTTAGTGTTGAGAAATGCAACAGATTTCTTAATATTAGTTTTGTATTCTGCAACTTTAATATATTCACCGGTGAGCTCCAAGGGGGAAAAAAATGATTTATAGGTTTCTTCAGATTACCTATTCCTTGAGTCAAGGTCAATAAATTATGTTTTCCTGTAAAAGCATGCATACTGTCTGCATTTTCAAATTTTTTACATTATGAGTAGTCAGTCTCACTATTATTTTCAACCTATATGCTATGTATAGTATGCTTAACTTTTCATTTTATTTAATCCCTTATCTTTTATTGAAGTATAGTTGATTTACAGTATTATAATATTTCATGTGTACAACATAGAGATTCACTTTTTTTTATATCATACTTCATTAAAAGTTATTACAAAATAATAGCTCTAATCCTCTGTGCTATACAATATATCCTTGTTGCTTATCTATTGTACAAGTAGTAGTTTGTATCTCTTAATTCCATAGCCCTAACTTGCCAAAGCCTTTGACTGGGTGGATCACAATAAACTGGAAAATTCTGAAGGAGATGGGAATACCAGACCACCTGACCTGCCTCTTGAGAAACCTATATGCAGGTCAGGAAGCAGCAGTTAGAACTGGACATGGAACAACAGACTGGTTCCAAATAGGAAAAGGAGTACATCAAGACTGTCTATTATCACCCTGCTTATTTAACTTATATGCAGAGTACATCATAAGAAACACTGGGTTGGAAGAAGCACAAGCTGGAATCAAGATTGCCAGGAGATATATCAATAACCTCAGATATGCAGATGATACCACCCTTATGAAAAAGTCAAGAGGAACTAAAAAGCCTCTTGATGAAAGTGAAAGAGGAGAGTGAAAAAGTCGGCTTAAAGCTCAACATTCAGAAAACTAAGATCATGGCATTTGGTCCCATCACTAGATGGGGAAACAGTGGAAACCATGTCAGACTTTATTTTGGGGGGCTCCAAAATCACTGCAGATGGTGATTGCAGCCATGAAATGAAAAGACGCTTACTCCTTGAAAGGAAAGTTATGACGAACCTTGATAGCATTTTAAAAAGCAGAGACATTGCTTTGCCAACAAAGGTCTGTCTAGTCAAGGCTATGGTTTTTCCAGTGGTCATGTATGGATGTGAGAGAAAGCTGAGTGCCGAAAAATTGATACTTTTGAACTGCGGTGTTGGAGAAGACTCTTGAGAGTCCCTTGGACTGCAAGGAGATCCAACCAGTCCATCCTAAAGGAGATCAGTCCTGGGTGTTCATTGGAAGGACTGATGCTGAAGCTGAAACTCCAATACTTTGGCCACCTCATGTGAAGAGTTGACTCATTGGAAAAGACCCTGATGCTGGAAGGGATTGGAGGCAGGAGGAGAAGGGGATGACAGAGGATGAGATGGCTGGATGGCATCACCAACTCGATGGACACAAGTCTAAGTAAACTCTGGGAGTTGGTGATGGACAGGGAGGCCTGGCATGCTGCGATTCATGGGCTCGCAAAGAGTCGGACACGACTGAGCAACTGAACTGAACTGAACTTGCCCCTACCCGCTTTCCTGTCTGCCCTGGTAACCATTAGTTTGTTTTCTATGTCTGTGAGTTTGTTTCCATTTTGCTATATACATTTGTTTGTTTTAATTTTTAGATTCCACATTTAAATGACATCATACAATATTTGTCTTCCTTTGACTTATTTAACTAAGTATAATATTCTATAGGTCCATTAAAAACTGCCACAAATGGCAGAATTTCATTCTTTTGTATGGCAGAGTAATACTTTATTATGTGTATACACAGTACACACACACACACCACTCTGAGGTGATACCTCATTGTAGTTTTGATTTGTATTTCTCTAAAAATTAGCAATGTTGAGCATTTTTTCACATTCCTGTTATTCATCTTTGTGTCTTCTTTGAAAAAGATGTCTATTCAGACCTTCTGCCCATTTTTTGATTGAGTCATTTATTAATTTTATATTGAGTTGTACTTGCTATTAAAATTTATGTATTTGATATTAATCCCTTGTCAGTCATATCATTTGCAAATATTTTCTCCCATTCAGCAGATTATCTTTTGGTTGATGGTTTCCTTTGCTGTGCAGAAGCTTTTAAGTTTAAATAGGTCCAATTTATTATTTTTATTTTTTTTTTTTTTGCTTTTCTGTAACTATAAAAAACCTCCCAGCTAACAAAAGTCCAAGACCAGACAGATTCACAGGGAAATTCTATAAAACACATAAAGAAGAGTTAATACCTTTCCTCAAACTTTTCCAAAAAATTAAAGAGGATGAAACACCCAAATTCATTCTATAAAGCCACCATTACCCTACCAGACAAAGACACTACAAAAATGAAAATTAAGGCCAACAACTTCAGTGAATATAGATGCAAAGATCATCAAAAAAACATTAGGCTGAATCCAACAATATGTAAAAGTATTATGTACCATGATCAAGTGGGATTTATTGCACAGATTCAAAGATAGTTCTATATTCACAAATCAGTCAATGTGATACACCACATTAGCAAAAAGAAGGGTAAAAATTATATGATCATCTCAGTAGACACAGAAAAACTTTTGACAAAATTCAACATCCATTTGTGACAAAAAAAAAAAAAAATCTCATCAGCGTGGGTATAGAGGAAATTATATCTCAACATCAGTTCAGTTCAGTTCAGTCACTCAAGTCGTGTCCGACTCTTTGCGACCCCATGAATCACAGCAGGCCAGGCGTCCCTGTCCATCACCAACTCCCAGAATTTACTCAGACTCTCCATCGAGTTGGTGATGCCATGCAGCCATCTCATCCTCTGTCGTCCCTTTCTCCTCCTGTCCCCAATCCCTCCCAGCATCAGGGTCTTTTCAAATGAGTCAACTTTTCACATGAGGTGGCCAAAGTATTGGAGTTTCAGCTTCAGCGTCAGTCCTTCCAATGAACACCCAGGACTGATCTCCTTTAGGATAGGCTGGTTGGATCTCCTTGCAGTCCAAGGGACTCTCAAGAGTCTTCTCCAACACCGCAGTTCAAAAGTATCAATTTTTCAGCACTCTTCACTTTCTGCCATAAGCGTGGTGTCATCTGCATATCTGAGGTTATTGATATGATAAAGTGAAAGTGAAAAGTGAAAGTGAAGTCGCTCAGTTATGTCTGACTCTTCGCAACCCCATGGACTGCAGCCTACCAGGCTCCTCCATCCATGGGATTTTCCAGGCAAGAGTACTGGAGTGGGGTGCCATTGCCTTCTCTGGATATAATAAAGGGCAATTACAAAATATCTACAACTAAGATCATATTCAGTGGTGGAAAACTGAAAGCCTTTCCTCTAAATTTAGGAATAAGACTCTCACTGCTTCTATTTAATATGGTATTCCTAGTCAGAATAATCAGACAATAAAGAGAAAAAGAAGTCATCCAGATTGGAAGAGAAGAAATAAAACTGTCACTATTTGCAGATGACATGATATTTTACATAGTACCCTAAGGTCTCCATCAAAAAACCATTAAAACTGATAAATGAATTCAGTAAATTTGCAAGATACAAGATTAATATATATAAATATGTTTCTTTTCTTTACACAAATAATGACTATCAGAAATAGAAATCAAATAAATTTCATTTAGAATTTCACCCAAAAGAATAAGATACTTGGGAATAAATTTAACTAAAAGGTAAAAGACCTATACTCTGGTAACTAAAGAACACTGATTAAGTAAACTGAAGATGATACAAAAAAAAAAAGATATCCCATGCTCTTGGATTAGAAGAATTAATAATGTTAAAATGGCCATACTGCTCAAAGCGATATCTGTCTTTTAAAGGATTTTCATTGTCAGGCCATTCATAGTAATGATAACTGATATATCTTTACTTATACTATTACAGCTTGTGTTTATATTACAGTACTTTGCTGCCTGTTTCTTCCCATTCTATTGAGATATTTTTGTGTAAGATTAAGGTTACAGCATAATGATTTGACTTACCTTCATCATGAAATGAGTATCACAGTAAGTTTAGTGAACATCCATTAACTCATACAGATACAGAATTTTTTAAATAGGAAAAAAAATTTTCATGTAATGAGCATTCTTAGGATTTACTCTCTTAATAACGTTCATGTATAACATACAGCAATATTTATTATATTAATCATGATGTTAGTTACATCCCTAGGACGTATTTATCTTACAACTGGAAGTTTGTGCCTTTTGACTGCCTACGTTCAGTTTCCCTCCCCCCAACTCATTATCCCTGGTAACCACAGATTTGATCTCTTTTTCTCTGAGTTTGTTTTTGAAGTATATTTGACCTACAATACCATGTTAATTCCTGTTAACAACGTTAGTGATTTGCTATTTCTGTATTGTTCAAAATGATCAACCACTATAAGTCCAGTTACATATGTAACCATACAAACATGTCACAGTTATTGACTGGACTCTTCATACTGTATCTCTCAGGCTTAAGATTCATTATTTTATAACTAGAAATTTGTGCCTCTCTATCTCATTTATTTCTTCCCTCCCCCCACCAACTTCCCCTCTGGCAACCATCTGTTGTTCACTGTATCTGTAACTCTGTTCCCATTTTGTTTGTCCATTTGTTTTTTTAGTTTCCAAATATAAGTGAAATCATACGATATTTCTCTTTTTCTCTCTGATTTAATACCCTATAGATCCATTCTTGTTTTTGCAAATGCAAGATTTCACTCTCTTTTTTGCTGAGTAATATTCCATTGACAGAGGCCGAGATGGTTGGATGGCATCACTGATTCAATGGACATGAGTTTGAGCAAACTTTGGGAGATGGTGAAGAACAGGGAAGCCTGGCATACTGCAGTCCATGGGGTTGCAAAGAGTCAGACACAATTGAGCAACTGAACAACAAAACTATTCCATTGTACTTATAACACTGCATTTCCTTTATCCATTGATGATGAGCACTTAGATTGCTTCCACATAGTGGCTATTGTAAATAATGCTAAAGTGAACATAGGGATGCATATATATATTCTAGTTAGTGTTTTTATTTTCTTTGAAAACATACCCAGAATTTGAATTGCTGGATAGTATGGTAATTCTATTTTTAATTTTTTGAGGAATCTCCATATTGTTTTTTATAGTAGCTGCACCAGTTTGAGAGATTTTGCCTCTACATTCATCAGTGATATTGACCGGTGATTTACTTTTTGGTGATGTCTTTGTCCAGTTTGGATATTAGGTTGATACTGGCCTCATAGGAGTACGAAAGCATTCTTTCCTCTTCAATTTTTTTAAACTAGTGTTAGGAGGGTAGGTGTTAATTCTTCTTTAAGTGTTTGGTAGGATTCACTTGTGAAGCTATCTGGTTCTGGACTTTTGTTTGTTGGAGTTTTTGTTTTTTTTTTTTTAATTACTGACTCAGTTTCATTACTAGTTATTGGTCTGTTTATATTATCTATTTCTTCCTGGTTCAGGCTTGGATGATTGTACCTTTCTGAGAATTTGTCCATTTGTCCTAGATCATCTATTTTATGGACATGTAATTGCTTATAGTAATCTCTTATGATCCTTTACATTTCTGTGCTGTTGGTTATAACTTCCCTTTTCATTTCTGATTTCATTGGTTAGGGCCTTCTCTTTTTCTCCATGTGCCTGACTGACAGTTTATCTATTTTGTTTATCTTTTCAAAGAACCAGCTTTTAGTTTCATTGACCTTTTCTATTGTTTTTAATCTCTGTTTAATTTGTTTCTGCTCAGATCTTTATGATTTCTTTCCTTCTACTAACTTTGGATTTTGTTTGTTTTTCTTTTATTATTTCCTCTAGGTACAAAGTTAGGTTATTTGAGATTTTTCTTATTTCCTGAGCCTTGTATCACTATAAACTTCCCTCTTAGGCCTGTTTTTGCTTCATCCCATAGATTTTGGATGGTTGTGTTTTCACTTTCATTTCTCTCCAGGTATTTTTCATTTCTCCTTTGGTTTCTTCAGTGATCCATGGTTGTTAGGAATGTACTGTTTAGTCTTCATGCTTTTGTGGGTTTTTGCAGGTTTTTTTTCCTTGTAGTTTATTTCTAGTTTCATAGTTTTGTGGTTGGGAAGGATGCTCAATATGATTTCAGTTGTCTCAAATTTACTGAAACATTTTTTGTGGCCTAACATGATGGAGGATATCCCATGTGCACTTGAAAAGAATGTGTATTCTGCCTGCTTTGGAATTGAATTGTCCTATATAGATCTCTTAAGTTATTCTGGTTTAATATGTCATTTAAGGCCAATGTTTCCTTAGATTCTGTCTGGATGGTTTTTAATTGATATAAGTGAACTGTACCATTATTGTGTTCTGTCAGTTTATCCCTTATGTCTGTTAATTTTGCTTGATATTTTTAGGTGCTCCTATGTTGGGTGCATATATATTTACAATTGTTATATCTTCTTGAATTAGTCCCTGATCATTATGTAAAGTTCTTCTTTGTTTCTGGTTAGTGTCTTTGTTTAAAGTATATTTTGTCTGATGCAAGTATTGCTACCTCAGTTTTCTTTTCATTTCAATTTGCATAGAATACTCTTTTCTGTCACCACACTTTCAGTCTGTATGTCTCTTGCAGCATATATGTGAGTCTGGCTTTTGTATCCATCAGCCACTCTTTGTCTTTCAGTTGGAGCATTTAATCCATTTTATGTTTAATGATTGATCGATTTGTTCTTATTGCCATGCTGTTAATTGTTTTGATATTGTTTTGTAGTTCTTTTTTATTCTTTTTTATTTACTTTCTTCCCTTGTTATTTGATAACTATCCTTAGTATTATGTTTGGATTCCTTTCTCATTGTGTGTGTATCAATTATAGATTTTTGGCTTGAGTTTACAATGGCATTTATATACAGTAATTTGTATATTATACATAATTATTTTAAGTTGCTGATCTCTTAAGTTCAAACACATTTTGACAACCCTACATTTTGCTTCCTCTTCCAACATTTACTGTTTTGATATATTTTACATCTTCTTCTTTTGTTTATCACTTAACTTATTGTGGATATAGATGATTTTTAAATGATGGTAATTATTATATCTACCTCCCAAGGTTTTTGTGATGATTAAATGAGCTAACAATCAAAAAGTGCATAAAACAATGTCTAGTCCTTAGTGAGCTTTCAATAAAATTAGCTACTGTTGTTAAGTACAGGAGAAACCCAGTCTTCAATTCAGATAATGTACACTTTATCCATGGTTATCCATGGCTTCATTCATAAACTAGAGGATGACAAGGATAAATGAGGAAGTTCAGTCTCATCAGACTCTGCCAGTGAATTCTCTGAACGAGGGCATCTGAATATTGCTCAAGAAACCAGAATGCATGATGATTTGAGAAGGGATATTAAGTATTATTGACATGATGGAATCCAGAGGAGACCTCACCTTCAGAAAGATGAGTAAGATGAGTAGTGTGCTATTCTATCAACCAGGTTGTTAGCATGATTCTTATAGTCCCAGTCAGCTCTTCTTTGAGGTATCTATATTTCTTTCTATGTTTGCCCATAATGGACAAGAGAAGAGATTATCCTAGGGTTTGAGATGAAGCCATAATGTAAACAAGCTATGTAGTTCTCTCAGAATATTTATAAATGTTACTCTTTACATTGGAAGACCTTTAGGGAATGACTCTTAGTTTATTGGGGACAGTAGGGCTTCTCTATGCCATTTCTGAAACTTGTAATTCTTTGCATCTCCTAATGAAGGTGGCAGTGATAGGTACCCAAGGCATGATGGAAAGGAGTCATGGACTTCAAGTTGGAAAGCCTGAGTTCCAAATCTGGCTGCTACAGTGGCTTCAAAGTCACTTAGTTTCTCTAGCTGTCAATCTCCACACATGTCAAATGTGGAGTAAGATTAAATACTTACTAATGGTGCTTGCAGCTGTAATATTTTACCCCTCTTTGTGTAATACCTCCATGGTTGCTCAGACGGTAAAGAATCTGCCTACAATGTGGGAGACCTGGGTTCCATCCCTGGGTCGGGAAGATCCCCTGGGGAAGGGAAATGCTACCCACCCTAGTATTCTTGCCTGGAAAATTCCATGGACAGAGGAGCCTGGCGGGCTAGAGTCCATGGGGTTGCAAAGACTCAGATATGACTGAGCGACTTTCAGTCACTCACTCACTTTGTATAATATGCCACAATATCTGGGGAGCTCATTCATCATTAATTTATTCACATATTGATCTGTTCCTTTATTTAATATTTATATTTAATATTTTGCTTAATTTACAAAAATGTTCACTACACACAAAAAGATTACAAATATTTATGTATCTACTACCCAGATTTAACAGATGTTAATACCTTGCTATATTTGATTCAGATTTTTTATTTAAATGAGATGAAACTTAACAGTTAATAAACTACCATTTCTTCCCTCCCCAAAAATAACTAGTCTTTAAACTAGTATATATTTTCAATATATAGTATTGTTTTGGATTCTTTTAATACATACAAGTAGTATACTATAAATTTCCTTATTTTTGCTGAAATTTATATTTTCCAAGTATAGTCACATTACTGCCTATGGAATTATTTATTCACTCATTTTAACAGTGGCTTAGTATTCCATTATATGAATATACCACAGTTTGTTTAGCCATTCACTGTTGATGGTATTTTAAATTGGTTCCAATACTTTGCTGTTAAAAATAACATCTCAACAACACACTATGTAGATGTCTCCTTGAGCACATGTGCAAGAGTTTACACAAGGTTAATTACCTAGAAGCAAAATTACTTGGTGGCAGAGTGTGCTTATTTTCAGTTTTTCTAGATAATGCAAAATTGCTCTCCAAAGTTCTTGTAGATATTTATACTCTCACCAGGGCTATATAACATCTTGTTTCCCCACATCCTTGCCAACATGTGTTGTAAGACTTACATTTTTTCAAATCTGATGGGTATGAAATAATATTTTCTTTATGTTTTCATCTATTGGCTATTCAGATTTCTTCTTTGTAAATTTTCTGTTCATATCCTTTGCTTATATTTTTTCTTTGTAATTATTGACTTGAAGGGTCAATTTTTATATATCAATTTTATATTATATATATATCATTAATTGTATTCTGAATACTAGTTCCTTTTTGGTTTTAAGAGTAGGAAATATCTTCTCTTAGTTTGTGGCTTGTCTTTTAAATAAATGTTGTTTGTTTTTTCACCCTAAAGTTTTTAACTTTATTATAGCTAAATTTATCCATTTTTCCTTCAATGGTTGGTACTGGTGCCTTGTATAAGAAATCCTTCCTTTCTCCAATGTTATAAAGATATACTTTTTATATTCTTCTAAAAGTTTTACATTATTTTGTTTCAACACCTAAAATTTTAATCCATATGGAATTTATTTTTGCCTAGTAAGCTAATTTTAATTATTTTATTCTATGGAAATAATGAATTGTCCTGGCATTATTTGTTAAACAGTTTATTCTTTCTCCATTGATTGGTATTGCCACCACTGACATTCACAAAGTTTCTGTATAGATGTGGGTCTATTCCATTGTTGTGTTGAGCTAACCCTGTTTTAACTACTGTAGTTCTAGAGCAATCATTGACAGCTAGTTACAGTAAGAATTGTTTTTATTCTTTTCTTCAAAATTGTTCTCGCTATTCATCAAGAGTGTTATTATGCAATCAGCTTGTCAATTTCCACAAATAGTATCAAGATAGTGTTTGGAATTGCACTGAATCTGTAGATAGACCTGAGCAAAATTATTACCCTAAAGATATAAAAGCTTCCCTACTATGACTAGCATCTCTCTTTATTTAGAACTTTTTTTCTTGTTTTTAAAATGTTATAAGCTTTCCATAAAGTTTTATCCATCTTATGTTAATATATTCTGTTTACCTTATAATTTTTGTTGCTATAGTAAATGGGATCTTTTACTAAAACTACACATACTATTTCTTTTCTAAAAAGGACTACACTTACTATTTTTTTTTCTAAAATTAAAGTGTCCAATTTGCTGCCATTAGAGTAGAGGAATATAACTGATTTTGTTTACGTATAGTTTTTAACTTGCAAGTTTGTCATTCTCTATGCCAATGTTTTTGTCTATAAAATCGTTTGACTCTTCTACTTAGAAAATAACATCATCTGTCAATAATGAAAATTTTTTTCCTTTCCATATCTTGTACTTCTCATTTTTCAATTTGTCTTTTACACTGGCTGGGACCTCTCGTATTGTTACAATGTTGAGGAAACAGGGTGAGCAGGAGACACATCATTTTCTTGGTTCCAGTGGACCCTTGGCTATTGCTCCATCCTTAAGTGTGTGATTTACTGTAGTTTCTTGACTGAGAGTCTTTTAAAAAAATTCTAAGCCTGTTATTGTCCTGATCCTTTCTCAACAGTTGTTCATGATAGAAAATGAGTTCTGCTGTAGGCATATATTTGACTTCTTAAGTTGTGGAGCTATTTATCAACTAAGCAATTGTTGACTTGGTTCTTTTATTCATCATTTGAGGTAATTACAGTCAGGACAGATGGGACTCCCACTATGATATCCATTATCACAAAGGAGATATTTTTCTGACTGATGTAGCTAAGGATAAATGTAGATCACAAGCAACAGCAATCTGTTATCTCCCCATGAGGCTTCTCTTATTTTAAAGAGAATTTTTCAGGGAGTGGTGGTATTGTTGTTTAGTTGCTAAGTAATGTCCAGCTCTTTGATATCCCGTGATGGTGTGATTATTTCTATAATGTATATTGAATCATACAGCTAAGGAGTAAACTCTTTCCAGAGATCTAGCATCTTGAGCAATGAGGTGTAGGGAAAAGACCATCTTGATTACAAATAAGCATAAATCCAACATTTAAAAAAATTCCTGAACATAACTACCTGGCCAAAACAAACAAACAAAAAAAAAAGCAGGGGAGGTGGGAGGCGGGGCAGACCTGGACTTGGGTTAAGGGTGCAGAAAAATAATTTCTACAGTAAAAACTCATACAATCATATACAATCATGAGAGCATATAGTATTAAAGTCAAAATGATGCAGAAGACCTAGATGAAAGGAGAAGTTTATTATAAAACAATTTCACTTGTAATCCAGTTTGGGAGGAGTGAGTTCATGAGTGGCATTTTAAGGACTTTACAGTGAAGTAAATTAAAATTACCCAAAGAGAGAGATCAGGCCAATGGATTCTGAGGACAGAGACTTACAAGGGACCCAGCAAATTATTCTCTCATAGAATAGACACCTAGAACACGAATCCTTTTTGTGTTAGGATTCTCCTAATATCCTCTTCTACTGGGGAGCCACTGGGAGGGAAGAGAGGAAGGGAGGAGGGAGGAAGGAAAGGAGCATTGTTTACAGAAAATCCGGAAATGGAATTGCAAATTGCTGCTGATTTTGTGTCAGGTGTCACCTAAGTCACATAATTCTCTGGTCAATGGGGGCAGTAGATCTTACCTGAGTCATGTGTGGCCCTGTCTCAGTGGTGACATAAGGGGGCTTAATAGCAACACTTTCTCATTAGTGGGGTTGATCATATAGGCTAATTCACTCATGATGGACCTGGTATGTGCATTTCTTTAGATTTATTAGTTAACACCATGACTCTAAAAAATGTCCTGGCTTGTACTGCAAGCTATGTGATTATCCCATCAAAAATCTTAGTCATTCTTGTAAATATGTTACAACTTTCTGTTCACTTACTTGAAAGTGAAAGTCACTCAGTTGTATCCAACTCTTTGCGACCCCATGGACTATAACCTGCCAGGCTCCTCTGTCCATGGAATTGTCCAGGCAAGAGTACTCGAGTGGATTGCCATCCCCTTCTCTAGGGGATCTGCCCAACCCAGAGATCGAATCCAGGATCTCCTGCATTGCAGGCAGATTCTTTATCACCTGGGCCACAAGAAAACTTGATTTCTCTTGATTTCTTTACTTGATTTCCCTGCTAAAGAGTGAACTCTTTGAGGGTAGGCACTTTATCTTATTCATCTTTGTGTGTACCCAGTGTTTATCACTGTGCCTGGTACTTAATATTCAAGAATGAATAGATAAAATGGTACCTGAAGGAGTTCTTATCTGAGTATTCCAATGAATGAAAGTACTCTAGGGAGATGACATTTTGTGTCACTTGTAAGCACCTGAATGAAGTGATTCATACTAGATCATAGGATAGACGCCCACCCCCCACCCCTGCAACCTTACACCAACCACCCAAGGAGAAAGAGCATGAGAGCAATGTAAGCAAATCCTTTAAAAAGCTGTCATGCAAAGAAATAGACACAAACCCTATGCTTCACAGTTTTAGCCAGTCCTGGCTTTGAGCCTATCTCCTTGGTGATGCTATAAAAAGAAGTTTCACAGTAAACATGATTCAGACAGCCATTTTAAAGCGAGCTCTGCAGTTCTTGAGGAGCCCCAGCTCTCAGTCCCACCTTCATTGCCTCTGCAGTAAGAACATCCACTGGGAAGGACACTTTCTTTTCTGGACTCTGTGCAGTTCTTCAGATAGACTCACAGATCTGTATCTGGCCTTAGACTCTCAAGTTCTCATCTTTTACCATAAGACTGAGAAAATTAGCTCAAGCAGGTGGAGCAATTGGCCAGACCCACAGAGGTGGTTGATGTCAGAAGCCAATTCAGGCAGAGAACTCTCTCCAGGGCTCCTTCTACCCACAAATCTCATTTTAAAATCTAATTTGCCTCTTTTTCTTGAGCATCCTGATTTCAACCCTTTTCCTGCTTTCCAAGACCTACATGGAACTAGGCTTTGCCAGTTGGCAAAGTCGGGTCTTGATCAGCAGGACTCTGCATGAAGTGAGAACTCAGGGGCTCAGTGGTGGAGGAAAACACTACAGACCAATTTCGAAGTAATTTTAGAAGGACTGAAAGGCTTTGGTTCCCTGCTGACTCTCCTGAAGGGAGATTGCTTATTCTGTACAACAGTAAAAGAAGAGTGAAGGGTACCCTCGGAACAATTTGGAGGTATAGAACGGAATGTGATTTCCCACAGGGCTAGAGAGAGAGGATTGTGTTTCCATATTGAACATATTAAACTGACAACAATCTCCCACGTGGCTCTTGAGGTGAAGGCAAACCCTTTTTTGGGGGGTGTGACCCCAGCATAAAAACTGACAGCAACAGCTGTTCTATGTGTGAATTCTGAAATGTGACAGTTAATAAAGGGTCCTGAGACGTGGCATAAATGAAGGCAGAGCATATTGGCTGCCATCCTGTCACATGGATGGAAAAATGTGCTGGGTGGAAGGAAACGGCCCTCAGGACGCTGGGCTGGCTCCAGAGGGTGGGCTCTGGGGGTACACAGGAGAAGTGGCCTTCCCTCCCATCTCACTCAGACCTGTCTTTACTAACAGCCTCAGGGAGTAGCTTGAAAATGAAATTCACAGATGATTCTGAGTGGAGAAATATGACAAACACCGAGCACAAGCAGAGGAATAACCTAAAGGAATTAGGAAAATGGGAAAGGCAGGGACAAAAATGCGAATCATCATGGAAAAATGCAAATGGATATGTCTGGGGCCAAATAATCCACAAACCAGATATTCACTGGGCAGGAAACTTTTGAAGCACTTTAAGGTTAGGAAAATTGGCTGTAAAATGGTTGCTTCTGACAGTTGCAGAGACTATGGTGTAGTGGGCAGGCAGGGATGAAGCGGACTTGGAAGATGGTGGTGGTCCTGCTAGGAGGCCTACACATAGGTGGATGGTGACCTCATTTGAGGGCTCCCCCATCTTTCTCCTTACCTGACAGGCCCATTCTCATGTCCCTCAGGGTTGGCTGGGGTGAGGTACATTATGAGATGGGGGTTTGGAGGAAGCAGGTAACATTCTAGCCACGAGGCATCTGCTATGGAGTGAGCCTCCCAGACTGGATTCTTTTTTATTTTTTAATTTTATTTGTACACATGCTTTCTTTTAATTTGCTTTAACAACATAGATTTAATCAATCAAAAAAATAGGGCTTCCGCAATGACTCAGCAGGTAGAGAATCTGCCTGCAATGCAGGAGATACAGGAGATGTGGATGTGATCCCCTGGTCAGTCGGGAAGATCCCTTGGAGAAGGGAATGGCTCCCCACTCCAGAATTCTGACCCAGACAATTCCATAGACAGGGAAGCCTGGCAGGCTACAGTCAATAGGGTCACAACACAATCGAGGAATCTGACCACAGCACAGCACATAAAAAAAGAAAACCCATCCAGGCTTCCCCTTTAGAAGAAAATACGAGACTGAGAAAGAATTTCTGTCAAACAGCATGTTCTATTTATGTCATCAAGAATAACAAATTGGGGATAATTTTGTCCTTGTTATTTTGATTTGAGAAAGCTGTTACCAAAATTCTTCCTTTTAACCTCACTTGTAAAATTCAACAACTACAAACTGATGGTGACCAGGGATTCTCACATTTTCCAAAACAGCCAGCATGTTTATACCTTTGGAAATTGCTTTGGAAAGTCCTGCCTGGGCCCTCACTGAAGTGCTCTGTATTGATGAGGCCTTCAGCAGGAGGAATTCTGAAGGAAGCCAGAGCCCGCCACTCCTTTCCTATTATAGTGCACTCAGGGGCCTACTTTCCCTGAAAGTTCATCATCTTGTTTTGAGGAGTCCTTCAGTCTGAAATGCTAGGCCAGAAATCAAGGTCTTATGACTACTGACCAAAATCACCAAAGAAAGTATGAGAAGAGCGGAGCAGATTCCTGGGAACGTCTTTTATCCTCTGTGTGGATTATCCAGGAGAATTATTCCAAAACTAGAAGCTGAAATGGCACAGTTAAGTCTGCATTATTGGGGAATATGCTTCTTGTTGCAATAGAAAACCACTTTACATTGCGGGGAGAGGGGCTGGTGTTGTTCTCAGATATCTTGCCATCTTCTTTTCATGACAGTAATTCTGGGCAGCAGGTCAGAAGCACCTGAGGAGCTTGTTAACGATGCAGGACTTGGTGCCCTCCCTGGACAGGTCTAGGGCGGGGGGCCTGTTGGTCTGGGATGTCGTAATGCAGAGATGCGAGGGAGGCAGAGTTGCCATGTGTAGCTGAAACTTGCCAAAGCTCTTTGACATCTCCATGGATGACCTGACCTGAGCTTAGATCTAACTACCTACTGACAAATGAGCTTGAGTGGAGTAGAAATGCTGTTTCAGGGGGCCCCACTGTTAAGACTCACTTGTAAATCTGAACCTTTGGTGTGTCAGTGGAGGAGACCTGGAGTCACCTGACTCAGCTTTCTAGCTCTCATCCCAGCCTCTTGGCCAGTGGCCAGGTTGGCCCAAGCTAGGGCAGGCTCTCGGGACTGGACTGGGTTCTGGTGAGTCTGGAGGAGAAAGAGATTTCTAGGAACTGAAACCTGTTGCCAGTTCCAAGGGGCCAGAAAAGACAGCAGGGTCTGAATAAGGCAGACACTGCAGTTCTTGTGGGAATGAAGTAAGACATAAAGAGAACTGCTTCAAATAGGGAAGCAAGACCTAAAACACAGTTCTGTGTTTTCTAGTGACTGGCTGGATACCCAGAAATTGGCTCTGGGGTACTTAACTGCACATGTCTAATTTTAAATTTCCAGGGTTAAGACATTGCAGCTAACTGCATCTCAGCTGAAAGCCCAGTTTTGCTTCTGGGGTCCCACTTGGCATGGCCTGTCTGATAGAAAGTTTTGGACCCCCAGTCCCCAAAGAAAGAAGTGAGAGACACCCAAAAGGGTCCGTACCAAATAGTCCAATATCCATGAAATAACCCACGCAGGGTTCACACCCTAGGACCAGTCTAAGAGGAATGGGTAAAACTCAGCTCCCTGGGCTCCTGGAATGAATGGCATCTGGCTGGGCGGAACATGGGAGCTCAGAGGTTCACTGTGTTCACTCTGGGAGGTGGCAGTTGTTTGGACTGAGGTGGGGTCAGGAGAAAGGTGACTGTGGATGGAAGCACAGAAAGGAAAGAGCTGGGACGGGGAGAGGCATGAAGACGCACAAGGGCCTGATTGACTCCAGCCTTCAGCAGGAGACTGCTCCATCCATCATGTTTTTTCTCAATTAGTTTACTTGTTGGTTTTCTTCTCTCAAGATTAAAAGCACTCATTATGGCCCTTAACAGATTTACAAGCTTTAGTTTTTCAATCCAGAGAAGTGGTATCCATGGGAGACAGTCTCAACCATCATTTTGTCTTATTCTCAGAGTAACACCTACAGCTATCTTGATATTGTATTTGTATCTGTTTCTCTACTGTGCCCTCCCTGCACCGGAATGTTATGTCCCTGGAAGAGGAATTGTGACACTTTTCTCCCACTGGGTCCCTGGTACACAGCACAGGGCCTGACCCATAACTGACTCTTAATAGTATGTTAGGTGAATGGTTTGATGCCTTGTGTAATGGTATGTACAGAACATTAGCTTCTTTAGTGCAGCTGAGTGAGGGGTACTCTCCTGCAACCAAAGGTGGCTAATAAAATGGACATATGAGGGGCTTTCTTAGGGTTTTAAACTACTTTCTTCTCTTTGGTTCTGTGAGTGTTCAGTTCAGTACAGTTGCTCAGTTGTGTCTGACCCTTTGTGACCCCATGGACTGCAGCACACCAGGTTTCCCTGTCCATCACAAACTCCTGGAGTTTGCTCAAACTCCCATCCATTCAGTTGGTGATGCCATCCAACCATCTCATCCTCTGTCATGCCCTTTGCCCCCTGCCTTCAATCTTTCCCGGCATCAGGGTCTTTTCCAATGAGTTGGCTCTTCACATCAGGTGGCCAAAGTATTGGAGCGTCAGCTTCAGCATTAGTCCTTCCAATGAATATTCAGGACTGATTTCCTTTAGGATTGACGGTTTTAGCTCCTTGCAATCCAAGGGACTCTCAAGGATCTTCTCCAACATCACAGTTCAAAAGCATCCATTCTTTGTGCTCAGCTTTCTTTATGGTCCAACTCTCACATCCATTCATGACTACTGGAATAACCAAAGCTCTGACTAGATGGACCTTTGTTGGCAATGTCTCTGCTTTTTAATATGCTGTCTAGGTTTGTTGTAGTTTTTTTTCCAAGGAACAAGTGTCTTTTAATTTCATGGCTGCAGTCATCTTCTGCAGTGAATTTGGAGTATTAGTCAACAGTTTTTTAATGACCCAGGAGAAACCTATTTCCATAGACAACATTGAGCTAGTGGACATTTTTTGGCCTGAAGTCTTGATGACACCCAGATTCACATTTCCTCTGCTGGATCAGTCTTCAGCTCTTGGAGAGGCAAAGAGCATGGTGGGTCTGAGTGCAGACTTCCTAGGTTCAGTCCAGGTTCTGCTTCTCATGGCATGTCCACCTGAACTCTATATCCAGTTCCCTCATCTGTAACACAGGATGGGAAACAAAACAACACCAACTTCTAAGACTGATCATGGAAATTACATAGCAGTTTGCCTAAAGTACCAGACCACAGAAAGCACTATATGTGCTTTAGCTCTTATTTTCATTATTGATATGTGGTTATAAAGAATATGGGCTTTCTAATAAAAGTCAGAGGTTGTGAGACTTATGACTGTTATGTATTGAAAAGACTCTGATGCCTGACACTATCATTTATGCACATTCGTTTTGTAGCCTTTATGTCACTGGGTGGAAAAGGCTTGAACAGGAACAACTTTGGAGCTTCTGTAGCCAGGAAAGCAATTTAATGGCCTTATGTTTTTTAAAATTCATGGTGTTTCTTTTTCTTAGTAGAAAACCCGTTTTCAGCTAGTATCATGTAGCAGACACATCTAAGAAAGCTTCCAATAGCTCATGCCCTTGCATGACTCCCTCCACTTGAGTGTGGATGGGACCTGTAACTTGCTTGTAGCCAACAGAGTATGACAGAAGTGAAGGAGTTTTGCAGTGTAAGTGAAGTCCCAAATCAACTGACGTGCATTAATCAAAAGGGAGAGCATGAGATGGGCCTGACTTAATCAAGTGAGAGTCTCTCTTCTACTGACCTTGAAGAAGCAAGAGGCTCTGAGTCCCATTTGTTGTTGTTCAGTTGCTAAGTCATGTCAGACTCTTTGCATCCCCATGAACTGCAGCACACCAGGCTCTCCTGTCCTTCACATCTCCCAGAGTTTTCTCAAATTCATCAAAAATTTGAGTCGGTGATACTATCTAAACATCTCATCCTCTGTCATCCCCTTCTCCTCCTGCCTTCAGTCTCTCACAGCATCAGGGTCTTTTCCAAAGAGTCGGCTCTTCGTATCATATGGCCAAAGTACTGGAGCTTCAGCTTCAGCATCAGTCCTTCCAATGAATATTCAGGACTGATTCCCTTTAGGATGGATTGGCTGGATCTCCTTGTAGTCCAAGGGACTCTCAAGAGTCTTCTCCAGTACCACAGTTTGAAAGTGTCCATTCTTTGGTGCTCAGCCTTTTTATGGTCCAACTCTCACATCTGTACATGCCTATTGGAAAAACCATACCTTTGACTAGACAGACCTTTGTCGGCAAAGTGACATCTCTGCTTTTTAATATGTTGTCTAGGTTTGTCATGGCTTGTCTTCCAAGCAGCAAGAATCTTTTAATTTCATAGCTGCAGTCACCATTCACAATGATTTGGGAGACCAAAAAAAGAAAATCTGTCACTACTTCCACTTTTTCTCCTTCTCTTTGCCATGGAGTGATAGGACTGAATGCTATGATCTTAGTTTTTTTTTTAATGTTGAGTTTTAAGCCAGCTTTTTCACTCTCCTTTGTCACCTTCATCAGGAGGCTCTTTAATTCCTCTTCACTTTCTGCCATTAGAGTGGTATCATCTGCATATCTGAGGTTGTTGATATTTCTCCTGGCAATCTTGACTCCAGTTTGGGATTCATCCAGCCTGGCATTTCACATGATGTAGTCTGCATAGAAGTTAGATAAACAAGGTGGCAATATACCGCCTTGTTGTACCCCTTTCTGAATTTTGAACCAGTCAGTTGTTCCATGTCTGGTTCTAACTGTTGCTTCGTGACCTTCATCAGATTTCTCAGGAGACAGGTAAAGGTGGTCTGGTATCCCATCTCTATAAGAATTTTCCACAGTTTATTGTGATCCACACAGTCAAAAGCTTTAGCATAGTCAATGAAGCAGAAGTAGATGTTTTTCCAAAATTTCCTTGCTTTTCCATGACCCAACAACTGTTGGCAATTTGATCTCAGGTTCTTATGCCTTTTCTAAACCCAGTTTGTACACATGGAATTCCTTGATTCATGTACTACTGAAGCGTATCTTGAAGGATTTTCAGCATAACCTTACTAGAATGTGAAATGAGTGCAATTGCCACCTTAGCTTGAACATTCTTTGACATTGCCCTTTTTTGGGTTGCAGTGAAGACTGACCTTTTCCTGTTCAATGGCCACTGCTGAGTTTTCCAAATTTGCTGACATGTTGAGTACAGCACTTTAACAGCATCATCTTTTAGGATTTGAGATAGCTCAGCTGAAATTCTATCACCTCCACCAGCTTTGTTCATAGTGATGCTTCCTAAGGCCCAGTTATCTTCACACTCCAGGGCATCTAACTTTAGGTGAGTGACCACAGCATCATGGTTATCCAGGTCATTAAGACCTTTCTTGTATAGTTCCTCTGTGTAGTCTTGTCATGTCTTCTTGATCTCTTCTGCTTCTGTTAGGTCCTTACCATTTCTGTCCTTTTGCAAGGAAGTCTGTTCTGCTATTCCTCATGCCAGGCTGAGGGAGTGTAGAAGTGGATCTTCTCTAGCTGAGCCCCTGATGAGAACATAACACTTCTGATTGCAAGCTTGTGTGATTCTGGGCAAAGGACCCAGCTTAGCGGTGCCCAGACTCCTGAACCTTGGAAACATTGACATAATAAATGTGTGTTGCTTTAAGCCTCTACATTTGTGATAATTTGTTATGCACCAATAAAAATTAATACAGATCCAATTAGGAAATGGTTCTTTTCTCTTCCCAAAGTGGCATGCCATCCTTTTTAATACACAGATATAGAGCCTGTGAACTGCAACTGCTGAGCCTGTATGCTACAACTACTGAGCCTGTGAGCTACAACTACTGAAGCCCTTGCGTCTAGAGCCTGTGCTCCACAACACAAGAAGCCCCTGCAATGAGAAGCCCGTGCACTGCAAGTAGGGAGTAGCCCCTGCTCATCTATAACTAGAGAAGGTCCCACATAGCAAAGCAGCCAAAAATAAATAAATAATTGAAAAAGAAATAGTGCAGAACATCAGCATGCTAAGGACTGTATATTGTAGTAAATATACAACTACTGTGGTAAATAATTGATAGACATGTGATAAAAGTGAATTTTGTAATTATAGGTAGAGCTCTTGCAACTCAATACCAGGAGGAAAATAACCCAATTTTTAAATGGGCCAAAAATTTGAGTAGACATCTCTCCAAAGAAGATATATAAATGGTCCATAAACATATGAAAAATTGCTCAACATTATTAAGGAAATGCAAATCAAAACCACAATGAAACACCACTCACACACACTAGGATGGCTATAATCCAAAAGACAGATAGAAATATTGGTGAGACTATGGAGAAATGGTGGGAATATAAAACATTGCAGTAACTTTGGAAAACAGTTCCCCAGAAAGTTAATAGTGAGTGGTCAGTTGACCCAGCAATTCCTTTCACAGGAAAATTTAAAACAAATGTCCACAAAAAAGGAAAAAATTACTCGTATGGCTTTTATAGCAGCTTTATTCATAATAGCCAAAAAGTGGAAACAATCCAAATATCCATCAACTGACGAATGGATAAAAAATGTGGTATATCCATACAATAAAATATTATTCAGCCATTAAAAGGAATGTAGTACTGATTCACATTGCAATATGGATGAACCTTGGAGACATTATCCAAAGTGAAAGGAGCCAAACATAAATGGCTGTAAATTGTGTCATTGCTTTTCAGTGAAATGTCCAGAATAGGCAACTCCATAGAGATATAAAGTAGTAGATTCATGGTTTTGCATAGCTGAGGGGACAGGAGAATAGGACATAGTCTACTAATGGGCATGATTTTTCTTTGCAAGGTGATGAAAAAGATTCTGTCATCAGCAGTAATAGCTGTTGAACTCTGTGAGTATACTAAAACCCTCTGAATTGTACATTTAAAACAGGTGTGTTTTATTAGCATGTGAATTATATCTCAGTACAAAAAGGGAATTTTGAGTTACTTACAAGGTAAGGACCGCCAAACAAGGAAGTAGTCAAGTTCACTGTGAATGGCTTTAAATGTGAACAAGAGCTACCTAGGGGAAGATTAGCTGAGGCAACAGGAATTATAGATGGAAACAGCAACTGCACCCCAGGGACCCTGTAGTTCCACAGCCCTAACCATTAGGCAGTCACCACCGGCCAGCCCCCACCTTTGCCGGACCTCAGGGACCTGGCACCCCCCACCCGTACGCACGTATCCAGATCGCCGCAGCCACATCTCCCTCGCAGCCAGGGGCGATTTACCGGCCTCCGTATCAAGCTCATCTGCAAAAAACATTTAGGCAGAACCCAGAGCCGGGTTCCAGAGGCGTCTTCTGAGAGGTGGGGCTCCGCGGGGGTGGGGAATTCTCTCCCACTCGCCGCCGGCGGGCTCCAATCGCCTTGCTTCATTCAATCCCAAACCTTCCCGGGGATTCTTCATCTTGACCAAAGGTTTCCTCCATATCTCAGTGGACTAGAACCAGAGAGACCCCAAATTAATGTCCAGGCTGGCCACTCCCACAGTAACCTATGATGACCTCCATCTCAACCTCCTGGGAATATGCTTCTTTCTTCTCTTTCCCTTTGTATCCATCACTATACCAATCATTGGCTATATTTCTTTTGGCTCAGATGTTCAGTACACAAACTCTGAATCACAAATTCAGTATGTCTTGGGTTTAGTAAGAAACCAAAAGAACTTCACAAGCATGAAGCCTAGGCATGATTTCTTGATGTCTTATGGAGTAGTATTTTGGTTCTAGCTGATTTCTTCAGTGAATCCTTCAAACTCCAAATAACTTACCTCTTAAATGCGTCTACATTGATCTAGAGAACCAATATGTGTCTAGAAATTAAACACAAAGAAATTTGAATTTCAAGGCATAAAAAAATGAGTCATGCATGACCCATCCCTTCCACCTCTCCAAGCTTTTGGGTTAATTAGGGGGTTAACTCACAGATGATCATTACAGGAGGCGGCATGTCACACATAATGCTGCTGTCTTTAGTTAAAGTCACTCAGCAAAGCCATGGTGGCCAAAGGGCAGGAAACTTTCAACAAGGCTGCGGTGATCAAGGAAGTTGTTCTGAGTAAGAGACATTTGAGATGAATCTTGAAAGCTGGATTTGATTTAGGATAACCAGGGAGACAAGAAAGAACCCCAGGCCAAGGAGAATGGCAGGCAAAAGGGTATGGAAGCCGGGAGGCTGACAGCATGGCCTGGAAGCGTGACTTGAGCACCTTTGCTTCGGGAAGTAATGAGACAGATGGAGTTTGGAAAGGGATGAAAGGTGAGAGGGAGCCCTTGTTTTCCAGTGAGAGTCATGTTCTGTAACTTCTGTAGGTTAGGGCTAGATTGGAAACGCCCTAGCAAGTTCACCCATTTGGTTCACTCTTCTCTCTCACCATATGAAGGAAAAAGGAACCTAAGGTTTCCAGGACCTGAGAATTAAGTATATTTCACCAGAGGATCCTTCCCCACATCTGCCAGGAAGAGAAAACCTCAGCAGCACAAACAGAGCCATGTCTGATGTTCACGGTGATGGATGTTGAAAGCTTTCTTTGGAAAAGTCTTGGGCTGTGGTGGTATTTGAGTCCAGTATTGATTCTCTGACGCAGTCGCTGTCACCCAGGATGCTCTTGATGGCCAGCTTTGTGCACGGTGATGCTGTGCCCACGTGTTGGCATGGATATCTATTGAGGATAGGTTTTCCTCACTGCTGGCTTACACTTGGCTGCCAGTCAAATTCACAATCCAGCTCCAGCACAAGCAGCTCTACAGATCTCAGACAGAACAGCTTTGTACCTCCTGCATCACCTCGACAGAGAATGTACCTTTTATGGTCTTGTCTTGGCTTCAGTTCTTGGCAGTCCAAGGCCTTTCTCTTTGCAGACAGGTCACGTGGCTGTGGCCATTAGGAGAACTCTGCTTTTCCATTCTGATGCATGAAGAGTGCCATGGAACACTGGGGGATTTGAGTACTAGTGTGTGATCATTTCCTTCAACCTGTTGTTTATTAAAGAAACTCCTCTATCCCTTAGCACAGGAAAATTCTTTGTTTACAAAATTGCCCCTGGAAAATGGATGCTTTCAGCAAAGGATGAGGAAATGAGCTGTTTTCTCCTAATTTCTGTCTTGATGGTTTTCTGGTAGTGGCAGTGATGGGCAAAAGGCCATGTGAGTTGCTTTCTCCACAAGGAAAGTTCTTTCTGAGCCATGGAGATCCCTGGGTGACATCCCTGGACAGAGCAGCTGGGTTTCTATCCAAACAAAACCTGGAGCTCCAGGTGGGCATCTCCTCCTTGCCATCATACATACCACAAATACTTCTTTCTCTACACCTGTACACATATTTTTCCTCTAATAAAAATGCCTCCCTCAGCCACATTTCATTTCTCTTTCATGCTTCAGATCCCATGTCATCCCTTTCGGAAACAGTCCCTGGTTATTTCAGCCCCAAAGAATGACCTCTTGTCTGACCCCTGCTGCCTCGCATGGCCCTCTCCCTAGATGCTCCATGTTTGTATTTATTTCCTTATCCATGGAGCCAATTCCCTGGCATAGGACCCTTGGTGGATTGAATGATAACGATTAGAAGGAAAGTAAAAAATTGGGACTTTTTTTGAGCACAGGAAGAGCATTTACAGGTTCATTTTGCTTCTTGGAGTGAATCTAAGTCACATAGGTTTTGCTGAAACTATTAGAATATCATCAAATGGTGGTCAAAAGTGGGTGGCCTAGAGAATTGCATTCTGGTTTGGGAAACCGCTTCTTTGTCCTGCCCAAACATCTCTCTTAGAAAAGCCGAAAATGGAAGGACTGGAACCAAGGTCAGGGCTGCTGCAGCTACTCCTTGTTGACTGAAGGGGAAAAAAAAAAAAAAAGCACAACCTAAAAGTTGAGAATTATGTTTTATTTGGCAAACAAAACTGAAGACTTAAGCCCAGGATGCAGACTCTCAGCTAGCTCTGAGGGACTGCTCCAAAGAGGTAAGAGAGGATCCAGGACATATAGGAGTTTTTGCAACAAAGACTAGATAGTCGGAATCTCAAAAAATTACCACCAGTTAAGGAAAACCAGATATCTCAAGTTAATGGATTTAACACCTTTCTATGGATGAGTAGATGCAAGAGTCTGGGCTTATTGAAATTATTCCTTTGATATGCACCTTAGCTGTCTAGGGGCAGTACCCTGTCCTTTCCCATCCTGAGTCCCTGGGGGCCAGCTGCAGTGGCTGAGGGCTCGGCAGCTGGCATGCCTGTTTGTCTCCATCGTGAATTCCCTCAGGGCTCACCGTAGAAGGGTAGGGGTGCCTGTAGTGGTTTGATGGCTGTAACATCCTTTATTTACTGATATGGCAGGTGACACTTTTTATTTGCATCCTGAAGCCACAATATCAAGAGGGAGGGATGGACAAGACAAGCAGTATCTTCTGGGCTCTGGAGCCTGTGCCCATCAGCGTGGCATCAGAGGGACTTTCTTTCCTGCTTGATGGGGATTTTACACTTTTGAGGGGCAGGGACCTGGGACTATCTCCCTCATGATTATTTCCCCACTACCTAATAAAGGATATGGCACATGCAGAATGAATAATTTTTTAAGTGGATCAATAGCAACAGAACGATGTGATCTCTGAGAAAGAAATGTGCTAATACTACTGACAGTTAAGGAAAGTGGTGGCATGCATGAAAGGTTTCTGTGCATGCATGTGTATGCTTGATAGTGGCTTCGGTGAGAGTGGCCTTTACTATCCATCTCAAAAGGAGAGCACAGAAGGCCATTTCTGAGCTTTCTCTTGGAGGAATTTAGGTCTAGCATTGGCTAGGAAAGTCAACTAAGTCTCTATTCAGAACATCAACTGTTCAACCACTGTTTTGTGTCTTGGCCTATGAGACCTTGGGAATTCCAATGAGCCCCATAAGGCCTTTACCTTTCAACTTCAAAGAGAACTAAGAAAATGATTATTGATCTTGTAGTCACATGGCCTGTACCCACAAATACTAAAAGCTGACTTTGAGAGTGAGCCAAAGACAAGTGAGAGCTGCCTGTATATCTCTAGCTTGATTGAGAATTAGGCCTTCTCTGCCACAGCCTAGAACTTTTATAGTTGGGAATTGAAGGCTCGAAAGTGTGCAAAGGTTTTCTGCAACTCACTTTTACACAAATGTCTTTGTCACTCACAGAAGGCAAGCATCCCTAAAGCTGGCTAGTGATCTCAGCATCCAGGTCTGTCAGGAAATTCCAGGTTACCCACAAGCATTTCAAGAGTCCTGGAAATTCTCTCATGGACTAACCCAAACACACAGGGGAGGAGTTTTAACAGAGCCAGATGGACCCAGAAGGCATGTTGGTATTTACTCTGTTGGGCCCATGTGTGTGCTGGATGTCCATGGGGTGGGGGGGGGCGGGGGGCGGTTGGAACTCATGTAGTTTTGGGGGGACCTTTCTTCCTCTCTGAGGAGGAGCTGTGTCTGCTTGGCACTCTCCCATGCTCCCAGCACCTCCAGAAAATGTTCTGAATCCCTGCCTCAGAGCACAGAGCAGGCAGCAAGAGGCAACAAGGTTCCCCTGTCTCTCCTGGCCACCAGTCCTGTGCTCCCCGCCCCCAGCCTGAAGGTGTACTGCACCAGGAGGGTGTCTTGGGGGGGACGGGAGAGAAGGAGGAGCCTCACTCACTGTTGGCTTCACCTCTAACCACAGAATTTTTCACCATTTCCATTATTCCTGGCAGACAGCCACACTGTAGGGAGACAGACTCTCTGTTCAGAGAAGAGGAAAGATGGGATCTAGTGAGGGCATAAGTGAGGGAGGCAGGCAGGGAAGGAAGGAGAGCAGGAAAGCGAAAGAGAGAAACAGAGACAGGCAGAGAAACAGTAAGCGCTGGTCAGTAATGGGCAGGGCCGAAATGTCTGGGCAGGTCTCTGAAGAGCAAGGTGTGTGTGATGAAGCTAAATTTGTACAATTAATTATGGATCATGTTCAATCTATACATTTTTTTAAGTTTATAGTTAGTTTTGTCTGTGCTGGGTCTTCATTGCCTTGCATGCTTTTCTCGAGTTGTAGAGAACAGGTGTAGTGTGCTGGCTTCTCTTTGGGGTGGCATTTTTTGCCGCAGAGCACAGGCTCTAGGGAGCTCAGACTCAACAGTCACGGCACACGCCACAGCCCGGGAGCAACGAAGCCTGTGCATCACAACGACTGAGCCTGTGCTGTAGAGCCTGGAAGCCAGTCCATACATTTTCACATACCTACACTAAGGGGGGTTTCCCTGGTGATTCAGACAGTAAAGAATCTGCCTGTAATGTGGGAGACCCAGGTTCAATCCCTGGATCTTCTCCAGGAAGATCCCCTGGAGAAGGGAATGGCCACCCCCTCCAGTATTCTTGCCTGGAGAATCCCATGGGCAGAGGAGCCTGGCAGGCTACAGTCCATAAGGTCGCAAAGAGTCAGACACAACTGAGCAACTAACACTTTCACACTAAAGTAGAAATTTCTCTTCATTCTCCGTTACTCAGAAAAACTTCAGTATTCGTGAGGGAAGACATCTGGACCTCAGAGTTGCTTGATTCATTATTAAATCTGGATTTTCACCCCCAGATAGTTCCATGAGGCAGTTCCCACTTCCTACCCTTAAAAATAATAATAATATATAAAAACACTTTGAACACACAGACTCATGGGTACCCAAATTGACTGTGGGTTATATTCCTTTCTGATTCACTTCTGCAGCTTTGTGGGTTTCTCCTCTATGCCAGAAAGCACAGGAATGCAAAGAGTGAGGATGACTGATTTTAGGGATAACTTGTCATCTTCTCTGATTTTTTCTGAGAATTACCATTCACATACTTGAGGGTTAAGATTATTAGTGGTTGAAAATTATTCACAGTGCACTTCAGAAAAGATTGAGATGTGCTGCTATAACTTAAGACCCAAAGTTCCCAGAGCTGACCTTCTCAGCTGTTCCAGGCACAAAGATTATTGTTGTCTATACATGGGGGACACAGTGAGACACTTTTCACCCATTCCCAACAGGAAGTATAGCATAAAGTAATGCTATTTTGAGCGTTAAAATTCACAGTAAAACCATAATGGGTCAGGGAAGACAGAAGCAAAATTCTAACAGTCTCTGTGTCCTGGGAAAGAAAAGCAAGAGAAGGCTAGAGAGATATATAGTTAAAGAGAGGGAAGAGGAAGCCCCAGGGTACTGAGCATCTCCACAGACAAGAAGGGAAAGATCTGTCTCTCTCTCTCTCACACATACACACACACACACAATTATACAGAAAGAAGAACGGGGAGTTGTCAGAACAAAGAAGGCTATGGAGAATAGCTGCCCTTGAGGGATCTAGAAATTTCTTCAGCTCACCCGTCAGTGCAGTCTTTCAAAGAGTAAACTTCTACAATTCTTCTCATTACACATCTCTAAGAAGAAATTTCTGGAAAAGACTATTAAGAACTTCAGTTATTAAGACAATTTTTTCCATTATAAAATCGCTTCTTAAAAAGATTTGTATTTTGGCCATACTGTGCAGCATATGCGGTCAGTTCCCTGACCAGGGATTGAAGGTCAGGTTCCCTGACCTGCACTCCCTGCTGTGGAAGCACAGAGTCCTAAAGCACTGTATTGCCAGGGAAGGTCTATAGATTTGCTTTTAACATTTAATCTTTTACCTGTATGATCTACATTGTGATGGCTTCTGGGAGTTTTTTAGGGGGTTCAAATATAACAGAATTAAAATTATATTATAATTTCAAGGCTTTGAAAATGTCAGTCAATGCCAATTTTAGTATGTATTAACTTTCAAAAAGATTTTCTCTTAACCTCTGACAACTACTTTTACTGTTTAATCAGGAGATTGTGGGGTGTTCTCAAGCCTGCCCTTAAATTCTTAAATCTTTTAGGAGCTCATTGGTCAAAATGTCCTCATCTACCCAAAGGCCAGTCCAAGCTTGGATTAAAACCATGTAGGAAAAAAAAAGAGCATTTAGCATTTACCATCACCTGGTGGAGCAGCGTGAAGAATCTTGGCAAGTGAAACCAACCAAAGGGACTATTGCTGGCTCAGTGGGCAGAGGATTTTTTTTACATATAGTTAGAGTCTGTCACCTTTAATCTTTGGTCAGTGGACACATTTACCCTATTGGCAGTCCATTCAATCATTCATTCTATTCACTTGAATGTTAGAGAATTCACTGGTGAGGACAAGCTTAAATCATTGATTTAAATAAAAAGAAATGAGAAGGGAAACGGTTGTAAAACTTGTCAGACAATGTATTTAAAACTCATAACCTGTTAATACTGTAAAACAAAGAATGTTGTTCGCAATCTGGTTCTACAAAGGTTAAGTCACCAGCACTGACTACAGGGCACCCTGAAAGGAATTCAGGATGAAGGACAGGATGAGACACTCTGTGTTTTGGGGAAACAGGCAAAACAAGTCCTTAGTTAGATATGTTTCAGAAGAAAGATTTTATGAACCTGGGTTCTTGCATCATCCCATACTTAGAAAAGCATTACAATGATTTACTGAAATACCTGTTCCTCATAACTAACCCTAATCTACCGAGATATGTGCTGGATTGAGCTGCCAAGAAGTCACCCTCCAAGCACCATGCTGCCGATGGTGACAAGGCAGGCCTTTCACCTAAGCCCATATTTCCCCCATCAGAAAACTTTAGAATGAAAGCTCCAGAGGGTCCCAGTCCAAGCACATCTTGTTTACCGAGTACCTGGCACATGGCTTAGAGTACACGTTCATTAAGTACTCACTGCATGAATGAATGAATGGTTATTTCCAGTTATCTATCACCAAGTCTGTTCACCAAACATATCCAGACGCAGATTCTCCCCCTCTTGCCCTCCTGACACTATTCAGCAAGAGGCTCAAACCTGAAACTTGCAGTCAGCTTATGATTCTCCTCTGAGTCCTATATTGGGTCCTATCAATTTCTGCTTTAATATATCTCAGTATTTCCTTTGTCCCCAGGCCAACAACTAAGGCCACGGTTCCCACATCAAGCATTTTTTTTTTTTTTTGAGGTATAATTTTTTTCTTCCAGTTTACCAAGAAATAATTGACATAATCTTCTGTATAAATTCAAGGTGTATAGGTTCAGAGTGAAAGTCGCTCAGTCATGTCCAACTCTTTGCGACCCCATGGACTGTGGAGTTCTCCAGGCCAGAATGCTAGAATGGGTAGTTGTTCCCTTCTCCAAGGGATCTTCCCAACCCATTGATCAAACCCAGGTCTCCAACATTGCAGGTAGATTCTTTACCAGCTGAGCCACCAGGGAAGCCCATAGTTCAGAGGTTCAAAGCATACAGAAAAAATGATTTGATTTACGTACATTATGAAGTGATTATCACAATAAATTTAGTGAACATCCAACTCAGGTAAAAAAATTTTAAAAATAGAAAACCTTTTTTTCCTTGTGATGAGAACTCTTAGGATTCACTCTTAACAGCTTTAATATATAACATACAGCAATGTGAATTATATTTATCATGTTGTAAATTTTACGTGTTGTGCTGTGCTAAGTCACTCAGTCCTGTCTGACTCTGTGACTCTATGGACTGTATCCTGCCAGGCTCCTCAGTCCATGGGATTTCCCAGGCAAGAATATTGGAATGGGTTGCCATTTCCTTCTTTAGGGGATCTTCCTGACCCAGGGATCGAACTCGAATCTCTTATATCTGCAGTATTGGCAGGTGGATTCTTTACCACTAGTGCCACCTGAGAAGCCCCTGTAAATTACATTAGTTCAGTTCAGTTCAGTCGCTCAGTCATGTCTGACTCTGCAACCCCACGGACTGCAGCACGTCAGGCTTCCCTATCCATCACCACCTCCTGAAGTTTGCTCAAACTCATGTCCATCGAGTCAGTGATGCCATCCAACCATCTCATCCTCTGTCATCCCCTTCTCCTCCTGCCCTCAATCTTTCCCAGCATCAGGGTCTTTTCCAGTGAGTCAGTTCTTCGCATCAGGTGGCCAAAGTATTGGAGTTTCAGCTTCAGCATCAGTCCTTCCAATGAATATTCAGGACTGATTTCCTTTAGGATGGACTGGTTGGATCTCCTTGCTATCCAAGGGACTCTCAGGAGTCTTCTCCAACACCACAGTTCAAAAGCATCAATTCTTCAGCACTCAGCTTTCTTTATGGTCCAACTCTCACATCCATACATGACTACTGGAAAAACCATAGCTTTGACTAGACAGACCTTTGTTGGCAAAGTAATGTCTCTGCTTTTTAATATGCTGTCTAGATTGGTCATAACTTCTCCTCCAAGGAGCAAGTGTCTTTTAATTTCATAGCGGCAGTAACCATCTGCAGTGATTTTGGAGCCCAAAAAAATAAAGTCTGTCACTGTTTCCATTGTTTCCCCATCTATTTGCCATGAAGTGATGTGACTGGATGTCATGATCTTTGTTTTCTGAATATTGAATTTTAAGCCAACTTTTTCACTCTCCTCTTTCACTTTCATCAAGAGGCTCTTTAGTACTTCTTTGTTTTCTGCCGTAAGGGTGGTGTCATCTGCATATCTGAGGTTATTGATATTTCTCCCAGCAAACTTGATTCCAGCTTGTGCTTCATCCAGCCCAGCATTTCTCATGATGTACTCTGCATATAAGTTAAATAAGCAGGGTGACAATATACAGCCTTGATGTACTCCTTTCCTGATTTGGAAACAGTCTGTTGTTCCATGACCAGTTCTAACTATTGCTTCCTGACCTGCATACAGGTTTCTCAAGAGGCAGGTCAGGTGGTCTGGTATTCCCATCTCTTGAAGAATTTTCCAGAGTTTGTTGTGCTCCACACAGTCAAAGGTTTTGGTATAGTCAATAAAGCAGAAGTAGATATTTTTCTGGAACTCTCTTGCTTTTTTGATGATCCAACCAATGTTGGCAATTTGATCTCTGGTTCCTTTGCCTTTTCTAAATCCAGCTTGAACATCTGGAAGTTCAAGGTTCAATTACTGTTGTAGTCTGGCTTGTAGAATTTTGAGCATTACTTTACTAGGGTGTGAGATGAGTGCAATTGTGCAGTAGTTTGAGCATTCTTTGGCATTGCCTTTCTTTGGGATCAGTATGAAAACTGACCTTTTACAGTCCTGTGGCCACTGCTGAGTTTTCCAAATTGGCTGGCATATTAAGTGCAGCACTTTAACAGCATCATCTTTTAGGATTTGAAGTAGCTCAACTGAAATTTCATCACCTCCACTAGCTTTGTTCGTAGTGATGCTTTCTAAGGCCCACTTGACTTCACATTCCAGGATGCCTGGCTCCAGGTGAGTGATCACACCATCGTGGTTATCTGGTTCGTGAAGATATTTTTTCTATAGTTCTTCTGTGTATTGTTGCCACCTCTTCTTAATATCTCCTGCTTCTGTTAGGTCCATACCATTTCTGTCCCTTATTGTGCCCATCTTTGCATGAAATGTTCCTTTGGTATCTCTAATTTTTTGAAGAGATCTCTAGTCTTTCTCATTCTATTGTTTTCCTCTATTTCTTTACATTGATCACTGAGGAAGGCTTTCTTATCTCTCCTTGCTATTCTTTGGAACTCTACATTCAAATGAGTGTATCTTTCCTTTCCTCCTTTGCCTTTCATGTCTTTTCTTTTTTTTACATTACATACCTAGTACTTATTTATCTTTTAACTGGAAGTGTGTACCTCTTAATCACCCTCACCAATTTCCTTCCTTCCCCAGCTCCCTCTTCTCTGGAAGATGCCTGTTTGTTCTCTGTATTTATGCTTTGCTTTTTCAGATTCTCCATATGAGTAGTACCGTGCAGCACTTGTCTTTCTCTGTCTGACTTATTCCATTTAGCATTGCGTTTGTGCTTGGGTGGCTGTGCTTAGTCACTCTTTTAGCATAAGACCCCCTCACCCCATCCATGTTGTTGCAAATGGCAAGATTTAATTCTTTTTTATGGCTTAGTAATAGTTCATTTTATATATGCAGACCACATCTTCTTATCTATTTGTCTACTGATGCACACTTAGGCTGCTTCCATATCTTGGCTATTGTAAATAATCTGTAGTGAACATAGGTGTGTATATGTCATTTCTATTTTTTTTCTTATTTTTTTTCCAATTACTTTTATTAGTTGGAGGCTAATTACTTTACAGTGTTGTAGTGGTTTTTGCCATACATTGACATGAATCAGCCATGGATTTACATGTGTTCCCCATCCCGGTCCCCCCTCCCGCCTCCCTCCCCATCCCATCCCTCTGGGTCTTCCCAGTGCACGAGCCCTGAGCACTTGTCTCCTGCATCCAACCTGGACTGGCGATCTGTTTCACACTTGATAATATACATGTTTCGATGCTGTTCTCTCAGATCATCCCACCCTCACCTTCTCCCATAGAGTCCAAAATTCTGTTCTATACATCTCTGTCTCTTTTTCTGTCTTGCATATAGGGTTATCATTATCATCTTTCTAAATTCCATATATATGCATTAGTATACTGTATTGGTGTTTATCTTTCTGGCTTACTTCACTCTGTATAATGGGCTCCAGTTTTATCCACCTCACTAGAACAGATTCAAGTGTATTCTTTGTAATGGCTGAGTAATATTCCATTGTGTATATGACCACAGCTTTCTTATCCATCCGTCTGCTCATGGGCTTCTAGGTTGCTTCCATGTCCTGCCTATTATAAACAGTGCTGCGATGAACACTGGGGTGCACATGTCTCTTTCAATTCTGGTTTCCTCGGTGTGTATGCCCAGGAGTGGGATTGCTGGGTCATATGGCAGTTCTATTTCCAGTTTTTTAAGAAATCTCCACACTGTTCTCCACAGTGGCTATACTAGTTTGCATTCCCACCAACAGTGTAAGAGGGTTCCCTTTTCTCCACACCCTCTCCAGCATTTATTGCTTGTAGACTTTTGGATAGCAGCCATCCTGACTGGCGTGTAATGGTACCTCAATGAGGTTTTGATTAGCATTTCTCTGATAATGAGTGATCTTGAGCATCTTTTCATGTGTTTGTTAGCCATCTGTATGTCTTCTTTGGAGAAATGTCTGTTTAGATCTTTGGCCCATTTTTTGATTGGGCCATTTATTTTTCTGGAATTGAGCTGCAGGAGTTGCTTGTATATTTTTGAGATTAATCCTTTGTCTGTTTCTTCATTTGCTATTATTTTCTCCCATTCTGAAGGCTGTCTTTTCACCTTGCTTATAGTTTCCTTTGTTGCGCAAAAGCTTTTAAGTTTCATTAGGTCCCATTTGTTTATTTTTGCTTTTATTTCCAATATTCTGGGAGGTGGGTCATAGAGGATCCTGCTGTGATTTATGTCAGAGAGTGTTTTGCCTATGTTCTCCTCTAGGAGTTTTATAGTTTCTGGTCTTACATTTAGATCTTTAATCCATTTTGAGTTTATTTTTGTGTATGGTGTTAGAAAGTGTTCTAGTTTCATTCTTTTACAAGTGGTTGAGCAGTTTTCCCAGCACCACTTGTTAAAGAGGTTGTCTTTTTTGCATTGTATATTCTTATCTCCTTTGTCAAAGATAAGGTGTCCATAGGTATGTGGATTTATCTCTGGGCTTTCTATTTTCTTCCATTGATCTATATTTCTGTCTTTGTGCCAGTACCATACTGTCTTGATGTCTGTGGCTTTGTAGTAGAGCCTGAAGTCAGGCAAGTTGATTCCTCCAGTTCCATTCTTCTTTCTCATATGTGTCATTTCTAATTTGTGTTTTTGTTTTCTTCTGATTAATATCCAGGAGTGGAATTCCTGGATCATATGATCGTTCTATGTTTTCTTTTTTGAGGAACTTCCATACTGTTTTCCATAGTGACTGCATCAATTTATAGTCATACCAGCAGCCTATGAAGTATCCTTTTCTCCACATCCTCACCAATGCTTGTTATTCATTCTCTTTTCCATAGATGCTTTTCATATAATAATAGTTCTCCTTCTGATTTTCTCCCTGTTCAACACCTCCAACAAACTAACACTGACCCGTGGAAGGGCTTCTTACTTCCTGGCCTACAATGGCTTCATGTTTATGCTCAGGCCAAGCCCAGAATCAGGAATGCACCAAGGAGCAAGTGCTAAATGACCCCTCTGCCACTGACACCCTGTGAGAGCCTGGGAAGTTCACCTCATCACCTTGCATCTCCATGGCTTCCTCTGCAAGATGCCACCTTTGGAGTAGGTGGTTTCCAAAGACATGTCCACACTAAAATACTGCCATTGGTATTCTGCCAACCCCACTGACTCCTCCATTAATTGTACATTCCTCATCCTTTCAGGCTATGTCCCCACCCCCACAGCCACACCATATAGACAAGTTACCATCTACTTCTATCAGGCTTCCTAGTCTAAACCAATAGGTTCAGTTTCAGCATTTAATCTTGGCTCATCCTTCTTTTTTCTGCATGATAAACCCCACCTCTTTATCTGTCCAAATTCTGCACTTCCGTCAAGATCTAACTCAAATTCAACTTCTAGGAAACTTCTGCTGTCTATAGTGACATCCCCTTTATCCAAGCCCCTATAGCAAAATGCCATGCTGTCTTCCCAAGGCAGATGCCCTTAGAGAGGAGGCCCCACAGGGAAATAACAAGGAACCTCCAAGTGAAGGGAGGGGAAGTTAAGTTTTAAACCTTTAAAAGTATGTGTTCAAGATAAACATTAAAAACCAGTTCTTTATGTTTTGTTTTAAAGTTACATGTATAAATGCTAGGAAGAAAATTTTATTCTTGATAATTACTGAAGGATTTTCCTTTATAAAAATGCTGTACGTATTGTCAGAGATAAAGGGGATACTTTGAATGGATGAAACCCCAGAGAATATGCTCAAGTATCAACAGATAGATGCTTGGGTGCATGGTCAGGAGGATATTTCCTATTAACTACAGAACTTTCTTTCTTTTTTTTTTTTGAGCACTGAAATGACTGGAGTATTCCATTGTAACAGGATACCAAATGGGTGTTATCTCATCAAAATTTTTGACATAGTTCCAACCTGGGCGCAATAGAGGAAAGGTAGCCTCCCATTCCAAGGAGAGATGTTAAACACACAAAGGACTTAATAAAAATCAGGCACACTGACCCTGGGATTCCTAACCTCACTGCATACCTGCAGCCTATTGAAGAGAAATATGGAAGGAGGCATATGTGAACACGGAAGTTGGGACCTACTTCCCAATTATAGAATTACAAGTATGTCATCCTGCTTTTGGGAAAAATATAGGATTCAGACTGTAATTAGATTGCCTCTGATAAGCTATAGGCCAAATAAGATAGCACAGTGTTTAAGAATATGCCCTTGGAATTATATGGCCTGGATTCACATTATGGCCCTGCCATTAACTAACAGGGAACTTCAGGGAATTCATTTAAACTTCAAGGACCTATTTCTTTATCCTAAAAAGTGCTGATAATAACAGTACCTACTTCACAAGGTTTTGTGAGGATTCAAAGATGTATCCTAGGTGGCTCAGTGGTTAAGGATCTGCCTGTAATGCAAGAGACATAAGCAATCTCTGAGTTGGAAAGATCACCTGGAGAAGGAAATGGCAATCCACTTCAGCATTCTTGCCTGGAGAATCCCATGGACACAGAGTCTGAAAGGCTACAGTCCACAGGATCACAAAAGAGCTGGACACGACTTAGTGACTAAACAACAACAAAGAAGTCAAAGTGATCTTGTGCTCAGCACACAGCCTGTCCTTCAGTAATGAATGTGAGCTATTGCTGTGTGCCAGCCATTCAACGCCGCCAGCAACAGAAACTTAGCTCAGAAAGACTTTCTTCATCTCAACCACAAATATTTATTCTTTATCTGAAAAATCCATTTTCTGTTTCAGATGAGTTTTTGCTTTCCAAGTAAACAACTGTAAATCTTAAGAACACATCTGGATCATAGTAGCTAATAGACATAGTAGAAAGCAGGCATAAATGACGGGAAATCTGTTTTGCACAATTTCCCTAAAATTTTGCAGCTAATGGGAAAATTAGCTGCAGTGGGGAAAATCATCCCTTCTTTTAAACTGTTTCCTGATGCTATCAACAAGCAGATTTATCTTCCCATTTCTTCCTAAATGTTGTGTGTAGAGGTAAAATATTTAGGAGACATAGGGAGCTGTGTGAAAAGTCACAAAATAAAAGCCCTCAGTCAGGAATCATGGGCTTCCTGAGAACTTCATTCTTAGGAAGGCGGTGGCCCTGTATAGACAAAAAGGGCTCTGCTGTCAGTGATGATGTCATTGAGTTAAGCGCCTGTTCTGTTAGCCATCAAGGGACACAGCCATGCTCATTATAAATTTCCATGTCACCAGGAACTCACATTTTGCTGGGTTAGAGCATTCCTCTTGGTGTGGAGACTACACAGGCTGTCTCTTCTCTAACTTGGTTAATCTTGCCACAGATGGTTACTGTGACCTTGGATGTCTTATAGCCAGGCTGAAACCAACTGAGCTAATTGGCTTAGACACTCTTAGGGATGGTGCAGGGACCCCACCTCTGGGATAACAACACCCTGTGTCTAAAGTGGCCTGTGGGAAATGTACAGGGTCATGGTCATGTTATTTACATGCAAGTAGGAGAGGAAAATCCATTCCAGCAGGCTGCATTCTAACTGCAAATACCAGAAGTTATAAATACACAAGAGGAAAGCCAGTCTGCTAGTTTTTTCTCAGAATGCCTAGGAAAGTGAGCCAACTGCATTAGTGGTTACAAAGGGCTTGGGCAAAATCCTATGGGCCTTAGTATCAGATGTTTTCCTTATGCTAATTTTGCAGGTAGCAGCTTTTGCCTAACATTTTCATGGTTGTGTTTTCAAGGACAACATAAAATACATGTATTTTTTTAAAGCTCTGTTTATATTGCAATCATTTCTCTCTGGAAGCCCTAGATTGGCCTCTTGGCTTCCTCAAAAGTCTTCCCTGACCCATTTCTTAACAACCAGAAGTTACCAGTAAACACTCAACTCACTACCTCCTCCTGGTTCAAGTTTAGATATGATGCCTTTAGAGCAAGGTTTCAAGTCAGTCCATTGTCATCTCTCATGTGTAGTTAAAAGTTTAAATTTAATTTTAAAGATTTCATTTAGCTTGCAGATTTGGGCAGTTTCATTAGCCCCAGTAGGAAAGGAATGAAAACTTTGTCTCTGGATTTTTCACCTGGGTTCTTGGAGAAAACCGACAGACAGTACAGATTGTGGGGGAAAAGTTGACCCACAGCGCCATCTCCTGGTATGCCTTGTTTGTTACACAGGGTGAGAAACATCAGGGAACCTGATGAACACTTCTAAGAGTAACTTTCAGGTCGTTAAAGTACATCAAGCCAATACTGGAGTCAATGAATGGTCCTCAAAATACGGAGGTGTAAGCGTGGGCTTCCCAGAAACCCCCAGGACATTTATTGGGACAAAGTATTAAAATTCACCCAGATTTTGAGAGAACAGCATTGAAACATCTATATTATCAAAGGTGAAACAGATCACCAGCCCAGGTTGGATGCATGAGACAAGTGCTCTCGGGGCTGGTGCACTGGGAAGATCCAGAGGGATGGGGTGGGGGAGGGAGGTGGGAGGGGGGATCGGGATGGGGAACACATGTAAATCCATGGCTGATTCATGTCAATGTATGGCAAAACCACTACAATATTGTAAAGTAATTAGCCTCCAACTAATAAAAATAAATGGAAAAAAATAAATAAATAATAAAAAAAAATAAAATAAAATTCACCCAGATACACTGAAAGCTGGCCAGAGCAGACACATGTTAAAAGGGAAAGTGAGGGACTTCCCTGATTGGTGGCCCAGTGGTTGGGAATACGCCCTGCAATGCAGGGGGTGCAGGTTCAATGCCTGGTTGGGGAACAGGAGCCCATATGCCACAGAGCCACCACGGGCAACCACTAAGCCACAACTAGCGAGTCCTACACTGTGTAATCCCTCATGACACAATGAAGATCCCACATACTGCAACTAAGACCCAATGCAATCAAATAAATAAGTTCTTAAAAGGGGAGGGGGAATGCAAAAAGCCTCTGTAACAATCTGAGAAAGCTTCCAGGATGATAAAAGAGTACCAGTTATGATCACAAGCATAAAAAGAAAAAAGTGAGGAATAGTGAAAAATGGAATGTGTAAAGATAGCAACAGTATGGTTGATTTCTTTTTCCAGCGTCACTTAATACTATGCTTTGTATATGCGACCTCACTTTGTGATGGTGTATCATACTCACAGAAAACATTCTCCCACATAGAAGAAAAAAAATGCAACCAACACACACGTGGTGCCCACTACCAATCTTGCCCAACAACCATTCTTTTCCTTCCCTGAATCAGCTGCAGATCTTGTGTGCAAGGACCTTGAAACTGGAATCATGGGAGAGCATTAATCCAGTATCACTAATCACCAGGAATTTAACAGACCAACAAACATCCCCTCCAATAGTCACTTCCAAACCTGGCTTATACAGGTTTTTTAAAGCAATTTTCTCTTCCCTACTCAGATCTACTACAACAGAAACTCTAGAGATGGAACTCAAGAAATGGCGGGTTCAAAATGCTGCCCCAGTGATTCTAAAAAGCAGCCAGCCCATGAGCTCACAACTGTGACCCCTGGAGGTTTCACAGCTGTATCTTGTTGAGTAAGGGAACGCAGAGTGGATAAAATCCCTGCCTATGCTGCCTCCAGGAGATGTAGGTTTGGTTCCAGATCGTCAAGGATAAGCAAGTTTTACTGCAAATGTTTGCTTACAGTTAACTGATTTTCTCTGGGGCAGACTATTTTTAAATGAAGAAATAGCCCAATTTGTATATAATCTATGGCTGATTTCTTTCCAAATCTTTTCTATATGAACTATGAAAGTTAAGATTATTTTATTGTTCACCAAAGTCTAAGTCCAGAAAGGAAAAATGACTTGGGTGATGGGGAGTGAGGTGCATGGTTACCCAAGAAAGAAACCCTTCTGGTCCAAGACTGGGTAACTCTGGAACTTTAACTGTGGCGATGAGCTAATAGGCGTCTCGTGGAGCAAAACTGGAAGTTGGAAGATTAATAAGTGCACTTACGGCAACTTTGGAGTGAGTTAATAAATGATGGAACTAAGATGGGAATTGAAAGGAAGCGTGTTTTCTTCAAAGTGATCTGTGAATCCTGTTTCCAACGAAAAACCACCCTAAATACCCTCATCAAAATTCACCTGTCCCACTCTGAATTTATCCCACTCTCGAATTCTTTATCAGAGTCCGTGTATCACAGTATTAGAGTTGATCGGGTGGTGTGTATCTTAATTCCCTGTCAACACATTCCAATCTGCCCAGGGGACAGACCTGTATTCTCACCTTTTCATGCCCTGATGCACCTAGGAGAGAACTCTACCCACAATTGAAACTTATATTGGCTACATTTTTTAAAGAAATTGGTGACTGATTTGGTTGAAGAGCAAGGCTATATTGCCAATGTCAGTGATTAGAAACCACACTTCATTTAAAACAGAGACTGTAATTCCTAATGGTAGAAATTACAAAAAAAGAGAACAGATAGCCTCAGCACGTGTTGTCACCAGCTCACTCTGAGAATCCTTTTGGCTGTGACCGCTTGGCCCTGACTGAAGGAGGGACGTGAGTCCAGGATGGTCTCCCCAGAAGTGTGACCTCAACTGGACATAAAGCGAAGCAAGAATCATGGGACCTGAAGAAGCCTCTAGACTTCCCACCATATCCTGAAATCTCACAACTCACCCTTCTGACAGTGAGAAACACAGGGCTGTATGCAGATGGTGGAGGCTCTCTGAGGCTCCCAGGGAGCAGAATGGAATAGACTTTAAAACAGAGACTGAAGACCATGGCCTCCCGAAAGCTAAGGTGTTTTGTTTTAAATACATACATATATTGTTTATTTTTGTTGCACTGGGTCTTTGTTGCTGAGCACGGCCTTTTCTCTAGTTGCAGAGAGCAGGGACTACTCCTGATTTCTGTCCTGAGGCCTCTCATTGTGTTGGCTTCTCCTGTCGCGGAGCACAGTCTCTAGGCACACGGCTCCATAGTTGTGGCTCATGGATCCCAGAGCACAGGCTCAGAGGTTGCAGCGCAAGGGCTTCGTTGTTCAGCGGCACATGGAGTCTTCCCGGGCCAGGGATCAAACCCGTGTCCCCCCACTGGCAGGCAGATTCTGAACCACTGTCCCACCAGGGAAGTCCGGCTAAAGTGTTTTGACTGTGAAAGAAGCTCTGAGAGGGGAGGGGGTCTGTTGAATGATCTGCTAAAACTTTCTACTTTTCTGCTTTTGCTCATGCTGGTGGGAAGGGACAAAAGGAGAAGGAAGTCTCCTACAAACCGGAAATACAAAAGAAGCAAAACAGAGAAAGAAGCTTTAGAGCCAGAAATACTATTGGTGTTCTTCCCATTCATGAAAACATTTGAGGAGCTTATATATATGTACCAGTAGTCCATTTTACAGAACACTATTTTCATTTTATCCCATTTCTTTCCAGAGTCTCTGCTGAGCTATAAGACCTTGGCTGTAGCCCTGTTAATCAATCTACAAGCACATGTTCTAAGTCATTAGTTTCAGAATGAGCTCATTTATTATAAACTCACACTATAGGTATGCCCCTCCACACATTAAGCAAGCCTGATGTGTGTAAAAATTTAGATTTACACCTACCATAAATTAGGGAGATGTAGCCCTGTTTAAAAAATAAGTATGCACTTTAAAAGAGGATTTATCACAGCTCCTTTGAAACTGTGAGTTTATGGTACAATTTGAAGACAACTGTTGGTTATGAAGAGCTCATACTCCAGAGTTTGACAGCTGAGTTCATTGTGAGCTCTGCTAATTGAGAGCTCTCTCTGTGAGCCTTAGAGCAAATGAGGCAACCTCTCTTTACTTCTGTGTCTTTATCCATAAAAAGGAGATATGATACAGGTCTTGGCACTGTGCCCGGCCCTCCTCTGCTGCAGAGAGTGTGGCACAGCGCTGAGGGCCAGATGAGGGGGCAGTGCCTGAACTAGGTAGAAAATCTGACACTCAATAGAAATTTATTTTCTCCAGAAAGATCCCATCATAATGGTCATGTGTCTTTTTGAAAAGCAAATAAAAGTCATTCTATTGGGAGCTGCAGGAAGAAATCACAAGTGCTATTATTTAGATACAGATTTTTCCATTTTATCTTCATCTTACTTTCTCTGGCATCAAGTTGATAGGATCTTCCCAGCTACCTCAGAATCAATCCAACGCAGCTACGAGGAGAAGGAAGTATCCACAGCAGGAAAACCATACAAGTCACATTTCTGATTAGTTGCTGTACTTCTTCCCATCAGGAATGAAGACAAATAGATGGTGGGTTGCTCAGTGATAGACAGTTGGTCAATAGATGGTTAATGAATTGCTCCTCAAACAATCAATGCTAAATGATAATCATATCTAATTTCTATGCATAAAAAAGTCATGCTTTCTGATCTTACACGTTAGCAGTAACGTTATGGCTGAAAAAACAATGATCATAAAAATTATTCTTTTCATTGAAAGCTGGCTGATTTAAAGCTAACTGTAAAGGTGAATTTAGCAAAAATTCAAAGCAAATGAAATGCTAGTTCAGAAAGCATTCTTATGTTTTAATTTTGTCTGGGCCTAATGAACTTAAAAATAATGATGCAAATAATGCTAGGTGTTTTGTTATATGTAATTGTGGGTAGAGTTCAAAATAACTAACTACACAGATTTTCTGAATACTCTAGTAAGTAAGTTGTACAGGTGCAGGGTCCATTTCTTTTCCTTACTGAAAATGCTGAAATTTTGTTCACCATGGGTTTTTTGCATTATTTTTTTTTAATATTGCATTAAGATCTTTTTGACTACTGAGGGTTTTGATGACCCCTCAAATTCAGTGTCCAGGGTAACTAAACGCCTTGCTTGTCTCGCCCTCATCCTGGCCCTGTGGGGGAGTGTGCTCCATGTCCTCAGCGAGAGGAGCTGTGGTCATACGGCACAGGACGAAGGTATCAGGAAGGATGAAGAATCAGAGCTAGGAAAGCGATCAGTAGTCATAATCAGTTTTGGCCATTTTTGTCCTTTATTAATGGAAATTGTATAGTGTGTATTCTGGCTTCTTTCCTTTGATTTATGTTTGTGAAACGCATCCAGACGGTTGTGTGTACTTGTAGATCATTCACACTCGCCGTATAGAATTCCATATTGCAAAGACATCACAGGGTTGATGGGCATTTGAATGGTCACAATCTAGAGCTATTTTGAATAGTGCTTCCTTGAATGATCTAGTATAAATTTCTGTTAAATATCTATGCATTTTCGTTTGGGCACACACCTGGGAGTGGAATGGCTGGGTCAGTGGGTACACGTATGTTCATTTTCAGTAGATATTGCCAGTTTTCTAATGATTCATTTATTTAGTTTTATCAAGTCTTTAGTAAGATAAGGCTTGCAGTTTGTTCTTTTTCAAGATGGTCTTAGCTGTTCTTGGCCCTTTGTATTTCTAAATGAAATTTAGAAGTAGCTTGTCCATTTGCACAATAAGAAAAAAAATGATAGGACTTTCATTGGGTTTGTTTTAAATCTATAAGCTCAAAGTGGTGAGAACTGATATCTTTACAGCATGCTTCCATGTCTTCTTAAATTTCTCTGTCTTATACTTTTTTTTCCCCATTTATTTTTATTAGTTGGAGGCTAATTACTTTACAATATTGTAGTGGTTTTTGCCATACATTGACATGAATCAGCCATGGATTTACATGTGTTCCCCATTCCGATCCCCCCTCCCACCTCCCTCCCCACCCCATCCCTCTGGGTCTTCCCATTGCACCAGCCCCGAGCACTTGTCTCATGCATCCAACCTGGGCTGGTGATCTGTTTCACCCTAGATAATATACATGTTTCGATGCTGTTCTCTCGAAACATGCCACCCTCGCCTTCTCCCACAGAGTCAGTGTCTTATACATACTTAGAAAACATAAGTAGCTGATAAATAGATAAAATAGGCAATCAAGAAATGTTTTGTTGGCACAAGACTTTAGGCTGCATTATATTTTTCAGCCACACTATTCATCCCACCAACACCTGAACTCATATGTCTCGTCCATCCTCTGGGAAGAGCCTGAGTGGGCCCTTCCTTCAGTTTGGTAGAACCCCCTCCTGCCTCTGTCGCTCCTACCTGACAACACCTAGTCATCCTGAGGAATCAGTTCAGGTTGCGCTCTCTGTAGAGTCAGCAGGTCTCCTTGTGGCCTCCCACTACATTCTCCTGTACTTGGTTTTAAATCACATAGTGTGTTGTGATGAGCTGCTCCAGGGCCCACTAAACTTCTGGGCACTGACCAGAGCCAGCCAGCACTTGGAAGATGTGTGTGGGGTATATGAAAAATATGAAAAGCTATTCCTCTTTTTTTTTTTTTTTTGAGCTGTTTGGTTTAGGTATTTTATTGCCTGGTTTGCTTGTTTTATCTTTGTGGGACTTCATTTGGGTTTAAGTTTAGTCAAAGGTGGGCTTCCCAGGTGGTGCAGTAAAGAATCCACCTGCCAATTCAGGAGACACAAGAGACACAGGTTCAATTCCTGAGTTGGGAAGATCCTCTGGAGGAGGGCATGGCAACCCACTCCAGTGTTCTTGCCTGGAGAATCCCCATGGACACAGGATCCTGGTGGGCTATAGTCCAGGGGGTTGCAAAGAGTCAGCCAGGACTGAGCACACACATACACGTCTTAGTCAAAGAAAAGAATGTCTTACTTTGACCCTTTGGTGCATGTCAATCTGATTTTTGTTTCATGAATCATTTTGATTTGAAAATACCCATATATACCTAGCCTCTTTACTATAACGTTTTAAAGTGGATACATTTCTTAGTGTGATTCACCCCACAAGTTCTAAGTTAGTTTAAAAGAAAACTGTGAACTGAATGTTTTCCAAATACTCTTATCAGTAACCAGAGAGTTCATGGAAAGGTAGTCACACCTCTAATGACCACTAGATGGCAGTTTCACTCTCAGTATGACCAGCTTGACTCTGCCTTGCACTGTCCTTCAAGTAGTCTAGGGATGCAACATGAACCACGAGGTGAAGCTCGCTTAACAAGGCCTGTTGGTGGAAAAATGATGGCCAAAAATCATCTATGAAGAAAATGGAATTATGGGGAATACAGTATGTGTATTGAAATTGAATGCCGTTAGACATTATTTCACTGAAAGTTTAGCAAATAACTAAATTGACCACATCCACAAAATTAATAAGAAAGATGTGTAATCCCAGGCACAGGTCAGACAATACTGAAAGGTAAAGGAGTCTCTTGTTGGCCCTCCCCCGCTAGAATCCGGCCTACTGGGGTGGCAGGGAGGGGGGACGGGTGGAGATAGGGAAAAGGGCTAAGGCCCTGGTAATGTTTTCAAGTCTTCCTGTTTAGAGGCTTTCGACAAAACTGGGTGGGACTCTACCCAACTGTTTATGGTTGAAACTGCTGAATGCTGTTTGCTCTGTGTTTGAGGGGTGGGGGCAAAGGACATGTAGTAAGTTCCTATTCTATGCAAGCAAGTTTATAGATTTTATTTGACTTAATGCTTACAACTTTATGATTCAGGTAACCCTTATCCCCATTTTACAGACAAGAAAGCTGAGGCCCAGGGCAAATATATACCTGAAGAGGCTGGGGATTGAAACCCAGCATTCTGTTACCATCACCCCAGGCCGATTCCCAAGAAATCCCCTCTTCCTCTCCTGGGAATGATGAGAGCATCTTCCTCCTCAGCTTGCCGGGGGATGAAGGGAGGTGGAGCCCACAGAGAGCCCAGCACACCGTCTGGGACACGGTCAGCACCAGTAAACAGAGGTGCCTTCCTCACCGAGGCCCCCCAGGCTGGAAGTTACAGTCATTTTCTCTGGACCTCAGAAAAGACAGCGGCCTGGAAACGGGAAAAACTACTTTCCCCTTGTTGATCCTCATCACTCAAAGAGGAACCTCTCAGAGGTCCTGGTGGAGGGCAACTGAGACGGGAGCCGTGACCGAACTGAAGTACCTCCCCTCGGTTGTCTGCAACCGGGACTGGCTGGCTCCCCTCTTCTGGGTTAACCGCGAAAGGAGCCTTCGGGGGCTCTGTTTAGTCTTGCTAGTTCTGAGTTTGATAAGTGTTTTTACAGGCCCAAAGTGTGAATCAGGGCCGTCACTTGTCACCACAGAAACCTAAGGAGGCTCCTACAATAGCAAGTCCAGGCATTTCATGCGTTTTTCCCTACAAGCCACAATGGATCCTGAGGAAACTGAATAATAAGCTTGGAGGAGACTTCAGGCTGAAAGTCTCAATCATCCTCTACCAGGACTGAACTTCTTTTATACCACAAATTCCTCCTGGCCTAGAATAGGGAAATGGAGGCCCATAGGAAGCAAGGCCTTGAGACCTTAGCTGGGCCTGAGGAGACAGAAGCCCTGGGCAGCTGTCCTGCTGACATCCTGGTTGTTAAGACCCCAAACCACTCCTAAGCTTGTGGTAGGGTTTTGGTGTTTGCACACAAAGAACCTGAGGAATCGAAGTACCTTTGTTCTTTCTCTGCTCCCAGTCCCACAAAGACTGCTCAGAAGGAAGACTCTCAAGGCTAGACCAAACTGCTAGACTCAGAGGACGCGGCACCAGCCACGAGCTAATAACCACGAGGGGCTACAGGCTTTGTGAACAGGAGCAGTTTCTTTACTGGAGTGTGAGCTGGGAAAGGCTGAGGAGGAGAGGGAGAACAAGGTTTGAAAGAAGAGCTAGTGGGAAGGGCTGCTCCCCTGCCGTCTCCACCACTGAGAGGCCCATCCCAAGGCAGGTGGGGAAGGAAAGAAATAAGTGGGACTCCCCACCGAACATCTAAGAAGAAGAGAGGTTGTATGCTCACCCCCCACCCCACCCCACCCCTTGCAGCTGGAGTTTCCTGAGCAGCAGTCCCAGTAGACACATCTGCCCCTGGGTCACCAGGAGGGAGGAAGTGGGGAGAAGACAGGCGGGGTGGGTGGGTGGTGGAAGGGGCCTGAGGCCACTTCCGGGCTTCCCTGGAGTCAAGTGCTGTAGTGGAGGAAAGCCAGGAATTTGCTTGGACCCAGCATGCTCTGGAGGCCTTAGCTACAACCTGAGACAACTTACCTGCTCTAGGAGGACACTTGGAGGAGAGAAGAGGAGCTTGGAGGCTGTGTGTGAACCACCGGCCTAGGGTCAGGGGTCAGGGGCTGCCTCTCTGAAGCAGCAAAGATGACAGGAAGCAGTAAGAGGTCCTATGTGCTTCCTGCAAAGGCCAGCCTCTAGCAACATCTTTCCCAGGGGCCAGGCTGGGGCAATGCCAGCAACAATAGAGCAGAGAAGTAAACTCAGACGTGCCAAGAAAGGCATAGGACCAGAAGGAAGGATGCCTGCCTTCCACCAGCACACAGCCAGCCATGGAAAGGGACTTCTCCAACACTGGCAGCTACCACGGAAGTTAGGGTGCCACAGGCAAGAAAATTATATTCATTTATAAAATATATTCTACTCTGTAGCCGTTTGTGTTAGTTTTCTATTGCTGCTATAACACACTGCCATACATAAGCAGTTTTAAACCCAAATATATCATATCTTGGTTCTATGGTCCAGAAGTCCCCTGAGGCTCATGGGGCTGAAATCGAGGCATCAGCACGGCTATTTCTCTGCTTAGACTCTGAGCGAGAGTCCTTTCTTTGCTCTTTCGGGTGTTGGCAGTTCATGGGTTGTGGGACTGAGGTCCCCATTTCCTTGCTGGCTGTCATCTGGGGTCACCCTTAGCTCCAGGAGGGCTCTCTCTGGTCATTCACACAGCCCCTGACACCTCAGCACCAGCGGGACCACAAGTCCTTCTTACCCTGCCGTCTCTTTGACCTTCTTCCACACTCACATTTCTCTCTCTGGGCACACCCAAGGAAGGTTGTTCGCTTTTAAGAATTCCCATGATTAGAATGGGCCCACTGGATAATCTGGGGCTTCCCTGGTGGTTCAGTGGTAAAGAATCCACCTGCCAAAGCAACAGACCCAGGTTCGATCCCTGAGTCAGGAAGATCCCCCGGAGAAGGAAATGGCAACCCACTTCAGTATTCTTGCCTGGAAAATCCCATGGACAGAGGAGCCTGGTGGGCTGCAGTCCATGGGGTTGCAGAGAGTCAGACACGACTGAGTGCCTAAACAACAATAGCTGGTTAGTCCTCTCTATCTCAAGGTCTACAATGCTAATCACACCTGCAAAACCCCTTTTTGCCAAGTCAGGTCACATATTCAAAGGCTCTGGGGATTAGGCTGTGAACATCTTTGGGTAGCCATTGTTCTGTCTACCACACTGTTCTGTATTTTAACGAGCACACTGCTAGGTGCTGGCTTCAGATGCTGGCATCAGATGCTGGCATCAGGGGTGTTAGGCTGGGGAGGAAGCTGGGGGTGGGGTGGGCAGGCAGCACAGGGGGACCTCTGTCTTATGACTCCTTTGGAGCACCCCAGAGAGCATCATTTGTGAAAATATACTATGAATTGAACCCCCACCCCATTCACGCCCTTGGATCCCCAGCCCTCACCCCTGAGCCGTGCAGGCTGCAGCCTGGTCCAGAGTTTGCTGGAGGTCTCCGGAAAGGGTCGTGCCAGTTCTCTGGGAAGCTGAAGAGTGAAGCTCCCCAGAGGACTGAGACGGGGAACCTGCCAGATGCAGGCTCAGCCACAGCAGAGAGACTGATGAGGCCCCGGAGGCCTGGACACAGACGCTGCTTCTGCCCCTTTACCCATTTCCTGACCTGGTTTGCCGTCCCCATGGGGCTGGAGGGGGAAATGCCCCGGATCCTCTAGGTCCCTTGTGGCCCCATACCATCAAAGAGATGGGGAGAGGGCAGAAAAAAAACCTTGGTTTCTCACTGCCCAAGCCCCATCTGACTGAGGCTCCCTGGCCTATATTTTATAGCTCCCGAGCTCCTGAGAGCCACCATCTTGCTGGGTTTTTCTCAGCCACAGTCACGATGAGTCAGCACAGTGGTTAGCTCTCAGCCGCAGGCCCCAGCAGAGCCCCAGGTGGAGCAGGCTCCTGAGCAGCTGGGCCCCGGGGTCCCGCCGCAGTCTTCCCTTCAGGCCGAGGCCTCCCTGGGCTGAGTGCCCACCGGGGCACACCCAAGCATCAGGCTGGGGGCAGGGCTTCCACAGCCACGGTGTGAAAGGTGAAGGTGTCGTCACCACAGAAAAGGTGTCGTCAGCTGGGTCCGACCAGTCCAGGCTGGCGTTTGGCCAACAGCATCTCTCTGCTTCGGGCCAGACTTGGGGAGGGAGGGAGTTGATGAGGCATTCTGCCTTCCTCGGCTCTAGCGTCCACATCTGGGAGCCAGGCCCTGACAACTAGCATCCTGCACACAGAGTCCACCTCACAGCACCACATTCTGGCCACACGAGCTTCCAGTGGCAGGAACAGCGGCTGGGAAGGGGTGCTCAACGCCCGTCACTTAAAAGACTCTTTGCTACTCATGCAACTTCGCTGGTGGCTCAGACAGTAAAAGCGACTGCCTGCAATGAGGGAGACCCGGGTTCGATCCCTGGGTCAGGAAGATCTCCTGGAGAAGGAAACGGCAACCCACTCTAGTATTCTTGCCTGGAAAATCCCATGGACGGAGGAGCCTGGTAGGCTACAATCCATGGGGTCGCAAAGAGTCGGACATGATTGAGTGACTTCACTTTCTTTTCTCTCCTTTAATACTCACACCACAAAACGCAAAATGCTTCTGCCCCTGCCACTTAAAACTTGCTAGCAGGGGAGATCTTTAGGGGGTGATGCTTTCAAAACATTACATTTCTCCCTTTATCTTTTCTGTACCCTGCTTGAGGGCTCTTCAAGTCCCTGACACTTGCCCTGGGTGATACAAAAGCAGTTGGGCGCAGGGAGGACACTCGTCAGCAATTATTAGCTCTGCCGCTTGGAAGGAGAGTCTTACTCTAAAGAGTCCCCACAGCACCCCAGCCCTGAATTACTGCAGCAGCTCTGGCAGGGTATGTATGCCCTGGGTTTCTGTTGAAGGACACTGACCTCCAGCTCAGCGTTCAAGGAAGCTTTCCTCTCAAATCTTTCCTCAAAGAGAGCCATGACGATGACCAGAATAACCAGCAGTTCTCATCACATCCGTGCTGAACTTCAAGAACCAAGTGCAACAGAACTCGACTGCTGCTTATTACCAAGAAGACACAAGCTTACTTGACCTCCCCACTCTCCCATTGGCTTCCCAATTGGCACAGTGGTAAAGAATCCGTCTGTGGTGTAGGAAGCCCAAGAGACACGGGTTTGGTGCCCAGGTCAGGAAGAGTCCCTGGAGAAAGAAATGGCAACCCATTCCAGTATTCTTGCCTGGGAAATCACACGGACAGAGGAGCCTGGCAGGCTACAGTCCATGGGGTCGCAGAGTGTTGGAAGTGACTGAGCACAATCTCCCATTTCTGATCACATATAGATGTGGCTTCTCTTAGCAAGTGAAGTGAAATTCGCTCAGTCATGTCCTACTCTTTGAGACCCCGTGAACTGTAGCCTGCCAGGCTCCTCTGTCATGGAATTCTCCAGGCAAGAATACTGGAGTGGGTTGCCACACCCTCCTCCAGGAGATCTTCCCAACCCAGGGATCAAACCCATATCTCCCACATTACATGTGGACTCTTTACCACCTGAATCATGAGGGAGACCTCTTAGCAAAGACACATTATTTCCTTCTTGTTCCTGATCTATTTTTAGTGAAATATCCCTGGAAAACTCTGCACCTCCTTAAAATATCCAACATATGGGTATTTTCACAAGTCCTAATGACTGCCCGCATTTAAGCTTTGGTGGGTTCATAAAGTTCAACAATCTGACAAACTCTTACCTAAAGGGGTTGTAGACCCCCCACCAGAAGGAGAAATCATTACCCTCACCCTCATGTTTTTTGTGATGCCTCAAAACTACCAGTGTCATCTCTGCCACCTGCCTTTTGGGAAGTGGGATAAATCCTCTTGTCCTGCTCACTGTGGTTAGCCCAGGTCACGGACCCATCTCTTTACCAGGAATGTAGTCTAATCATCTTGAGCGCACAAGTCAGTAGCAAAAGTAAAGTCATTTGTTGCAGATCTTCAGCTCAAGAGAGGACTTGGCTGAGCATGTCTGCAGTGCTGTGCGCCATCCAGGAATATACAAGATGTCCATCAGCTCTTATCCATCAGTTCCTGTCACCTGAGGATGGAAGATGGCTCTTGGAGTACAGGGGGAAAGTCCCACGTACGGTCATGAGGATAGAGATTCTACATGAAGTATTTCAGAAAGTGATAGATTTGTAATGAACTAGACCCAGGGTGCCATGAGGGCTTCCCAGATGGCGCTAGTGGTAAAGAACTGGCCTGCTAATGCAGGAGACATGGGATACGTGGGTTCGATCCCTGGGTTGGAAAGATCACCTGGAGGAGGAAATGGCAAGGCACTCCAGTATTCTTGCCTCGGAAATCCCCTGGACAGAGGAGCCAGAAGGGCTATAGTGCATAGGGTCACAGAGTCGGACGTACCGGAGCGCACACACAGGGTGCCAGGAAAAGGCAGGTGGGGCAGGTGGTTAGGACTGTCTCTGGGAGAGACTCACGTGCTCTGGGAAGACAGGGTTTCTGTCATAGAACATCTGGCAAACTTCTCAACTAGCCCATCCCCTCCTTGGGACCTTGAACACGGGCTTCTGTTCATGTCCTACATGAGCACGTGCGTGCTCAGACACTGAGCTGTGTCTGACTCTGTGACCCCATGGACTGCAGCCCACCAGGCTCCTCTGTCCATGGGATTTCCCAGGCAAGAATACAGGAGCAGGTTGCCGTTTCCCTCTCCAGAGGATCTTGCCGACCCAGGGATCGAACTCAGATCTCCTGCTTGGCAGGCAGATTCTTTACCACCGAGACACTAGGGAAGCTCCATTCATGTTCTGAGACTGGATTGAGTCCCAAGTGTGCCCTTGAGACAAAGTGGGTGCCTGAGACCCCTGTTGCACCCCACCAGCTTTCTCACTCTCTCTCCCACATCCCAAGGCAGCTCCCACCTCATTGCCTTTCCGGCTCTTCCCTCTGTCTGGAACATTCCTCCTGTGGTTGTCTGCATGGCTGGGTCACTCTTAGGGTTCAGGCCTCTTTTCTACCATCTTCTCTCAGAGAGGCCTTCCCTGACACCCTCTCTGAAGTAGCCCAACCGCCCCACCCACCCAAGGCTTTCCTCTCCTACCATCCTCTCTCATTTTCTTATTGTCACCATCCGGCGTGACCTGATCTGGTTTGCTTTTTTTGCTGCCTTGCATCACCTGGCAAGCCTTCTGGAAGCAGGGCTCTTGTCCATCTTGTTCATTGCCATGTTCCCAGGGCCTCCGAAGGTGCCTGGAACACAGCTGGCAGCCAACAGACAGTTGGTGAAGAAATATTGAAAGTCATATTCAGACAGATGTGTGGGATGGTCTGGGCATCCCTGTGGGGTCGGACTTGAGGAAGAGAGCAGGGTCGTGGGACTCTGCAGGAAACCCCTGAGTGGACCAGGACTCTGGCAAAGAGGCAGGACCAGGCGGCTGGATGCCCTGAGGAATGGCTGGTCCAGATCAAACATAAGGCTGTGTTAGGTCATTCCCACCCTTACCCCCACCCCAGGGAAGAAAAGTGTATCCCAAGTGTAAGATAATTAGGACCCTCCAGGCCTGGGATAGAAACCCTTTGTTGTTGTCGTTCAGTCACTAAGTTGTGTCCAACTCTTTGCAACCCCGTGGACTGCAGCACGCCAGGCTTATCTCTCAGAGTTTGCTCAGATTCATGTCCATTGAGTCACTGATGCCATCCAACTATCTCTCCCCTATCACCCCCTTCTCCTACCCTTTGGGAGGGTCTTATTTCCAGAGAGCTTCCGTGAAGACCTCTGGAAACAAAGACACAGCATTTTCAGAACATCCTCAAGTCAAGAAACTCAAGAGAGTGGCCCAAGTGTGAGAAGTAACTCTTAGGGAGGACAGTTTAATTGGGTACAAACACTGCTCGGAACTACCGTCTCACCGGGCTTCCTAAATGATATGCTGCTCAGTGGTGTCAGACTCTTTGCAGCCCCATGAATGCCAGTCTCCTCTGTCCATGGAATTTTCCAGGCAAGAATACTAGATGGGTTGCCATTTTCCTCCTCCAGGGGATCTTCCCGCCCCAGGGACCAAACCTGCAGCTCTTGCAGCTCCTGTATTGGCAGGCAGATTCTTTACCCCTAGTGCCACCTGGGAAGCCCCTAAATGATGTAGTCCTACAGAAAGTAGCAGAGCTGAGGCAAGTCAAGTCTAACTTGAAGGCAGTCAATAGAAGCCAAGAGATGACTGGGAGGCTATTTGATTTAGATCATTGGATTTCTTAACAGTTTCCACTAATGAAAGGTAGTTTGTTAAAGTTATGATGTGGCACCTCAATTTTCTTTATTTTTCCTGTTCATCAGAATCCCTGTCTGAAAATGAAAAATATCACCTAGATAGTTAATTGCCAGCTTCTAGTTTAAAAAAAAAAATTAGAAAGAAAAGCCAGGTTTGAAGTTTGGAAAATTGTCAAAATTCATATCTAAAATAAGGAATCTGAATTGTCTTGGATCTTGGTTAAATATCTAGTAAATCTACTCATCCAACCGGTAATCTCAGGCTTCCTTGGTAGCTTAGATGGTAAAGAATTTGCCTGCATTGCAGGAGACCTGGGTTCGATCCCTGGGTCAGGGAGATCCCCTGGAGAAGGAGGAGGCAACCCACTCCAGTATACTTGCCTGAGAAATCCCAAGGACAGAGGAGCCTGACGGGCTACAGTCCATGGGGTCGCAAAGGTTTGAACACAACTGATTGACTAATACTTTGACTTTTCACTTCAGCCAGTAATCTCAGTGAGTTATGAGTCTAACCAGGTTTTCAACTGAATTGAGTCTTCAGTAGTTTTCAGTAGTCTTCAGTAGTTTTCTATTAACAGGGCACCCAAGTTAACCATTAGAAAGGCCCCTTCACTATTTAGTCACTGTAAAATAATCAAAGCTCCAGTGCAAATCAGTCATCAGAAATACAAGTGTTTCTGGGGAAGTTCTTGGGCCCTATCCCTACAGGCAGCTTAAGGAGAGGGGGGTCATTTGCTTATGCTCACCTGCAAAATTGAGATGGTTAGAAATTTCCACAAGAACACTAAGCAACTGCCCAAAGAAAGATAGACACAGAGCATCTGTCAGTTTCACCATCTGGAAAGAGAAAAGTCAAGTCCAGTCTTTCTTTTCTTCCTGATAAAACTAATTGCCTTAGGTTAATGCAACGCATTAGACTTAGTGGCACAAAAAGAATAGCAAAGTTCCAGAAGGTATAAAATGGAGCTCTGTAGAAAGCTATGATGAGCACACCCTAGGCAGGCAGTATAAATCCTCTGAAGCTCTGATGTTCAGTGACAAGGAGCACTGTCTGGAGCAGGAACAATGCCTGCATTCACATTCAGGCTCCAGAGAGGACAAAGCTCTTAGGTCAGCAGTTACCAGTCTGATCTTCTTGATTTTTGAACACATCCACTTGATGCTTGCTACTTTCTCAGGCATAATTTTCCCACGATGGTTTCACATGTACGTACATATGAGTAAAATACCATAGTCCTCCATTATCCGTGGTTTAACTTTCTGCAGTTTCAGCTCCCCATGGTCAACCACAGTCCGGAAATATTACATGGAAAGTTTCAGAAATAACTCAGAATTTTTCAATTGTCCGCCATTCTGAGCAGCGTGAGGAAATCCTATGCTGCCCTCCTCAGACCTCCTGGGAGTGTCGGTCCTCCTCGATCCTCCTGGGAGGGTCAGTCCTCCTCGGTCCTCCTGAGAGTGTCAGTGTGTCCTCCTCGGTCCTCCTGAGAGTGTCAGTGTGTCCTCCTCGGTCCTCCTGGGAGGGTCAGTCCTCCTAGGTCCTCCTGGGAGTGTCAGTCCGTCCTCTCGGTCCTTCTCGGAGGGTCATTAGATCCTGTCCATGAGTCACATGGTGGCTGCCTGGGTCATCTGATTGTGCTGGTGTCATAGGGCTTGTGTTCAAGTCACCCTTACTTTGCTTAACATCAACCCCAAAACGCAAGTGGAGTGATGCTGGCAATTCAGATAAGCCAAGGAAAAGCCATGAAAGGCTTCCTTTAAGAGAAAAGTAAATGTCCTCAACTTAATAAGGAAAGAGGCAGGGGAGCTTACACTGAGGCTGTTCTCCAGTAAGAATGAGTCTTCTATCCATAAAGTTGTGAAGAAGGATAAAGAAATTCTTGCTAGTTTTTCTACTGTTGTACCTCAAACTACAAGTTATAGCCACAGTGTGTATTAAGTGCTTCGTTGAGGTGGGAAAGGCATTACCTTGTACAGTAAGGTATTTTGAGAAAGACCACATTCATGTAATTTTTAATATAGTATATCATTATAATTATCGTATTTTATTATTATTGTTAGTCCCTCACTGTGCCTAATTTATAAATTAAAATTTATCATAGGCATGTGTGTACAGGAAAAACGCTATATATAGGGTTTGGTGTTACTCATGGTTTCAAGCATCCACTGAGGATCTTACAATGTATCCTCAAGGATAAGGGGGGACTACTGCATGCTTTTTACACTTTGCTGGGTGTCGAAGTTGCTGCCTGATGGATGGCAAATCTTAGCCCTTCTCCTTACAGTGGCTTTCTCTAATACAGGTTTGTGAAGCTCCAATGAGCAAAACACACACATTACACAGTATCATAAGGCAGCCAAGTTTGCATTTTCTGCCCTACTTCCCCAGCCTGCATCCTCATGGGAAACTCTACTACAGTGTGGCCTTGCTTCCCTGGAGAGTCAGCAGCTTCCAGAGCAGAAACTACTTACTTAATCTTCAATTGCTTTGGCAGTAACAGACCTCCTACCTCCCTTCTTGGTTCCATATCACCACATCCAACACACCAGTACCTTCCCACCTTGAACTAAGACCAGCATAGAATCTGTCTTTCATGGTGTATGCCCCTGTTTTTAGAAGACCCCAAACCCTGAGTTAAGGTTGCTCTGGTTCTTAATGTGTACCTTTGAAGATAAGGCCATACCCTACTGAACTCTCCGGAGGAAGAGATCAGAGTTTACCTTCTTAGAGCGTCCCAGCCCAGGTCTGAGAACATTCTTTCTGACTCCTTCTCCCCTCAGACAGTAGAGACAATTGCCACTAAGCTCTGGTCCAGCCTCACCCCTCCATGGCTCCTAGAGCCAGCCACAGCTCCCTGTGAGAATGAAGATCTTCCCTTCATTCTCTCTCCACCCCACAGCCTGATGGCCTGGCCTGACTTTTTCCACCTGCCCCCTTGGGTTTCCTTCTCCCAGGGTTAGTCATCCTCCCAGAGTTGCTTCTGGAGGGAAGTGGTTCAAAAAGAGGGACTTCCAAGGGCTGACTGTTTGAAAGGTGGTGAGCCACAGAGGGGGCCTGAGAAACCAAGAGGGCTTTTGTTGAGGCATGCATTTTCCCCCGGAAGCCTCAACCCATTCCCTTTATCCACATGTATGTTTTAAGTCAGATAGATGTCAACACAATCTCCAACATCTCTTCTTTCTGATCAGTGTTCAATACCCAGACTAACTCTGGGGCATTGAAAGGGTGTGTGTGTGTGTGTGTGTGTGTACACTCAGCTGTTTCTGACTCTTTGCAACTCCGTGGACTGTAGCCCACCAGGCTCCTCTGTCCATGGGATTCTCCAGGCAAGAATACTGGAGTGGGTTGCCACTTCCTCCTCCAGGGAATCTTCCTGACCCAGGGATTGAACCCTTGTCTCCTACATTGGCAGACAGATTCTTTACCAGCTGTGTCACCTGGAAGCCCATAATTGGCTGCAGTGATCCACACCTTTACTTTTACTTGGGAGGCTCTTTGGAGAAGGAATCTTTCCCAGAGTCTCCCATCCTCAAGCAATTTTACAGGAGAGAAAGCTAACACAACCCCTGGCCTGTCCCATATGATATGTAATGTTTTTCACAACCTTTACATTTGAATTCCTATTGCCTCTCCATAAATTTCCTAATCCAACCCAAGAGATAAGCAAAGCCTGCAAGACTCCCAGCTCACAGGCTCCTTGAGGTTGTGCCGCTAATCAGCCGCCTGTGGATGCCCACCTATCACAGGCTGGTGGGGTACTGGCTACACTTCTCCATATCCTCGCTAGAGGGCGCCCTAACATTTATGTTCTCCCAAACCTGCGACTATTCCTGATGCTTTTGAGGCCCACTCTTCCCTGTTGCGAGACTTGCTAACAACAAATGTCTGTAACAGCCACATCTTTTGGCTGAATGTAAAGAGAGCTTTCACGTAGTATCTCAGCTTGTCTTCTCATGACCAAAGATGAACACTATTCTCATTCCCGTCTTACAGATGAGGACACTGAGGCGCAAAGCAGGTAAGCAACTCCCCTCCAAATAAATGACATAATAAATTATGTATAAAGCACTATGGGAGCATTGATGAAACAAAATAATCATCATCACGTTTCTTGAGCTCTGTGTCCAGACTTGGACTAGAAGTTGCATGACCTCTGCTTAGCCTTCCCACCAGCTGGTCTAGAGATGACATCAGGAGCATGGGCAGGTGTTACTATCAGGAGAAGGAACATGTTTTTTAAAAGTCCCTGTCTTTTGACCATCTCCTCTGTTGCCTCCTGTTCTGACCACAAATGTTTTAAATGCATTTGAACAAACCCAGCTTTTCCATCCGAGTCTTTTTGGCATTCATGTCTGGGGTAACTTCACTTCCTCTCACTCCCCCCGGGACCTCTAGCTACACCACTGGGAATTACTGTTAGTCCCAGTTTGGAGATGAGGAGACCAGGGCTCAGATAAACCAAGCAACTTGTATGAGTTCATTCTGCTGATAAAAGAAGAATCCCAGTGTCTGAGGAGGGAGATATGCATAGACATTGGTTAATGTCAAACTCCAGAGCAAGCAAGAAAATTTAGAGCATCACAGGCAAAGGAAACAGCCTGGACAGAAGTACAAAGAGGCGTGTTTGATTAAGATCTCTAGAAAGATGTGTTTAGTGGGAGTACAGTTGGCCCTCTATATCCACAGGTTCCGTATGCATGGATTCAAGCAACTAAAATTGAAGATAATTGAAAAAAAGAATCCCAGACACTTCCAAAAAGCAAAACTTGAATTTGCATTGCACTGGCCACTATTTACATGGCATTTACATTGCATTAAGTATGATAAGCGGTCTAGAGATGATTTAAAGTATATGGGGGGATATGCTTAGGTTTATATGCAAATACTACACCATTTTCATAAGGAACTTGAGCATCCACAGATTTTGGTATCCATGGGGCTCCTGAGACCAATCCCTCATGGATACCAAGGAAAAACTGTATAGGGAGTGGAGGGACGTGACCTTGTAGCTGGATGGTGAGGGAACTGGTCTGCCAAGCTGAAAGGTGACACTCTACTGTGAGCCAAAGGTTTTTTTCTTAATTGAAGTATAGTTGATTTACAATGTTATTAGTTTCAAGTGCACAACAAAGTGATTCAGTTTTTCTACATTCATTTTTAGTTCATTTTTCATTATAGTTCAGTTCAGTTCAGTCACTCAGTCGTGTCTGACTCTGCAACCCCATGGAAGGCAGTACGCCAGGCCTCCCTGTCCATCAAAAACTCCTGGAGCTTACTCAAACTCATGTCCATAGAGTCAGTGATGCCATCCAACCATCTTATCCTCTGTCATCCCCTTCTCCTCCTGCCTTCAATCTTTCCCAGCATCAAGGTCTTTTCAAATGAGTCAGTTCTTTGCATCAGGTGGCCAAAGTATTGGAGTTTCAGCTTCAACATCAGTCCTTCCAATGAATATTCAGGACAGATTTCCTTTAGGATGGACTGGTTGGATCTCCTTGCAGTCCAAGGGACTCTCAAGAGTCTTTTCCAACACCACAGTTCAAAAGCATCAATTCTTCGGAGCTCAGCTTTCTTTATAGTCCAGCTCTCACATGCATACATGACTAATGGAAAAACCATAGCTTTGACTAGATGGACCTTTGTTGGCAAAGGAATGTCTCTGCTTTTTAATATGCTGTCTAGGTTAGTCATAGCTTTTCTTCCAAGGAGCAAGCATCTTTTAATTTCATGGCTGCAGTCACCATCTGCAGTGATTTTGGAGCCCCGAAAAATAAAGTCTGACACTGTTTCCCCATCTATTTGCCATGAAGTGATGGGACCAGATGCCATGATCTTAGTTTTCTGAATGTTGAGCTTTAAGCCAACTTTTTCACTCTCCTCTTTCACTTTCATCAAGAGGCTCTTTAGTTCTTTGTTTTCTGCCATAAGTGTGGTGTCATCTGCATGTCTGAGGTTATTGATATTTCTCCCAGCAATCTTGATTCCAGCTTGTGTTTCATACAGCCCAACATTTCACATAATGTGCTCTACATATAAGTTAAATAAGCAAGGTGACAATATATAGCTTTGGTGTACTCCTTTCCCAATTTGGAACCAGTCTGTTGTTCCATGTCCAGTTCTAACTGTTGTTTCTTGACCTGCATACAGATTCCTCAGGAGGCAGGTCATGTGGTCCATCTCTTTAAGAGTTTTCCACAGTTTGTTGTGATCCACACAGTCAAAGGTTTTGGCGTAGTCAATAAAGCAGAAGTAGATGTTTTTTGGAACTCTCTTGCTTTTTTGATGATCCAACATATGTTGGCAATTTGATCTCTGGTTCCTCTGCCTTTTCTAAACCCAGCTTGAACATCTGGAAGTTCATGGTTCACATACTGTTGAAGCCTGGCTTGGAGAATTTTGAGCATTACTTTGCTAGCTTGTGAGATGAGTGCAATTGTGTGGTAGTTCAATATAGTTAATTACAAGATATTGAATATAGTTCCCTGTGCTGTACAGTACGTCCAGTTTATCTGTTTTACATATAGTTGTGTGTACCTGTTAATCCAAAATTTCAAATTTATCCCTTTTCCTCTTTCCCCTTTGATAATCATAAGTTTATTTTCAATGTCTGTGAGTCTCTTTCTGTTTTGTAAATAAGTTCATTTGTATTACTTTTCGACTCCACATGTAGGTGATATTTGTTTTTGCCTGATTTACTTCACTTAGTATGATAATTAGGTCCAACCATGTAGCTGCAAATGGTATTATATCATTCTTTTTTATGGCTGAGTAATACATATTGGCATATAGATAAATATATCACATCTTCTTTATCCAGTCATCTGTTGATGGACATTTACATTGTTCCATGTCTTGACTATTATAAAGAGTGCTGCAGTGACCATTGAGGTTCATGTGTCTTTCATATTAGAGTCTTCATATTTTCCAGATATATGCTCAGGAGTGGGATTGCTAGATCATATGGCAGCTCAATTTTTCCTTTTTAGAAACCGCCGTACTGTTTTCCATAGTGGCCGCCCCAGTTTACATTTCCACCTACAGTGTAAGTTCCCTTCTCTCCACACCTTCTCCAGTTTTGTTATTTGTAGACTTCTTGATGGTGGCCATTCTGACTGGTATGAGGTGGTATCTCATTATAGTTTTGATTTGCATTTCTCTAATAATTAGTGATATTGAGCATCTTTTCACGTGCCTTTCGGCTATCTGTATGTGTTTGGAGAAACGCCTAGAAACATCTTCTACCCACTCTTTGATTAGGTTGTTTGTTTCTTTTGATACTTAGCTGTATGAACTGTTTGTATATTTTGGATGTTAATCCAATGTTGGTTACATTTCCAGATATTTTCTGTCTGTAGGTTGTCTTTTCGTTTTGTTTATGGTTTCCTTTGATGTGAAAAAACTTTTAAGTTTAATTAGGTCCCATTTGTTTATTTTTGCCTTTGTCTCCATTACTCTGGGAAACAAATCCAAAAACATAATTGTTTCTATTTATGTTAAGGAGTGTTCTGCCTGTGCTTCCCTCTAGGAATTTGATAGTAAACAGTCCTACAATTAGATCTGTAATGAATTTTGACCTTATTTCTGTGTATAGAGAATGTTCTAACATCATTCTTTTACATGTAACTGTCCAGTTTTCCCTGCCCCACCTGTTGAAGAAAGTTTTTTCTCCACTGTATATTCTGGCCTTCTTTGTCATAGATTGATAATAAGTGCAGGAGTTTAGTTCTGGGCTCTCTATACTATTCCATTGGTCTATGTGTCTGCTTTTGTGCCAGTAGTATACTGTTTTGATTATTCTGTGGTATAGTCTGAAGTCAGTACAATTTTTCCAGCTCCATTCCCCTTTCTCAAGATTGCTTTGGCTATTTGAGGCCTTCTTTGTTTTGCAAGTTTTAAAACTATTTGTTCCAGTTCTGTAAAAACTGCCACTGGTAATTTGATAGGCACTGCACTGAATCTATAGATTACCTTGGAGAGTACAGTCATTTTAATAACATGGATTGTTCCACTCCAAGAACATGGTAGGTTTTTAAGCAGAGTTTTCATGTGATCAGATCTACTTATTACTTGAAACTTTAACCAGAGCATTTCAAAATAATTTATTAGTTTTGATCGATTTTAGTTAATTTAAAAAACCCATGAGACGGGATGTCATGCCCTCTGTACAGATAAGGAAACTTGGGCAGAGAAGTTAAATGATGTGTTTAGGATCTTAGATCATCAGTGACAGGGCAAAACCTTCTTCCCTAATCTTTCAGCTCCTGGTCCTAAACTCTGACTCTACCAGTGACCCAATGTTTGAGTCCAAGAAGACGGCCAGCCCAGCACACTTACCTATGCTAAAAGTACAGAGACCTCTGAGTCCCACCCACGCCCACGGCCCCAGTCAGGGCCCCCTCACACTGCACACTTTCCCACCATTCTGCGGAGAAGTTTGTCCCCTTTGGTCCGTCTCTTTCATGTTTGTAGGTGCAAACATTTATTTACACAGAAAGAAGGAAAATTCAGAGCCCAGAAGACCTTTTTCACTTTGAATTGCCTTTCATACCTTCCCTGTCTAGGTCAAATCAAAAACTAATAATCCTCAAAAAACAGAGTTTCAACCGGTTTAAAGCCTTCCACTGAAGAAGATATATTTCAATGTGGTATTTAGCTCCTCACTGATAGCCTGTAACCCTCTAACACTGGGTAAACCCTTTGAAGAATTCTAAGAATCTTCTCACAGGAAAGGGCTCTGGGGCCTCAAGCTGTTCTCTCTGGGTTCCTTTGAGCTCAGAGCTTTGAAATGTGGGTGGGGCCAAGGAAGGATGGGGGAGGAGAGGGAGAGGGGAGGAGGGGCGACCAAGGGACAGAAGAACCAGCCGAGCAAAACCTGGGTTAGACAAATATATCACTTCTGGGGCCAGAGGGCCCCTCCTTCGCACATGGCTATGTCCCCTGCCCCAAGCACAGCAGAATAAATACATTTTGATGATGCTGATTATGGCTCTTCTTTAGGCAAAGAAGAAAGGAGGTCATTGTGCAGGAAAGGCAGCATTGAGAGACAAAATGAATCAGGAGGAATACTAGTAATACTAGGAGCTAGGACTCAAGGGACAGAAAAGGACAAAGTGGTGGCTTTGTAAACCTGCCATGAAAGCCAGGACTCTGGAAAGTGGAATGCTGGTCCCACCCATCCTAGCTGCTTGATTTGGGGCAAGTTACAGAACCTTCTTGAGCCCATTTCTCCTCTGTAAATGGGGATCATAGCAACCTCTACCACACAGAGTGCCTGTAAGAATTGAGGGATAAACCATGTAGAAGCACTTCGCCTGGTACCCAGCACCTACCAAGTGTGCCATAAATATTTTATTATTAATTAAAAATTCAGGATTGTCCTCCTTCATTAAAAAAAAGAAAGTCTGTCACCTCCATGAACTTGTCTTGTTTCTTCTTTATTATGTCTACAAATGGTATTTGTTACATGTATACATGTTAATTCTTCCTTCATCACCATAGCCACATTCAGTTAATCAGTTTCTTATGAACAGAGCAAACCTCCCAGTCTGCTCTATGGTTAGGAAAGCCTGCCTCCTCTTTCTTCATCATTAACTAAGTTTTGCTTTGTTTCTTATTTTCTGAAATGCTGTTGGCCCCAGGTTCCTCCTCCCCAGAGGCAGCAGCAGGGCACCGCAGTTTCCATCTCACCAAGCAGGTAACGGGGCATCCTGGGGAGATAATGGACTGCAAAGAGCCAGGGGCCACTTACACAGAAGGGTCCACAGTCTCTGGGTAGAGGGTGATGGAGCAGAAACCATACAAATGCACGCCTCCCATTACTGTCCTCCAATTTTTCCTGTCTCCCACAATTAACTTCAATTAAGCTTTGCTTTTCGAACCCTTTGTCTGCCCTGTGGGGTCATTAGCATTCATCCAGCGCAGCAGTTGGCAGCTAGAGCCGGCCCTGTTACTTCTCAGAAACCTCAAAGTCCAGAGGCAGATAATTTTTTAGAAATCTTAACACGGCTCTTTATCTTGAATGCTTTCGGCTCTGACAGAAGCCCCTGGAACATGGATTCTGAAGAAGTGATATTGATGGGCTGGGGGAGGCAGGGAAGATCACTAGCTTTGTCTGTTTTCTGTCCCAGGTGCTGAGGGTGGGCAGGCCAGCATTGAGACAGACCAGTAAACCAATTTATTCTGCAAGTAATTTAGCAGCTATAAGCAGATGGCTCAGACGGTAAAGAATCTACCTGCAATGAGGGAAATCTGAGTTTGATCCCCGGGTTGGAAATATCTACTGGAAAAGAGAATGGCAACCCACTCCAGTATTCTTCTTGGAGAATCCCATGGACAAAGGAGTCTGGCAGTCCATGGGGTCACAGAGAGCCAGACCCAACTGAGAGACTAACCCTTTCAAGCAGATTTTTAAAATTTTATTTGGCATGTAATTTTAACTCATTTTGTCTCCTTCCAACTCTGAAACCCCACAGCTGTTTTACCAGCTTAAGTGGGGAAGGGGTAAAACTGGGATGGGATCCTCACTGATAGGCTAACTACCAAATGACATCTGGAGATTCTTATTCTAAAGCATTTGTCTACTGAAATCTTGAAAATCTCTCCTTTTCTAACACTCTGTTCCACCTCCTCACACTCTCACTTGCACTGTTCCCCGCCCCCACCCCCCATGCTAAGTCACTTCAGTCGTGTCCAACGCTTCGTGATCCTATGGACTGCAGCCTCCCAGGCTCCTCTATTCATGGAATTCTCCAGGCAAGAATACTGGAGTGGGTTACCAAGACCTCCTCCAGAGGATCTTCCTGACCCAGGGATTGAACCCAAGTCTCTTATGTCTCCTGCATTGGCAGGCAGCTTCTTTACTACTAGCACCACCTGGGAAGCCCCTTCCACCCCCACCCTGACCCCAAAATAGAACTGAAGGCAGAGTCCCTAGCTGGTACATCAAAGTAACAACTCCTGTAGTATATGTGTGTTGCCACTAGATGGAATTAAAGGTCCCAGTCCTATTGCTGTACTTTTGTGCCAGATGCCTGGCTGGACATGAAGAATGCGACGGTGAGCAAAAAAGACGGAGTCCCAACCCCACCAAAAACTCCAGATCTAGCAAGAAACAGACAGTGGGCAAAATATTACAAATAGTTAAATTACATTGCTGGAAGGAAGTGTCCAGAGCCTAATGCCAGGAGTGGGCAGACATGGGAAAACTCACCCCATATTCTAGGGGCTTCTGCACATGCTCCAGCCACTTTGCACGTTGGTAGGGCCTTGTGACTGGTTCAGGGTAATGGGTGTGAGTGCAAACCATATGTGACACTTTACAGCCAAAGCGGAGAAAAGTGAGTGTAATTTCTCCATGCTTCTCTCTCCCTTTGCTGTGGTAACTGGTGCTATGACAGACGGTCAAGCCTTTATCAGTCTGAACTGCAGGGGTGACTCTCTGGAGCAGAGCCCTCACTAACCCCCATGCCTGACCCCAGACCTTCACTGCTCACACTGGGTCAGTAGCAGGAGATTTTATTGAATTAAGCCATAGAGATGGGAAGTGGTAACTTGTTTCTGCAGCCTAACCTAGAAGGTATGTTTGTCTGACTGAGGACTGGGGATGGAGCTAAGAGTGAGATCCTTTTTCCCTAAGTGAGCAGACTTTACATGAGGAGCACAGACTTTGTGAGGACAGAGAAAACACCTCCAATCCTCCTGAGACCAGTGGGAAGGAAGGAAAGCTCCCTAACCTTTCCTTACCATTCCAAGCCAGGTACTGAGCATATGACAGCAAAGCCGAGGGTACGATTGTTCCAGCAGACCTGATCAGGCCAGCGAAGGGCACAGCTGTAGGCAGCTGGTCTCGGCAGGACCAGCTCACGCTCTGTTGTCTCAGACTGGCCACAGACATGGCTGTCTTTCTTGAATTAAGATGTGGGATGTCTTTTTACACCTGCCACACATATAATGAAGGAGAGCAGTCAGGTATTTTGCAGCTGGGCTTAACCAGGCACCAGTAACCCACCAGCCAACTTTCTTTTCAGGTATGGATTTTGGGGCAACTTCTTACTTTGATATAATTTCATACTTACAGGGGAAAAAATGGGAAAAGAGAGAAAAGAACACTCATTTACCCTTCGCCCAGATTCACTAGTGCACTTCTGAAGAGTTTCTAGAAAACAACTGATCCCTTCCATATCAAACTTAGCCTGACTCAAACTTCAATATCACATTCAAGTTTCATAAGCTAGTTTTATATTTATGACTTGAAAAATTTTCAGAGTATCCTTAAGAAATAAAAAGTCCTTTCAAACTCATAAAGAAAAACAGAAACTCCTGGGAAAAGTAGGTAAAGGTTTTAAGTAGCCAGTTGCAAAAGAGGTAGAACTGACAAACAGAATTTGGAAAAAAAAAAAAAACTCAGCCTCTCTCGTAACTAAATAAATACACATAGAAGCCTCACTTTCTACCAACTGGCCAGGCTGTCCATGGGTGTCAGTGCTAATGATGGAGACAGTCTGAGGCAATGGGCACTCTCATACCTCAGTGCTGGTTCTGAACATTGCTGCAGCTTTCTGACTGGCCTATCTGGCAACAATTAAAAAAACAAACAAACAATTTTTTTTGTTTTTAAATGCACTTTCCTTTTAAACACAGCAGTTTTTAAAATTTTCTTTTATTGTGGTAAAAGTCACATAACCAAAACATACCATTTTAACTATACTCAGTGATACCGAGCACACCTGTATTGCGGTGCAACTCTCACCATTATCTATCCCGCGGACCTCTCACTCTCCCAGACTGAAGCCGTATTCCCACCAAACACCAGCTCCCCATCCCCACCCCTCCGCCCCCCGCTGCCCCCCCAACCCTCCCCACCCCCCATCTCCACCCCCACCTCCAACATAGCAATCTTAATTCTCGGAATTTATCTGAGGAAAATAAGCAAATAGGTACCCCCGATCCGCCCCTGAGAAGAAGACAACAGGAGACATTATGTTTACCAGAGGAAATGTCAAAAAGTGGAGACTTTGGTAAAATAAACAACAGTATTTCATACAAAGCTTGAGCACCACGTACATTGCATTTACCAAATGCCAGGCTCTGTTCTCAACACTGTGTGTATTAACTCGCCCAATCCCTCCAACAAATAGGCACTACTATAGCATTTTACACATGATGAAACTCAACTGCAGAGGGGCTCACTATTTCAACCCGGGTCATAAAACTGATAAATGTGGAGCCGGCCTTGGCACCCCCCCGGCAGGCTGCCCTGTTAGACAAGCATCATCCAGCCTCCCACAGAGTGTGGAAGCCTCTCTCTGCTGTTGCTGAGATGACAGAATAGATTTATATTCACTGTCATGGATAAGTGTTCCTAATATATGATGGAGAAATGCAGACTAAGAAATATTACGTACAGTATGAAAACCATTTTTAATAAGGAATTATGTACACATTTATCTAACAATGTGTAAAACATATTTCTCAAGCAGAAGATTAGTAGTGTTAGCATGGTGGGAGATTTTTGCTTCACTTTGCTTCTTTTTATCTGCTATACTTTCTACAATGATAGTGTAATTCTTGTAATGCAAAATTTTAAATGACTTTTTCCACTCCCCAGTCCTGCCTTCTCCTCTTTCCTTCTATGGGTATGGGTCCCGGGGCACTCCCTAATAAACAGTCTGCACACTGAACTCCATCTTGGAGTCAGCTTCCCAAAGACCCAGCCTGGGAAAGTTGATGCCCCCAGTGGCCCAAGGAAGCAGGCAGTAGACTTATGTGTAGCAGCTGGATCTCTCACCAGCCAGCTGGCAGTGGGGACCGTCCCTGAGCGTGGCTGGAGAACAGACAGCCTCTGATACAATCACTAAATCTTGCCAGTGGTGAAACAGAAATAGTACAGAGGAGGGAAAGTGAAAGTCGCTTGGTCGTGTCCATCTCTTTGCAACCTCATGGACTAACAGTCCATGGAATTCTTCAGGCCAAAATACTGGAGTGGGTAGGCCTTCCCTTCTCCAGGGGATCTTCCCAACCCAGAGATTGAACCCAGGTCTCCCGCATTGCAGGTGGATTCTTTACCAGCTGAGCTACAACTTGTGCTATGTATTGGTGTTATTAAAGTGTCACCTGGGCATACACACCGAGGAAACCAGATCTGAAAGAGACACGTGCACCCCAATGTTCATCGCAGCACTGTTTATAATAGCCAGGACATGGAAGCAACCTAGATGCCCATCAGCAGACAAATGGATAAGGAAGCTGTGGTACATATACACCATGGAATATTACTCAGCCATTAAAAAGAATTCATTTGAATCAGTTCTAATGAGATGAATGAAACTGGAGCCCATTATACAGAGTGAAGTAAGCCAGAAAGAAAAACACCAATACAGTATATATAACGCATATGTATGGAATTTAAAAAGATGGTAACGATAACCCTATATGCAAAACAGAAAAAGAGACACAGATGTACAGAACAGACTTTTAGACTCTGTGGGAGAAGGCGAGGGTGGGATGTTCTGAGAGAACAGCATTGAAACAAGTATACTATCAAGGGTGAAACAGACCACCAGCCCAGGTTGGATGCATGAGACAAGTGCTCAGGGCTGGTGCACTGGGAAGACCCAGAGGGATGGGATGGAGAGGGAAGTGGGAGAGGGGATCGGGACTGGGAACACATGTAAACCCATGGCTGATTCATGTCAATGTATGGCAAAAACCACTACAATATTGTAAAGTAATTAGCCTCCAATTAAAATAAATAAATTTTTAAAAAATGAAAAAATAAAAATAAAGTGTCACAAAAAGAGTAACCGTGGGACTTCTGTGGTGGTCCAATGGCTAAGACTTCATGCTCCCAAGGCAGGGGGCCTGGGTTCAATCACTGATCAGGGAACTAAATCCCACATGCCATAAATAAGAGTTTACATGCCACAGCGAAAGATCCCACGTGCAGCAAAGGAGACATGGCATAGCCAAATAAGTAAAAATTTTAAAAATTTTTTAAAAAGAAAGAGTAACCTTGAGGGCAGTGAGAGAGGATGTCTATTGCTACACTGTTGGAGTTCCATAGAAAGAATATAGTTCAAAGTACGGCTGAGAGCAATTAACAAGCAGTTGAAAGTCAGGTGACAACATCAGAAGCTCTCCATAAAAGTACGTGAAGAAGTTTTCCTCACTTGGAGATGGAGGACAAGGAGAATGGAGTCTTAATAGGAAGTGTAGCCCAAACTCCAGTGAAGGTTAAAACTCCCAGTCCAGGCAGGTCTGTTCTACCAAAGCTGGAAGCAATTTGGTTAGGGGAAATGAACTCTGACCCATGGGGTGGAATATCTGGGTTGATTTCTCCCAAACATTTGAAGTAATTCCCAGATTCCTCTAAACTCTCTGAGCCTGAAGCGTGATCCACCTCTCTCATGACGAGCTGGGATCACTCCCTCACTTAAAGACAATGCAGAGGCGTCTACCTCCCCTCCTGGCTACCTGGTCTAAAACTAGGATTAAGTTGCAGCTCTACCCAGCTGCATATATGCTGGACTGCTAAGGAAAAAACGGCTACAACCCCCAGTGGAGCACCAAGCCCTCCCGAGCAGGTACACACATGGGACTGGATCCTGAGGGCTCTTAATTAAAGAGGCTAGAACACAACCCTGAATGAGAGGACATTTCTTGGTCTGGAAGTACTTTTCTGAAATACAGAATTTAACATCCTGGCAAGGACCCCAAGAAATGGCATGTACTTGCTACGAGGCTGTATTCTATTTCTTTTTTTTTTTTTTTTTTCCAGTGGGTTTTGTCATACATTGATATGAATCAGCCATGGATTTACATGTATTCCCAATCCCGATCCCCCCTCCCACCTCCCTCTCCACCTGATTCCTCTGGGTCTTCCCAGTGCACCAGGCCGGAGCACTTGTCTCGTGCATCCCACCTGGGCTGGTAATCTGTTTCACCGTAGATAGTATACATGCTGTTCTTTTGAAATATCCCACCCTCACATTCTCCCACAAAGTTCAAAAGTCTGTTCTGTATTTCTGTGTCTCTTTTTCTGTTCTGCATATAGGGTTATCGTTATCACCTTTCTAAATTCCATATACATGTGTCAGTATGCTGTAATGTTCTTTATCTTTCTGGCTTACTTCACTCTGTATAAGGGGCTCCAGCTTCATCCATCTCATTAGGACTGGTTCAAATGAATTCTTTTTAATGGCTGAGTAATATTCCATGGTGTATATGTACCACAGCTTCCTTATCCATTCATCTGCTGATGGGCATCTAGGTTGCTTCCATGTCCTGGCTATTATAAACAGTGCTGCGATGAACATTGGGGTGCACGTGTCTCTTTCAGATCTGGTTTCCTCAGTGTGTATGCCCAGAAGTGGGATTGCTGGGTCATATGGCAGTTCTATTTTCAGTTTTGTAAGAAATCTCCACACTGTTCTCCATAGTGGCTGTACTAGTTTGCATTCCCACCAACAGTGTAAGAGGGTTCCCTTTTCTCCACACCCTCTCCAGCATTTATTGCTTGTAGACTTTTGGATAGCAGCCATCCTGACTGGCGTGTAATGGTACCTCATTGTGGTTTTGATTTGCATTTCTCTAATAATGAGTGATGTTGAGCATCTTTTCATGTGTTTGTTAGCCATCTGTATGTCTTCTTTGGAGAAATGTCTGTTTAGTTCTTTGGCCCATTTTTTGATTGGGTCATTTATTTTTCTGGAATTGAGCTGCAGAAGTTGCTTGTATATTTTTGAGATTAATCCTTTGTCTGTTTCTTCATTTGCTATTATTTTCTCCCAATCTGAGGGCTTTCTTTTCACCTTACTTATAGTTTCCTTTGTAGTGCAAAAGCTTTTAAGTTTCATTAGGTCCCATTTGTTTAGTTTTGCTTTTATTTCCAATATTCTGGGAGGTGGGTCATAGAGGATCTTGCTGTGATTTATGTCGGAGAGTGTTTTGCCTATGTTCTCCTCTAGGAGTTTTATAGTTTCTGGTCTTACATTTAGATCTTTAATCCATTTTGAGTTTATTTTTGTGTATGGTGTTAGAAAGTGTTCTAGTTTCATTCTTTTACAAGTGGTTGACCAGTTTTCCCAGCACCACTTGTTAAAGAGGTTGTCTTTTTTCCATTGTATATCCTTGCCTCCTTTGTCAAAGATAAGGTGTCCATAGGTGCATGGATTTATCTCTGGGCTTTCTATTCTGTTCCATTGATCTATATTTCTGTCTTTGTGCCAGTACCATACTGTCTTGATGACTGTGGCTTTGTAGTAGAGTCTGAAGTCAGGCAGGTTGATTCCTCCAGTTCCATTCTTCTTTCTCAAGATTACTTTGGCTATTTGAGGTTTTTTGTATTTCCATACAAATTGTGAAATTCTTTGGTCTAGTTCTGTGAAAAATACCGTTGGTAGCTTGATAGGGATTGCATTGAATCTATAGACTGCTTTGGGTAGAATAGCCATTTTGACAATATTAATTCTTCCAATCCATGAACACGGTATGTTTCTCCATCTGTTTGTGTCCTCTTTGATTTCTTTCATCAGTGTTTTATAGTTTTCTATGTATAGGTCCTTTGTTTCTTTAGGTAGATATACTCCTAAGTATTTTATTCTTTTTGTTGCAATGGTGAATGGTATTGTTTCCTTAATTTCTCTGTCTGTTTTTTCATTGTTAGTATATAGGAATGCAAGGGATTTCTGTGTGTTAATTTTATATCCTGCAACTTTACTATATTCATTGATTAGCTCTAGTAATTTTCTGGTAGAGTCTTTAGGGTTTTCTATGTAGAGGATCATGTCATCTGCAAACAGTGAGAGTTTTACTTCTTCTTTTCCTATCTGGATTCCTTTTACTTCTTTTTCTGCTCTGATTGCTGTGGCCAGAACTTCCAACACTATGTTGAATAGTAGTGGTGAGAGTGGGCACCCTTGTCTTGTTCCTGATTTCAGGGGAAACGAGACTGTATTCTAGATGCACAGAAAAAGCAATGGCTTCCGGTAAGTGAAAGGGTAAAAGGCCAGAATTTTACCCTCAGCAGATGCTGGAGGAAAGGCTCAGAGAAGTGGGCTCCCTGGAATAGACACATTATATATGGCCAGAATACCCACCAAACAATTATATTTCACAGAAAGACAGAGTACAGATGTGTGAGGCATACTGGAGTCACTCAGAAGTTTGGTGGTGACTCTTCTTTCAAGACCATTGGGGATAGTAGGAAAGGAGGTTGTTACTATTAGTTAGCTTAATTCTATAAAGATAATAGGAACCCCACCCCTTAAAAATAGAAGCCAGATAATGATGCTTAACTCTCAAAATTGGTCTGATTATCATGAGTGGCAAGGTTGGAATAAGAGCCAAGAGGGTTTGGCCAGGATATTTATAGAAATCGTTAATAGAACTCAGCATCCTTAGGGGCAAAAAAAAAAAAAACAACTGCTCTCTGACTTAACATCAGAATAAACTGAAAATGAATGATCGAGAAGCTGAGGCCAGTTGTCCCAATAAAAATCCGACATCACTTACCCAGTTATTGGACTTAACCAAGGTTTCAGATTTGGAGCCAACAATGGAAGGAAAGGCTACCAGAAGTTCCCAGAAGAAAGAACTTTGCAGAAGATCTACAAATGGCCAATAATAATTCATGGAAACCTGCTGAGTACCAGTTGTCTTCAGAAACGTGCAAATTAAAACCATGATGAGACATCATTTCACACCCATTAAAATGACTGTTACCTGAAAGACTGGCATTATCAAATGTTGAACAGAATGTAGAACGTTCGATTTGGGGATCCAATTTCAGTCTCATTATCATCAGGTGGTAGACCTAGTGTAGTCAAAGCACATGACCAAAAGCCAGCACTTCCCTCCCCTAGACCCAAAGAAGGACATAAAAGGTACAGGTTCTGAAGGCTTCCTTTCATGGCTTTTTAAAAATCTTTAGTCCCGTCATGAAGATATATTGTTGTTTTTCAGTCACTCAGTCATGTCTGACTCTCTGCAACCCCATGGACTGCAGCATGAAAAGCTTTTCTGTCGTTCACTATCTCTTGGAGTTTGCTCAAATTCGTGTCTATTGAATTGGTGATGCTATCCAACCATCTTATCCTCTGCCACCCCTTTCTCCTTTTGCCTTCAATCTTTCCCAGCATCATGGTCTTTTCCAGTGAGTCAACACTTCATATCAGGTGGCCAAAGTATAGGAACATCGGCTTCAGCAACAGTCCTTGCAGTGAACACTCAGGGTTGATTTCCTTTAGGATTGACTGGTTTGATGTCCTTGCAGTTCAAGGGACTCTCAAGAGTCTTCTCCAGCACCACAATTTGAGATCATCAATTCTTTGGCACTCAGCCATCATGAAGATATTTTACCTCTGAAAATCTCAGTGTGGAACTTCCTGGATTTTTTCCCCCATGCTCTACAAGCTGTGTAGTAACCTATTCTTTAGACTTAATTTTAGATTTACAGAAAAATCAAGAAGATAGTATGGAGCATTCCATTATACCCCTCTCCAGTTTCCCCTATTACTAACATCTTACATTATATGGCTCATTTTTTATAATTAATGCATCAACATTTATAATTATTTTTAACAAAAGTTTGTTTTATTCAGTCTCCATAGTTTTTACCTAATGTCCTTTTTCTGTTCCAGAATCCCATCTAGGACACCCCATTACACTTAGCTGTCATGTCTCCTCAGGTGCCCCTTGACTGTGGCAGTTTCTTAGACTTTCCTTGTTCTTGATGACCTTGACAGTTTGGGGGAGTACTGGTCAGGTGTAGAGTAGGATGCCTTTATATTGGAATTTGTCAGATAGCTTCCTTGTGGTAAGACTGAGATTATGGGGCTTTGTTGGCTTTTTTCTTTTATTCTGTTTTGGATAACTTTGAAAATGATCCCAATTACTGACTGAAGAGAGTTCTTTCTGATGCCTAGAAAACCTCAGTTTTTTCTTGCTTCAGTGGGTTGTACTAATGTTCAAATTGTGAGTTGAGTCAGAAATAGTAGAAACAAAAGTTTTGGAGCATTTTTGCTTTTAAAAAGACCTACTCTTTGCACCACCAAACCTATAAAGAAACTAGCAATTAACATTAGCTTTTATTTAATTAGCATTTGTTTGAGTGGTACCACCTTCCTCATCACAAGGGTGCCTAAGTCTTATTTCAGCTCAATAAAGATGTTTTTCTAATTGTTTTATTATCCTTGCATTTTTAGAAAATAGAAAGGATCAATTAGTTTTTGTGAAGGTAACTGACATTGAAATATTACTTGTGCTTGAGATTTAGTTGCTTTTTTTCTTTCAATACATAAAAGTAGAATCACATAATGAAGAAAGCAAATTTGTGCATGCTTAATTGACTAACAATAGAAAAGCTGGCAGCTGCACTTCTTGATATACATTTGTGGCATTTTGCTGTCTTATAAATACCTCACACTGAACAAATGGAAGGAAAATTTGAGGGCAAAAGAAGGTGGTTTGCTATATGAAAATTTTCTGAATTTTCTTTGTATTGAAGTATAACTTACACACAGTAAGGACACAGATCAGAGATTGATGGTTTTTGACAACTATACACCTATTTTCCACTATCCCAAATAAAGTAAGAAGCTTTTCCATCACCCCAGAAATTTCCCTTGTGCTCCCGTCCAATGAATTCATCCAGCCTCAGTTTCTGATTTCCATCGGGGATTCGTTTTGCTTATTCTGAGACTTTATATAAATGGAACCATACTGTTTCTGATTTTTTATGTTTAGCTTCTTTCTTTTAATGTATTTTGTATGGCTATTAGCCATAATAGCAATTCATCCCCGATCAAGGGAAATCACAGCCGCACTAGGCTCTATGCAAGGCAACCCCATCTGTAATATATTTTCCTCTCAGATAATTCTCCTTAGTTGGGACACTGGCAATATAGGGTGTCCCAGAAGAGTCTGGAAGTCAGTGAAGACCGAGGAACAGTTGAGCGAATTCAGACCTAGAAAACAGACTTTTTTGAGGAAGAACAGAGAAGTAAAAGAGCGACAAGATAATGGTCGCACTGTATTGGAAAGGCTGTCATCTGAAAGAGGAAATAGATTTATGTAGTTCCAGAATTAGAATCTGTGGGTGGAAATTACTGGGAGGCAGTTTTCAGCTCTATGTAAAGAGGAATGTTTTTCAACAATAGGCCATTGGGGTACCTTGAATAGCAGTTAGTTTCTCAGCACAGAGGATGTTGAAGAAGAGGCTCATAACCATGTATCTTGGATGCTGTTCAAGGACATCCCATTTGGTGGGAGAGGACATCTTCCTGTGACTCTGTGGGTTTTGATTTAGACAAAGCTGGGCTTTACCTCCTCTAAACTAGTTGGTCAGTGTGGTTTGTCATCTTGTATATTTCTCATTGGCAACAAGTCCCGAGGTTTTCACTGCAAATATCTCAGAACCAGCTGCTGCCATGAAAACTTTCAGGAACCAGGCTCGATTTTGTGTTCTTTCTTTCAAAGCGTTCTTTGTTAAAAAAAAAAAAGAGAGAGAGAGAGAGGGCGGGCGGGGTCAGTGGGGGGAACCTTCCCAGCCTTGTTCTGCAAGCACCTTTTTGAATGGCCACAGACAGTATGAGATCTTCATCTCTAACAAACAAGAACACAGCATCCACAAGGGCAGATGCGACCAAAGAGTCTGCCTTATCCTCCTTCAAGGCCCAACTTGCAACTAAAATGAAAGCTTGTTAAGTCGTGCTTGACTCTTTTGTGACCCCAAGGACTGTAGCCCACCAGGGTCCTCTCTCCATGGGATTTCCCAGGCAAGACTACTGGAGTGAGTTACCATTTCCTTCTCCAGGGGACCTTCCTGACCCAGGAATTGAACCCACATCTCATGCATTAAAGGTGGATTCTTTACCACGGAACCACCAGGGAAGCCCAAAATGAAAACTTGAGGCTCTGCAAATCTTTTGTAAGTTGCCATCAGTGAATTGGGTAAATACAGAAAAGGAGTGATGAGAAAAGAAGAAATATTTGTAAGAGAAGGTGGCTGTCCTTCAGGGAGCTGAAAGGTCTCCTTAATGGGCCTCCGACATCTGCACACACCCTTCCTCCTCCATCTCCCAGCCCACTGCCAGTTAGCTGAGGCCCAGTCACCTGCTGTAGATATCTGAATGCAGGTTCCATGCTGCGCAGCTGCCCTAGAAGGAAAGAAAGCAGAGGAAATCAGTGATCACCTTCTAGCACACCCCAAGTTGACCTCTTATTACGTTCTGCAAATCCCAATTCTAGCAAGCATCTTCGATATCCTCATAGTTTGTCCTTTGCCTTTTTGCTTCCCCCAGCTGCTTTCCAAGCTCCCAGACAAAAGGAAATGGTTTCTGTACCATGCCTAGATTTGCCCCTCTCTCTCTTTTTTTTTTTTTTTTTTTCCCTCAAAACCACTGATCTCTGAGAAGCCTGCCAGGGAATCTCACCCACTTACTTCACTCCCTGACTCCACCTCTCACAGTTTGTAAACAGCCAGTATGCCAGTGTGATCTCATTTATATATTGCCTTATAGGCACAGCAAAGTCATTTTTAGAGATACCTGTAAGATTTCCTAACATGTAAGGTTTCCTCAACAAAAATTCTCCTCGATTTTTCAGTCCACAGACATTTGACAGTGTGATATTGGGGTTGCAAACATCACAGCCCAAGGTGTTCACCAAGAGCGCTCTTCCAGTGCTGCGTGCAGAGGAGGCGTGGCCGGTGGTGGCTCTCTGGGCCAAGAAAGATCTGATTTTTTACAGTGGTTCCTTCCTCCCAAGACATTTGTGCGAACTCTGCCCCAGTCACATGCCTTCAGCAGAACTAATGGGCAGGATGAGGCTAAAGAAGCATTCAGCTGGGCACACAAAATAACTGAAGCAACCTCAGCTCTTCCACAACAATTCTGCTTCCAGAGACTGTCTAGCCGGTCCATTCACCCAGAGAGGGGAAGTGGCTTATCCAACCCTTCCCTGTTAATGAGGGGCAGAGCTAGGGCAGGAACTCACATTTCCCAGTTTGGGCATGACTTATCTTGCGCAGGGAGCTAAGATAGGTCATAGATAAGCTAAGATAGGCTAAGATAGGTCATTGCGTCAGCAGGAAGCCACTGTAACACGTTTAGAACTGGAATCGACTTGGTAAATTACATGTCTGACATTGACTCTGTGAACCTGTTTTCTCATCTGTGAGGTGGGATGGTAATACTTCCCTTACAGCTTCTGTACAGGAAGAAAACGACAGGCAAATGGTCTGTGCTTCTTGACACCCACCATATAAAGATTTCTGTGGCTTTTGTAGTCCTTTAGCCAGGTTCTGACATTAATTTCAGGTTTAATGTCACCCCAAAACATACTCAAATTTGCCTCAAATATTTGAAATATGAAGCTTTAGCTAATTCTACACCCAACATCAAAGTACTTTCTAAGGCGATTTTTTTTTTTTTTAAGATTTTTGTCTAGATTATCTGTGCTAGAGTTAAAGTTAGAGAAAATTTTCTAAAGTGTTTTGTGGCTCTTAACTGCTGTTGGAAACGTCTGGGGCTTGTTTTTCAGATTTGAAGAAGATATCGCCTTGTAATTTTACATCTTATGGGCCATCAGACACGTTGGCATGCTGGCGGGAGGTAATGCACATGAAAAACCAATTCTGATTGAATGATGGAAACTTCTCCCTGAGAATCTCTTCACATTCCAAATACTCTCATAGAGCATAAAGGTCCTGGCAGTATTGAGAGGGGATGGTGGGAAGAGAGAAACAGAGAGAGAGAGAGAAAAAAAAACTGTGCTTTGTTGATAGGATGTGGGAAATAGTGGGAGTCAGAGGTATGGTCATCATCCTTTGGGTGGGGAGGATTGGCCCAGAGCCTAGCCTGGGTTTGAGATGTTCCCACTGGTTCCCAGGCTGAGTGGGGAGCCAGAAAGGCAGGAGGTGTGGAGGAGGTAAGGCCCTCCTTAATGACCTGGTATGCCATCAGGCAAGGTCAAGGAGGCAAGTCTGCTCCCTTCCCCTCCCCCAAGGAGCACAAAGCATGCACTCGTGTGCCCAAGCTGTTGCCTGTCCTTTTGTGACTTCCTCTTCAAAGCTGCCTTGATGCTCTTCATAACCTGATTTCAGTTCTAAAAAACATGTTGTGGAGGAGGAAACACCCAGAGGGATCTGCCCCAACCCTCCCTCCCCCCTCCAGATGGTTCTTATTGCAAGAGTTTACATTTCTGGGCTTTCAGATATGTTTATGTTCTGACTTGAAAAGCTACTGTGTCTCATATCCCCTCTCTGCTGGGCCTTTCAGAAACACCCTGCTGTTCCCTCAAGAGGACCTCTATTTTTGCACTCTCAAGGATAGGGTTATTTACTTTGCCCCAACATCCTACATATATTATCTCTTTTTAATCCTGACCCTAAGAAATAGGTACTATTATTCTAATTTTAAAGATGGAAAACAGAGACATTGGAGAGATTACTCTCTTGGTACAAAGTAGGATTTGCAACAGTTTTGTCTCCATAATGGTGCCCGTTCTATAATAATTTCTTTCGAAATTGATTACTCAATTAAGAGAAAATTTCTAAGATTTTTATTTTATATTGGAGTATACTTGATTAATAATGTTATGTTAGTTCCAGGTATACAGAAAAGTGATTCAGTTATACATATACATGTATATAGTCTTCTTTTTTGAATTCTTTTCTCATTTAGGCTATTACCAAATATTGAGCAGAGTTCCCCATGCTATACAGTAGGTCCTTTTTGGTTATCTATTTTAGTTATAGTAGTGTCTATATGTCAATCCCAAACTCCCAATTTATCCCTCTTTGCCACCTTTCTCCTTCGGGAACCATAAGTTTGTTTTCTAATTCTGTGAGTCTGTTTCTGTTTTGTGAGTTCATTTGTATCATATTTTTTAGATTCCACATATAAGCAATATCATATAATATTTGTCTTTGTCTGACTTCCTTAGTATGATAACCTCTAGGTCCATGCATGTTGCTGCAAATGGCATTCTCTTTATGGCTGAGTAATATTCCTTGTATTGATATGTACCACATCTTTGTCCATACCTCTGTGGATGGACATTTAGGTTGCCTCCATGTCTTGGCTATTGTAAACAGTGCTACAATGAACACTGGAGTGCCTGTATCTTTCGAACCTTAGCTTTCTCTGGAAACATGCCCAGGAATGAGATTACTGGGTCATATGATAGCTCTATTTTTAGTTTTTTAAGGAAACTCCATACTATTCTCCATAGTGGCTGTACCAGTTTATGTTCCCACCAACAGTTAGGAGGGTTCCATTTTCTCCACACCCTCTCCAGCATTTATTGTTGTAGGATTTTTGATGATGGCCATTCTTACTGGTGTGAGGTGATATCTCACTATAGTTTTGATTTGCATTTCTCTAGTAATTAGTGATGTGGGACATCTTTTCAGGTGCCTCTTGGTAATCTGTATGTCTTTGGGGAAATGTCTATTTAGGTCTTCTGCCCATTTTATTACTGAGTTGTTTCTTATTGAGTCACATGAGCTGTTTATAAATTTTGGAGCTTGATCTCTTGTCAGTCTCATCATTTGCAAATATTTTCTCCCATTCTGTGGGTTGTCTTTCTGTTCTGTTTATGGTTTCTGTTGCTGTGCAAAAACTTTTGAGTTTAATTAGGTACCATGTATTCATTTTTGGTTTTATTTTCATTATTCTGGGATACGGATCTAAAAAGATAATGCTGAGGTTTATGTCAAACAGTGTTCTGCCTGTGTTTTTCTCTAGTTTTATAGCATCAGGTCTTACATTTAGGTCTTTAATCCATTTATTAAAGGGACTGTCTTTACTATATAGACTTGCCTCCTTTGTCATAGATTAATTGACCATAGGTGCGTGGATTTATCTCTGGGCTTTCTATCCTATTCCATTGATCTATAGTTCTAGTTTTATGCCAGTACCATACTGTTTTGATGACTGTAATTGTAGTCTGAAGTCAGGGAGCCTGATTCTTCTAGCTCCATTTTTCTTTCTCAAGATTGTTTTCACTATTTGGGGTCTTTTGTGTCTCAAAAGGAATTTTTACTTTCTAGCTCAAGAAAAATTGATGCCATGGATTTATCTTTAAAGCAATGCAATAACCTTCTTGGCTGCCTATCCAAAAATTGTCATCTTCCTTCTTCCTAATATAGCCCCAACTTTTTTTTTTAATTCTACATAGCCAATATATCTTAGGGAAACCACCTCCACTTTCAAGTTCAGGTTGAGACATACTGGTATAAGAATAATCCCATGCCTCTTGTCAGTAATCGTTTCAGAAATGAGCATGGGACCCAATTCTGGCCAGTAAGACATGAGGAGAAATTTGATGGGGTCTTCTGAAAACTTGTTCTCACTTTTAAGCAAAAGACAGAAATAGTGTTTCTCTCTCTCTCTCCCACTTAACGTGAACAAGGAAGCAAGCAGCCAGTCTCCACTGGCAGCCACCCAGCCATAAGCAGAGGAGCTTAGGATGAAGCCAGCATGGGGACTGTCACAGAAGAGAGATGAGAGTAATAAGACATCACTCAATGGTATCACTGAAGTACCGTATAAACCAACCCTGAAGGCAACCTTCCACCTCTGGACTTTCTGCTTCTTAAGCAAATACATTTTTACATAACATTATCAGATTTGATTTAGGCTGTCTGTTCTTCACAGCTGAAATCATCTTTAGCTGGTGCTGGGATCTGTCACATCTCCAGCATTCACATAACTGTGCACTCCTCATTCGTATCTTGAATGATGGTTGAGAGACCCTCATACGGCACTCAATCAATCAATAAAAGTCAGACTTTGGACGTGGCAAGCTGGTGTGACACTTTAAAGATGGGGCAAATTTTTGTGATTGGGTGGCCACTGAGAGAAGAAGTCAGTTTTCCCTTCTTTTGAGACTAGGCTGGCCATGTAGCCTCTTCTGACTAACCCAATGCAGTGGAAGTGACTGGATAACTTCTGAGACTGGGCCTTAAAAGATTTGCAACTTCCATCATGCCATTTGAAACACTTCTTCTTAGAACCCAGCAACCCTGTAAGATATCCACCTATCCTATGACATTCTTGCTGTGAAGAAGCCCAAACTAGCTATAAGAGAAAGAGATAGACAGGCAGATAGACCCTGTGGAGTAGACTGAGGCATCAGACATAATATGACAGAACTTTCTTGAATGCAGTCAGATGAACCCCAGCAGACTCCATAGAGAGCTAAGCATCACCGAACTGAACCCTATCCAAATTAGTGACTAACAAATAAAACAATTGTTATTTTAAGCCACCGAGTTTTTGAGGGCTTGTTGTACAGCCATAGATAACTGAAACAAGAAGAAAATATAAAAACTCTTTTTTTCACAAGCTTCAGAAACAGAAACAAAAAGTTTTCTGCTGAACCCTTCTCTGTCTAGATACTTCATTAGTCAGTATGCTCCATTCCACCCCTGCCTCAGCTAATCCTGGATTTAAGAATGTATGACCACAGAGTAAGATAGAGGTACGTAGCAGGGGAAAGGACAGTGTTGTTTTACTTCTGCTCACCTCTACCACGATCAGATCTTGGGTTCTCATCAAAGTTTTCAAAAGACTAAAGAAAATATGTGGGAGAGTGGTATGCACCCAAGGGGAGCCCACTTGCTTCATTTCGTGAGCATTCTCCATCTACATACACACACATACATCCCCCTAAGTGCAAGTTCTGGCCAGTTTCTAGTCTCCATGCATGGACTGGCAGGACAGCAATTATTACAGCATTTGTCTCATAAAAAGTCAGTAGAATTGGAATTAACCACCAGTTTCTTTTTAAGCTAAACTGACATTTTGAGCTAAATTTATTTTAACTAGGGATTTATGACAGGAAAGGAATAGTTCTAATTAAATAAGTATTAGCCTCAAACAGTGTGAATAATGACTCGTTGGAAGTTTCCCAGTCCTCTAATAGCTAATTAACAGCTCATAACTGGGTTTCCTTTGTGTCCCAAGGCAAGTGTGAAAAGGAGGCCTTGACTGACTAATGAGACAGGCTCACACCAGATTAAAAATGAAAATTGGCTTTACAGACTCCAGACCTGCTACTTCACTCCACGTGAAAAGAAAGGATTATTTTTAAGGCATCCTGAGCAACTGCTGCGGGAACAGCGGAAGGCGCTGAGCAGTTCACACCGTTGGGGTAGAGCCTCTCGCAGCCCTCGGGACAGAGGACCCAATGGCCCGCTGAGAGGGAAATGGCGTCCCCATGGTGGTGCTGTCTCGGGGTTTAAGAGAGGAAGCCAAATAGGCTTTGCAGAGGCCAGTTCTTCCTTGGTCATGTTTGTACTTCAGATAAATATTAAGGTGGATAGACAGCAAATTAGAAGCCAGTAAATACCAATTTCCACCTCTGCAAATCCATATGAGAAACTCTCATTCCTTTGTCAGAGCTGAAGACCAGCTCTTCACTATTACAGAGGAGCTTGGCTCTCCTGAGACAGTAAGCCTGTACGGTGGCCACCTCTCACAAAACAGTTATTGGAAAGTGTTCTTGAATAGGCAGTCAGGGATTCTGGGAAAATGCTGTGTGTATTTTCAGGAGCCCCTCTGCTGGGGATGACCACAACCCTTTTTTATGGCTGATAGCTGTGGTCATGCTGGCTAAGCCCAAGGCAAGTCCTTGTTTTGACCTCCACCACCCAATACTAAAATAGTACATAGAACCAGTATTTACTCGCTCAATAGAATTATTCCATTCAGCGCATGGGAGTTGTTTTGTCATGATGAAGCAGTGGTGGGGAGGGGCTCCGCTATTACCATGAATACAGAGTAGCAAGCTCACTCTCCCCTCACCCCATTTGAACTGAGAACATGACCTCAGTGTGGGCCAGTGTGGACCCTCAGTTAAAAGGGGATTGATTTGGGGTCACCACAGAGCAGTTGGGAATCTTCATCACTTGGTTGAGCCACAAGCAGTAGATTAAATGTAGAGGGTGGAGGAGAAACAACTTCCTTTCTGAGTTTATAAATAAAATATATGACCCACCCTAGTCAGGAAATGGGATGTTTTCTATTAGGCAAATAGATTGTCACTGTTCAAAATACTTATGACCATATTGAATTGAGTTGAATTTTTATTTGATTATTTTTAAAAGGCATCGAAGGCTCTCATATTTTCAGTTCTTCATAACAAACTTAACCAAAAAATGAATAGGAGCTTTTTAATAAAGTGACCAGAAGATTGGAAAGCCAGTTTTACCAAGTTAATTTGAATGTATTATACCGATTCTGCATCCCTAGGAATATAGGTTAGGAAGAAGATTCCTAACCTTTCAGTAGTTCAGTATCTTGAGTTCCTCCCGCCCTGCCACCATCTTACCATGGTGAGGATAGAACCACCGCAAAGTTGCTCAGCATTTTCGCACTTTCCTAAGGACATCACCTCCAATGTGTGTTCCTCACTTCCATCCAATCAGATCAAAAAATTAATCAGAAACCAAGAACCATCAAACCTTATACCTAACAACACAAAAACCAAGTCCATGTCCAAAAATATATATGGGTTATACCTGGTCTTTATCTACTCCTTTTAAGGCTTAATGCCAGCCAATTTGATTTATTACCAAGAAAGGGGGTAACTCTCAAGGGATGCTGCAGATGTACTAGGTATCAGTTAATTAACACTCTCTCGGGGCGAACAGAAGTACTCTTCTAGGCTGGAAAGAATCTCTCTCTTTTTTTTTTTTTTCAAAACTGTGACTTGGCACTGACAGTTCAAAATTGTCAACAGTAACTTGGGGGATGGGAATGTGTCTTTAGTTATTTTAATCAGCAGCATGAACTGAACACACTTTCACTGCAGAGCTCTGTCTGCGTAAGCTTCTATCAGAAGATTAGAAATAATGATCATGTCTACCATCAATTAATTGATTGGATTAAGAAGTTAGGACCAGCACAGAAACCATTATAAAGGATATAGGTAAGCACATAAAAAGTAATATTATGTTAATGTTGTGAATGTATGAAATAAGTGACTAAAGGATGGCCACCTTTTAAACTTGAGTTAAACTCCTCAAGGTTGAGGACATTTAAACCAGTGTATTGGAGGGAGTGGTGGATGAAGATCAATAGCAGGGGGATGAGCAAATAGATCATGTGCAAGGTCTGGCCCAAAAATATGATAGAGTGAGAATATTTAAGAAGTCAATGGTTTTATAGAACAAGAAACAAAAAAAGATTGTAGAATTTAAAGTTATAAAAGTAAGGAAGAGAACAAAAATCAATGTCATCTGTATCAAAAATTGGAAAAGGCATGGGAAGAGGGGAAATAGTGAGAATGACCTAAATCCTCACCTTTTACAGAAAGAAAATGATGGATGTTATCTAAAATAAAGAAATCAAGGCACAAAACCATTAGTACCTTATTTAGCCTCAGAGATAACCCTCAGGAGAGCTAAAGTTATAAATCAATAAAAGGAGAACAAGGAAAAGGAAGGAGTTTAATAATAATTGATTGTTATTTTAAATTTGCTGTACTGATTGATGTTTTACCGTATGTATGTATTACCTGGATGATTTATAATGGACAGTGAAAATTCCTGATGTTCCAGGCACCTTGAAAACTGCACTGCATGTTTTACCGTCTCTATGATGGCCTCCTTGGATGCTAGATATGGCTTGGGGAAAACAATAACTTCTTCAAAATTCAGGACTTACTAAGGAAAAGAGGAGATTCAGGTGTTTTTTGCATCTCATTAATGCTAAACAAGTCCCAGTGTAGGGTGCCTCAGGGTTGATGGTGTATATATATATATATATATGTGTGTACGTATGTATGTATGTATGTACGTATATATGTGTTTTTGGCTGTGTTGAGTCTTCATTGCTGCCCGTGGGCTTTCTCTAGTTGTGGCGATTGAAAGCTACTCTCTAGTTTCAATGCATAGTCTTCTCATTGCAGTGGCTTCTCTTGTTGTGGTGCACAGGCTTAGTTGCTCTGTAGCGTGAAATCTTCCTGAACCAGGGGTTGAACTCGTGTCCCCTGCATTGGCAGGTGGATTCTCAACCACTGAACCACCAGGGAAGTTCCCTCATAGTATGTCTTGAAGCCTTCACTCTTTTTCCCTTTTTAAGCACTCTTGTTTGTGGTCAAATAGTGAAAGTCAGCATTTTCATATGCAGAAAAATCAGCATTTCTGGGGGACCTGGAAATAATACCATTCTGATATCCTTTGTCCTGACTGTTAAAACATGAATCCCAAAGGGAAACAGAATTTTTCATTTTCAAGATCTATAAAGAGTGGATCTGTTGTTCGATGACAGAATTCTAGTATTTAAGAGTTGAGATTAAGAATCATCTGATCTAGTTCCCTTATTTTGAAAGTGAGCTCTCAAGGGACCCTGAGCCTTGCTCAGGGGCATGAACCGATTAGGAAACCTACTTCTTTCTGGGGGCCTTTGATGTCAACAGTTCTCCCCCAAAGGTCTTTTTCCCCAGTGAAATCCTGGGAAGAAAGTTCTTAAGAATAAGAAACTACCTTCACCACAGTAAAGCAGTGAATCATGTACCAAAATTTCTCTCCCACCCATCACTTATGCACTTCATCTTAAAGCTTCATTTTTATTCTATGAAGGCAAAACAGCCTTTAAGGGTTGGATATTCTTAAGTCAGTCAGTGTGGGAAGGGGGAGGTGAAAAAGGAGCTCTCTGAGGATAATCGCAATGAGAACAAAAGCTTTTCCAAATTATGCAATACCTTATAATTATGCTATAAAATTGCTCTTCAACTGGAGGTGTCAATGGAGAGCATTGCAGTTTTTAAATAGTTCTGTTCTTGATGGGGACTCACGAACATTTGAGGTGTTCGTGTGTGCACATACATATTGAGGCAAAGCACAGAGCTATAAGCATTCATCCAGAGCTCTGGTATCCTTTCCTTCATAATAAAAAAAGAGAAGAAAAAGGGGGAAATCTACCTAAGTGTACATGCAAGCATTGCCCTTCTGGAGGGATTCTTGAAGGAAAAGAACTGGAGCTGTCAGTTCAACGTATCTGAAGACTTTCTGGGCTTCATGAAGCTGTGTGGTTTGAGTTGAACTGTTCTAAGCTATCTTCTCACCTGCAGACGAAACCAGCTGAAGAACCAGAGATTGAGTATGTTCCTAAAGAGAACAGAAAAGAATGCTAGAACCTAAGGGATCAAAGTATGAGAAAGTGCAGAGTATCGCTGTTTGTGTAGTTCTCTGAGCACTATGCTGAACATTTTTGGAGGTACAAAAAAGCAGACTTCTATTATCTGTGGAATTGAGACAATCAATGATTCTAGCTGCTGCATCCTGTTGTTGTTCAGTTGCTAAGTCGTGTCTGACTCTGCAACTTCGTGGACTATAGCACGCCAACCTCCTCTGTCCTCTACTGTCTCCCAAAGTTTGCTCAAATTCATGTACATTGAGTCGGAGATGCTAACCTTCTCATCCTCTGCTGTCCCCTTCTCCTTTTGCCTTCATTTTTCCCCAGCATCAGGGTCCTTTCCAATGAGTCAGCTCTTCGTATCAGATGCCTGAAGTATTGGAGCTTCAGCAACAGTTCTTCCAATAAATATTCAGATTGATTTCCTTTAGGATTGACTGATTTGAACTCCTAGCAGCCCAAGGGACTTCTCTTACCATGCCTGTAATAAGAGAGTCATGATTTGCAAAGGTATTATTTTTAAGGGTTGTTCTGAGTTTCAAATTCCTACCTTGACTGATCCCATTTTTCTCTTCCTGGCTGAAAACTCGGGCTGAATTAAGTTTTTTGCTGTTAGTGTTTATGTTCTTATATATCCATGGTTCCCAACCTGGCCTCGTATTAGAATCCACTGGGGAATCTTAAAAACTAACAGGGAATTCCCTGGCAATCCAGTGGTTAAGACATGGGCTTTCACTGCCGTGGGCCTAGATTCAACCCCTGGTCAGGAACTAAGGTTCCTCAAGCCACATGGTGTGGCCAAAAATAAATAAAACAACAACAAAAAGCAAACCAATTATATCAGAATTTTTAAGTCTAGGCATCAATTTTTGAGGAAAGCTCCTTCAGTGTTTCTGATGTGCAGCCATGAGGGAGTCCTTGTTATAGATAGTATATCAAGATCATTCTATAGAAACTTCAGTTTAAACCTATTAATTTGGTCCAAAGTTCTGAATGTGTAAACAGGCCCCAAGTGGAACTTAAAACCAAAGGTTCCTATTCAAAGACCTGTAGATGGCAGCAGATGACTCTAAGGTCCATAGAAAATTCCAGAATTCACTTAAAATCTGGGCTCATTTTCTGATACAGACAATGCTCTCTGGTTTGTCTGTAGCAAATGCTACCTTTCTACTTCATTCTATGGTTTTCTAAGACAGTCTCTTGTCAAAACGTTTTTTACAGATTAGTCTTCCCATTCACAATGGCTCCAATTTGCAAACTGGGCATGTGCTAGCCAGATGTATCTGGTAATGAACCTAAGGCACCCCTTCCCAGAACCTAGGTTTTAGAGCTAGATTGGTGATGTTTTGCATCAAGAAGGGCATAAACTCATGTGATAACAATTTCTGCTTTCAGAAGCATTTCTTTCTCTACCTAGACTCTGCAAACTAAATCTGTACGGAGTGCGAGATGGGAGACTCTGAGATCAGGTGAGGACAGAGCTGAGGACAGGGGGCAGCAGCGTGGAATGGTGACCCATAGGTGAGGGGCATTCTGGGTAGGAGTGACCATGGAAACATAGATTTTAAATCCTTGTACTAGAATCTTTCTTCGGAATATACTTTCATTATATAAATATTTCTTTCTACATATACACATGCAAAAACATACACATGAAATATATATATTCATATAATTTATATAGTTATACATATTATATAAAATATGTATATATATTCTTGCCTGGAGAATCCCCATGGACAGAGGAGCCTGGCGGGCTACAGTCCATGGATTGCAAAGAGTCAGACACGACTGAGCGACTAAGCACACACAGCACAGGTATGCATACATACACACACACACACATACACACACATGTATATAAACTGAGAAAATGGTCAGGGTTCTTGGTCAAATGCAACAGAAACTAATGTTAATTTTAAAAGAAAAACAAAATTTGGGGAGGATATTGGGCACACCAGGGAATTGACAGAAAAGATGAAAACCAGGCTCAGAAAATATACATAAGTCATGTCATCTGCTGTGGTTTTTTTGCTGATGCCACCTGGATCAAGTGCCGCTGGACACTCACTATCACAACTGCTGCTAGACCCTGGATTCTCCGACATGTGAACAACTGTGTGACATCAGGAGTAGGTGTCTTTGCTGAATGCAAGTAAGAGTGGGAAGCATCAGTAGAAATATAACAATAGACTGCAAGTTCTTTGAACCAAAGGAACATACCGTGTCTATCTCTGCATTAAAACATCGCCTGGAACAAAATGATACTCTACAAGTACTTGTAAATTTTAAAAAGGAAAGGAAAGGAATCAGCATGACATGAGATGACATGCAGTGACACAGCATGAAATGCTGGCAACCAAATGTGAGAAGCAGAATGTTATCACAGAATAATTTCTATGAAGAATTTTAGTCCTAACTCAGTTGTTCAGTCGCTAAGTCACATCCGACTCCTTGCAACCCAGTGGACTGCAGCCTGCTGGGCTTCGCTGTCCTTCACTATCTTCCAGAGTTAGTTGTAGAGTCTTAACTCGCCAGTTCAAGAATTTCACACAATGAATCATCATTTATTTCAACTTGGTGTCAGTTTCTCAATGGTAAAAATAAGCATAACAACTATCCTGCCCCTGTCATAGGAGATCAAGACTAGAATAAGTGCTTGGAAGATGGAAGGTGCTGTATTTTATCAGATAGAACTCTATGGGGTGTAAATAATTTCCTTCTAAAAAACACAAATCAGAAGCCTGTTCAAGCAACACCCCACCCAGCTTTCTAGTCCCAATCTAGAAAGACATTGCTTATTTCAGTGTAGACGTGGATTGGTTCCTAACTTTATGATGCAATGGGGATTTCTGGGGGAATGTTCTTAGCTACATTGACGTGGGTACCATGAAAGGAGAAGAAGAAGTAAGAACTGAGACAATTTAAAAGAGGTTTTATTTCCCAAGGTATTTGAATAAATTTAACTCTTTTACACACACTACAACCCAGGCCTCAATAAGATATCCAGCCTGATAACTTAAATTCTGCAGAAGTCCAGCATTTGTTTAGGGGAAAATGATTTGGTGTGCGTAATCAGTATTGAAAGACAGCAAAAGTCATAAACTAGGGCTCCTTGAGGATAGAGAATATTGCTTATAGATGGACATTTTTCATCTCAGTACCTTAAATAATATATAGCACAGATTAGTATTTAATAAGTGTTGCCAAATTAACTAATGAATAAAGAATTAATCAGGTGGATATCTATGGTATGGTGTAGTACCATTTCCTTAGCCTGAATGCTAATATATTGTCTAAGTGAGCACATGGAAACTGTTAAAAAATGGGTCAATAGGTGAAGGATAAATAATAAAACAAAACTTTAGGGGGCTCCCATCCAGACCCCTTCCCCTACCATCCTCAATCCAGTCTAAAATGCCACTCTTAGTTACCACTGATACTTCTGTGCATTAGCCCCTCTCTAAGCACCAATTAAAATGAAATAATTTCCCTGTGCATCTCACTCTCCCTGGGTTCTGACCTATTTCCCAGGATTATAAGAGCAGAAGAATGGAGAACATTTGCAGAAAAGAGGAAATTTGTTAGGACATCTTACATTTGTGTAACACCTTATGCTTTCTTCTTAATAGACTTTATTTTTAGAGCAGTTTTAGGTTCACCCCACAACTGAGAGGAAGGTACAGAAATTTCCCATGTTCCCCTTTCTCCTACACAAGCATAGTCTCCTTCATTAACATCCCCCACCTGAGTGGTACATTCATTATAACTGAAGAAACTATGTTGACAAAGCGTTGTTTCCCTTAGGAAACCATTGTTTCCTGCAGTTTCCCTTAGGGTTCACTCTTGATGTCGTACATTTTATAGCTTTGGACAAATGGATAAGGTTCACAAATGTATGTTTTTCAAAGTATGTTTACTGTACCATTCCTCAATAATCCTGAAAACAAGCTTATGAAGTAGGTACAATTTTTATCTACAATGAAACACACAGACCCATGAAATAACTTATCCACCATGACGAATAGAAAGAATGTGTACAAGGCCATACACAATGTGTCGCCATAGTGAGGGGTCTTTCAATCCCTATCAGTTATTATCAAACTTTACTGAACGCAATGAAGGGCTCAGGTGAGTCTGCCTCCGTCTCACACCAGACGTGAAAGTGCTTAGCGAGGTGCCAATTCTGAGACTCAGGCCAAGAAATGCTACTAACAACAGACTGCACAGAAAATGCTATTTCTGAATTGCTATCCTGGAGAGGGAAGCTGAACAAAATGTAATTTCCCAAGTTGTTTTGTGGGGGTTTTTTAAACTTTGTCAGGTGAGATATTCTGTGCTGCAGAAGGAGCTGGGAGTAGAGGGAGAGAAGGGAGGAGGGAGGAGGGGAGAGCAACAGAGTACAAGAATAGAACATTCTAATTAACAGCTAAAAAGTGAGAACTGCGCAGGGCTTTTAAGTGAGAGCACCCTTCCTTGAAAAGAGATGTAAATTGGGAAATCCAGAGAGAAACAACCATAGATGTTGGTGTCGGATCTAGACTCCATTCTTGTAGGTTGTTTGCATACATCACACTGGGCATGCTGACCACTCAATTAATCTTTGTACCTTAGCTTCTCCTTGACTCAAATGTCATGAAAGAGATGACACAAACAAAGGAGGAAAGAGCTAATGCATGTTAACCAATCCATCAGGAGAGACCAACGACATGGTCATCTCAACTTTCAAGGTGTTGTTAACAACTTGAGAAAGTAAAGAGAAGAGCATATGAAACAGAGCAACTCAAGCCAGTAAGTAATCGAGTGCTTTGGACTATGGATGGGACCACAGTTCTCCAAAAGGGGGTGCAAAGGGAGACACTGGTGTCTTCATCTGCACCATAAGTAAGACAGTCATGTGTCCTGAGAGAAGAGCGGAATTTTTACAGGTAGGAAGAGTTGACAGAGGCTGCTCTACTTTCCAGTAATTGTGATGAATGAACTTGTCCATCCCTACTTCAGTGAATTTACCAACTAGTTAACAAAGACTAGGTAATATAGCTCCCACAAAACGGACAAGTGCCATGGATATTTTTGGTAAATTATCCATTGAAAATAATATGAATGACTTTAGTAGAAATTAACCACAAGAAAGTGACAGGACTGACATTTCTACCTCTCCTGGAGCAAGCTCCTTATCAGCTTCAGGAAAAGGTAATCACAAAGATGATCTTATCAAATATGTCAGGGTATCAACAAAGTTTTTAAATTATCAAAAAAGAAAAAGCATTTGAAGCCTAGACTCACATCCACTGTTATTAACAATGAACTGTGTCCCTAAGTCAATATTTTTCCTTGAGATGTAAGTTAATAAATCACAATAAGCATGATGTTTTAAAATACTGTTTATTTCCTTTTTATTTCATCTTTTAAAGTTTCCCTCTTTTCTAAATAATGTTTTAGTTTATCTATAAACTTCAAAGAATCAGTAAATACATATATTGGGAAATATGCTTAAAAAAAATGCTCTGCTGGTAGGAATATGCAGTCAGATAAACGGGGATCTCTGGCTTAAGAGTAAACAGCAGAGATTCAAAGGAAGATAAATCAGTAAAAGCTGAAATCAGGGAGTGTTCCATAGAATTTGGAATTGAAGGATGGGGGTACACAGAGTAGGTGAGTCTAGAAGAAAGAAAAAGGTGTCAACAAAAACATAAACAAAAGGATATTAGAAAACAGACCTGACATCTGCAGGCTGATAGTGAGGAGAAATAAAAGCCTAATAGCTCAGTTTGAGACCCACGTGCCTTATACTAATAGGAAGTCAGCAAATCTCCTGGACATTCACTTCTTCCACGCTCATCCTGCCCTGCTTCTCTCAACTCCATCTTTCCATGATCTAAGCTACCTCCTCTGAAGATGGCCTCAGAAGCATATCTTCATCCCCAGGCTGACTTTTCCAGGAACCTGTTGGCTGTCTCCTCAGATCTCCACAACTCCTCAGATTCCACAAGTCCAAATGTGTCATCGGCTTGAGAGATTGTCCACCCATAGCCATCATTAAGTATCCTACCTCTTTGCACTTACAGGAAGTAGAGAGATCAGTTGACCTAGTATCTATTTATTGTTCTCAAAATCATATTTTATATCTTTTTAAAGCACTAAGAGCAATTATTCATTCAATAAACACTTATTAAGCACCATTGCCAGGCCCTGATCAGGAAACATCAGTGGGGAAAAAACACACAATGATCCCTGACATAGAGGAGCAAGGACATCAAAATTTAAGAAAATCAATAAATAGGGCTTCCCTGGTGGCTCAGGTAAAGAATTCGCCTGCTAGTGCAGAAGACAGATTTGATCCCTGATCTGGTAGGATCCCACATGGCGTGGAGCAACTAAGCCCATGCGCTATAACTACTGAGCCTGTGCTTTAGAGCCGGGGAGCCCCAGCTACTGAAACCTGCGTGCCCTAGAGCCTCTGCTCTATAACAGAAGAAGCCACCACGATGAGAAGCCCGTGCTCCACAACAAGGAGTAGCCCCCACTTGTCACAGTTCCAAGCAGCAACAAAGACTCAGCACAGCCAAAAATAAATAAATAAATAAATTACCCCCCCAAAAAATCGATAAACCTACAGATAAAATGAAATGTCAAGTCCACCAGTGACTGATCTTTGAGAAAGATCTGAGATCTTTAGCAGCAACATTCGTCACTCTAGAGAAGCAATATGCTGGTTTTTTTTAAATCAGCCAGATCTGGAATCAAATCTCATCTCCGTCACTAACACGTTTGTCCTCTTAGGCGAATTACCTAAAATCTGCTTCCTCACCTGTAAAGTAGGCATAAAGATGTGAAATTGAGATGTAGGTTTCTAAGAAATTAAATCTGTGTCTTACACATCGTTGATGTTCAATAAATGTTAGTTTCTTTTTCATTAATAAATATGCCCGTGTTGGCTTCACTAAGAAACAGTATTTACCAATGACAAACAAAGAAGTCAAACTGAAAGGATAATTTTGGAGGAGAGAGCTGAGGGGGAAAACGCCTATCCAACCACTGCTACCTCCTCTATGGAAGCTTCTCAACGTCCCTGTCAGAGTTCGTTTTTCCTGGACCCACTCTAGTTTATAGAGCACATTGACTTTTACCATGGTCATTTCTGAATCTCTGTTTCTGCATTCATTGAAGGCAGTGTCTTGTCATGCTTCCCATCCCCATCAGCATCTAATTTTATGCCAACCACAGATACAGGCCTTTCTGAATTCAGGTAGCAGCTGAACACTTCAGTGAAATATCTTGCTCATTGTGTCCTAGCAAGTCATTCTATACGACTAGTGCAACGAATTACAGAATAGGTTCTACAGGAGCCAGCTCAGGCCCTCATAATAAAATACTAAACATGGCCTTTCCTCTGTGCATGTGGAGAGCTCTCTTGCTCTTATAAAGACACCAGTCTTCTGGGATTAGGGCCCCACCCTTATGACCTCATTTGACCTATCCCCTTAAAAGCCCTATTTCCAATTACACCTACATAGGGGTTCAGGTTTCAACATATGAACTGGGTGGTGGGAGGGAGAGGGAAGAGGGTACACAGCTTGGTCCAAACAGGTCCCTAGGTTTATTTTTCTCTACAAGCAGAAATGTTAATTAAAGAAAGAGGGAGATTCATTGTCCCTCATTTCATGAAACTCACATCTATCTCCTTCTATCAAGACTGAAAATAGGGTTACAAATGAAGAGAAAGCCATGAAATAGAAAGGCCCCAATTCCACCAGTGTGTAAATTATGTCAATAGGATGGTTAAAGCATTAATCAGGAAGTTAGGAGTCCAAAATTAAATGCCAGTCTCAAGCAATGCATCTAACCTCTCTTACCTAATTTTCCATTCTATTTGTAAAATGAAGTTAAGACATCCTGCTGCCAAAAAAAAAAAAAAAAAAGATTTTGTGATTCAAATATAAACAAGGCAATATTTTCCATTTTTTAAAATAATCTCTTTTCCCCTTATTAACATCTTCACAGTCACTGCCTTTGAAAATATATTTGGTCTTGGCTATTTTTACATTGTATAGTGCTTGGGCTAAATTCGCTCCCCAAACATAGGCAGTCCTTTGTGTTACTGTCTCTCCTTCACAAGGCCTAGTATCTGAGTAGAAATTCTTGTTCTTGTTCCATAGCAAAATAAAAATTTTTGCGTTTCTGATTTCCTGGCAGAGGAACTTAAAAAAAAAAAAGAAAAAGAAAACAAAAACTTCTCGCCTGTGTCTTCTCTTCTATTTGAACCTCATCTGCTTGAAAATTTCTCTTTCTGGGCCTTCCCCTCCACAAAAGCACAAATGCACAGGCAGCATTTTCTTTTTTTTTTTTTTTTTTAAACAAAACAGCTATGGTCCAGCCTCTTTAACACAGTTCAACATGGTACTCCATTCTAGTCCCTGTATATAATTTGAGTCAACTTCACGACTAGCCAAGGTCAGAAAGACAGTGAGACAGAGTCCTATTCACCAAGTATTCCACCTCTCTGTGTACCTTTTGGGTACATTGTAAAATTATGGTTCCTTGTCCTTTTGAAATTAGACTTAGCCGTGAAACTGGTTCTAGTCAATGAAAGAAAATAACTTATGCCACTTCAGTTCAGTTCAGTTGCTCAGTCATGTCCGACTCTTTGCGACCCCATGAACCACAGCACACCAGGCCTCCCTGTTCCTATCTTTTTGTCTTTTCATACTGTTCATGGGGTTCTCAAGGCAAGAATACTGAAGTGGTTTGCCATGCCTGGGTTCATCATTTATTTGGTTGTGAGACTGTCCAGAGCATTCTTCCCCTCTACATTCATGACCAGCAGTGTTCCAGGTAGTAACTTTGTCAGAAGGGATCAGGGGCAATGAGATAGAGAGAGAGTCTCCTCATATCCCCAAAACCCCTTCACCAACCCAGGTTGGACATGTAGCGTGTGAGAAATAAACTTGTATTGGATAAAACACCAATATTTTGGGGTTCTTTGTTCCTAAACAAAACCCAGTCTGTCCTACTGGGAAAGACAGCTACTATTGTTTCTGCCTCTCTCCCACATTCTTACAATCTCCTGAGGGATACAGTCTGTCCACCTTGGACACACAGTTGTTGAAGTGTACACAACTCAATTTTACAAAAGAAAATACACACTCTCAAGTTCAGGTGAAACACATATATTCATATAACTCAGCTTTCTGGACACAAATTTAAAATGTTGAAAGGTTCTGATCTCAGGTGGCCTTGGCCTGCAGCAGCTTGAAGCAGGGTTTCAGTACCAGAGACCGAAGTCAGATCTCAGTGGTGAGAGTGCTGAATCCAAGCCACTAGGCCATTGGCAGGTGACAAGGCCTTGGCCCTTTTGTTTGCAAAAATATGAAACAAGTAAAGTGTTTATTAGGAAGAAAAGAGTACGGGACATGAGGATAGACACGTGGGAAGACTGAGAGTTGCACCCCTGTGGTCGTTTCTCACTTATATGGGGCATTTCTTCCAGGTTTCCTTTGGCTAATCACCTTGCTTTGCCCGGTTCTGAGTCCATATTGGTTTATCTCAGGAACCTCCCATGAGTGCATACACATCTCTCAGCCAAGTTGAATTCTAGCAAAGAAGCCTATGGGTAGACTTGACATCACTCCCTTCTTGACCTCCAAAGAGCTTTACAGTCCAAAAGGTCTCCTTGACTTTGAGAATGAGAAATATGTGGTCTTTATCTTTTATCTGAGTAGGTCTTAGCCTACTCAGAAGTGAATGAGAAGAGTGAAAATGTTGGCTTAAAACTCAACATTCAGAAAACTAAGATCATCTGGTCCCATCACTTAATGGCAAACAGGTGGGGAAACAATGGAAACAGAGATTTATTTGGGGGGGCTCCAAAATCACTGCAGATGGTGATTGCAGCCATGAAATTAAAAGACGCTTGCTCCTTGGAAGAAAAGTGATGACCAACCTAGACAACATATTAAAAAGCAGAGACTACCTTGCCGACAAAGGTCCATCTAGTTAAAGCTATGGTTTTTCCAGTGGTCATGTATGGATGTGAGAGTTGGACTATAAAGAAAGCTGAGTACCGAAGAATTGATGCTTCTGATCTGTGGTGTTGGAGAAGACTCTTGAGAGTCCCTTGGATTGCAAGGAGATCCAACCTGTCAATCCTAAAGAAAATCAGTCCTGAATATTCATTAGAAGGCCTGATGCTGAAGCTGAAACTCCACCACTTTTGCCACCTGATGTGAAGAAAAACTGACTCATCGGAAAAGACCCTGATGCTGGGAAAGATTGAAGGCAAGAGGAGAAGGGGATGACAGAGGATGAGATGGCTGGATGGTATCACTGACTGAAAGGACATGAGTTTGAGCAAGCTTTGGGAGTTGGTGATGGACAGGGAAGCCTGGCGTGCTGCAGTCCATGGGGTCGCAAAGAGTCGGAAATGACTAACTGAACTAATCTGAGGGCTTCACCTCTCCTATTATCTTCCTATTATGGAGTTTCTGTCCACTGTGTAAGAAATTCTATAGGATGGTATTTTGGACTTCCCTTTTGGGAATTTGAAGCAATATGGATATTAGTAACTGGGGGAATAAATTGGTATCCTCTTTAACAAATTAAAGTTCAAAAGTTTGGTAAAAATCAATAATAAATTAAAACCAGGTTTATCTTTTTTATCAGAAGTTGCTAAGATGGATTTTTTCAATATTTTGTATGTGAGCTTTCTTTTTTTAGAATAGATGAATTCCTTTATCTTTAATATTATTATCATTTTTTGGCCACTCCATCTGCTCAGCCTGGAGCCATCTATCTCCTGCCTCAGTTCCGTAATTTGAGAGCTCTTATTCTAGGCCTGCTCTGTTTGACATGGAAGTCACATGTACTGAGCACCAGAATGTACGTAGTTAGTGCAACTGAGGAACCAAATTTTAAAATGTAATCTCATTTAATTAATTCAACATTTAAATTAGTATAAAATATCTCAAATTCTACTGATTTTGAGTATGTGTTGAAAGGGTAGTATTTTAGATATAGTGAGCTAAGTAAAATAGATGAATAAAAAATAGTATTACCTATTTCTTCTTACCTTTTAAAATGTGGCTACTAGACTAGAAAAGTTAAACTTATATATGTGGCTCATATTATATTTCTGTGGAATGGAGCTAGTCTAGAACCTAATGGCTCAGGATTACAAATCTTTATTCAGATTCTGCTTCTGTCTCCCATGCAGAATGGTGCCATCAGCTCCATTTAGTTTCTAGAGGAGTAAGCTTTTCCTCCATAGCCCTAGAAACCCACAGTTATAAGGAGGGTTTCCCCTGATTTGCTAGGTCCTGAGGAAGTCCTCCCTAGGAATCCTACTGTGTGACTCTCATCTCTGAGGCCAGTTCTCAGTCCTGCTGACATACTTTTCTCCAGTCCATGCTCCATGGAGTGCTGCATTCTGGTTTCCTGTTTCCCTGTGTGTCCTTTTTTCAGCACCCTCCACCCAGATCATCCTGCACAGACATTATTTGCATTTGCATGCTGACTCAGTCTGAGACATCTCCCTTACCTCCTTAGATAAGGAAATTACTGAAGACCCCTATATTTATTTACATTTGAATCCTGGGCTTCTTGCATAATGGGCAAGGGGGGCAGGGTTTGAGAAGGGGAAGAGTGCCTATCATTTCACCATCAGGTTTTAGGAAATGAGTGCATTTATTCTCATCTTCTTAAAAGGTTTGACTTAGTCTAATGTTTTCCTTGAATGAGGTCTGAAAAAAAGAGGTTTCTCCTGGATACATTTCCCCCATTAGAATGGCCAGCAGAGAGTTCAAAGTTGGACAGCAAAGTTCTGTTGGGCATCCTAACTTACCAAGGACATCATTCAGCATCTATCCACAGGTCTCTCCTGAAGCTTTCACAGTCTGTTGCTCTTCTTGGTGAAAGTTTGCAGAAGCTTAAATGGTTTAAAGCTAGGTCTTTAGAGCAAGCTTATAGAATCTGCCAGAGCCTGGACTCCTCTCCTTACTCTCTTTTGTGTCATATATTTATCTGGGCTTTGGTGTTTGATTTCCTTTCAGAGCTGCCCCTCTGAATGTCACATAGCTGACCTAGTCTTACATTCTTCAAAGACAAGTAAGAGGTTCCCCTTTGATGTCCCATCACCCAAAGGCCCACTTGATCTGGTTATCATTTTTGGAACCTGCAAGGATCAAACAATTCTTCTGTAGTTGCTCAGACAGACACAGAAAAACCCCACCCCCCTCTCCCCAACCTAACTTCCTGACCCCAAAACCCAGAGTCTGATCACTGAGCCAATAGCTTCACATTTGGGGTTTTGAGAACTACACAAAGCTAGGTTGCAAGAAAGTGGCTTCCAGATAAGGGTAGAGAGGATACAGGAGGGGGCCTGCAAGTCTCCTCACTTTTAATCTGATGCTTCTTTTAATCTGCTTGCTGCTTTGCATATGCTTTCAGTTTGAATTCCTTCTCAATCCAACTCTTGAGGTTAATTAGTTTCAGGGATTAAAATCAAGGAGTCATCTATTTTATGAATTAGTCAGCAGGCAAGACCTACCTGCACCCAGGTGCATCATCTCTGTCCCAGACTGGGGGTCCCAGAATACAGAAGCTGACCCCAGGTAGAGAGTCAGATCCAAACAGGTTACACTGGGCTTTGGACCAAATATAACGTTGAATGGGAATAAAGAAGTGGAGGAAGACTTTTGTGCGGAGAGGTAACACCAAACTTCTAACCTCAGTTCGCTGCTCTGACTTCTTACTACTTAAACCTCAAGGCTTAGAGGCCAGAGCTTACTCAGTATGCTGTGTGTGGACTGAGGGGCTGGCCTGCCTGGGTCTTGATCACTACATAAAAATGCAAGTTTCACTCACATCAAAAGGCCTTTGCTTTTCTGCAGAGGACAGAAGGAACACAGGTCACACAACAATGAGAGTTTTCCACATGTCCAAGTGTGTTCAGTGTTTTTGCCACTCATGTGCTCTGATCTTAGAGTCCAGAGCACACCATCTACCCACCCTAACTCCCATTCAGGAGCCACTGATATCTGAAATGCCCCACTAAGTAATTTGGCTTAAGGGTAAGAAAATCCTTGGAAGGGGTGACACATCAAAGCTCATTAATTATCTACAAGACAGATGATTCTATAGTATCTTCTCTACCATCCTGTAAATGCATTTTTATCAAACCCTTTCTAAGAGTTATTTTGAGAGAAGAAAGAAGTTTCAGGTGCCTGGGAAAGTATTTTAGAAAAAGAAGAGTTTCCCTCCCTTACATCTCTGCCTGGGGCCAGCTCTGGGCAGAGATGGGAATTGGAGGGGCGGGGAGTAGGGAGTGAGGACAGAGGGGTGGGGATGAGTCTGGTTCTGGTTCCTCTTTCTTGTCCAAGGGCCCTTCACATCAGCTTGCTCATGGCTGGAGCATTGAAGGGAGGGTTATCTTTGTCACCTGAAGGGGAAGGAGGTGTGGTTTTATTTTAACTTCAGCTTCCTTTGCTACTCGGGTGCTGCTCTCAGAAGTGTTAGCTTGCTCTGCTTGTCAGAGCTGAGTATTTGCTACCCAAGCCCATGTGTTTCAGCAGAGAGGGGGAAAAAACTATCCCTTTGAAGGGAAGGTTGGGTGAAAGAGAAAGCCACATTAAACAACCAGCCCCGTGTTAAATTTGGACTTGCTCCTATTTGTAAAATGTTTAAAAATACCCTGGGGCCCTTTTCTGCTTTTGCACATTTTTTTTTTTAAATTCAGCAGCCTACCCCATTTCCAAGCAGCCCGGCATAAAGGCACTTCCTTTGACTCTCTTATACCTGCTGAGAGATTTGATACCAATTCTCTCTGAAGGTCTCAGGGGCCCTAGAAATGCCTGTTAGAAGCTGAAAGATTCTGGCCCCAGCTTGGGAAGAAGGTGTGTGTTCAAACAGGACAAACAGTAAAGAAGTATCCACCTGCTCCACCCACCTGACACCCGCCCCAATCCGACCAACCTAAACCCACACTGGAGGGGTGTGTCTCGAAGTGCTTACTCAAAGATCAGTTGATTTAATTGTTGTTGTGAGAGAGTGGTGGAGGGCACTCCTTTGATGTGGGATGGGGCTTTACAAAGTCAGGAAAGTGTCTTGATTTGTCCTTGGCTTGTTATGGAGCCTTGGGGCTCTGTGTCAGAAGTAAAATCCTTTCTGTATTCTATAAGAACCAGTTCTTAATTACTGCACTCAAAATGAAAAAACAAATGGGAACAGACATCAATAGAGCCTGAGTTAAATGTAATAGGGTATAACCATAGATGGAAAACTGAACAGTTGCAAAAACAAAACAAAAAAAAACCCAATGAGGAAGCTGTCTGGGCACTGACATGGAACAATTACCAAGAGATATTATTAAGTTATAAAAAGTAAGGAACAGATTGATGATAGTCTGCTACCACTCTAAAACAATCTCCTTTTTTACACACATAGATTATCTGAGATCCATGAAAGAAGATATATTCTATATTATTTCCCAGAGCTTCTAGAATGTTCAAGCTCCCAGATCCCCTGAGGGACCCATCTGTTGAGTTCTTACTGTATGCCAGGCACTGTCTCAAACAAGATCCAGATATACTCAGCACTATAAAGCTTAAACACTCAGCTACCACAGTCAGTAAGTCATTGTTTCTCTTATTTCAACTCTGACCCCAGCCACCGTCAAACTACCTCCCCTGTACCCACCAAAACATACATACTTGGGATTATTCTGAAGGAAATCACAGACATCATATCATTTTATCCATAAAAAGCATATAAAATATAATTAAGTTTTTAAATGTAACCACAATAAGTGTTACACCTCCCCAAATTAATAGTAATTCTTTAAAATCATCACACATCCAGACCATGTTCACACTCACAAGATGACCAGGAAAATTTGAACACTAACTGCATTTGCATATAATTTTTAATTTTAGATGATTTGTCAAATCAGGATCTATACAGGGTACTTTGGCATTTGGCTGTGATTGACTTTGTCTGTTTTAATCGTTATGGGGTTTTTTTTGGTTTTTTAGTTTTTTGTTTTTTTTCTCTTGAGCTTTATCGGCTGAATAAATTGGGTTGCTTTACTTGCAGAGATTCTCACCTTCTGGATTTGGCTGATTGCATCCTCACAGTTTGGTTTCGGTTTTGTCTATTCAATTTCCTATGTAAACTGATGTTTGACCTAGAAGCCTAGTTTGACTCATATTTAATCTTTTTTAGACTAATGCTTCATAGGTGGTGGTGTGCGCATCCATCAAGAGGTATATGATGTCTGATTGTCTGTCTTAGCAGCCATCGGTCATCATTACCTAGATCCATTATTTTAATTAGGAGTTGCAAAATAGTGTTATCCCATTTCTATCACTCTTCCTTATTAACTGGAATACTCATATATGGAGAGAATTGTTAACTGTTTGGTTACCCTGAGATGGAATTCTCACATGAAAAGAAAGATAAACACTTGACCTTTTCCTTCTGAGTAAGTGAAGTTAGTGAAAGTCGCTCAGTCGTGTCCAACTCTTTGCCACCCCATGGACTGTATAGTCCATGGAATTCTCTAGGTCAGAATACTGGAGTGGGTAACCTTTCCCTTCTCCAGGAGATCTTCCCAACCCAGGGATTGAATTTCACCCAGGTCTCCCGCATTGCAGGCGGATTCTTTTCCAGCTGAGCCACAGGGAAGCCCAAGAACAGTGGAATGGGTTGCCTATCCCTTCTCCAGCAGATATTCCCAACCCAGGAATCAAACTGGGGTCTCCTGCATTGCAGGCGGATTCTTTACCAACTGAGCTATCAGGATAATGAGTTGGTTCTCCAGCATCCTCCAAAGATGATCAGTTAGCTTTTTTCTTAGTATCTTCATGAATTCATGGGTTTTAACATATCTGATATATTTCAATTCATTGTCATTTTTAGCTTTTATGATACTCAGATGGCTATCTTTGGCCAATGTGACATTCAAGTTGGCTCCTGAGAAATTTGACACAAGCCCAACAGTCTTTGATAACTTCTTTGCAATCTGGTATGTCAGATATCCAAACTCCTTTTGTCTGTTGTCTACCTTCAGACCTGGAACATGCATTTTCCCAAAATTCCCTGGCTGCTTTCACTGGGAAATGCTACAATCTAGCCACAAGAGGTGCTTATTGCTAATGGGTTGACTGACTTTTTTTATGGAGGGAAGCAGGAAAGAAATATTTTTTAAAAATACATCATAGGTTCCTACTGATATTTTAAATTTAACCATAGGATTACAGAGTTTTGCTTTGGTAATTTTGTAACTTTTTTGTCTTACATGAAAAAGTCAATGTTTCTAATCTCTTTAACCTAATCACTTATTTGCTTTATACTATAATATATGTAAGGCTTTCCTCATAGCTCAGTCTGTAAAGAGTCCACTTGCAATGCAGGAGACCTGGGTTCAATTTCTGGATCAGGAAGGTCCCCTGGAGAAGGAAATGGCAACCCACTCCAGTATTCTTGCCTGGGAAATCCCATGGAAAGAGGAGCCTGGAGGCCTACAATCCATGGGGTCGCAGAAGTCAGACATGACTTAGTGCTTAGGACAAGCACTGTGGCCAGGCTTAGGTTACAAAATGGCTTAGGGCAACAAATGGCTTCGTTACTTCCATGGTGGCTCAGACGATAAAGAATTTCCCTGCAATATGAGAGACCTGGGTTCGATCCCTGGAGAAAGGATTGGCTACCCACTCCAGTATTCTTGTCTGGAATAACCCATGGACGGAGGAGCCTGGAGGGCTACAGTCCATGGGGTCGCAACGAGTCAGACAGGACCGAGCGACTAAGCACAGCACAGCATAATATTTGTAACCACTCCAGGTAATGGTACAAACAGTACCACCATTGAGTTTTTTGCATGTTTGTTGTTGTTGCTATTGTTTGGTTTCTTTAACAGTCCTTTTTATCTTCAGAGTTTACCACATTAAGACTGTATGGGCACATGACTTTTAAATCATGGACTTTTATATTTAATTATTAAATAATTATATAAGACATTTACACTTGTATCAATTTTATGTACACAAAGCGAAGTACATTCAGGAAAGTCTAGCTTTCACCTCTATTCTCTTTACCTTCCCCCTTCTTATTACTTTAAGTAATTATTTTATTTTATTGTTCCTTAAATGTCATCCATACACACATACCACCCTTCCTGAGATAAATCTTAATTACTATATATATTTTTAAAATATTTATTCATTCATTCATTCATTTATTTGACTGTACTGAGTCTTAGTTGTGGCATGTGAGATCTAGTTCCCTGACCAGGGAGCAAATCCAGGCCCCCTGTACTGGGAGTGTGGAGTCTTAGCCACTGGACCACCAGGGAAGTCCCTGTATATACTTTTTATCTTCATTTGTTTCCCACTAAACATCTTACTGAGCCGATAACTCCATGGCCATGTATAAAAATAGGCTTCTTCCTGTTTATAGCTACACACTAAAAGGATGTTCCATAGTTTATTCAGCTAATTTCCAATCTTTTTCTATTAAAAACAATTATGTAATATATTATTCTACATAAAAGTCTTTCTTTGTTGTTTTATAACATGTTGTAAAACTTGTAAAATATGTTTTACAGTGTGTTTTTTGTATTCTCCAGGCAAGAATACTGTAGTGGTTAGCCATTCCCTTCTCCAGGGACCAAAGCCAGGTCTCCTGCATTGCATGCAGATTCTTTACTGTCTGAGCCACTAGGGAAGCCCCTGGATATTATAGAGGTTAGATTACTGGATCAAAGGAGAAGTACATATGTAATTTTACTAGATACGTTAAATTCCCATCCATTGGGTCTGTACCATTTTGCTTTCCAACCTAGCAATGTACGAGATTGTCTATTTCTCTACAGCTTTACATTCCTAACAAAATGTATTATCAGTGTTTCAGATTTTTGCCAATCTGACACATGGCAAAATTATACCTCAGGGGTTTTTTCATTTTTATTGTGGTCAAGCATCTTTTCAACATGTTTAAAGCCATTTTCCTTTCTTTTTCTGTGAAGCCTCTATTCACATTTCCAGCCCATTTTTCAAAGGTGTATTGTGTATTTCTTCTATGTTTCTAGAAGTTCTTTTACATTGCAGTACTACCTCTTTACAATCAAAGTTGCATGTATTTCTTCCAAGTTCTAAGAACATTTTTAAACATATATTTTGATATCTTCAGATAAAAACACTAAAACACAAAAGAGTTAAGCACCTAAAGACCAGGGGGGAAAAAAGAATGTACATTTCATGGAAAACAAAACATAGGTTCACGATAGTTAATCACAGGAGGTGTATCTCCAGACTCTGGTTCTCTGGGTCAGACTTTGGATAGCAGTACATTTACAGTCAGATGTCAGATTCCACATCTGCCTGGATAATCCACAATAAATTGCCTTAATACTTGGTTCCTTAGGTGTACATTTCTCCAACACACTTAGCAGAGCACACTGTTTCCATTTATATCAAATTCATTTTTCAACAGACACTTCTAGACTTCTTCCATTTAGAATGTAACAGTCAGGCCAAGTCTCTCTGAGGTGGTTATATCTGAACCAGTACCTGAAAAGATAGGCCAGTCCTTGTGAATGAATATCTAGGGAACAGATTCCCAGGCAAAAGGAATGTCAAGTGCTAAGTTGCTCAAACAGAAAAAGTTTAAAATGTCTGAGGAGCACCAGGAGCATGAGTATAGGTGGAGAACTGTGAGTGAAAAGACAAATGTGATGGGTGAGGTTGACACCTGGGGCCAGATAAAAGAGGCCCTTTTTGGAGCCTGAGTTTTAACTGGCTTCCACTCTTGCCTATAGCTGAGTCTTTTGTTGTTGTTGTTGATTTACTTGTTTTGTTTCCCCCTGTGTATTAATTTATTTTCACTATATCTTTCTCACTTTTACAACCTCAGCACTAGCTCTCTCCTACAATTCACTGCCCTTCTCTACCTTGCCCTCTGAGATTTGGAGCTCCGTTCTCAGCACTGGGGACCTGGCAGCCCTTCTTCCTGGAGGAGAAAAGCAGTGTGAATTTTACCAGTTAACACGCAACCACTGCCTTTAGCACAGTCTTTTAAGAGACATACAGTTTCTACATGTAAGGGAAATACATGTTCCCACAGGCTAACACATGCACCTGGTCTTTGCCCAGGTTTGAGTTTATGTGCTCAGTCATGTCCAACTCTTTGCCACCCCGTGGACTGTAACCCACCAGGCTCCTCTGTCTTTGGGATTTTCCAGGCAAGAATACTGGAGTGGGTTGCCATTTGCCCAACAAGTATGGATAATAATCCCTCGTACATTTCCAAGTACCTTCTTGCATAAAGTTTATCCAGGTACTTTGTAAGTTTCTTGTGAAAGCTTTATCTTTTGTGTGATCTGTAAATTCTTGGAACGTTACCACATACTCAGTAAACACTAGTGGCTGCTTGCTTATTAGTTAACTTTCCTTGGAGTTCCAATATTAAAAGGTCCTATTTCAGCTGCCATACCACTATTGTAGGTGGTAACAATGATTAAATTGGCCAAGAAAACTATTCAAAATAAACATTTCCCATGCTTTTCCACACCCACTGCTCCTGCCACCCTACTGCTGAAAGCACGTAAGTCTTTCCTTACCTTAGGAAAACCTATAAAATCTGGAAAGGGCAGTGAAGAGCAAAGTGAAAAATTCTAAAACAAATTATACAGCCTTCTAGGAACATAAGGGACCTAGGACAGGATTTCAAATGCTGACTTTTTCTTAACAGGATGCCTATTTAATTTGGGAGACTAAATATTCTGCTTAGGAAATGTGTTCCCTAGCCACTTTTTATCTTTGGCTGTAAAGCAACATTTCCCTTCTTCTGGATGGCTAATTCTAACTTAGTAATTTAATTTTCATTCCAGCAGACACTTATTCTCACACACAGTTGAAGAAAGTATTTAAAAGAAAACCTAAAATAAAAGCATCTTCCTTAGATTCAATTAATAGTTAATAAATACCTTCTAAATTTCTGGTACTTTTCACAAACTCTCCTTTATTTAATTTTTTCCTGGAGCAGTTTTTCTCTTTTTTTCAGTAAACATTATAAAACATGGTGCAACATAGTTGAGTGTTAAATGCTAGGCCAGAAGGGGAAAGAGACAAGACTGTAGATGTAGGTAGAAGCCAGATCATGCCATTACAGGGAGCCTGAACCTTGGCCCAGGAGAATGGGAACTATTGGAATGTTTAAGGCAGCAAAGTACTGTGGTCAGTGTATCCTCTCTTGGTGCATACAGTTCATTTTCCTTCTTCAGTCCTTCGGAAATAAGAAAATAAGATGATACTTAGAGAAAAATTATGAAATCAACCCAAATTAGATCAAAGCTGAGAAATGGAAAGTTTCCGTGAACACCAGAATATTCCAATTAGTAGATTGGAACATCTATTAAGTTGGCAACCCACTCCAGTATTCTTTCCTGGAAAATCTCATGGACAGAGGAGCCTGGCAGTCCATGGGGTCAAAGGAGTCAGACACAACTTAGCAACTAAACCAACCAACGATTAAGTAATCTAAAGACATTTGGAAGTGGAGTGAAAAGAGAGGTTTTGCTCACCCTTGAAAGCCTGAAAAATGATTTTCACCAAGCCAAATACAGACGCTGCTCATCCAGTTCTGCCTAGAGGAGAGGGAAACTTCACAAATGGACTTTGAAAATTTTCAGTCATATTGCCAAGGTCAACTTAATTATGAGGTTTATTCAAAACCATTGTTTAAACAGTTCTACTATAATCCTTAATCCCTACATTATGTGATACATTATTATATATTATGATAATGTAGTTTTTTTGTTTTAAAGTCTGTTTCATTTTATATTAAGGTATTTATCCCAGATTTCTTTATTCAGTGTCTTCATGATATCCCTTTTACCAGCATTTTATTTTCAACTTTTTGTGACATTACACTTCATGTATTTTGAAGCTATTATATATCTAAACTGTAAGATTGTGAGTTTAAAAAAGAAAAAAAACTGAGCCACTGGTTTGAACCAATGCTGCTGCTGCTGCTAAGTCACTTCAGTCGTGTCCGACTCTGTGCGACCCCATAGACGGAAGCCCACCAGGCTCCCCCGTCCCTGGGATTCTCCAGGCAGGAACACTGGAGTGGGTTGCCATTTCCTCCTCCAGTGCATGAAATTGAAAAGTGAAAGTGAAGTCACTCAGTTATGTCCAACTCTTAGTGACCCCATGGACTGTAGCCCACCAGGCTCCTCCGTCCATGGGATTTTCCAGGCAAGAGTACTGGAGTGGGGTGCCATTGCCTTCTCCGTTGAACCAATGAATTCACCCTGTTTACATTTATCATGATTACTGACCTAATTGGCGGGGTCTGTTTCTAGAATTTTATTTTACGCTTTCTATTTCCCTTTCTTTCTTATTGCTGCTTTTTCTTAAATTTTGTTGGCTTTGTCATATTTTTTATTTTCTATTTTGCTTCTGGTTTTCAAGTTATATTTTTATTTTTGTATTTTGAGGATAACTCAAATTTTACAAGATTAATCAAAAAATCTAAATTTAATCAGCATTTCCAACTTCCTCACACATTATAGAACACATCTGGTGGTGGTGGTGATGGGTTTTGTCGCTAAGTCATGTCCAACTCTTGCAACCCCATGGACTGCAGCCTGCCAGGCTCTTCTGTCTATGGGATTCTCCAGGCAAGAATACCACTAGAACTTTTAAAATTTAGTAAACTCTCTCCTACCCTACATGTTATTGCTTTGTCTACTTTAATTTCTCCTTCAAATTGCATCCCCATGATACTCATCATTTTGTTAGTGCTGTGATTGTCTATATCACTCTTTATCAGTTTCTCACTGTTTCACGTCATTTATTACACATTTTAAATTCCCAGGCCTTGTGGTAATAAAAATTTGGATATCAAGCCCATGCAAAGCATATGTCTGTGATTGAATTTTCTCAGATAAGACTCTTTTTTCACCAAGAACCATATGAAAACAGTGAAGTTTCTTTTTTGAGTCTTTGGCCATGGTATAGATTTTTTTCTTCCTTTGTCCTTTTACTGAGAGGACAGTTTCAGTCTCTGAAGGCCTGACTTTTGCAGACATCTCAGATTCACTCCCCATATCACGCAAATTCTAGCTCCTTATTTCACCTACCGTGGTCCTCAAAGCCCATGGCCCTGATTATGGGAACCCATTACACCCACACCAAGGGCAGCCAAAGTCCATTTACAAGCTTGCCGATCTTGTTTTCAGTTCCTTCTTCATTTCTGGGATCTAGGGATTTCCCTTTTTTTTCTTGCAAGCTCAACGTTTTGTTTAGCTTTTCTCAGAATTTGTAGTGGGAGAGTTTCAGGTTCTCTTAGTTTACTCTTTTGACAGAAGCCACAGGTTTCCTATGTAATGTGTATGTATATGCATATATTTATATATACAAGTATGCGTTTATATATGTTTTCTTTGTACTTGAATCTTCTATATTTTCTATGTATTCTACAAACTTATATATACATGTATTGTTGTTGCTATTGTTCAGTCACTCGGTTGTGTTCAATTCTTTGTGACCCCATGGACTGCAGCACACCAGGCTTCCCTGTCCTTCACCATCTGCCAGAGCTTGCTCAAACTCTAGTCCACTGAGTCAGTGATGCCCTCCAACCATCTCGTCCTCTGTCATCCCCTTCTCCTCCTGCCTTCAATCTGTCCCAGCATCAGGGTCTTTTCAAATGAGTCAGCTCTTCACATCAGATTGCCAAAGGATTGGAGCTTCAGCTTCAACATCAGTCCCTCTAATGAATATTCATGATAGATTTCCTAGTATTGACTGGTTTGATCTCCTTGCAGTTCAATGGACTCTCAAGAGTCTTCTCCAACACCACAGTCCAGAGGCATCAATTCTTTGGCATTCAACCTTCTTTATGGTCCAGCTATCACATCCATACATGACTACTGGAAAAACCATAGCTTTGACTAGATGGACCTTTCTTGGTAAAGTAATGTCTCTGCTTTTTAATATGCTATCTAGATTTTTCATAACTCTTCTTCCAAGGAGCAAGCATCTTTTAATTTTGTGGCTGCAGTCACCATCTGCAGTAATTTTGGAGCCCAAGAAAAGAAAGTCTTTCATTGTTTCCATTGTTTCCCCATCTATTTGTCATGAAGTGATGGGACCAGAGGCCATAATCTTCTTTTTTGAATGTTGAGTTTTAAGGCAGTGTTTTCACCTTTCACCTTCATCAAGAGGCTCTTTAGTTCCTCTTTGCTTTCTGACGTAAGGGTGGTGTCATCTGCTTATCTGAGGTTACTGATATTTCTCCCTGCAATCTGGATTCCAACTTGTGCTTCGTTCAGTTCAATTCAGTTGCTCAGTTGTATCTGACTCTTTGAGACCCCATGGACTGCAGCATGCCAGGTTCCCCTGTCCCTCACCAACTCCCGGAGCTTACTCAAACATGTCCATTGAGTCAGTGATGCCATCCTACTATCTCATCCTCTGTCGTCCCCTTCTCCTCCCACCTCCAATTTTCCCAGCATCAGGGTCTTTTCCAATGAGTCAGTTCTTTGCATCCGGTGGCCAAAATGTTGGAGTTCCAGCTTCAGCATCAGTTCTTTCAATGAATATTCAGGACTGATTTCCTTTAGGATGGACTTGTTGGATGTCCTTGCAATCCAAGGGACTCTCAAGAGTGTTCTCCAATACCACAGTTCAAAAGCAGCTTCAGTTCTTCAACGCTCAGCTTTCTTTATGGTCCAATTCTCACATCCATACATGACTACTGGAAAAACCATAGCTTTGACTAGATGGACCTTTGTTGGTAAAGTAATGTCTCTGCTTTTTAATATGCTGTCTAGGTTGGTCACCGCTCTTCTTCCAAGGAGCAAGCGTCTTTTAATTTCATGGCTGCAGTCACGATCTGCACTGATTTTGGAGCCCAAGAAAATAAAGTCTGTCACTGTTTCCATTGTTTCCCCATCTATTTGCCATGAAGTGATGGGACCAGAGGCCATGATCTTCATTTTTTGAACATTGAGTTTTAAGCCAACTTTTCACTCTCCTCTTTCACTTTCACCAAGAGACTCTTTAGTTCTTCTTCGCTTCATCCTGCCCAGCATTTCACAAGATGTCCTCTGCATATAAGTTAAATAAACAGGGTGACAATATACAGCCTTGATGTACTCCTTTCCCAATTTGGAAACAGTCTGTTGTTCCATGTCCAGTTCTAACTGTTGCTTCTTGAACTGCATACAGGTTTCTCAGGAGGCAGGTAAAGTGGTCTGGTATTCCCATCTCTTGAAGAATTTTCCACAATTTGTTGTGATCCACATAGTCAAAGGCTTTAGCATAGTCAATAAAGCAGAGGTAGATGTTTTTCTGGAAGTCTCTTGCTTTTTGTATGATCCAGTGTATGTTGACTGATTTCTGGTTCCTCTGTCTTTTCTAAATACAGCTTGAACATCTGGAAGTTCTTGGTTCACATACTATTGAGGCCTGGCTTGGAGAATTTTGAACATTACTTTGCTAGCATGTGAAATGAGCAAAAATGTGTGGTAATTTGGACATTCTTTGGTATTGCCTTTCTTTGGGATTGGAATGAAAACTGACCTTTTAAAGTTCTGTGGCCACTGCTGAGTTTTCCAGATTTGCTGGCATATTGAGTGCAGCACTTTCACAACATCATCTTTTAGGATTTGAAATAACTCAGCTGGAATTCCATTACCTCCACTAGCTTTGTTCATAGTGATACTTCCTAAGGCCCACTTTACTTCACACCCCAAGATGTCTGGCTCTAGGTTAGTTATCACACCATCATGGTTATCTGGGTCATGAAGATCTTTTTTTTTTTATCATTTTTCTATGTATTCTTGCTACCTCTTCTTGATATCTCCTGCTTCTGTTAGGTCCATACCATTTCTGTCTTTTATTGTGCCCATCTTTACATGAAATGGTTCTTTGGTATCTCAAATTTTCTTGAAGAGATCTCTAGTCTTTCCCATTCTATTGTTTTCCTCTATTTCTTTGCATTGTTCACTTAGGAAGTCTTTCTTATCTCTCCTTGCCATTCTTTGGAATATACATGTATGTATGTATTTATACATAAAACATATATATATGTATATATAAAACATGTATACAATGTTTATACATAACTGCAATAATTGCACATGATCTCCCACATTGCTTAAGGTCAAATTTCTGCAAGAAATTCTTGTTATAACAGTGCAGAATTGTTCATAGTGATTTTTGCTTCTCTGAACCATGATCGATAACAAAATTTGGTACTGGGAGTGATTTGGTTGGGTGCTTCTAAATGCAATGGAGATGTTGGAAAAAGAAATAATGAGCTCAGAGCTTTAAATTCCCAAACCAAAGTCTGTAGAGTAGGTCTAAACTTCACTAGTAGAAATCTTTATCCCCTTCAGCCTTAGGGTCAAGATTTCTGGAATCACACCCAAAGTCTATTCTTACAAGTGGCTGAATTATTACAATGCAAATTGAGTTCCCTACATTATAGTTTTCCAAGTTAGAGTCATAATTGTCAAAAAGTGGGACTCTGAATATTGGAATGGGACTTATGGGTAAATTCCAGTGGTGCTGGACAACTTGAACTCAAAAACTCTACTGAGCCTACTTTGCCAGTAGAAGCAGTTCTTCTTCCCCTCTCTCTAGGGAGGTTTATGTCCTTTTGCCTGGAGAACCTGTAATCACCTTCCATGAGATACTTTGCATTGCAAGAGATTGCTCATCTTCCTTAGGACTCAATCCCACCAACCTTTACTTCTCCTGTAACTAGACTCAACTCCCAGAAGATCCAAGAAGGCAAGGTACAAAAAAGTGTGACACATGAAGAGGTACAGTAAAACACCAAAGGAACTGGATTATTTTACCACTTTACATCAAAAGGAACTTCAATTACAATCAGTTTCCAGACTTTAGCTAGTACACAGAACCCCTTAACTTAAGAACAAGTGCCCCTAAGACTTCCCTGGTGGTCCAGTGGCAAACACTCTGTGCTCCCAGTGCAGGGGGCCTGGGTTCAATCCCAGATCTTGGTCCGGGAACTAAGATCCCACATGCCACAACTAAGAGCCAATGCAGCCAAATTAATTAATTTAAAAAACAAAAGAGTAAGAACCCCTTTGGGACTTCCCTGGCAGTCCAGTGGTTAAGACTCCACACTCCCACTGCAGAGACATGGATTATTTAATCCCTGGCCAGGAAACTAAGATCCACATGCCACACAGTGCAGCCAATAAATGAATAAATAGAAATAAAATGCACTCTCTCATTCATTGAAACATTAAAAAAAAAGAAGAAGAAGAAGAATGAGAGTAAAGGCCCCCTTATTTGGTCTGCTATAGAAACCAAAAAACTATGTTGTAGATTCTTCTAACTTCCCCCAAAGGCACCTATGGCCATTTATCAAAGTGACTGTGCATTGGAAAAGGATAAATAATCAGACTTTCAGGGATTACTGGACGTTCAGTAGTTTCTGGAGATCCAGATCACCACTGTGTCCACTAGTCAGAGCAGGGTTCTGGTGGAGGGTGGGTGATGAAGGGAGTTTTGGCTCAAGTGTTGACTATTGGCTCACAATAGTCACAGTGGATACCTAGCCTCGGACAAGACCATCACGGTAAACCTTGGAGCTTTTTGTGGTTGTTTGTCATTCAACATTAGTGTGGCAACATATCACTGATATATTTGATCTAAGAAAATTTAGGGGAGATTAAGTTCAAAGGGCCTGATTTTTAAATATGATAAGGCATTAGCCTTCTTTACAGATACCAAGACTAAAGGGTACAGGAAAGACAAATTATTTATCCAGCATTACAAAGGATAATATTAGAAAGTGTCCAGTTGTTATTCCTCTGATGCAATGATGTATAAAAAGTATATTTTGGAGAAGATATCATGCCCCATTTAATTAACAGACGTTAGCAAGTAGGTGGTAGGATATGAAGAATTATGTTATAACTTTATTTATATTTTGCTGTAAGCTAACTGCCATTTAGCCAGCATATTCATGGTTGCCTGTCTCCATTTGTACTTCTCTGCTTAGTATCTCACAGAATGGGTTGTCACTATAATATTACTAATTTACTTTTTATCAAAGCATACCCAAAACTATGTTCCCTTTTCCTTTAAGTCAAAGGTGTAGAATTTAAGTTTAGTTGTTTGCTAAGGGGCCAGCTATAAAGTGTGATTTTCTAGAGTGCAAGAAAATCAACTTGTCCTAACTTAATCCCCTTATTGGATTCTCTAAGTAACTGCTTTCTCCCATTGATCACCCCTTGGATTCTCGTACTAAAAGGAACTGGTAAAATTCCTATATTCTTTGAGGAAGATAATATAAAATACAAGTGTAAAAAGGCTTTGGGGCTACTAGGGAGAGGTTGAGGGGAGGGGCAGTTACATAGAAGAGAATGGTCAGGTCCAGTGAGATTGATGGATGAGAAGTTCAGGTATATGCCACCCCCCCACCCCGGGTGGAGTCAGGGAGACATCTGAGCAATTCCTCAGGAGGGAGGAAGGAAGTGGGGACCAGGTTTGTCTACTTCATTTGAAGGGAGCAGTGGCCTCTTTCTGGAGTCAGATTGGGATATGGTCAATTATAAGAAGTCAGCAACAAAAATAGTAAAACAGTAAAAATAAATAAATAAATTAGAAGACCTGGGGCTAGGCTCCTGCTTGACCACAGATAAACTGTATGAACTTAGGCAGTCACTTCACCTCTTGGGCCTCCTTCTTCATCCTCCAAGTGAGACTCCCCAGAGTGCAAGAAAATCAACTTGTTGTAAGTTAATTCCCTTATTGGATTCTCTAAGTACCTGCTTTCTCCCTGTTTTCCTCCCCAAAGCAGGACCCTTCCTGCTTTTTGATACTGTGAAATGTCTCCTGGCAGAGTCTCTAATCTAGATAAGAAATACAACAGAATTTTTTCTAATCCTAGCAAGTGGCGTGTGAGAAGTGTTGTGTTTAGACCTTAGAACAACCACATCCAGTCTTATCGCTGAAGCTAATGTGCACCTGACTCGCGGGGTCTTTGCCATCACTGGCATCGGCAGCCCTTGTTGACTTAACGGCACTGTTTCCAGAGAAAAGTACTGCAGAGCCATTGTGTGATGTTCAGGGTAACAGGTGGTTGTGGTTTTACAGTGGGTCTTTGTACTTCACCTCTTACTTACTCAAACTCCTCTTCAAGTCATATTCATCTCCTGGATGAGAGAAGCCCTGAATCTTTCCATCAGTTCTCAGACCTGCTAGTTCACACCCCCACCAAAAATTATGGTTGTTCCTAATCTCTTTGGTATCAGGCTCCAGAGTTTAATTACCAAAGACTTTCACAGCTAACTCATTCCTCTCTCACTCAGAGGAAATGGCTGTTATACGGCACCCTTTAGCTGCTGTCCGGTTTTCAAAGATCTTTGTAAATTCTTTGTCAATGCTGATTAATTCTATCAACAGACCCATAGGGAAATTTATATAGGAAACAGTTTTCCATATGACAAAACTGAGACAGGGAGCCAATGAACTATGCTTTGCTACTATTAATACATCACAAGTTGGCTTGAAACTAGATCACAAGACATTGTAGTGACATGATACTCCCTCCATGGCTCCGAGTCTCTCATATTTGGAAATCCCTGGCCCATTTACAAATTTCCCCAACTCTATTTTCACTGTTAAGAATATAAGTTTTGTGATTCTGTCATCTTTCCTGGTGGCTCAGCTTGTAAAGAATCTGCCTGCAATGCGGGAGACCTGGGTTCAATCCCTGGGTTGGGAAGATCCTCTGGAGAAGGGAATAGCCACTGCAGTGTTCTGGCCTGGAGAATTCCATGGACTGTATAGTCCATGGGTTCACAAAGAGTCAGACATGACTGAGCAACTTTCACTTTCAGACAGATGTGGACTAAAGCCAATCTCATTCTATGATTAGTTCATATTAACAATATTTATTGGGCTTTGTTTATCATACACCCACTTCTGAGAAACACACATCATTGTTCCAAGACATAGAAATGGTCATCACAATCAGCCTAAGAGATCTCCCACTCTTGGGCAGTAACATAAGAGTCCTCCCAGCTAATGTGTTAGTGTGTAGAGGATAGCAGATGGATCCAAATTTTGCTAGCCCAGCTTGTGTCTTTAGAGAGAAGAGGAAGGTCTCCCTAAACTGTATTATTTGGAATACTCATTTTAATTTGTATCCAGTGGTAAAAAACTAGGAAATTTTTCAGGGAACCTTTGGCCCTACTCCAACCAAGTTTCCCTTGGGCAATCTCTGAACTCAACCTAAGAGAACATTTACCAACAAAATCCACAGCTAATCTATACTTCTCTAACTTTGGAGGAAATGGGTGGAGTAGGGTCAAAGAGAGGGAAGGACATGACCTATATGTATGCAAAGGGAGTGTTGTCTTGAGCAGGGTGGACCCTTGAACACCCATTGTAGGCTCAGATGTACCCAGCAAACATTGGACAGAGGATTTGCCCAAAGTTCTAAGGACTAATTTGCACTTATTCCTTAAATCCAAGAGGAGTGAGTAATGAGATCTGCCTGGAAATTTGACCAAGTTTGTTTGACCCTTCCAACCAATGGGCTCCTAGCTTAATGTAGGCATGAATATGCAGTGGGAGACTTCTTCCCCACACATTCCCTGGTGAACAGACAAGTCGTTTCAGGAGATAGTCTCCAGGTTAAATCCGTCCTCTCCTGTGACTGCCCATGCCCAAATCAGGCCCTTGTCACATCTCATTTGGATTCTTACAAAAACTTCCTACCCAGTCTTTGGCCTCTAGTCTTGCTCTATTGAATCCATTCTCCACACTGTCACCAATGTATTCTTTCTAAGATTAATTGTCCTGAATGCCCTACAAAATAAATTCTAAACTTGGTTCTCAAGGCCCTTGCAAATGTAGGCATGACCTGGATTTCCATTCTCATTGACCATTTCTGGTCTTCACATATCCTTGCTGCTGACATGTCTAAAGGGATAACATCAATTATTTATTTCCACACTAAGTATGTGTAATAATCACTCTAAATTCAGTAACTTGAAACAACACTAATTTATTCTCAGGCTCCCAGGCCCGCAAATAGGCTGCAGTGGCTCTGTTAATGTGTGTCCCTTATGGGACCTAGGCTGAAATGGCATCAGCTTTTAGGGCAGTAGTTATTAGCTTTCTTCATAGAGGAGGACGGGAACTCCAAGAAAGATGGGCAGAAATACGTGATACCGCTTACGGCTTGATAACTAAGAATGAACAAACTTTTACAAATGCCCACATTTCACTGGCCAAAGCAAATTGCACCACCAAGCTCAACACCAATAGGACAGAGAAATTATTCTACCTCTAGTATGAGAAACAGCAATATCACATAGCATAGGTCATTGATGCAGAGAAAGATAAAAAAAAATTGAGAACAAATATCTATTGCTGCACAAAACATTGTCTTTAAAACAGCAAATATTTATTATCTCACAGCTTCCGTGAAGTTTCATTTACGCTGTCAGTCAGCGCTGCAGCTATCTGAAGCTTGACTGCTGAAGGCTCTGCTTCCAAGCTCACTCCTATGGTTGCTGGCAGACCTGTTCTTCTCCATATGGGCCTCCCCAGAAGCTGCCTGAATGCCCCCACAACTTGGCAGCCAGCTTCCGCTAGAGTGAGTGATCCAAGAAAAAGCAAAAAAAAAAAAAAAAAAATAGAGCCCAAGACAGAGCCACAAATTTTATGTCACTTCATCTCGGAAGTGACATACATCTTTCATGTTCTATCGGTCCCACAGACCAACCCTGCTCTGTGAAAGGATATTCACTGTACAACAGTGTGAAAATCAGGAGGCAGGCATCACTGGAGGCCATCTTGGCTGTGATAGGCTGTGATCAGTTGGCTATCACAGTTGTGATTTAAAATATTGATAATTTATTTAGTTGTCCCCAAAAACCACCAAGCTGTTTCTACTCTGTAGTATTATTACTGGGTTCAAACCATTACAGCTAACTCAGAGCAACAGCAGTTGTACAAAATTTTTTGTCAGATCATGTTAATTTTTATACCAAAAGCAGTTCTATAAATATCAATGATTTTTCACCTTTGGGCTTTTTTTTTTTTTTTAACATATCTGTCTTCCTGTGCATACATTTTCTTCATCCAACACATGCTAATTACCAGTTATTCTGTATTCACCAAACAGATGAGTTCTCAAATATCATTCTTTCTGTTAAGACTTTCCTGACTACTGCTCACCTGAACATTATCCTCCTGTCTCTCCACAGCTTTTTGGATGTACCCCCTGCCCAATGGAAAACTCTTAACCCATCATGGAGTATTTAGATTCTTCTCAATCTCTTTCATTAGGCTACAGACTTACAGTGCCCAATGTTTGGCATAATAGCTGCTCAATAAATGTTTGAAGAAAGCATGATGGGGAAGACAGGAGAAATAAAATACAAGGCCTTATCTTAACAGAATTTCATTACATTGGTTTTCTACAATCTGCTGGTTAAGCTTTTCTGATGTGCTGGGCAGTATTATGATGCTTTCATAGCCACCATCTCATGAAAACCTTGCAAAAATCCAATAAATAAGAATGATTTGGGAAAGATTTGTTTATCAAGTTTAGAGAAGTTAGTCTTCCAAGGAAGCAGTCAAATCAGGATTTCATCCTCGATTCTTGCATTCTAAGCTCTCTCTTTATACCACCCCATTCAGCCTGTGTAGGGAAGCACCCCATTGCTTCTCCGGTACTGAGCAGTATATCTACTACTTCCTAGAACTAGGTCTCTCACTCGATGATCTTCCCACGTCAGTCCCCAAAAATCATTTCTTAGGGTATTCCTTGACTGATTGTTCACTTTTCACCCCTGTCTTGATTCAGGTTCCAGAATCCACACCCAGGTAAAGCCTGTAAGCTCTCCCTTTCACCTAAGAGGGTGAGTTGTATCTGGAGGAGCAGACACATTACAGAGAAGCCTGGAGACACTCAGAGCCCTGCAGGCAGAAAGTGCCCAGAAGCCAAGTCCAGCTCCCTGGATCCACTAACACAAAGGGAAGCGAGCTGCCCCAGGCAACTCACTGCACAAGTCCATCCCTGGGACCAGGCAGAGAACCCTGTGGGCTCTGACATTTAAAGGTCACACTGTCTAGGAAGTTGAGAAGATGAAATGAAGGGCATACATGAAAACATTAAGAATTCTTTGAGAGAAAACTGCAGTATAAATTCAAGGTAGCATTAGCATATTTTTGAAAACCATTATTTATGTTCATTTCTTTTTTTCCCAGCCAGTTGACTTGGGCACATATGTATACATACATATAAAAGTAAATAAACATATACAAAATGCATAAATAAATATAATACTAATTTTTTAAGTTATAAATTCTTTCAAGTCATAGATATGAGAGGGAAGGGTATTGCAATCTTCTCATTTTTTTCTCTTTTGCTGATCTCCTCCTTCAACCTCCTACCTTCAGAGTGCTAAAAACATAGTATGTATCCTTTTGTATCTTTTTCTCCATGCACACTCATACATTTTCAAGAATGGGTCATTACTAATTTAACACTAATGGAAACCAAATTATATAAGCTTTTCAGTGTCATACATTTCCCAATCAACAGAATGCCATAGAAATTCCCCTAAGTCAAATGGTACGATTGCAAATTCTTCTTTTTATTTTTTTTTTATTTTTTATTTATTTTTTTTTTTTGATAGTGGAGTGCAGTTTATTACACCGGCGGGCCCAAGGCAGAGTCTCCTCTTAGCCAAGGACCCCGACCAGCATTTGTGAAAATCTTTTATACCCCATGTGTCCAAACCCACTACCCCAATTCCCTTGAGACTTACATAAACAAAGGAAGGGTAAATACAACTACAATAACCCCATCATTCACGTGTTATGTGTTCAAACAGTCAATAATCAATAAGCCCGCAGTTACATTCCAAATAGTTAATAACTGATAAGCCTGTGCTTACATTCTGATAGATAGTGTCCGGAGGCAGGGGTGATTAGTGTCTGTTCTTCAAGATTCCCCTGCCCAGAAGGGGGTCTTATCCTTCCATTGTCATTCCCACAGGCGCTAAGCACAGAGTTCAGAGTCCACTGGAGAGGTGGATCAGCACAGACAGGCCTGAGATGGAGTCCAGGCCCTATGAATTCCTTCTTCATTACCCCCTCTTGATGCTCTTAGTTTCCATAACGAGCATCATTTATTGAGATATATTGTACCTTAGCCCTCCTGCCACCCACATGAGAGAATGCTATCAACCTCTGGGTTACAAAATTCACAAGGCATTGTAGAAAGCAGGGTCCACAAAGCAGTATGATCAAGATTACTATAACAACAGTTCATTAGACATGGCTTTCACTTGATTTTGCATATCCTCCAAGGCAGCAGATACATCTTCAGACAGGTTTTCTTTTTAAAGTTACATCATATCTTACGATATGATGGGCCCACAATTTTATTTTTAATTCATTCCCCTCTTAATGAGCACTTACTTGTTTTCGTTTTTTACAAATGAGACTGAATGTAGAGCTCCACGTTTTGGTCTTTTATTTCTGTGGGCTGCATGCCCAGAAAAGCAATTGCCGGCTCTTAGAATTTCCAGTCTGATGGGACTAAGTAGATAGCTTATTGTTACTTAGATGCATGCTACTAGTGATGTAAACTTTTCTTTAGGTATTTGTTACCATTTTGATTTTTCCCTAGTGAATTGTTTCTTCCATATCTTTTACCTTATTATTGTTAGATTATTTGCCTTTATTAATTTATGAGAGCTCCTCAAATATTATAAATAAAATCTCCTACATTGGAATGACATTTTTCCATATTTATTATTTGTTTCTTGATGTTATTTATGGTCTCTCTTCATTTCACTGTTATTTCTCTGTGTGCATATGTACGTATATTTATTCTTATACTCTTTTATCTATTTTTTATAGTCTCTGGTTTTCCTGTTTTAGTTAAGAAAATGTCCTGTATCTGAGATTATTCATGAAGTCTAGGTTTTACTGTATTTCATTACACTAATTTTTTTGCATGTACATCTTTAATCATCTGAAGTTTATTTGACTTTCTGTAAGATAGAGCTAATTTTATCTTTATCCAGATGAAGAAACAGTTGTGCTGGGACCATTTATTTAAAAATCTATCATTTCCTCATTGAATCACCTTTGAAGTATATTAAACCCTCCATATATTTTACTTCTTTTCTAGTTTCTTTATTCTGTTATGCTAATCTATTTCTCTATTCTGAAAAGAACATCATTCTATGATTACAAAATGTTCCGATATCTTATAAAGTGAAACCAACTCAGAAAATCCCCCCTTCTTTTTATTCCCCTTTTTATTTCTATTATTGAACACTTATTATTTTATGTGATATTTAAGATTGCTTTATCCAGTTCTAAGAGGAAGGTCTATTGATATTCTCATTGAAGTTTAATTAAATTTTTACATTAGTTCAAGGAAGATTTATTTATAGTTCTAAGCTTTTTTTTAAAGGAAAAAAGTATGTCTTTATAAATCTTTCATAATTGTCATTGCTATTGAAAATGAAATATTTTCTCTGTTCATCTTAAGGATTTATGGTAATATGGAGAAAAGTTTGTGATCTATATACATTTATCTTATAGATAGCCACCTACTTAAGTCTTTTATTAATTCTAGTATTTTATTACTGGATCTTCTAATTTTCCAAGTATACAATTGCATGGCCAGCAAAAGAGATTATTTTTCCTTCTCTTCCCAAAGTTGTTACAAATAATTTTGGTTGTTTTTAGTATCACTATACTAACTGTTAATAGAATCCCTAAGCCAATATTTAGTAATATTTTTCTTTATTCATTTGACTACATCAAGTCTCAGTTATGGCACATGGGATCTCTGTTACATCAAGCAGGATCTTTTGTTTTGGTGCAAGAGCTCTCTCGTGATGTGCAGGTTCAAGAGCACACAGACTTCAACAGTTAGGGTACACAGGCTTAGGTGCCCCATGGCATGTGGGATCTTAGCTCCCTGACCAGGGATTAAACCCACATCCCCTGCCCTGCAAGGCGGATTTTTAACCACTAGGGAAGTCCCCTTACTAATATTGATGGCAGGCAATCCCACTTGTTTCGAAGTTTACTCGAAAGGTTTCGGCAAGCTTGTATAATTTCAGAAAAGCATTCTGTCACTGTCTAGGATCTCATTTCCTAAGTTCTCTTCATTTGCTGAGAGCTGCCCAGGGATTTCCTGGGGAGCAGCATATTGCTGCATTCCTGTAGGTGTATAGAGAAGGGAGACTCGAAAGGCAAGCAGAGGGAGCACCGAGAGTGGTGGAAGTCCTCCCTCCCTAAGAGAAAAGGTTCCTTTAAGGAGCATCACACTGTAAGCAGGAGAGAGAGCAGAGGCTCTGACCTGTGAGCATGAAGCCATCTGTGCCCCAGTAAGGAACTCTCTGCCAGCTACCACATCACCAGCTTCTCCCCTTCCCTTCTTTACAGGATCATATTTTCTAGCAAACTCTTTCTTCAGTTCAGTTCAGTTCAGTTAAGTTGCTCAGTCGTGTCCGACTCTTTGCAACCCCATGAATCGCAGCATGCCAGGCCTCCCTGTCCATCACCAACTCCTGGAGTTTACTCAAACTCATGCCCATCGAGTCAGTGATGCCATCCAGCCATCTCATCCTCTGTCATCCTCTTCTCCTCCTGCCCCCAATCCCTCCCAGCATCAGGGTCTTTTCTAATGAGTCAGCTCTTCGCATGAGGTGGCCAAAGTATTGGAGTTTCAGCTTCAGCATTAGTCCTTCCAATGAACACCCAGGACTGATCTCCTTTAGGATGAACTGGTTGGATCTCCTTGCAGTCCAAGGGACTCTCAAGAGTCTTCTCCAACACCATAGTTCAAAAGCATCAATTTTTCGGCACTCAGCTTTCTTCACAGTCCAACTCTCATATCCATACATGACCACTGGAAAAACCAAAGCCTTGACTAGACAAACCTTTGTTGGCAAAGTAATGTTTCTGCTTTTGAATATGCTATCTAGGTTGGTCATAACTTTCCTTCCAAGGAGTAAGTTTCTTTTAATTTCATGGCTGCATTCACCATTTGCAGTGATTTTGGAGCCCCAAAAAATAAAGTCTGACACTGTTTCCACTGTTTCCCCATCTATTTCCCATGAAGTGATGGGATCAGATGCCATGATCTTAGTTTTCCGAATGTTGAGCTTTAAGCCAACTTTTTCACTCTCCCCTTTCACTTTCATTAAGAGGCTCTTTAGTTCTTCTTCACTTTCTGCCATAAGGGTGCTGTCATCTACATATCTGAGGTTATTGATATTTCTCCCAGCAATCTTGATTCCAGCTTGTGCTTCTTCCAGCCCAGCATTTCTCATGATGTACTCTGCATATAAGTTAAATAAGCAGAGTGACAATACACAGCCTTGACGTACTCCTTTTCCTATTTGGAACCAGTCTGTTGTTCCATGTCCAGTTCTAACTGTTGCTTCCTGACCTGCATATAGGTTTCTCAAGAGGCAGGTCAGGTGGTCTGGTATTCCCATCTCCTTCAGAATTTTCCACAGTTTATTGTGATCCACCCAGTCAAAGGCTTTGGTATAGTCAATAAAGCAGAAATAGATGTTTTTCTGGAACTCTCTTGCTTTTTCGATGATCCAGCAGATGTTGGCAATTTGATCTCTGGTTCCTCTGCCTTTTCTAAAACCAGCATGAACATCTGGAAGTTCACAGTTCACATATTGCTGAAGCCTGGCTTGGAGAATTTTGAGCATTACTTTACTAATGTGTGAGATGAGTGCAATTGTGCAGTAGTTTGAGCATTCTTTGGGGTTGGAATGAAAACTCTTTCTTAGTTCACTCCAAACCAAACTTTTTATTCCACAAATGTGGGCCAGGAAAGCCCAGCCCCCTCCAGTTTGCCATAGGCTTTCCCTCCCATCACCCTCTGGACTCCTGATGTTTCATTTCTTCCCCTAGGCGAGACACCTTGAATATGGGTGTCACCGGTCCCTCCATTTACTCTCCACCATTGGCAAGTTCCTGCAGCAACAGACATTTTACTACAAATCTGCAGGTAACAGCACCTGGCCACACAGGCATTGCACAGGAGGATATCTAATCATCATTAAAGAATTAAATCCCTAGATTTGACCACTGAAAACTGGATAATTCTCTTCTGTAGAGGGCTTTCCTGTGCAACGTAGGATGTTTAGGCTCTTTAAACACCAGTAGCATCCCCATTTTCAATAGTGACAACCAAAGATGCTTCTAAGCACCGTCAAATGATCCCTGGAGGTGGGGGCAAAACCATCCTCAGTGAGAAAATCACTGCCCTAGGCTATGTGTCCTGAAGCATGCTACCTAGAGTTGCCTGTGTGTGAAATAGCTCATTTGCAAATCATTGCCCATAAGTTGAAGCATCTGTCCTTGTCACTTTCAATTTGAAACTTATTTGAAACTCCTGCTTCTTTCCTCTCTTAGAGTCATACTGCTTATAGCTTGCTTCTCTCAACTGGCAGCCACCCTGGCCTCTTGTCAAAGGATGATGGCTCAGAGATCCTGAAAGTTAATTTTGTGTGTGCCACAGTGTGGTCAGTTCACAACAATGTTGTCTATTTTTAGTTGCTTAGTAGAGTTATTTTTATTTAGCCTGCTGGCATATCACTCAGCATGAAGTATGCTTACTTTTGTTCCTATTGATGATAGAGATAAAATATGTGCAGCTCTCAGAATCGCAATTTTAAAAAGGAAATTAGCTTTCCCCTGAGTAGCCTGACACTGCAGGATGGCAGATGACATCCCAGTAAACAACCTACAAACAAACTCTTGACTCTAGAAATAAGTAAGAACTATTTATAGGCAAGAGATGATTTTCAAGTGGGTAGGTCAAAGGGAAAAACAGGCTGAGAAAAGTCAGCAAGGAAACTCCTATTCACCCAGCACCTTGAAGTGAGACACTGTAAGGCCATTCGCCAAAATGGAAAGTCTGCATCATTATTACTAATGGAGGAATGATGTTTCAGTGAATTTTCAGCTTGTTGAAATGGTCAGCCCAATTTTTTTTTGACACAACCACAGGCTCAATTTAAAACCTAAAACATGAAGACATATCCTTAAGACAAAGGAAACAAAAGGATTTCATATGGGATCTTGAAAACATCAATCAGATGACATGTATCCTAGCAACAGGGATGCTGGTAAAAGACTGTCTGCTGCGAACATAAGGCTCTCCACTCTAAGGCTATTGGAGATAGGTCTCCATGTGTGTGCATACACAAAGGCCATCAGCATTGTGAAAGGCTGCCATGTCACTGCTGCACTCTTTGCTAAGGAAAATCAGAAAACTTTTAATTGTGCTTTGAGGAAGAATTAATACAATCTGGGACAAGAGACTGGTTTGCAAGCAGCTCTGAGGTTAAGGAGGCAGTGTCCTGAAAGGAGGGATCTGATGGGCTCTGCAAAGGCAAAGGTTGTTTCTTGAGGAGGTAGAGCTGTTCGGTCATTGGCCACAGACAACAGTCTCCATCCCAATCAGCCTTTCAGAACTGTGTCTCTTGGTGCTGGCCCTATGACTCCCAGCTTCACAAAGCTCAAGGCAAAGAGCAGCAGCTGATGATGGGGAAACTGTGGCCCTTGGTTCCCAGACAACAAGGACAGATCTTGCTCTCTTAAGATGGCACTGAAATGAGCATCTGTGACCTCTATCTAGAATATACAGATACTGTCAACCTTGACCACAGGTCAGCTAGCTTTTCTGTGAAGAGCAAGGTAGTAAATATTTCGGGCTTATCGTGCCATAAGCTGTCACAATTCAACTCTGCCACTAGAGCACCAAAGCAATGCCAGACAATACCTAAGAGAACAGTGCGTCTCCAAATAAAACTTTACTCACAAAAATAGGTTAGTGGGCAGGATTTGACTCCCAGGACACAGTTTGTGAAAGTGAAAGTGTTAGTTGCTTGTCAGCCATGTCCAACTGTTTGTGACCCCGTGAACTGTAGCCCTCCAGGCTCCTCTGTCCATGGAATTCTCCAGGCAAGAATACTGGAGTGGGTTGTCACTCCCTTCTCCAGGGGATCTTCTTAAATGATTCTTTATCTTGATGAAAGTCATCAAGCACAGCTAATTCTCTTCATCTGAAAAAGGTTGCTCCTTCAAACCTGTCTGACCCCTGCCCTAGTTCAGGTCCTTATCTTCTTTTTGATCCCAGTCTTTCCCTTCTCCAGCAAATGTTTTCTGTTGCTGACAATATTAATATTATCCTCTTAGAATAAACAAGAGACCCTTGAACAACATGGGGGTTAGGAGTGTTGACCCTCTGCATATGCCCTCATCCCCAGATTCAACCCACCACTGGTTGGATAATATGCTAGTATTTTCTACTAAAAAAAAAAAAAAGAAAGAAAAGAAAAGGAAGACTACATCTGTAAATGGACCTGCAGAGTTCAAATCTGTGTTGCTCAAGGATCAGCTGTATTATGAACCCATCACTCCTACCTCAAAACCCTCTACTAGCTCCCCAAGGCTTAGATTAAAAAAATCCAAATTTCTCCATACAATTTCTCCATACAAATTTCTCCATTCAAACCTTCCACAACCCACTCCTCTTTCCCACAGGCATCCTGAGTTCCCACCATGATGGCCAAGGTGCCTGTCCCCAAACATGCCAGGCAGCTGCTGCCTCCAGACTTTTGTCCACACATGTTCTCTGCCCTGCAGGACCAGGCCCACAGTCCCTGCCTGCCTCATCCTTAAACCATCCTCATTCTTAAGTCACCCTCATCCTTAAATCATCACTTCTAACTCACCTTCCCAGTGACACCTTTCCTGTCTGCCTACTGTGTATGATTTACTCCCTTCCATGGGCTCCCATAGAATTGATTTTATCCCTCTCTTAAACAGCATGCCTTGAATTCGAGTTCTTGCCATCTGTCGTTCCCTGTTCCATAAATCATATGCTTCTTGGCCATACCTTTTTAACCTCTATATAGACCACAATATGCTCAATTCAATTAGTCCATCGTTGATCCATAGACAGGTGTATTTGTGTACCTGCCGTATATTTTGTGACGTTTTCAGTGCTGGGGAGAAAGCCACAAACTAGATGATATCTCTGCCCTCAGGCTTATAAAATAGTGGGGAAAGACAGATCAAAAGAGACAAACAAACCAATATATTAGGTCATTTCAGATTGAGATAAACACCACTGAAAAAACGCAACCCAGGGTAATTCGTTAGGCAAAGTGAGGGTGTCGGTGGGCACAAAGCTATTTTTGCCATGGGGGAGGCAGGGGAGGTCCCTCTGGGAGGATGATATTTGAATTGATAACAAATATTGATGATGCCTTAAGTGCTGAATGAGGGGAGGCAATCGCTTATACCAAGCTCTCCTGAGAGAGCATAATTTTTAATATCCTTTAAATAAATAATACATTCAAGTATTTCTAATATTAAATAAGTTATATTCATTAAAAAATGAGGTAGGTATATGCAAATACGAAAAGATGTCTAAGATGTACTGTTAAGTGAAAATAAGAGCAACTTGCAGAAGGGTGTAAAGTTTTAACTTTTCTTTGAAATTAAATAATTCATGTATACAGATGTTAATCCATGCCCCAGAGATTTCTAGAAGGCACAGAAGTCAGGGTTAAGAGCAGTAACTTCTAGGGGTGATACCAAAGGACTGTGATATACTTATGCTATCCTTTTCACACCTGCCTAAACCATTTGAAAATTCTACAAGCAAATAACCCTTGGATAATTTTACATGCAAAAAAATCTATTTTTTATGGAGAAAATTTCCCTTTATGAAGCCTTCTTCAGTTTTTTTTGTTTTGTTTTGTTTTTTAGTCTGTAACTTTTGGGGGAATTTTTCTCCTGACATACTGGGAGAATTCTTCTTGTTCGCCTTACTGTTACTGAAGCTTTTGTCTCTTTCTCCTCACTCCCAACAGCAAACAACCCCACCCCTGCAATACCCTTTATACACCTGCACATGTGCGCATACACACACACACACACACGCGCGCGCGCACACACACACACAAAGAGATACTCAGCCTCATGATTCACCACAGACATCTTTTTAGATATCCATGGTGTCCTGTAGAATTGAGATTTTCCCCATTTTAAACAGGTTAGTGTTGTCAGATAAAATATAGGACCCCCAGTTAAGTTTAAGTTGCAGATAAGTAGTGAGCAATTTTTTAATATAGATATGTCCCATTTATTGCATACTAGAAAATTACATTAAACAATAGCTCTTTGTTCAGCTGAGATTCAAATTTAACTGAGTATTCCGTATCTTTTATTTGCTAAATCTGGCGACCCTAAGACAGGCACATGTGCTGAATGAAAAATGCCGAAATCTTGGATGAAGGACACTAAATCTTTTCCATGAACATCTTTTCACTGAGTTAGAGGTGCGTTTTTCCAAACCCTGATTCTGTCTGAATATAGTCCCATAGCTCCTCTTTCATGGCCTTATCAGAAAAAGATCTACACATGATAAGGCTTGATTGTTAACTTCAATATTTATTCTGTTGTCTCTCCTTGAGACTAATCTACAACCACACTGCTTTAGTTATAGAGTCCAGCAGAGAGCCCTTGTCCTCACACCCGATACGTGTCTTCATGATGGTGGGCACAAAGCCAGGCCTCTACTTTCCCTCAGGCAGTGGTGCTAAACCCTGACAACACAGTAGAATCACCTAGGAAGCTTTGCAGTGTACCCATGCCCATATCCACCCCAGATAAAGGGATGCAAAATCTCGAGCAGTGAGGCCCAGCCTTTAACACATTCTCAAGTTCCCCAGGTGACTCTAAGATGCAGCCAGCATTGTGAACAATTGCCTTAACACATAAACAGTCTGTACCCCACCCTCAAGCTTTAAGTTCCATAAAATAGTGCCTCTCAAACTTTTATGCATGCAGATAAGCTCAAGTGAAAGTGGGGTCGCTCAGTTGTGTCCGACTCTTTGCGACCCCATGGACTGTAGCCCACCAGGCTCCTCCATCCATGGGATTCTCCAGGCAAGAATACTGGAGTGAGTTGCCATTTCCTTCTCCAAAATAAGCTCAGGATGCTGTTAAAATACAGATTATGATTCCATTGTTCTGGGGTAAGGCCTGAGACTCTGCATTGATAATAAGTTCCCAGGTGATACTGCTGGCCCTTGAGACACATTTAAGAGGTAAGGCCATTAATAATAATAGTGATAAAAAAACAACAGGATTAAACCACTTTCAAATCAAAGTCATTGCTATCTTTTACTTTATAACCCATACTCTGGTTTCTCTTCAGATCTTATAAATCTTTCGCCTTTTACTTTATAATCCAAATAATAAGCAAAATGTATGAGACTGGTAATAAAAACTTTCTTTGGATCCACAGTAGTCCTAAGACTCGCACCATATGTGCACTCCAGTTTGAAGCTGCAACTTCTCTGGATTCATTTCCTATCCGTGGGAAGCGAAAGAGAAAATAACAGTGGTTCAAGTTTCAGCACACAGATTTTTTTCTAGACGCAAATAGTCAGAAACCTCAGGCTGACACTTCCCGTCTACGGGTCATGAAATGCAATGCTCGGCTGTGCAATGCCTTAACTCACAGCCACTTACGAAAAGGACCCACCACGTCTTAGCAGACCGGCCACATGATACGCTCTTTGCAGGCGGGGAAATGGGCTAAGTGGCACCAAAGGGACCTGCAGCCCTCCAGAAGCCATAACTCTGCATTTCCCCCTGGAATAGCCCCAGCTGGCTTTTCAAGGGAACTTTCCATCGGAATAGGTGGAGCGCCCCTGGTTTGAATCTGCCCTTTCACTAACCTCTGTGACTTAGGACACGTTACGTCACTTGCTTTAAGCCTTAGATTCCTAGGTATCTTCTGTAAAAAATGAATAAAGATTATAGGCTACATTTTTGGTTAGCACAATGCATGGCACACTAGCAACATTAAATCCTAGCCATTTCATGTCGAGTTCTCCTCCATCTTTAAGTTACATGGAAATACAAGCCTCTCTGTTCCTTACAGAGAAAATCTGAAATCACTGCTTTCAAGTACGGCACTCACTGCCCTCAGTCCTGGCTTGGGTTCTAGCCTGTGTGAAGGACAGCAACTGGTGCCCACAAAGAAATACAATAATAGCTACATCATATCTGCGCGTACTAGGAAATCATATCAGGCTTGAACGCAAACAAAATCCAGCAGATTTTTCTCCCACTTCATGGAGAAGGAAGTTTGTCTTGTGACCAGAGCTACTTCCTTTTAAGGCCAAGGAAGAGAGAACTAAGGACAGCTTGAGTTACCCCTGTGCATCTTTTATGAGAGCAGAGACTTACAGTGTGATGCTATTAGTGGGGTCTACAAATGGCAGGAGAGAGGAGCCAGTGAAGAGAAAAGTGCCATAGGCTTTTAATATGGATGAGAAGCTGCCTGCTCTTTCCTAAGCAAATGAGGAACAGAAGAAGTGAGGAATTCAACCCTATTTACAGAGAGTCTCTGGAATAAAGGGGTAAACGGGACTGGTGATGTTCAGAACCATGTTTCAGCGCAAAACCTACTAGATAAAGTCTGGCTTCTGGAGGGCAATGTGTGACTTGTTTCAGCAGAGATGATTAAAATGTAAAAATAGCAGATAACCCTTGAAATGCCAGTGTCAGCCCCAAAGAACAGTTTCCAGAGATGTGGAGTGGGTGGACTTCCAGAGACACAGATTCAGAATCTAACTTTAGCCTGAACTTTCTGAAGCTGCTCAGCAGTACTGGGGGAAAGATTTGGTGTGAAGGCAGCTAAGAATAGCAGCTCAAATCAGACTATGGAATTAGATGAGTTTCAATCAGCCACATGTCCCCCCTGCCCCTCCCCCCCATCTTTTACCTACTCCCAGGCTCAGTGGGACGTGAACACCCATAGTGCTGGAGAGTTAGGGCTCCAAGAAATGGTACTCAGACCCAGAACAGTGATTAAAAGAGCTGATATTTACTGAGTAATTTAAATTTGCAGGCCTTATGTTAAGTGCTTCCTGGAGACTGGTGCATTTAACACTCACCCCAGAACTAGAAGTATCTTCATTTTACAATGAAGGTACCTCATTTTACATGTGAGGACATTTATACTTAGAGATGTCAAGAAACTAATCCAAGGTCACTCGGCTTGGCAAAAGAACAATGAAGTGCTGGGAAATAGAAAGAAAAACTGAAAGAACTGGAAGATCCAGGACTTTGACAAGGCAGGAAAGAACTTCAAGGAGAGAAAGGGCTAGATAACAGAGACATGCATTGTCCTCCCATTCTATGAGAAATGATTAGAGACACCTTACTTTGCAGCAAGGGGTCAGGAATTAGGTTAGAGCCAAGGAAAAAAGATTCTGGATTGCACAACTGTGTAACATAAGAATTCATTGTTGAGGGACAATACGAAACTAGCTGAGTTTATTTAAAAAAAAACAAAACAAGGTGGTTTTGTGTTTCTCCAAGTATTCCCCACTGGAGAAGGAAATGGCATCCCACCCCGATATTCTTGGCTGGTAAGTTTCACGGACAGAGGAGTCTGATGGGCTACTCTCCGTGGGGCCACAAAAAGTCAGTTGGGGCCGCTAAGTCAGACATGACTTAGTGACTAAACAACAATAAGTATGTCCCACAGAACACTAGTTCTCTAAGACATCAAATACTCAGGAAATATTGTGCTATATTTGAACAGGTTTCTCTGCTGGAGGAACTCTTAAGAGCTTCAAATTAGCTAATATATGTTGTGAGTCTCTAGTAGCAGAATGGAGTAGGTGGTGCTCCCCAAACTTATTTCACAAGAACACTTTTCTTAATAGTCGTTATTCAAACATGCATGGGAAAAACCTGTGGTTTTCTAACATGGTTTAAGTATGGAACTTCCTGGAGGTTAGGAACTGGCCTTGCCACTCAAAGTATAGTCCATGCACTCTTGTCATTGGTTTGCATATCACTTAGGAGCTAGTGAGAAATGTGGAATCTCTACCCCACCCTCGACCTACAGAATCAGAACCTACCTTTAACAATTTGCCCTGGTGATTTATTTGCATACTAATGCTTGAGAAGCTCCAAATTTCTTCAAGCCTCAGAATTTAGCTGACAGCTAAGTAACAAACCTGCTACGTAACAAACCTCACCCAAGTTTACGAGGTCTTGAAACACTAATGACTTATTCCTCATGACTCTGTAGGTTAACTTGGCTGAGTTGGTAGGTTCTTCTGCTTCAGATGTCATGGGCTGCATTTACAGCCTGAACTACAGGGTCCCTTGTTTCACTCATATATCTGGTACCTCGGTGCTCTTCCCTGAGACTTCTCTATGTGGATAGCTCAGGTTTCCTCAAAGCACAGCATTCTTGGGAGTACTGGCCTTCTTACATGGAAATTGACTCCCCAAAAAGGATGAAACAGATGCTGTCAATTCTACCAGGCCTGGATTTAAAAGTCCCAGAATATCACTTCTGCTGTATTCGATTTATTCATCAAAACAAATCATTAGTCCAATGGGAATCAAGGAGTGGGGAAATGGTTTCTACCTCATGGTGTGCGAAGTGGCATCTATATGTAAGAAGGAAGGAATTAGTGGAGGCTGTCTTTGAAGACCACCATACTGCCCCTCTTGGGTGATGTTAGATGCTCTGCATGAGCTCCACCTAAAACTAAGTGCTTCAAGTGTGCTAATGTGTGTCCTGGACTCGCCCTTCCTCCAAGGTCAACAGACATTTCAACCCCCTTTACAAAGGAAAGGTATGTCCCATCCATGGAACCTGTCTGTACCAGAGTTGGGGTCGGAGAATGGGTTAGGTTTCATCATTTATCAACACCAACTATTTATTCTGGACCTAATTCGTGCCAGGAATTTAGCTCTCAATACATAACAGTGTACAATGCAGTTACAAGCCTGTTCTCTGAAGTTTTCAGTTTCAGTTAGAAAACAGTCGATAAACTAGTAAGTCATTAAATAAACACAATAATCTTGGGAAGTAATAAGGACTATTAAGAAAATAAAATGGGGCAATGTGATTGTGAGAGACCTCCCAAGTTCACTTAGATAGGAGATCACAGAAGATCTCAGGGGAAATGTCATTGAGCTGAGACCAGGAGGATGGGAAGAAGGCAGTCATTCAAAGAACTGAGGTCAGAGTGGCTGAGGAGTTCAAAGGCCCTGAGGCAGGAACTTGCTCTGCATTTTCAAGGGACAGAAGAAAGACCACGTGCCCAGAGCACATTCCTGAAAGAGAAAGGAACCAGGGAGGAGGCTGGAGAGGTGGGTGAAGGCCATGGCTTCAAAGAGCTCTGCACACAGAGTAGGTATATAAGAACCAGACCAGAGTAAGACAGCAACGTGCTCACATGATATCCTGAATGCAGTGGAAAAACACCGGACAGCTTACTGCAGGAGCTGACATAGCTTGTTGTGCATTTTTATAAGAAGGCTCTGGCTGCTCTGTGAGAAACAGCTTGGAGAGAACAGCAGAAGCAGGGAGGCTTAGGAGACTAAGGCAGCCAAACCGGATGAGAGGAATGGGCAGCTGGCCCTCAGCGGGTGGGCTGTGTGTGCTGCAGGGCCCTGTGGAGCATACCCTCCTAGCATCAGGAAAGTGCAGCCAGCCCTCCTCCCAGCCTCTGCGGTGCCACTCCAGACAAGTACATCTTAACTGAAGCCTTCACAGAGTAGAATATTGCCCTGGATGTCTGTCTTTTTCATTTCATTGTGTTCAAGTGATGAGGATTAGAGTGAAATTTTTCTGAAGGCTCTTCAATACCCAGAAAAAGGTACTGTGAGACGTTCCATTTTCTTCCGTCATTTTCCAGGATCCTAACCCTAAAGCCCAGTTGGTCAGAAATAGCAGAAAGTGAGGCTGAGACAACAACAAAATGGCCGAGTCTTTGCTGCCCCATGAACTATAGCTCCCACCAGGCTCCTCTGCCCATGGGAGTGAGTAGCCATTCCCTTCTTCAGGGAATCTTCCTGACCCAGGGATTGAAACTAGGTCTCCTGCATTGCAGGCAGATTCTTTACCATCTAAGCCACTAGGGAAGCCCCCAACAGTTAGACTTCCTAAGCTGGCAGCACCAGCTTACTAATATGAATTCTGTTTGTTCATGCTTCACATACTTTGGTAGGGTCATCCGTCTAGCCACCTGAGACAAAACAGAAAGAAACTTCTATATGATTCCTGCTTCCAGCTGGAACCCGGAAGTTCCACAGATGCGTTAGCTAGTGCCCATGCCAATCCCGCAGCCATTCCTGAGTTGTGACTTCGCTAAGTGACAACATGTGTATTTTCTTCATCTAAGACGTTACTTTTAAATCCTTTACATGTTGCAGCTTCTGATTCTGCAAGCCATGAGCATGACATTGCCTGTTCAATTTTCTGATATCACCCCAATTTGTATATACATATTCTTTTCAATAAAGGTGATCCATTTAATGCATAACAAAGCAAATTTAATAGTTATACTTTCATAATTTCTTGTAAGTTCCAAAATCAGAAACACCTACATGTCAAGGGTGTCTCCCAGTGTTGTTTCTAAAATACAGTTATCATCAATAGCCTCTGTCTCTGAGAAAGTTGCAAGGAGTGTTATCCTTGTATATCAGTGAGTCCAAAATAAAGTGCTCCCTGCATACCCACTATGTCCCAGGCCTATGCAATGTGCCCTCGAGAAGCTTGTAATCTAATGCAGCTTCAAGCATGATGTTCTAATCAATTAAAAATGTAATAAATGACCTTTGGTCATCACAAGCTTATCTTTCTACCCTGTTGGGTAGAAGTTGTAACAAACAGCCCAGGTGAACTGTGTGACAAGGAGAGAGGCCTGGAGACCAGAAGGATCGGGCAAAACACAATTTATTTCTGCCTTCCTTTGTTTCCTCCAAAACCTCTTTTAAAGTTCACAGCTAAGAGGAAAACAAGCAGGTTGATGCCCACTTGCTCAGGGACTTGTAAGAGAAATGGGTCTCAGTTCCAGAGCTTGGAATAACAGTTGTGTTTTGTGGACTGTTTTCCAGAAGCTATTTCTTGTAAACTAAGGCCATGGGGTTAATGGTAGGCTAGGTTGATCAGAGTAGGAGGAAGGAGAGAAAGAAAAGAAGGACAGAGAGAAGATGGTTAAATGAAGAAGAAGGGAAAGAACAGTGAGGAAATCAGGATCACAGAATCCCAAACCAAAAATACAAACTCATTTTCCCAACCCATTCTGAAAACAGAGCGACTGAGGGCAAAGTGCCACAAGGGGGACCAAAAGCCGGCCCTTCTGATGCTCAGAGCTTTTCCTCCTCCACATTGCAGTTTGGGGGATTTTGTGAAAGCCTCTACTTAGAACTACATGCAAATAGCTCCTTGCAGTGTGTGGAACTTCATAAATATTTAATGGCACTCAGCCAGGTAGTGATGATAAGGGCAATCATATCAGTATTAGCACAAATGTTTCCCCGGGTCCCTCAGTAGTTTTCAATAAGGAAAAGTCCATGTCAAGGGCAACAGCCAGGGTACAGAGCCTTGTAAAAAGTCTGTGGTTAATTTTTAATTTGGAATTCCTCTTGGCCTCAGAGTTCTTTTCCCACGGGATTTTTCTCCCTAGTAGTTACTGTATGTGATGCAGGTGGTTCTTAAGAATGAGGGAGACTTCTAGAGAAGAAGATAGAATGATTCTCAACCACTCAGGGCTAATGGCATGGGCAACAAATGAACCAGTGGCAGCTCCTTGCTGAGTAACTGGACGCCCAGAGAGGAAAGTGCCTGGCAGAGGACATTCTGTAAAATTTTGATGAACAAATAAACAACCCTGCCTTCTGCTCCACCTCTCCATGATTCTGGGTACAGAGGAAAGGTTTAAACATACCGAAGAAGAAAAAGAATAATGTGGCAGTTTCTCTATTGCCTGTATGTCCCACTCAAAGGAGATCTATTTTTTAATATTTATTTATTTACTTGGCTCTGCCAGGTCTTAGGTGTGGCACACAGGATCTTCCATCTTCATTGCAACATGTGGGATCTTTAGTTGCAGCATGTGAAATCTAGTTCCCTGGCCAGGGTTCGACTTGGGCCCCCTACATAGAGAACACAGAATCTTAGCCACTGGACCCCAAGCAAAGCCCCAAGATCTATTTAAAAGCTAGGAGTGTCCCTCCTAAAACTGCTATTTAAACATCCAAGAACTGATGGTTAAGTACCCAGTGGGTGACTGAAGGTAAGTTCCAGCTATGACGTGCAGGCTACCAACAGAGTAACAAAGATTAGATGAGTTAAGCCAAAGATAAAACACAGGAAAGAACCACTCCACATCTCCTGAGACCAAGGGATTCAAGGCCAGTAGTGAACTAAGGGCACCTGGATAAGAATTCCTGGCCTCAGTGGGGAAGAGGAGGAGCCAGTAAGGAGGTCCCTTAATCCCAAGTCAAGATGCCAAGGAGAGGAGCTCTGCACCACAGTCAAAACATTGGCTAGAGTGCAGTCTCTGATACCTAGACCCACACAGAAAGGAGAGTGGAGGCTTAAAGGAGAAGGAAAAAAGGCATAGAGCCGTGATTTGTACACAGAGATATCAAAAAACTCACTTCTGGCCCCTTTAAAAAGAAGGGGCTTGTCCAGTGGAAATGTGGCTATTCTTCCTTAGCACTGACATCTATTAATATAAGAACACATAGTCCTCTTGGTAATGCATCTCTTCTATGAGACAGTAAGTACCTTAAGGGTAGTTTAATTCAGTCGCTCAGTCATGTCCAACTCTCTGCGGCCCCATGGATTGCAGCACGACAGGCTTCCCTGTCCTTCACCATCTCCCAGAGCTCGCTCAAACTCATGTCCATTGAGATGGTGATGTCATCCAACCATCTCATCTTCTGTTGTCCCATTCTCCTCCTGGGTTCAATCTTCCCCAGCATCAGAGTTTTTTCCAAGAAGTATGTTCTTCCCATCAGGTGACCAAAGTTTTGGAGCTTCAGTTTCAGCATCAGTCCTTCCAATGAATATTCAGGACTGATTTCCTTCAGGATTGACTGGTTTAATCTTGCAGTCCAAGGGACTCTCAAGAGTGTTCTCCAACACCACAGTTCAAGAGTATCAACTCTTTGCCTCTCAGCCTTCTTTATGGTTCAACTCTCACATACGTGACTATTGGAAAAACCATAGCTTTGACTAGACAGACCTTTGTTGGCAAAGTAATGTCTCTGCTTTTTAATATGCTATCTAGGTTGGTCATAACTTTTCTTCCAAGGAGCAGGCATCTTTTAATTTCATGGGTGAAATTACCATCTGTAGTGATTTTGGAGCCCAAGAAAATAAAGTCTGTCACTGTTTCCATTGTTTCCCCATCTATTTGCCATGAAGTGATGGAACCAGATGCCATGATCTTAGTTTTTTGAATGCTGAGTTTTAAAACAGCTTTTTCACTCTCCTCTTTCACTTTGATCAAGAGGCTCTTTAGTTCCTCTTTACTTTCTGCCATAAGGGTGGTGTCATCTACATATCTGAGGTTATTGATATTTCTCCTGGCAATCTGGATTCCAGTTTGCGCTTCATCCAACCCAGCATTTCACATGATGTACTCTGCATATAAGTTAAATAAGCAGGGTGACAATATACAGCCTTGACGTACTCATTTCCCAATTTGGAACCAGTCCATTGTTACATGTCCAGTTCTAACTGCTGCTTCTTGACTTGCATACAGATTTCTGGGGAGGCAGGTAAGGTGGTCTGTTATTCCCATCTCTTTTAAGAATTTTCCATAGTTTGCTGTGATCCACATAGTCAAAGGCTTTGGCATAGTCAAAGGCTTTGGCATAGTCAATAAAGCAGAAGTAGATATTTTTCTGGAACCCTCTTACTTTTTCTAAGATGCAACGGATGTTGGCAATTTGATCTCTAGTTCCTCTGCCTTTTCTAAATCCAGCTTGAATATCTGGAAATTCTCAGTTCGCATACTTTTGAAGCCTCTTCAGAATTTTGAGCATTACTCGGCTGGCGTGTGAGATGAATGCAATTATGCGCTAGTTTGAACATTCTTTATTGGGTTCATCTTTGCATGAAATGTTCCCTTGGTATCTAATTTTCTTGAAGGGATCTCTAGTCTTTCCCATTCTATTGTTTTCCTCTATTTCTTTGCACTGATCACTGAGGAAGGCTTTCTTATCTCTTCTTGCTATACTTTGGAACTCTGCATTCAAATGGGTACACCTTTCCTTTTCTTCTTTGCCTTTAGCTTCTCTTCTTTTCTCAGCAATTTGTAAGTCCTTATCAGACAACCATTTTGCCTTTTTGCATTTCTTTTTCTTGGGGATGGTCTTAATCACTGTACCATGTCACGAATCTCTGTCCATAGTTCTAGGCACTCTGTCTAACAATAGAATGGGAAAGACTAGAGATCTCTTCAAGAAAATTAGAGGTACTAACGGAACATTTCATGCAAAGATGGGCACAATAAAGGACAGAAATAGTATGGACCTAACAGAAGCAGAAAATATTAAGAAGAGGTGGCAAGAATACACAGAAAAACTATACAAAAAAGACCTTCATGACCCAGATAACCACGATGGTGTGAAATACTGGGCTGGATGAAGCACAAACTGGAATCCAGATTGCCAGGAGAAATATCAATAACCTCAGATATGTAGATGACACCACTCTTATGGCAGAAAGTAAAGAGGAACTAAAGAGCCTCTTGATCAAAGTGAAAGAGGAGAGTGAAAAAGCTGTTTTAAAACTCAGCATTCAAAAAACTAAGATCATGGCATCTGGTTCCATCACTTCATGGCAAATAGATGGGGAAACAATGGAAACAGTGACAGACTTTATTTTCTTGGGCTCCAAAATCACTGCAGATGGTGACTGCACGCATGATATTAAAAGATGCCTGCTCCTTGGAAGAAAAGTTATGACCAACCTAGACAGCATATTAAGAAGCAGAGACATTACTTTACTAACAAAGGTCCATCTAGTCAAAGCTATGGTTTTTCCAGTAGTCATGTAAGGCTGTGAGAGCTGGACCATAAAGAAAGCTGAGCGCCAAAGAGTTGATACTTTTGAACTGTGGTGTTGGAGAAGACTCTTGAGAGTCCCTTGGACTGCAAGGAGATCCAGTCTGTCAGTCCTAAAGAAATCAGTCCTGAATATTCATTGGAAGGACTGATGCTGAAACTGAAGCTCCAAAACTTTGGCCACCTGATGGGAAGAACCGACTCATTGGAAAAGACCCTGATGCGGGGAAATATTGAAGGCAGGAGGAGAAGGGGACGACAGAGGATGAGATGGTTGGATGGCATCACCGACTCAATGGACATGAGTTTGAGTAGGCTCCAGGAGTTGGTGCAGGACAGGGAAGCCTGGCGTGCTGTAATCCATGGGGTCACAGAGAGTCAGACAGGACTGAACTACTGAACTGAACTGAACTGAACTTGAACATTCTTTGGCATTGCCTTTGGGAGTGGGATGAAAACTGACCTTTTCCAGTCCTGTGGCCACTGCTGAGTTTTCCAGATTTGCTAGTGTATTGAGTGCAGCACTTTCATAACATCATCTTTTAGGATTTGAAATAGCTCAACTGGAATTCCATCACCTCCAGTAGCTTTGCTTGTAGTGATGCTTCCTAAAGACCACTTGACTTCTCATTCCAGGATGTCTGACTCTAGGTGAGTGATCACACCATTGTGGTTATCTGGGTTATAAGATCTTTTTTGTATAGTTCTTCTATGTAGTCTAGCCACCTCTTCTTAATCTCTTCTGCTTCTGTTAGGTCCATAACATTTCCTGTCCTTGAGGGCAGACCCATGTCTATTTCTTCTCTGTATCTTTTAGGGTGGAGCTCAGTTCAGGAGTTTTGTACACAGAGGTCCTTTGTCTATTAAATGACTCATTTAATAGAGGAAGGCTGTTTCTGTAGGTTTTGTAAGAAGTCTCTCATCTTTCCCCTAGTCAATCCATATGTTACTCCGAAGCCAGTTAACCTTCATCATACATGATTCTGAGTATCTCACATCTGCACTCGGATCTGCCTGCGGCTCTCTGGTGCACACAATTACATCAAGCTTACTGTCCCTGGCTGATGTGTGCACCCACTGTACCGTGCCAGCCTTGTCTCACCCCATTACCCTTTAAACCCTCTGCTTCCCACCCTCTACCTGCAGCATTCACTACGTTCCCAACTCTCTCCATGACTTTCCAGGGTAGGACCTTCATTCACACCTGCCATCTGCCTTGGATCACAGCAGGAAGATCAGACTAGAGGTCTGGACACCTGGCTTGAACTTCCACCTCTACTAGTTCTCTAGTTGTGTGACCCATGGCAAGATTTTTTAAACCACTGAGTCTCATTTCTCTACTTTTCAAATGAGGGATCTTATGAGCTTTGCAGAATTGTCATAGACTAAGACAAAACTCAGATAACATTTGTAAAAGCAGCTAGCAGGCATAGTAGGTACCCAATAAATGTTTACTCTTCCTCTTTATGACCCTTCAGTTCTGAGTATAAGTGACAGCTCATTACTGTAGGCAGAAGAGTCCCTCCTCCCTGGCCTGGGCAAGTAGTTATGGAGGATTTTCATGTCACAGTGAGGGAGGTGTCATGTCTAAGTCAGACGCATCCTCCTTGGAAACAGACAGGCTGGCAGATGACACAGCTACATGTCCTCAGATACAGATACCTGGAGTTGTGGTGCTAGAAAGTCCTTACAGACTAACCAGTTTTCCTGAGTTATATATAAGGACATTGAAACACAATGAGCAGCCCAGCCTGGCCACCTACCTTTTCTCTTTAATTATCACCATGCTGTGAACAGGGGTCAGTACTCACTGAACCAACCAGATGTGCAGGAATGCCCTGGACTGAGCCTGGAATCACAGGCCAGAGAACTTCCTAACCAGGGTCTAGCCCATTGCAATGTTCCAGACAAGCAGACACCTTCCACTCATCCAACACTTACTGGTCACCTACAACATGTCAGGTCCACACCTGTGAGGAGGATGTTAAGATTCCTAAGAGAGACACCATCCCTCCCTTAAGATTCACAACCTAGCCAGGGAGGAGTCACATGTTCCAATAATCCCCTTGCATCATAAGAACTGTGTCCACCCAGCAAGCATCACAGGGCTGGGCCGTGCTCCCTGAGAGAGCAGAAAATTTCACAAAGGAGACAGACAAGTTGGACCTTAAAGAATAAGCAGCTCACTGTGGGTACCAGTGTTGGCCAAGGCATTCCTTCTTGGTCAGTTTTTCACTGTGCAAAGAGGTTGAACAGCACATGCTAGAGGGGAGGCTATACACCCATGTCCACTGGTGACTGTTCCCATCACAACAGAAGATCTGGCTCCATGAAGGGCAACTCAGGACACAATCTGTGCCAGGGTCAGGGATGTTTTTGAGCCAAATGCCAGTTACCCAATATTTCCCCTCATTTATTTGTTTTACTCTGATTACTTGCAAAGGTCCCTTTTTACTCCTTTACTGCTGGAATTGAGGTGGGTCTACATTAGAGAAACCAGAGTCTCAGATATGGAAGTCTTCATTCAGGGAAAAGAAAGTGAAAATGAAAGTCGCTCAGTCATGTCCAACTCTTTGTAACCCCATGGACTGTAGTCCATGGAATTCTCCAGGCCAGAATACTGGAGTGGGTAGCCTTTCCCTTCAGATCTTCCCAACCCAGGGATCAAACCCAGGTCTCCTGCATTGCAGGCAGATTCTTTACCAGTGCGTCACCAGGGAAGCCCAAGAATACTGGAGTGAATACCCTATCCCTTCTCCAATGAATCTTCCCGACCCAGGAATCAAATTCAGGAGTCTACTGCATGGCAGGCGGATTCTTTACCAACTGGGCTATCTGGGAAGCCCCAAGGTGTCTTTTACCAGGGAAAAGAAAGACAGAAAAAAGGTTGTCTTTAACAAGTTGTCTTTTATCAGGGAAAAGAAAGACAAACACAAATGGGGAAGCTCTCCAGTGATAAATAATAGGTAAACCTCTGAAGAGACAAGATATTTTTGCACAGTGGGATGCTTGGGTACTCCAGAAAACAGATACCTAAGACAGAGTTGAGAGTCCAGGAAATCTGTTGAAGGTACGACCAATGAAAGAGAGAGAGGGCAAAAAGGCTTCAGACAGTGATAGAGGTCTGACACCCGACAGGAGAGGAACAGAACAGAAGAGAGGATTGGGTAGAATATTTGGGAGCATAGATTGCTGGCAGAGGAGACATGATTGGCCCTTGTCCCTGATGAGCTCAGTGATGGCTCAAGCTGCCTGGGCACTGCTTAATGGGTTTCAAAGCTGAGGCAGATTGCAAAGGAACCTGCCACAACAGCATGCCTCATGACAAGTTCTCTCTTAAAGAGAGATCTGAGCAACACATCTCCATGGCTGCCAAACACATGCATCATCCTGACATAAAAGAAGTTAGAGGGGAATCTGCTGTCCAGATAGGTGGCAGAAACTTGTTCTTCATGTGTGAGGACTAAACTCTGATCTTAAGATAACATATTAATTGTAGGTTCTATTTGTTAGTTAATTATTGGTGTAGCTGAAAGGAAAAACTCAATCACCAGTATTTCTGGCTGGACAGTTGAGGGTAGAGCCTTGCTCCTGGGGCTTTTAACTCTCTAGGAACCAAATACTTTGATTGAGCAAGTCACTCAACTATCTGATTACTAAATGAAAAGAAGTGTAAACAATGTTCTCAGCCAGATGGAATAGTGAGATAAAGAGGAATGATCCGTGAGACTTTGAACACCATGAATATGGGATTCCATTGTCCCCCGCCCCACCTCTCCAGTGAATGGCTTGCTGATCCCAGTGTCTGGGATATGAAAGACCTCAAAAAATATGGGATGAATGAATCAATGGATGAAAAGATGAATGTTACCCACCTCCTCTAGATGAAACAGTTCTCTCTTACACTTATTCCTCCCCATCTTTAGCTTCTCAGACATATTTTTTTTTTTTTTCCTTTTTGTTTTTTACATGACACGCCGTATCCATCTGGGGTTCAGTGGTAGAGAACATAGTCCTTTCTAACTAGTTCAAGTAGGAGGGTATTTTGTTTCAAGATAGTAAATGGCTTGTAGAATCACAATGCGACCTGAAGAAACAAACTCCAGGGTGAGCTGTCAGGAAAGACTCCAGCGGTACACTGTAGAACCTGCCCATCACGGGAGCTGCCGCCTCTTCTACAACCAGGAAGCTACCTCCACCAGAAGTACACTGCTGACACAGCAACCAAGAGGCTTCTAAGACCTGGAATTCTCCACTACTGCCAGCCTCGGATCACCACACACCTGCTACAATATGAACAAATGCCCATCCTCTGCCTATCAGCACCCATGAAAGAAAGAGACTCTGAAAAGGTCCACATACTTTTTGACCCTCAGAACCATGGCTCCTGACCCATGACTGCCTTCCAGATCTGCATGAGTGTCACTAATTCATCAGATTTGAATCCCTTCAGGAAGCCTACCTTCTAGGGAGTTGAGAAAATGTAGTTTTTAGACACTCAGCCTCTGCAGGATGAAGAAAGCCCTGTAGGAGGAGGGCAGAATGAATGGATGAACCATCTCACCATAATCTCCTTCCATGAAACCTCAGAGGTCTTCTCCTCTTATTTTCTATCAATTGCAAAGTAAGCATCTTCAGGCCAACCCTGAGGTAGCATTGTATCCTTACTTGTGAAGAGCTTTCAAACATCTTTTGTGTGTTTTCTATAGACGTGGAAGAGCAGGAGTTATTGTTAGTTGTCTTCCACAAAGGAACATCATATAAGGATCTTGACTCCCTAGATACTCTACTCAAAGGCCACAGGGTCACTGATGGCACTCTGTAATCATGACTTTTTGAGGTCAGATAGTTAACAGCCCTTAAAGAGTTCATAGCAGCTAAAACACAACTTCTAGATTTGACTTTTGGTGCTCTTGTGATTTCTCTGTCTCCATGTAGAGAGTTCTGGTACAATCAAACCTTTTGACATTACTCAGTAAAAAGATACCTATTGAATACTGGATGCAAGCCACACACACTTTGCATATGTAACAGGCATGTTGAATAAGTACTCATAATGTATTCAGAATTGGTTTTGTCTCTATTTTGTTGTTGTTGTTGTTGAAGTATAGTAGATTTACATTATTGTATTAGTTTCTGGTGTAGCAAAGTGATTCACATATATATAGATATAGATATATAATTTTACAGGTTCTCTTCCATTATAGATTATTATAAGATATTGAATGTAGTTCCCCGTGCTATATAGTAGGACCTTGTTATCTTTTTTAAATACAGTTGTTCGTGTCTGCTTATCCCAAACTCCTAATTTATCCCTTCTACCTGTTTTCCCCTTTGGTAACCATAAGGTGATTTCTTTGTGAATCTGTTTCTGTTTTGTAAGCTCATTTGTATCTTTTTTTTTTTTCTAGATTCCACATGTAAGTGATATCATATAGTATTTGTCTTTCTCTGACTTACTTCATTTAGTATGATCATCCCTAGGTCCTTCCATGTTGTTGCAAATGTCATTTTTTCATTCTTTTTATGGCTGTGTAATATTCCATTGTGTATGTGTGTGTGTGTGTGTGTGTATACCATATCTTCTTAATCCATTCATCTGTTGATGGGCATGTAGGTTGTTTCCGTATCTTGGCTCTTGTAAATTGTTCTGGTATGAACACTGAGTTGTATGTATCTTTTCAAATAAGAGCTTTGTCCAGATACATGCCCAGGATTGTTGGATCATGTGATAGTTCTATTTTTAATTTTTAAAGGAAACTCCATACTGTTCCCATAGTGGCTGCACCTATTTACATTCCCACTGACAGTATAAGTGTCTCCCTTTGTTGCTTAATGGTTTTTCAGTGGGTTAACTTTTCCTGCCTCTAGATAAAAGCCTTGTCAAGTATTGTGGATTTTCTGCTCTCTCCTAGAGAACAGAACAGCATTTGAGTCACTTGAAATCACAAAGACATTCTCATGATAATGTCATGATAATGTCCAATTCTCTGCAATAATCAAGAAGCTGAACTCGACTTAGTATTGAATCCCTTCTCATTGGGTCTGTCTCAAGCTGGGAGCCCAGAGTGGAGAAAGAGGTTGACAGTTCAGCCTTTCACTTCATGATCTTCCTCACCCACTCACCATCGTACCCAAAAGAGAGGAGGGAGTGGGGAGAGGTATGGGATAGGACAGTGTTTACTTGACGGGAGGGTTGTGTTCTCTGGGCCTGGCACTTGGCTAATGTTGGTGGCCCTGGGTAGGAGACCTCTTTCTCTAGGTTTGTCTCCTCTCAGTCTTGTCTGACCTGGTGAATACATCTCTATTCTCGGTGGCCTCTCACAGCTCCTCCCTCATCCCCTGGGCATTGCACAATGCATCTCTGGCTGCTTTCAATGGAATTTGTCCTCTCTTCTCAAGACAGGACCTCTCTAATTGGACAGGAACTGAGATGGCTCCATCTCATCTCTCTCCCAAGTGGCATTCATCTGGTCCATAGGGCACAGGGCAATATTTATGGCAGCTTTGCCCTGAAAAGTCTCTGATCCAGCTAAAGGAGTTAGAACACACGAGACACATCCTCAGAGTTATTTCTTCTGTACAGAGTGTGTGGATGCGGCAGGTTTGCTTCTCACTCCCTTTGGCAGCTGATAGTTATCATGTTGGTACTTCATCACAACAGAGGTAGGGACGGTCCCATCGTAACCTCCTGTAAGTATACTTTCTAATGTCCCTTCACAGAGACCTGCCCTGACCCTCCCTTTTATAGAGTTCCTCAGCGATAGAAAGCATGCTGTGTTGTGCCTCCCTCCCAAGGTCCATCTTGTCTCCCATTCCTTTGGTGAAGCACAAAGTCTTTCTGACCATATAATGTTTCTTAATCTTTCTCATCTTTCTCAAACTTTCAAGTGTCCCTGTCAAGTTTGCCTCTTGCATAAAGCACTGATCCACCTGCATGCCCCCTAACACAATTAACTCCCTCCTCAGACTCCCTTTGGACCTTTATATATATATATATATATATATATATGTTACTACATTATAGTTAGATGGTTAGATAGCATCACCAACTCAGTGGACATGAACTTGAGCAAACTCCAGGAGATAAAAGAGAACAGGGATGCCTTGTGTGCTGTGGTCCATGGGGTCGCAGAGAGTCAGACACAACTTAGCCACTGAACAACAACTACATCATGTATTTTTCCCCCTATTATTTGCCTTGCGTAGTTGCCTGAGAACTCTTCAAGCATAGCACCCACATATTACCCAACTCATACCTCTAGTCAACTCATACCTCCAACACCATATTTGGTCCATCAGAGACAAACAGTTCATTTATCCAACATGTGTTTATTGAGCAACTACTACAAGTACTGAGGACACCATGATGAACAAGACAGATGAGGCCTTCACCTTCATGGCTCTTCACGGAAATTATATGCAAGGAGCATGTAGCACCTCAGAGAATGCCCCTCAGAGGTCCCATCTGTGCTGGGCCCCTCAGGGATGGGACCCAGTGAACTGGCACGGTGAGATTCTTCACTGCTTATCATGGAGGTCCACTGCACTTCTAAACAGTGCCACAAATACTTCCAGAGAACTCTGACTTGTTTTACTAATGTGGTCTCACTCATTCAGTGATACAGTTTATACAAAAGAAGGCCTGCTATCCTATAAGTCTAATATTGGGGACTATTTCATGCTCCATGAGAAAGGTGATGCTCGCTAAAGGGATGTTTCCTCCTCATGAGTTACCTGAGTACACACCCAACCTAGGGCTCCCCAACAATGACATCAAGTCTGTGCACATAGAAAGGAAGAAAAAAATATCTCTCACATACCAAATATTCTTGTCTTCACTTCTAGTAAGAGAGCATGGCCTGCTGAGGTTCTCAGTCATAGGACTACTGTTTTGTCGCAGCTCTTTGTGAGGGCTGGGGAGGACAATGACAATAAGGCAGATCATACCTGGACATCGGAGGTAAAGAATACCTGAGTCTGAATATGTTAGTGTTGACAAACACTATACATCAAACTCATTGACAGCAGACTCTTGAGAGTCCCTTGGACAGCAAGGTGATCAAACCAGTCAACCCTACAGGAAATAAACCCTGAATATTCATTGGAAGGACTGATGCTAAAGCTGAAACTCCAATACTTTGGCCACCTGATGCAAAGAGCTGACTCTTTGAAAAAGACCCTGGTGCTGGGAAAGATTGAAGGCAGGAGGAGAAGGGGACATCAGAGGATGAGATGACTGAATGGAATCACCAACTCAATGGACATGAGTTTAAGCAAACTCTGGGAGATGGTGAAGGACAGGGAAGCCTGGTGTGCTGCAGTCCATGGAGTTACAAAGAGTCAGAAATGCTGAGTGACTGGCAACAGCTCCTCACAGAGGATGACCTAAAGGCTACAGGGCCCGGAAGGCCCTCTACTGAGAAACCATTTCTCCCCTCCCTCCATTACACAAAGCAAGATAGCCTCACTGTGGGACTTCAGCTAAGGCAGGATATCTCTAGGCACTCTGTGTTAAGACAGCCACGAAGATCAGTGAATATCAGAAATTCTAATCATGGTTGATAGTGTCAGTCCCTGGGCCCTCAACACTTTGATTCAGAGAGCAGTCATAGCCCCAAACTCTGTAGAATTTGCTATAACATTTGCTATATTTGCTATAGGGCTTACTCTGCATAGATGTGATTGAGCTTGATCTCAAATAACACAGGATAGGTGAGACCTGACAAGGGAAAAGTTGAAAGACCGTGTTCAGACTCTGGGATAACACATAGAAGAGCACAGTGGGCAGAGCTGCGGGAGGCCAGGTCCCAGAGGAAGAGGTCCCTCAGAAAAGACAGACTCCATGTCAGATCAGCACAGGTGGCTGGGCCCTGGGAAGAGGGGAGCCGGCAGCCCTGTGTTCACACAAAGCTATATATAACAAAGACAGAGGACCAATGTTTCTGTTAAATATGTTCTAGTTTCTCAGAAGCCTTCCTGAGCTAAGACTCTTGTGTCCTCCATAAACCTGTCCTGTAGAGACTGTCAGCACCACAAAACCAAGTGAGTCAGCTGAGCTGCCAACTTCCTGGAAGCCACCACCAAGCCCGAGGCTGGGCTCACATTGGCCTGAAGTGACTTTTCCGGGTATCTTGAACCAGCTAATCCAGAACTTTCTTGCAAAGATGAGGTAGCACTGCAGCTAACACCACTGGTCCCCTTCTCTCACTTGGAGCTGGTTTTACTTTATGACACAGACAGCAGAGACTAAGAGCGGAAATGAGACCTCCTCAGAGCTCACTCGAGGTTACCTCGCTTTACCACCAGGGCCAGCAGGAGCGCTGCTCCACCCACCTCACAAAAGGCTGCAACAAAAATAGGCCAAGATGATGCTGACTTGGCAAATGTAAATGCAAAACATAAGCATGCCACTCCACCTCAGTGGTTCTCCCCTTTGGGCCTGATGCTTCTGTTTCATAAGTCTTGTTACTTCATCCACTTGCCAGCCTTTCACAGGTGCCCTGAAGAGGCCAAATTCCCTGCATATGCTCCTGTTTTTCTGGAATCTTTCCCTCTTTTGTTTCTCTAGCTCACATCTTCTGATTCAAGTCTAACTTTCAACCTCCTATCAAGACATACTAGACAACGCTGAACCCCAGAAAGCCTAACTGTTTACCTCAACAGTGCTTCTGAAATCCAGGGCAAAGCAAAATTCTCAGAGGAGTTCTTTAAGTATTTATTATCCCCCTCCTCAGATTGTTTGGACTTGAAATTTTGGAAGTGAGGATGGGAAATTCTGTCTTTTTGGTTTGCATTTGGATTTGCCTGTTTCTTGGTGTACCTGTAGACCTTCATTTAAGAATCGCTGGTCTCTAAAGAATTGTGTTGTATTTGATAAATGCTGTCATAAGGGTTTTTATTGTTTGGAATTTGCCACTTTAGTTTTTCATACCAACCCATCAACTCTTTTGGCCAGAAACAGGGCTTCTCTCTCCCTCCTCTTCTCTCTCTCTCACTCACACATACACAAACACGTGTACGTGTACACACACACACATACACACACAAAGTCCAGTGAAGTATTGAGTACACAGTGAGGATATAATAAATCACTGATACTATATTGCCATACCTGATGAGGAAAGAAGGAGATGAAGTGGAGGGAAGGTGAGTAACTTATACTGTCATCCTTTTATTGATTCTATGAAGAACAAATCCTATACATGCCCCAGGCCATATTCTAAAGAGCTGATCTTCTTGCCTCCTCTGTCGAAGATAAGGTGTCCATAGGTTCGTGGATTTATCTCTGGGCTTTCTTTTTTTTTTTTTTTATGTGAATTTTTATTTTTTTTTCCAGTGGGTTTTATCATACATTGATATGAATCAGCCATGGATTTACATGTATTCCCAATCCCGATCCCCCCTCCCACCTCCCTCTCCACCCGATTCCTCTGGGTCTTCCCAGTGCACCAGGCCGGAGCACTTGTCTCGTGCATCCCACCTGGGCTGGTGATCTGTTTCACCATAGATAGTATACATGCTGTTCTTTTGAAATATCCCACCCTCACATTCTCCCACAAAGTTCAAAAGTCTGTTCTGTATTTCTGTGTCTCTTTTTCTGTTCTGCATATAGGGTTATCGTTATCACCTTTCTAAATTCCATATACATGTGTCAATATGCTGTAATGTTCTTTATCTTTCTGGCTTACTTCACTCTGTATAAGGGGCTCCAGCTTCATCCATCTCATTAGGACTGGTTCAAATGAATTCTTTTTAATGGCTGAGTAATATTCCATGGTGTATATGTACCACAGCTTCCTTATCCATTCATCTGCTGATGGGCATCTAGGTTGCTTCCATGTCCTGGCTATTATAAACAGTGCTGCGATGAACATTGGGGTGCACGTGTCTCTTTCAGATCTGGTTTCCTCAGTGTGTATGCCCAGAAGTGGGATTGCTGGGTCATATGGCAGTTCTATTTCCAGTTTTTTAAGAAATCTCCACACTGTTTTCCACAGCGGCTGTACTAGTTTGCATTCCCACCAACAGTGTAAGAGGGTTCCCTTTTCTCCACACCCTCTCCAGCATTTATTGCTTGTAGACTTTTGGATAGCAGCCATCCTGACTGGTGTGTAATGGTACCTCAATGAGGAGCTAACGAGGAGCTATCTCTGGGCTTTCTATTCTGTTCCATTGATCTATATTTCTGTCTTTGTGCCAGTACCATACTGTCCTGATGACTGTAGCTTTGTAGTAGAGTCTGAAGTCAGGCAGGTTGATTCCTCCAGTTCCAGAAGGTGAGGGTGGGATGTTTCGAGAGAACAGCATGTATATTATCTATAGGGAAACAGATCACCAGCCCAGGTGGGATAAATGAGACAAGTGCCCGGGCCTGGTGCACTGGGAAGACCCAGAGGAATAGGGTGGAGAGGGAGGTGGGAGGGGGGATCGGAATGGGGAATACATGTAACTCCATGCCTGATTCATGTCAATGTATGACAAAACCCACTGCAATGTTGTGAAGTAATTAGCCTCCAACTAATAAAATTAAATGAAAAAAAAAACAAGAAAAAAAAAATAAAGAGCTGATCTTAAAAGGGGAGGGTTGTGGCCAAATCCTTGACACTGATGTGATGAAGATGGAAATTAATAGGAACTCTCTTCAGTACTTGTGGGAATGCAAAATGGCACAACCACTTAGAGAGACAGTTTATAAGTTTCCAACAAAACTAAACATACTCTTAGCACATGATCCAGCACTGGTACTCCTTGGTTTTTACTCAAGTAAGTTGAAATTTTATGGACACAAAAACCTAAACGTGGATATTTATATCAGCTTTATTCATAATTTCATATGAGCTAAAGAGCCTCTTAATGAAAGTGAAAGAGGAGAGTGAAAAAGTTGGCTGAAAACTCAACATTCAGAAAACAAAGATCATGGCATCTGGTCCCATCACTTCATGGCAAATAGATAGGGAAACAGTGGAAACAGTGACAGACTTTATTTTGGGGAGACTCCAAAATCATTGTAGATGGTGACTGCAGCCATGAAATTAAAAGACCCTTACTCCTTAGAAGAAAAGTTATGACCAACCTAGACAGCATATTAAAAAGCAGAGACATTACTTTGCCAACAAAGGTCCGTCTAGTCAAGGCTATGGTTTTTCCAGCAGTCATGTATGGATGTGAAATTTGGACTATAAAGAAAGCTGAGCACTGAAGAATTGATGCTTTTGAACTGTGGTGTTGGAGAAGACTCTTGAGAATTCATTGGACTGCAAGGAGATCCAACCAGTCCATCCTAAAGGAAATCAGTCCTGAATATTCATTGGAAGGATTGATGCTGAAGCTGAAACTCCAATACCTTGGCTACCTGATGTGAAGAACTGATTCATTGGAAAAGACCCTGATGCTGGGAAAGATGGAAGGTGGGAGGAGAAGGGGACGACAGAGGATGAGATGGTTGGATGGCATCACCAACTTTATGGACATGAGTTTGAGTAAATTCCGGGAGTTGGTTTGACAGGGAGGCCTGACATGCTGCAGTCCATGGGGTCACAAGTTGGACATGACTGAGTGACTGAACTGAACTAATTATTCATAATTACCAAATCTTGGAAGCAACCAAGACGTCCTTCAGTAGGTGAATGGATAAATAAACCATGTTACATCTTGACAGTGGAATGTTACTCAGTGCTAAAGAAGGAATAAGCTATTAAGCCATGAAAAGACATGGAGGAAGCTCAAACACATATCACTAAGAGAAAGAAACCAGTCTGAAAAGGCTTCACTGTATATGATTCCAACTTTCTGACATTCTGGAGAAGACAAAATTATGGAGACAGTAAAAAGATCAGGGGTTGTAGGGAGGAAGGGATGAATAGATGGAGCACAGACAATTTTTAGACCAGTGAAAGTACTCTGTATGACACTGTAATGGAATAGAAACACCAAGAGTGACCCCTAATGTAAACTATGGACTTTGGGTGGTGATGATGTGTTAACATGGTTTCATCAGTTATAACAAATGTGCCACTTTGGAGGAGGTTGGTAATGGGGAAGGTTATGCACGTGTGGGGGTAGAAATATATGGGAAATCTCTGTGCCGTCTGATCAGTTTTGCTGTAAAGAGTTTGTTTTTGAAAAATGAGAGAGAAGGTTATTGCTGTATTACTTGACAACTCATGCATTTCTATTGTCTCACTCTAGTAAAAGGAGGGTTATGATAAGTAAACAAGAGATGATGGAATCTTAGAAAATGAAATTAAGTCAAGCCTTAGGAGAACTGGAAATCCATCAGAAATAGTAATAATAATGATAATACCTTTTCTTTTGAGTGCATATCCTGTGCCAGGCACTGTGCTGAGCAATTTGCCTGATACAATACCGTCACTCCTATAAGATGAGGAAATTGAATCCTAGAGAAGCTAGGCAATTTGTCCATGTTCACAGATAACAGAGTCCAGAGTAGAACCCTGGCCTGTGAGACCCCAGATTTGGAGTGTTTAAGCAGTCTTGCCATTTCTTAGCTTCACATGGTTCTTTCCTTCTTTGCCTTGCTCAGTGGAAGAGCTCCTTCTACTTTCTCATCTACTGGCTACCTGATCCCTAGAGCTTTGGTGGATACTCCTATCTCTATGACTCCCAATCCAAATTCTTGGGTGTCAATGACTTGCCAATGAATTGACTGTGTTTGCATCATGTATCTACCCAGGAATCAATTGACCATAGCCAGGAGAGTCACCCCAAAACTATGGGTAGCATAGGTCAATTGCCAGAAAGGTCCATCATTTTGGGACATCACTTACTATCCTTGGAAACAGAGCCCTGGAGAGGGCATTGGAAACTTGCTACTTTCCTCATGTCTAGAATCAGGCTAATAAAGGCACACCCCATGGTACTATGCTGAGATTTAAAGGACCTAAACTATGGGAAGTGCATAGGACAGTGCCTGATACAAAGTAATTGCCATGAATGGTATTATTATTCAAGTTGTGCTGCAACCATATTTGCTCTGCTTTTCTGGTATGCTATGCCCTTGACTCCCAACTTTATTTACCTGACCCACCTCTTTCAAGAACACATGCTACAAAAATTGCCAAACTCAAATGTCTCTGGAAACACATCCTTTTCCAGTGCAGGTCTGATGATACCCTTAGACAGCAGGGCTTCCCAGGTCACGCTGCTGGTAAAGAACCTGCCTGCCAATGCAGGAGACATGAGACGCAGGTTCAATCCCTGCATCAGGAAGATCCCCTGGAGAAGTAAATGACAACCCAATTCAGTACTCTTGCCTGGAAAATCCCATGGACAGAGGAGCCTAGAGGGCTATGGTCCATAGGGTTGCAAAGAGTCAGACAGGACTGAAGTGACTTAGTACTAGTGTATTAGACAACAGAGGTGGATGATTTTCAGTCTGAAAACATCCAGGGCCATCCTCAAGTGACCCAAACCAATGCTATCTTTGGGAAAGCAGTTACAAAACCAGATCTTGAAGGAAGAAAGTGGAGTTCACAGAAGTGATAGGCAGATATGCCTGATATCAAATTCTGCTCCTGAAGGCACAGATTTTGCTCCACTGGTCCATTTAACAAGGAAATCTTTCATTAATGACCATAAACGACAGGTGGAAAAAACCAGCAAACTTGTCCAGACAGGCAGAGTGAGTTATGCATTTGCATTTGCATGATACCCCGAATTGATGACACCACACCCAGCTAGGGAATTTAAGCATTTCCAGAGGACTGCATAGCTCTTTTAGGTTCAGTGCAAACAGGCTTTATGCAAAATAAGTATTCTGACTTCTGTTGATAATACAGAGTAGATTAAGAACAGAAACAGGCAGTGTTGCCCTGAGGCATCATCAAGACAAACAAGATAAGTGATTTCTCAGCCCAGGCACCACAACTGCCACCAATTTATGTTTGTGTTATTTCAGATTTTTCATTTGATTCCCAATCCCAACAAAAAAAAAAAGTAAAGCCTCTACTCTCCAATTTTACAGATGATAAAATTGAAACCTAGCAAATTAGTACTCTTGCCCCTGCTGGTAAGAACTAGAAGGACTAGAAGCCACATCTCCTGACTCATGTGTCAATTTACTGCCCCATGATGTCTCCCTGTGGTGTGCTCCTGGTGAAAATTATTAATATAGAAGTAACCTTCCAAACAGTGAAATCCACCAGCAGAGAAATAACCGGTCTGTCTTAAAACATGTTCCTTATATCACTTTTGTGTCATGAAACTCCAAGAGTAAGCTTGGGAATTACTGTTCATTAGGTAGATCATCTTGATTTATATAATACCCATCACTTAATTAAAGGCCCTGAGCAATCTTACCACAAAGAAACCTATATAGTTCATACGAGCCCTGTATTCCTCAAAATTTGACCATATTCTGGGGTATGTTATTTATTAATATCTCATAGTGGAATATTCTTTGGAAAATGTTTTAGACCATGTTAAAAAACAATCATTCAGTGACATAAGTAAGTTAGCAAAGGAAGTTATGCTTCATTCTATTTTGCTTGAATCCTCTCTTAGTGTCAATCACTCAGTTATATCTGACTCTTTGTGACCCCATAGACTGTAGCCTGCCAGGCTCCTCTGTCCACGGGATTTCCCAAGCAAGAATACTGGAGTGAGTAGCCATTCCCTTCTCCAGGGAATCTTCCCGAGCCAGGGATCAAACCCAGGTCTCCTGCATTGCAGGCTGTTTCTTCACCATCTAAGCCAGTTGGGAAGCCCAAACTAATTTCTAGAAGTAATACTAATTCTCAGAAAGATTTCTGGACAGGCAGCATGCTATTAGGAAGCCTATAAAGGGGGTAGGTAAAACTTGAAAGATTTGAAGCAGGCATTAAGAGGACAGATTAATACAGAAATAGAGTTTCTATCTCCAACTTCTGGTGGAAAGTCCAGGTAGCCTTCTGTCTTCAGTTTTCCCCTCCACCTACATATTTTTCATTTATCTAGGTTGATGTCAGTGGTGTGAGCAATGAGATGATTCTCCTTCCTTCCTTCATCTTGTGCCTCCCCACCCCACCCCAAAGAGAACTTTCTCTAATCCCCGGGGAGAATTGGCTTTCAGGAGATCAGCATCTGCATAAGATGGAATGGCCACCCGGTAATTGCCAGAAACAATGATGGTGGCATTAAGGAAAAGGGGACTGTTAATTCACCAACCAACTGAAATCCACAGCACATGCAGAGAGGGGCCTTCTTGATCACACTATTTTGTCACCAATAGTGTGACAAGTAGCGTGACACTTATCAGTGGCAGGAGCTCCCCAGTTATCAACACAAACGACTTCCCTAAGAAGAATTAATTTTGACACCTCTTGACCCTACCCCTTTTACATCCAGATCAAACTCATTGATCCAATTTACTGCACACATTTCCCACTTGGGGAAACACTTGAGCTTCCTTGCCTGTGGCCATTCCCAGAAGCAGTCATATTTTAAGATAGTTTTTCTTGTCTGTTCTCACCCTGGGTGGAGAGAGGGTATAGGAGACTTGCTGCTTTCTGTAATGTGTTTTCCTTCTCACAAGATCCAGAATGGCCTGGGCCTCCCAGAATTTTTCTCCCCATCAGGTTCTCATCTCTAAGGTTTCTTCTGTACTCTTGGAGCGGTTCTTCCAGAAAACAGTCTCAGTGTTTAAGACATTGAGGGCAGAGGGCAGCCCCTTCTCCCACCTGCAAGCTTCAGACATCACTTCCTCAGTGGTCCAGACTGTCCTCCACAAACAACGAATGTGTTTCTTCTAGGAGGGCTTCTCAAGAGTGAGATTGCTTAGTGCCCTCCTGAGTGCCTGCTGAGAGATGGAAAAGGGATTCCCCCTTTCCCACCACTTCTACCTTTCCCACCTCCACTCTCTCCAGGGCCCCTGAAGCAGATGTTTCCCAGCCTCACAGGGTCCCTCTTGGGGAAACTGGCTGCCTGACGACTCCCCACTCCATCAATCGGTTGGCACTTTGCGGTTAACCCTGAGCACTTCTGAGTCATCTTACTGGGAAGTCCAGTCGGGTATCATCTCTTTTACCTCTCTTTTTTGCTCAGAGGAAGAGCAAAATTAACTTGCTAGACATTACAGAGTGAAGGATGCTTTCTTGAGGATTTAACCACTCAGAGCAGAGAAAAGCACCTCTCCTCAAATGATTACCATTCTTCACTGCTTGTGATGTCCTTTGTACCATTTATATCACTCTACCTAGGTTAAAAATATTCATAATAGTTCTCTTAAAGAGTAAGAAAGCACCTTTAACTATTAAATAGTTACTTAATAACAAATCCAAACATATACATGAAATGCACATAAATACTTTATACATACTAATGTTCATATTTCATAAATATAATATTAATAAACTCACATAGCAATGCTATGAGATAGGTACTCTTATTATGTCCATTTTGAGTCTAGAAAACTGAGGAAAAGAAAGGTAAATTCCCTATTCAGCTAGTGTAGTGAGTGGCAGAGCTAGTGTTACTTTTTTTGTCCCAGACTCTTTGTTTTGGTGTCCCCCTCACTGAGAGGAACGAAAGAGCTTGGAGTTAAGAAGTTACACATCACCTGGAAATGGAACATAAACCTGGGTGGATGCTACCCTACCTCTTCCCCCTGCATTCATTCTCAGTAGGGCAACATGGGTTGCTGGGTCTGTTGTGCTCAGGACCAGTGGGGACTGAACCCAGGAGGGTCCATTGGATGGAAAATTACTAAGAGGAGACATCAGAGGTAGGGGTATTCTTGCTAAACTGGTCTAACAAGATCCTTACCTGGGCAGGCAGGCCAGTCACTTAGACATCAAAGATGGGGGACGAAGCACACCAAATAGCAAGGGTGTCAGGGGTTCTTGCTCAACTGACTCATCAGGATTCTTGCTAAAATCCCACCAAATAGGCCCGAGACAGGACGAGGTCAACACTTCCTAGAGAAAGGGGCTTGGAGAGAGAGGTACCTGGCCAAAGTTTGGTCAATGAGAGTCTTGGTCAACACATACACACACACACAGCAGGTTTGCCTCCCTGCATTCCCTCTAGTATTACTTCTTTTCTAAGAAATTTGGGTAAGTTTAGTACTCTTACCTGGAAATTCCCATGGACAGAGCAACCTGGTAGGCTGCGGTCCATGGGGTCGCTAGGAGTCTGACACGACTGAGTGACTTCACTTTCCCTTTTCACTTTCATGCATTGGAGAAGGAAATGGCAACCCACTCCAGTGTTCTTGCCTGGAGAATCCCAGAGACGGTGGAGCCTGGTGGGCTGCCGTCTATGGGGTCGCACAGAGTCGGACACAACTGAAGCAACTTGGCGGCGGCAGCAGTGATCAGAAGACTTGAGTTCGAATCAAGACTCCAGTTACCTTGTTCTTCCTTTTCATCCTTGACCTCTTTTTCGTGGACTCCCTGAGAAGGTGCTGGTTGGTCGGGGAAAGCAAGACAGAACCATCTCCTGGGGTCCGGTCACCAGCATTAAGTCTCAGTGGCTGGGACAGGTGGACAAGAAGCAGGAAATGCAGAGCGAGTACCAGTTTCAAGGAGAACTTAAATGGCAACCCACTCCAGTATCTTGCCTGGAAAATCCCATGGACAGAGAAGCCTTGTGGGCTACAGTCCATGGGGTCGCAAAGAGTTGGACATGTCTGAGCGATTTCACTTTCACTTCAGTGTTCATTTTAACACGTTTTCAACTGCATAACAATGTGGCAGAGAGGAAATCAGTGCCACCAAGGACTTCCTGCCGTGATTTCAAAGGATGTTCAGCATCTCTATAGATCTAAGCATACAGCAGGGTCAAGAAAAACGGAAAAATTCTGAATGTGCAAGATTATTGAGTATTCTCTCAGTGAAATGCAAGATACTGTCTTGAAGACCCTCCTAGGGTTGTCTGATTCATTAGAGGCCTGTCCTTTCTTGGTCTTCAAAGATTTTGCAACTATGCAGAGACAGACTTTAACTCATGGAAAGCTGAGAGTGATGCAAATGATTCCTGTCCATGAAAAATCAAATGAATTTTGTCCTGTGTGTGTCAGGCCGGGGAGGGGGGTGGGCACTGATTTTCACCCTGTGGAAGAGGCTGTTTTTGTATCTAGCAGCAAATTTAAATCAGCATTTCTGTTTACCTATATGCATAACTGGACTTTGGCTTTGCCTTTGAACTAGTTATAATATCTTATTTGTTGTTGTTGTTATTGTTTAGTCACCAAGTCATGTCCAACTCTTTTGTGACCCCATGGACTATAGCCCACCAGGCTCCACTGTCCATGGGATTTCCCAGGCAAGAATACTGGAGAAGTTTACCATTTCCTTCTCCAGGGGATCTTCCCGACTCAGGGATCAAACCCACATCTCCTGCTTGACAGGCAGGTTCTTTACCACTGAGCTACCAGGGAAGTCCAAAATCTTACTAGTTCTCTCAATATTCATGAATAAAGTGTTTGATGTGTATTCAGTTTGTGTGAGAATCTTAGTTTTACCTTTTTAAAAAATTATTCTCTGACAATAGATAGCTAATAATAAAAATCCTTTCTTTCTCTTCTGTTCTAGGGTATGATATTTAGATTAGACCAGATGCCGGATCATGCTGACTCTCAAAAAGAGCTAAGTAGATAAAGTCTTAAAAGAATCCTTGCAAGGGGACTAGGGATTTATTTATTTCCTTATTTATTTTATTGAAGTGCAGTTGGTTTATAAGGGTTGTGTTAATCTCTGCTGTATAGCAAAGTGACTCAGTTATACATAGGTTGTTGTTGCTATTCAGTCACTCAGTAGTGTCTGACTCTTTGCACCCCCATGGACTGCAGCACACCAGGCTTCCCTGTCCTTAATTATCTTTTTTGTCCCTGTCCTTGACTGTCTTGCAGAGTTTACTCAGACTCATGTCCATTGAGTCAATGTTGCCACATTCCTGTTTATATTCTTTTCCATTATGGTTTATCTCAGAATATTGAATATGGTTCCCTGTGCTGTACAGTAGGATCTTATTGTTTATCCATTCTAAATGTAATAGTTTCCATCTATTAACCCCAGACTCCCAGTTCATCCCTCCCTAACTCTGGGACTAAGACTTACAAAGCACCTTTAATTCATTGGTAGAAACTTCCTGGAGCACTAAGATGTACCTGAACCAACAGGAAAATATCAATTAGCAGTGAAAGTCCAAAGAAAGGATATGAGAGGTATGTCTGCAAGTACACCATGTGTACGCTAGATCTGCACTAGTGGAGTTTGGACAAAATCTTTTTAAGAGAGGGATGGAGAAAACTAATATGGAGAGAGTTCTAAATTCTATTAAGATACTTAGGAACTGAGATTCTTTTTAGTGTACTTTTATAGTCCCATTTACCTATTCTTGCTTTTTTTTGCTTGCACTTTTGGTGTCATATATAAGAAATCATTGTCAAGATCTGTGGAATATCATTCAGTTTTTTCGAAGAAGGAAATCCTGCTATACTGTGACGACATGGATAAACCTAGAGGACATTATACTAAGTGAAATAAGTCAGTCACAGCAGGACAAATGCAGCATGATTTCACTTATATGAAGTATCTAAAATCATCATAGAAATGGGAATAAAATGGTTGCCAGAGGCTAAGGGGAAGGGAAAACAGTGTTACCATACAGTAGGTGTTAAGTTTCAGTTACTAGAGATATGCTGTACACCATTGTGTCCAGAGTCAGCAATACTATATTGTACACTTAAAATGTTTGATAAGAGGATAGATCTCATGTTAAATGTTCTTACCATAATCAATAAAAGTAACAAACTTTAAAAGGAAAATAATTAGGGACTCTTTAGATTCCAACTTCTCTGTTCTTAATTCACGCATGGCAACATAGACCAAAATGTGGCTGTAATGATGAGGGGGTGGCTGCTGACATTACCAAGCAGCTGTTTCATTTCATGCTCTTGATTTTTTGTCTCCTTTATCCTACTTTACATGAAAAAAAAAAGATTGGAGGCAGTGAACAGTGGCTAGAGCCACAAACTGCTGACTCTCAGCCTTGCTTTTCCCACTGCCCCTGATCTTTTCTACAGACAAAAGCAGACCAGAAATATAATCACCAGGGTAACTAATCTGCTATCACTAAATAAGTGGCTGAAAGGAACCCCAGGGCTCAACCAGCCAATCTAAAGTCCACTTGCATCTAAGTCACCTGGAGGACTTATTAGAAATGTAGATTCATTTTCTCCTAAAGGTTGTGAACCAGTGGTGATTCAAATATACTTCAAAGTTTGTAGGTCATTACATTTCAGCCCAAATAGCAAAAAGAGGGGAGGATGGTGCTTATCCTTTATGGGTCTTAAACATAAGTCAGGACAGATCCAAACTGGACTTTGGGTATCTCAACATGTGGGCCCTCCCCACTGCCCCACTGCCTCTCAGGCACAGTTAAGATGGAGAAATGAAATGAGCTTGATCAAAGTGTTTTGCTCTTCACCATCTGCTTACCATTTTCAAACCATCTGTTCTTCCTCACGAACAATCTTGGCTATTAAGGCACTAGAGAGTGGTGAATAGAGCTGGATTCTCAACCAGGATTTAAATTCTGAAATAGCTTTGAAACTTCCTAGCTTTGAAACCCTGGGTAAGTTGCTTTGTATCTCAGTGCCTCAGTTTTCTCATCTATAATAGTGGCATCTACTATTATTATTGTGAGAGATATTCTAATTAATACAAACTATGACAGTTTAACACAGTTTGTGTGAATTCAAATTACAATATACAGAGAGTTCATCAATGATTTTGGTAAAGTTGCAGGATACAAATTAATACACAGAAATGTGTTGCATTTCTACATACTAACAACAAAAGATCAGAAAGAGAATCTAGAGAAACAGTCCTACTTACCATCACATCAAAAAGTATAACATAACTAGGAATAAACCTTCATAAGGAGACAAAAGACCTGTACTCCAAAAACTGTAAGACACTAATAAAGAAATCAAAGATGACAAAAACAGATGGAATGATATGCCATGTCCTTACATTGGAAGAATCAACATTGTCAAAACAATGATACTGCCCAAAGCATTCTATAAATTTGATACAATCCCCCTCAAATTACCAGTGGCATTTTCCACAGAACTAGAACCAAAAAATCTGAAAATTTGTGTGGGGACACCAAAAAACTCCAAATAACCAAAGCAATCTTGATAAAGAAAAATGAAGCTGGCAGAATAAGTTTCCCTGACCTCAGACTATACTACAAAGTTACAGTCATCAAAACAGTATGGTACTAGCACAAGGACAGACTTACAGACCAGTGGGACAGGACAGAAAGCCCAGAAACAAACCCATGCAACTATGGTCAGTTAATCTATGACAAAGAAGGCAAGGCTATACAATGGAGGAAAGACAGTCATTTCAACAAATGGTGCTGAACAGCTGCAGGCAAAAAAACTGAAATTAGAACAGTCTTTAATACCATACACAAAAATAAACTCAAAATGGATTGAATACCTAAATGTAAGATCTGATAGTATAAAACTCTGAAGGAAACATAGGCAGAACACTCTGAATAAATCACAATGTCTTTTCCTAGCCATCTCCTACAGTAATGGAAATGAAAACAAAAATAAACAAATGGGACCTAATTAAACTCAAAAGCTTCTGTACAGTAAGAGAAAACATAAGAAAAATGAAAAGGCAACCCTCAGAATGGGAGAAAATGGTTGCAAAAGGTGTGACTGACAAGGGATTAGTCTCCACAATTTATAAACAGCTTGTGTGGCTCAGTATCAAAAAAAAAAAAAAAAGCCCAATCAAAAAGTGGGCAGAACACCTAAATAGATATTTCTCCAGAGAAGACACATGATGACCAAGAGGCACATAACAAGATCCACAACATCACTAATTACTAGAGAAATGCAAATCAAAACTACAATGAGAGATACCCTCACACCAGTCAGAATGGCCATCATCAAAAAAATCTACAAACAATAAATGTTGGAGAGGGTGTGAAGAAAGGGGAACTCTCCTACACTATTGGTGGGAATGTAAATTAGTACAGCCATTGTGAAAAACAGTATGGAGATTCCTTAGAAAACTAAAAGTAGAGTTACCATATGATCCTGCAATCCCACTCTTGGGTGTATATCCAGAGAAAAGTATGGTTTGGAAGGATACATGCACCCCAACGTTCATTGCAGCACTGCTTACAAATAGCCGACATGTGGAAGCACCCTAAATGTCCATAAACAGAGAAATGGACAAAAAAGGATGTGGGGTATGTGTGTGTGTGTGTGTGTGTGTGTGTGTGTGTGTATCCAATGAAGTATTAGTCAGCCACTAGAAAGAATGAAATAATGCCATTTGCAGTGACATAGGTGGACCTGAGATTACTAAATGAAGTAAGCCAGACATAGAAAGACAAATATCATATATCACTTATATATGCAGAATCTAAAAAAAAAAAAGAAAGGATACTAATGAACTTACTTATAAAACAGACTCACAGACTCAGAGAGTGAACTTAACCAGTGAGGAAGGGTGAGGGAAAGGAATAGATTGGGACATTGGGATTGACATGTACACACTGCTATATTTAAAATAGGTGATCAACAAGGACCTACTATATAGCACAGGGAACACTGCTCAATATTCTATAATAATCTAAATGGGAAATAATTTGAAAAACTATAGATATATATAGATGTACACACATATGCATAACTGAATATATTTGCTGAAACTAACAGAACATTGTTAACCAACTATGCTGCAGTGTAAAATAAATATTTTGAAAATTATAATTCATATATATATATATGACTACCCCCACAGCACAAGCAGAGAAAAGGCCATGTGAGGACCCAAGGAGAAGGTGCCCATCTACAAGGCCAGGAAGAGAGTCTCATCGAAACTGCTGCCATGTTGATCTTGGACTTCTGACCTCCAGAACTGTAAGATAACAAATTTCTGTGGTTTAAAAAAAAAACCAATAGATGTATAGAGTTTAAAACAGAGCTTGATGTGTGTTACATGCCCAGTAAGTATTAACTGTCACCCTTATTATTACTGGCTTCTTGCCTATGATTATTTCTTAAGATACGAGGAGAGTTTAACAACGAATTTGGCAGTCATGGGTATAATACTGAGGCATTTCCCCAGCTACAACCTTAGCCCACTGGCCCCTAACTTCCTCATTTGGCCCTATCAGTCAAGGTCACTGTCCTTGAAGTTCTACCCAGGTGCATGTTCAGTGGGGACTGAGCTTGGTTAGAGCTTGGCAAGAGGCAGACACTCAAAGTGGATCCCAGCCAGGCCTCTGACACTGGAGTGTCAATGTGGTGGGTCATTGGTAGTTACTTTCCCTTGGTGAGCTTCCAAAAGAATTAAAGGTGTATTTTGGTATTCTATCTCCTGACGAAAATCAGAGTGGCATCTATTAAGACATGACACAGACTCCTCAGATAAGAAAAATCTGAGACATCCCCTTCCCATCGCGATTGGATCTTGTTTTTCTATTACCCCATCCTAAGTTTTCCTACCAGACCCGCAGGTGGAGGACTCTAGAGTGGAGATAAACATCAAGATCAATTCACCACAATTTACAGCAGAAAAGGAGATCTAGACTTCGTAAGTCTTTATAGTATGAATCTCATCTTTTTAAAAGAAGATGACATTAAGAAGTGCTAACTACCAAACCGAAGTCTATCATTTAAGTAAAGAGCAATCATTACTTATGACAAAGCTGAGTGTGTTGAAGTATGCCCTGGAAGCAAGAATCACTTTAGATAATGACTCTTCTTGCTTTTTAGAGAACTCATGAGACTCGCCATGCACACTGCGTTGAAATGTCATTAAAACCTCCCAAGAATGTCACATTCCCTGCTCCCGGCCACAGAAGTCTTGGACCACCTGCAAGTAAGGCAGACTGGCAAGCATCAGGAATCTCTGAGATGCTGCCTACTCATTAAACAACAGTTATTGGCCCTGTGACGTCCTTGGCCCTGGAGGCCACAGGGGACGTAGGACATTGCTCGGCAGGGCCACTTGCTATCTGCCTGACTTGGAGTAAATAATGCAAATCCCTTTGAACTTCTGTTTCCTTGTCTGGGACATAGCAAGTTAAATAACTTTTTATTAATTAGTTAAATTATTCACTTATTTATTGGCTACACTGGATCTTCACTGCTGTGCATGGGCTTTCTCTAGTTGTGGCAAAGCAGAGTTACTCTGTAGTTGCAGTGTGTGGGCTTCTCATTGCGGTGGCTCTTGCTGAGGAGCATGGGCTCTATCAGGCTCCGTAGTCATGACACAGAGGCTTAGCTGTTCTACAACATATGGGATCTTAGTTCCTGGACCAAAGATTGAACCTGAGTACCCTGCATTGGCACACAAATTCTTAACCACTGGGCCACCAGGGAAGTCCTGGGAGCAAAATACTTACGTATATTAGTGTATTATTATTAGTGTATTATTTTTGGTGGCACAAGTTACAGAAAAAGCATGACTCAAGCGCTTTGTCATCTCACCTATCACCAAGTACACAGGTATGCCACGAACTGGGGCCTGTCTCTGCTGGCTCTGGCCTCCTCCATCTGTGTTGGCTTCCTTTACATAGAAGTACCAGGCAAACGTCCAGGCACCACAGCATCCAGAGCAGGGAGAAGGAATATCTCTTCTTGTGCACGCGTGCTAAGTCACTTCAATTGTGTCCAACTCTGTGCGACCCTATGGGCTGTAGCCTACGAGGCTTCTCAGTTCATGGGATTTCCCAGGCAAGAATACTGGAGTGGGTTGGCATTTCCTTCTCCAGTGGATATTTCCAACCCAGGGATCAAACCTGTGTCACAAAATCTCTTTTTCATTACTAAGGAAGTCTTCCCAAACCCCTTACTCCCACCTTCCAGGATTCTCTCATGCCTCACTGACTTGAATGGGATCACAAGACCATCTATGACCCAGGCACTGGTGACAGATGTCATGAATGGTTTAAAGTATTCTGCACTTACCCGTGGACTGAGGGCAGACTCACCCTCCCCAAAGATAGGGTGATAGGAGGACAAAAACCTAAATAATAGGTTTATATGGATGAGGAAGAAGCTGTAGCTGGCTGGTGTGGCCACCAGTGGTGCTTACTACATCACCCCACCAAGTTCTTGGGATAAACAGATGAGAGGGATGAAAATGGCCTACTCAGTGCTTGGCACATGGAAATAATAGCAGCTGACATTTCTGAGGACTTAAAATGTGCCAGGCACTTTATTTGAATTCTATGATTTAATCAGTGCCCTGTGAACTAGGAACCATTATTGTGCCCATTTTACAGATATGGAGACTGGAGCCCAGGTGAGTTAAGTAACTTGATCAAGGCAGACAGAGTCTGCATTTAAACTTGGGTACTCTGACTTAAAGTCCTGCTCTCATGCATCCATTCTCTAAGATTTACTGCACTGAAACAAAAGTCAAATTCATCACCACACCTCTGCCTTAATCTCAAGATATATGTACACTTTGAGTTCAGTGGGATTCACACACATGAAAAAATTAGAAAGCAATGTAATATAGCAGCTAGAGACAGTCTCTGAGGTTTAAGAGAGGAAGGATGTAACTGATGCACACAGAGAAAACAGCAGAGGGTGATGCTGCCAGGAAGGCAGCAGAAGACAGGCCTCTATGGAGGTGTGAGTTTGGGAGGCAATGGAAAGCATTCCAGACTGATGCAGCAGCTTGGAGTTTTCAGGAATAAAGGGCTACTCTTACATGACCTAAGCAAAGGACAGTGGAATCCAGAGTGAATCCACTCTGTGGAGGAATGGAGAAGAAGAGCAGGGCTCTGGCCACAATATCTGCTGCAGATTTGGGCTGCACCAAAGGTGGTGTTAGAGTTCAAACTCAAGGTAGCAGTGCACCTATCCTGGCCTCCACAACCCCTTCTCTCCCCAAGAATTACATCCCTGTGCCTGCACTTTGGGTACCCAAGCCTTCTGAATGACTGGAGACCTATACCTAAACCTCACATTCTTATGAAGTGTACCATAGGTTCCTGAGCAGAGAGGACATTAGTATGTTGATGGAGTGCCATCCTCTGAATGGAATTCCCAAGAGGAATCTGACTTGAAGGAGAGGATTTCTCTGTATTTCTTATACCACTTCCTGCTGCACCAACTTTCATGCCAAGAAGGACCTCCTAAGATCATGTTCTAGGCAGGGTGTCTGGTCACGTACTCCTGAATTGATGTTTTTGAATCAAATCACTGTGTCTACATCCTGTTTAGAGTCTTGTTGCTAATTGTTCAGTCACTAAGTTGTGTCTGACTCTTTGTGACCCCATGGACTGCAGCACACCAGGCTTCCCTGTCCTTCACCAACTTCTGGAGTTTGCTTAAATTCATGTCCATTGAGTCAATGATTTCATCCAGCCATCTCATTCTCTCTTGCCCCCTTCTCCTCCTGCCCTTAATCTTTCCCAGCATCAGGGTCTTTTCCAATGAGTTGCCTCTTTGGATCAGGTGGCCAAAGTATTCGAGCTTCAGCTTCAGCATCAGTCCTTCCAAGGAATATTCAGGGTTGAGTTCCTCTAGGACTAACTGGTTTGATCTCCTTGCAGTCCAAGGGACTCTTAAGAGCCTTCTCCAGCACCACAGTTCAAAAGCATCAATTCTTTGGCACTCAGCCTTCTTTATGGTCCAGCTCTCACATCTACACATGACTACAGGAGAAGCCATAGCTTTGATGATCAGTTTCTTATTTATTGCCTTTTACCTTATTTAGTCTTCAAATTACTCCCCAAATTCCTCTGCAATCTGATATGTAGGCAACAGGTACCTTTCTAGCTTAATAAAATAGATTCAAGTTGGGACAGAATGGTCTTTGGAGTGAGAGATTGAGTTCAAATTGCAGCAGGGCCACTTACCCCTGGGTGCCTATGGAGCACAGAATGAGCTTCTGAGGCAAAGACCACACATGCACAATAGCACAATAAATACCCTATCCTGACACTGAGCAAAGGAAGGAGTCTAGATCATTGGTGTTGGTGTTGTCACACAATTGGTGTTGTAAATGTTAGTTTTTTCTTCCCCTCTGTCCTTTTCCCTTTATAGGGGGTGGGAAAAATGATCAAAGGAGTAAAAGCAAAAGAGCCTATGTGTAGTTTTCAGGACACCTGCTTATACCGCCAAGTTGCTGAATATGCCCTGGGGTGAGATGTCTACCTTCTCTGGTTCCATTTTCTCATCTACAAAAAGAGAAGGTTGGAGATGATATTTCTGAGATGATATTTTTATTATATATTAATCTGCATTCCCCAAGTGCAGAGTCACAGGAATTCCCCTAATTCATCTGTCTCATCTCGGTTCCAGACTCATCTTCCCCAAGGGGGTGTGCCCCAGTTTCTTCCCTTTCAACTTGGCCTGCAGGATCCTTCCTGCCTCATATCAGCTGTGAACTGGCTATTATAAAGACTAACAAGTACCTACTGCCCATTTAGGGAGAGGGCATGGCAGGCCCCAGCAGTGGTGATCTCAGACCCGTCTAGACATTGACAGCAAGGCACCTGATAGCAAGATGTCAGGGGAAAGGAATGTGAAGTCACCTCACCCTGTGGTTTGCAAACTGTGTACCTCAGGGACCCGGAGGTTCTTCAGTGCCCCTGGCATCTGAGAGGATGGGGGACAGTAACAAATGGGCCTTTCAACCCAGAGTGGGTTCACCTCCAATTCATTCACTTCCCAATTTTCAGCAGATGTTTCTTCTGGAAGAAGAACCTAGGGGCGAAAAAGAAAAGATTGAAAGTCATCAATTTCATCTTACCCTTTCATTATATAGATAAGGAACTTTAATTCATATTTCAAAAAGCTCAGAATGAGTCCCATCCCCTTCATATCCAGATCTTCCACTTTCAGGGAAGTTATCCTAAGAAAGTAATTGTGAGTTTCTGAGTTTCAAGAATGTTTATCCTACTATGGTTTAAAATAGGGGAAAAAATTGGAAGGAGCAGCAAGAGAGGGGTAGTTGGTGCATTTTCAAACATACAATATTGGGATATCCCATATATCATAGAAGGAAATTACTTACATGGAAAATGTGCTCGTAATCTATTGATAAGTGGAGCACGCACACACACACACGTTTGTTCCGCCTCTGCCTCCACGTCATAGGAAGGCTTTCTGGGAGCCTCTGAATGGGGCCTTGTTTTGCTGGTGCACGGTTGATGTGCTCGTTCATCCGTCCCTTCTCACTTGTACACTGACACTTGCTGTACATAGGAAGTCTGCTGGGTCCTTGGCTAAAACAGGTAACTCTAGGTCACATTTCCCCCTGATCCTTAAAGCAGCCCTCTGTGTGTCCAGAGCTACACAGTCTTTCTTAAATGATTCCATCCATTTCTGACCATCACTGTCTATCCAGCAGGTCTCAAGTTCAGTTCTTCAGCCAGAACTAGAATAGACACCCCAGAACCTTCCATTCTCTCTTTCTGCTTTTACTTATCCTGCCTCTCATTTAAAAAAGAAAAAAGAAAAACTGAGCTCCTCACTATCTCTCAATTTATAACAATAAGTATTTGCGTGTACAGAAATCAAGGAAATTGGGAAAGGAATACGTCAAGTCTGTATAGTGTCACTCTGCTTATTTAACTTATACGCAGAGTACATCAAGCAAAATGTACATCAAAGAGTACATCAGTTCAGTTCATGAGAAATATCAATAACCTCAGATATGCAGAAGACACCACCCCAATGGCAGAAAGTGAAGAGGAATTAAAGAGCCTCTTGCTGAAGGTGAAACAGGAGAGTGAAAAAGCTGGCTTAAAACTTAACATTCAAAAAACTAATATAATGGCATCTGGTCCCATCACTTCATGGCAAAAAGATGGGGAAACAATGGAAACAGTGACAGACTTTAGTTTCCTGGGCTACATAATTACTGCAGATGGTGATTGCAGCCATGAACTTAAAAGACACTTGCTCCTTAGAAGAAAAGCTATGACCAACCTAGACAGCATATTAAAATGCAGAGACATTACTTTGCCAACAAAGGTCCATCTATTCAAAACTATGGTTTTTCCAGCAGTCGTGTATGGGTGTGAGAGTTGAGCCATAAAGAAGGCTGAGCACTGATGCTTTGGAACTGTGGAGTTGGAGAAGACTCTTGAGAGTCCCTTGGACTGCAGGGAGATCAAACCAGTCAATCCTAAAGAAAATTAACCCTGAATATTCCTTGGAAGGACTGATGCTGAAGCTGAAGCTCCAATACTGATGTAAAGAGCTGACTCATTAGAAAAGACCCTGATGCTGGAGAAGATAGAAGGCAGGAGGAGAAGGAGACGACAGAGGCTGAGATGGTTGGATGGCATCACTGATTCAGTGGATATGGGTCTGAGGAAGCTCCAGGAGATGGTGAAGGACAAGGAAGCCTGGTATGCTGCAGTCCATACGGGTCACAAAGAGTCAGACATGACTGAGCGACTGAACAACAATATCAAGGAAAACAGGTAGTGGAATGTGTTTAGGGATTGGGAATGTGTGACAGACAGAATATTGCCCCCCTTAAAATGTGACTGCTGGAATCTGTGAATCTGCTACTTTACATGGCAAAAGGGACTTTGCAGATGGAAATGAAGGGTCTTGAGATGGGGAGATTAACCTGGTTGGCCCAGTGTAATCACAAGGGTTTTTTTAAGAGCGGGCAAGGGGAACAAAGTCAGAGGAAGTGGATATGATGGTGGAAATAGAGATTGGAGTGCTGAACTTTGAAGGTGGAGGAAGGGACCACAGCCAAGGAGTTCTGGCAGCTTCTAGAAGCTGGAAAGGAAAGAAAACCTGATCTTCCCCTGGAGCCTCCATAAGGAAAATAGTTCTATCAGCATCTTGATTTTAGCTCCATAGGGCTCCTTTGGAGCTCCTTTCAGCCTTTTTTGGGGATTTAAAAATCTATTTATTTTGCTTTCTTTTTTTTTCCCAAGGAAAATTTTCAAAATATGATTGAAGTATAGTTGATTTACAATCTTGTGTTAATTTCTACTGTACAGAAGGGTGACTCAGTTATCCATATATATTCTTTATTCATATTCTTTTACATTATGGTTTACTACAGGATATTGAATATAATTCCTTGTGCCCTGCAATAGGACCTTGTCTTTTACCCATTCTAGGTATAGTAATTTGCATGTACTAATCCTGAACTCCCAATCCTTCCCTTTCCCCACCGCCTCCCACTTGACAACCACAAGTTTGTTCTCTGTATCCATGAGACTGTTTCTGTTTTGTAGATAAATTCATTTGTGTCATATTTTAGATCCCACATATAAGTAATATCATATGGTATTTGTCTTTCTGACTTACTTTGCTTGGTATGATAATCTCTAGTTGCAGTCATGTTGCTGCAAATGGCATTATTTCATTCTTTTTTATGGCTGAATAATATCCCCTTCCCTGGGGGCTCAGTGGTAAAGAATCTGCCTGCAATGCAGGAGACCTGGGTTTGATCCCTGGGTCTGATCCCTGGGTCAGGAAGATCCCATGGAGAAGGGAATGGCTACCCACTCCAGTGTTTTTGCCTGGAGAATTTCATGAACAAAAGAGCCTGATGGGCTACAGTCCATAGGATCACAGAGTTGGACACAACTGAGCAACTTACACTTAATATCCCATTATATATTTTTACCACATCTTCTTTATCCATTATATGTTGATGGACGTTTAGGTTGTTTCCATGTCTTGACTATTATAAACAGTGCTGCTATAAACATGAGAGTGTGTGAATCTTTTTGAATTATAATTTTTTCTGGGTATATTTCCAGGAGTAGGATTGCTGGATCATATGGCAATGCCGTTTTCAGTTTTTTGAGGAACCATCGTACTGTTTTCCATAATGGCTGCACCAATTTACATTCCCAAAAACAGGGTAAGAGGGGTTTGCCATACCCTCTTCAACATTTACTACTTGTAGACTTTTTAAGGATGGCCATTATGATCAGTGTGAAGTGGTACCTCACTGTATTTTTGATGTGTATTTCTCTAAGAATTAATGATGATGGGCATCTTTTCATGTACCTACTGGCCATCTGTATGTCTTCTTTGAAGAAGTATCTATTTGGGTCTTCTGCCCATTTTTTATTAAGTTTTCTGTTTTTTTGATATTGAGTCATGAGCTATTTGTATATTTTGGAAATTAAGCCCTTGTTGGTCACATCATTTGCAAATATTTTCTTCCAGTCCATAGGTTGTCCTTTTGTTTATGGTTTCCTTTGCTATTCAGAAGCCTGTAAGTTTGAATAAATCCCATTTGTTTATTTTTATTTTATTTCTGCTGCTTTGGGAGACTGATCTAAGAAAACATGGGTACAACTTATGTCAAAGAATGTTTTGCCTATATTCTCTTCTAGGATTTTTATGGTGACATGTCTTTTATTTAAGTCTTTAAGTCATTTTGAGTTTATTTTTGTGTATGGTGTGAGGGTGTGTGCTAACTTCATTGATTTAAAGTTGGCTGTCCAACTTTTTTAACACCACTTGCTAAAGAGACTATCTTTTCCCCATTGTATATTCTTGCCTCCTTTGTCAAAGATTAATTGACCATAAACATGTGGGTTTATTTCTGGGCTCTCTATTATGTCCCATTGATCTATAAGTATATTTTACAAATATCATTGTACTTTGATTACTATTAGTTCAGTTCAGTTCAGTCGCTCAGTCGTGTCCGACTCTTTGCAACCCATGAACCACAGCACGCCAGGCCTCCCTGTCCATCACCAACTCCCGGAGTTTACTCAAACTCAATCCTTGATTCCTATAGCCTTGTAGTATTGTCTGAAATCTTGGAGGGTTATGCCTCCTGCTTTCTTCTTTTTTCTAAGGATTACTTCTGCAATTCTGGATCATTTGTGGCCCTGTGTAAAAATTTTAAGATTATTAGTTCTAGTTCTGTGAAAAATGTCATGGATGATTTGTTAGAGATCACATTAAATTTGTAGATTGCTTTGAATAATATGGTCATTTTAACAATATTAACTCTTCCAATCCAAACTTCCCTGACGGTCGATGGTTAAGACTCCGTGCTTCAATTGCTGGGGACATGGATTTGATCTCTGATGGGGGAACTAGGATCTCGCATGTCACGAGGCACAACCAAAAAAACACAAAAAGACTCTAGTTAATTCTTGAAGTCCAAGAACATGGGATATCTTTCCATTTCTTTGAGTCATCTTCAATTTTCTTTACTAATACTTTGTAGTTCTCAACATATAAGTCATTCACCTCCTTGATGAGGTTTATTTGTAAGTATTTTTTGATGTGATTTTAAAAGGAATTGTTTTTTACATCTCCTTTCTGTTATTTTATTGTTAATGTAAAGAAATACAACTAATTTCTGTATGTTAATCTTGCATCCTGCTTCCTTGCTAATTTTATCAGTTCTATTCATTTTTGTGTTTTTTATATATAGTATCATGTCCTCTGCATGAAATGATGACTTTACCCCTTTCCTACCAATTCGAATACATTTTATTTCTTTTTCTTATCTGATTGCTGTGACTAGGACTTCCAGTACTATTAAAGAGAAGTGTTAAAGAGAAGTTAAAGAGAAGTGAACATCCTTGTCTTATTCCAGATTTTAAAGAGAAGTCTTATTCCAGATTTTAGCCAGAAGAATTTTAGCTTTTCATCATTGAGTATTATATTGGCTGTGAGACTGCCATAAATAGCTTTTACTATGTTGAGATATGTTTTCCCTGTGCTCATTTTGGTAAGAGTTTTTATCATGAATGTATTTGAATTTTATTGAGTGCTTTTTCTGCATCTGTTGAGTTGATCATGTGGTTTTCATCTTTTATTGATGTGGTATATCACACTAACTGATTTGCGTATGTTGAACCATGCTTGTGTCCTTGGGATGAACCCAACTCAGGTACGGTGTGTGATTTTTCTAATGTGTTGTTGAATTCTCTTTGCTAATAATTTGCTGAGAATTTTTGCATCTATATTCATCAAAGATATTGGAATAATGTTATTTTTTGTTTGATTCGTACCTGTAGCAATAGCCACGCCCTTCATGAAACACAAGGAGAGAGTAAGTGCAGATAAGACAGGAAAGGATTATTGATTTCTTCCTTTTCCAGATGAACTTTATGGCAAGCAACTTTTTGGCACCTCTCCTATGGTGGCTGACCTGCAAATCAGAGTGTACTTGGATGAAATCCTGAATACCAAGGATAGAAAGGACTTTTGTTTTAGACAGTCTTTAGAAACCCTAATTTCCTTTAGCCCTGGTCCTATCCATGTCACTCAACAATGACTTGCTGTTCAGAAAGAGCTCCATTTGCCAAAAACACTGGGTCTTGAGAGTCTGAATCAAAAGCCAAGCCTAGACTCTCAGATGCCTACCAGCCTTAGTAAAGTCATGGTGTAACAAATATTAAGACTGTTGTCAACCTGGGGCGGCTCAACCCCCTGCCTCCAAGTGACAAGAGAAAAAACACAAGACTGTTCAGAGGAAAAACTCTTTCCCCAGAGGATGAAACAGGATGGGGCATAGCTAAGCTTTCAGGAGACTGAACCTATCATGCTTCTTTGTAACAGAAGCTGGAAAGTAGGCCAGGCTTCCTACTTGATGTGTCTCCATGTACTTCCTTATCTCCAGCCCCCATTTTATAGGCATCTTGGACAGTTTGCCATCTAACTCTTCCTGCATGGGTTCCAGTGTTTGCAAGGGCAGGATTTGGCATGCCCTCTTGGGGCTGGCAGGCTTCCCTAGTGGCTCAGATGGTAAAGAACCCACCTGCAAAGCAGGAGACCAGGGTTCAATTTCTGGGTCAGGAAGATTCCCTGGAGAAGGGCACGGCAACCCACTCCAGTATTCTTGCTTGGAGAATTCCATGGACAGAGGAGCCTGGCGGGCTATAGTCCATAGGGTCACACAGAGTCAGGCACGACTAAAGCGACTTAACATGCACACATGCCCTTGGGGCTGGCAGAGATCCTAGACATCACATTAGATAGAAGAGTAAAATAAGACGTGGTCCGCAAATGTCTTGGAAGAGTAAAAGGAAAGGTGAGACACTGATGGAAATAGCAAGGAAGGGAAATTGATGTGTCACCTGTGAGTCTCCCAGAGAGGCTGAGAAACTGGAAAAGCAGCAGCATCACTGAGTCAGGAACTTTCCAGCAGGCAGTTGCTCTATGCTGAGAACAAGGCAGGCAAGGGTCCCTTCTTCTTCAGTGTCCAAATCTGCATCAGAAGCTGTAGGCACACTACATGGGACAAGGAGGGGGGATCCTGGGAACCCTGGGTTTCTGGGATGTTCCAGGAAAGGATGAGAAACTGAGGAACTAGACAAAATAATCTAAACACCAGAAGTCAGAGTCAGTCTTCACTCCCAATTTGACAGGTTTAGACCAAACGACTAAACTCATATTAGCACCTCAGAAAGATATTCATACCTGTTGAGGGTAAATTTTAAGACTGGAGTACAGTTCCATTAGTATCTCAGTTATGAGATTTTTATTTGAAGTACAATGGTGAGCTAAAACTCTATTTGCACAAATGAACAAACAAGCAAGTCAGAGCTCTCAGGTTGTAGTAGGAAAGCCAGAAGGAATAATGCTTGAATCACTTGATGCAACAATTCCCCCCCACCTTTTTTTTTTTTCAAGAGAAGACCAAAGCCTCTAGACAAGGAATCATGGGGAAGAAATCATAGTAGGAACTGCATTTTTAGCCCAGTCTGCTAAGGAAACATTCACAGATGCAGACACACACGTATACAAGAGGTGTAGTACATGTTATCTGAGAAGTGACACAATAAGGTAACAAGGCCCTGACCAAGGCATTAATAGCACATTGACAATAGTTATACTTTCACTTTTCATATAACTCAAAGTGAAAACATGAGCCTGAAGAAGTCTTAAGTCAGTGGCTTTCCCTCCCCTAACCAATGGTCAAGTCTTTTCAGAGGCAATTCTAGTTTGCGCTCTAGAGGAACAGTGTCACTCAACCAAAATTTTGATCCTCTGATGCTCTGTTTTATAACTTGTGGTTGATAAGACAGCTAAAAGCTCAACACTTCATTGAGGCCATGAACAATATGGTTAGTTCTGGTTACTGATCCTTTTTACCTCTCCCAGAATTTTCTAATAGCTTATAGCTAACGAACTCAACTGTTTTGGGTGCAAAATCTAATATATCATGAGTGGGAGGTGTAACAAAATGGTGATAAGCTTGGGCTCCAAAATCACACTGAATTGAAACCCAGCTTCACATTTCACTAGTTGTGTGCTTTTGGGTGAGTCACTTAACCTTTTTCAGCCTTAAACCTGCCGCGACCCCACCATCTGTATAAAGTGAGAACAACCATGGTAAATCATCAGAAAGTCTTTTTCCAAGGATGATGTGAAATAATGCGTATTTATTTCTTGGCTCAGTGCTTGACATGTAGGAAGTGCTCAATATGTCAGCTCATGGAATCAGCATGAGGAATCTAAGATAAACAGAAAAAAAATAAAAAACATTCTGTTTGATCGTAGAATCCAGCTCAGCGTAGCTTAAGTTGTAAGTCGGCCCCTTTTGGTTTAATTGTTTGGTTGTTTTCACTGCTGATCCATTTTTCCTGGTAGTCTAACCTGCTTTCTGCAATAGACCAAGGACTGCCAGATCCTTTCTGACTGGGTCTCTGAGGACCCTAGTACCAAGTCCAGGTCTAACATGAAAGCAGTAGGTACTTACTCTCTGGCACAGAACTAGTATTTGTTTTTCCCTACACCAGCAGCCACTTGGTCAGTAAGTACTATGTTTTTGGTTCCTCCAAGCTAGGCCCTGGGGCCTTGAATGACCCTGCAAAGCCCCTAGTTTTATTTCTCATTCCCAGGCAAATCTCCACTTTCCACGCCATTTCTCACCTCACTGCCCTACAGGTCACCTTCCACATGCCTGCCTATTGTATGTTCAAATGGGACAGAGGGAGCCCCTCCTTGAAACTCACTTTTCCCCTTATTTTAAACCAACATCTGCCAAGAGCCAGAAACCACTACTCTCTCAGAGCCAGGAAAGAGCACTGTATCTTTCATGAAGGAACCAGGCTCACTCCCAGGGCCGACTTATCCAGGAGATATGGGGCTGAGAGCTTGCAATACTTAGAGGTGCCCACAGAAAGGTTTTCATTTGTTTTAAAAAACCAAAGATTGTATGTATAATAATGAATCTGATCTGGATTCTATTCATCTTTATGCCAACACAATCATAAAATTTATTTTAAAATATATTTGTATGGAGGAAGGAGCCCCCAGATATCACACTGTGGCCCTGCCACTCCTGCTTAGTTTAGAGTGGTCCAAGGTGGGGAGAACCTGGGGCAAACTCATCCACCTGGACGCTGCCACCTATGTGACCCATGTGCTTCCTGTGGCTGGTATAGAACAAAAGTCACGGCAAGTTAGATTTTTAAGAGGGTTTTATTATATAGCACAAGGAACTATACTCAGTATTTTGTAATAACCTATAAGGGAAAAGAATCTGAAAAACATATATATGTATATATACATATATATATGTATGGGTGTAACTGAATCGCTGTGCTTACATCTGAAACTAACACAACATTGTAAATCAATTATACTTCAGTTTTTTAGAAAAGAGGAATTTTTAAACAATTGCAACATTGATAATATACAACTTGTCTATTTCCATAACAAGTCTAACCCAGACTTCACACTTCCATCCAAAGACAGGCAATGTCAGAGTAATAACACTGCCTCAAGAACACACCTGCATGAGCCAAATTGAGAACCAGCATGAGGTAACCTTCCTCAGGAAGCAAAGCCTCATTTCTGGGGACTTGAAAATCACACATAAATGGGCACTGATTGGATTTATCACAACATATGGCAATCTTTTTCACTGATTGATTTAATTTAAAAATCAATTAAGCTGAACACTTGGTTGACTGCCTTGGTTGACAGTTAGGTCTCTATTTATACTTATGAAGCCACCAGGCTGACTCCCCCAGCTGCACACACAGTTCAGAGGGAAGTTTTCTCAGTTTGATGCAAGGTGCAGAAACAAAACAACACAAAACAGAAAGATAGTTTCCTTTTACAGTAAATTTTGGCTATCATTTGAATGAATGCCAAGAAATTACTTCAATCAAAGTGTTTTGAGTCTGCTGCCAATTAGACATGGTGGCAGATCAATCTTGATCAATACTTGGAGGAAATGTAAGCCTTCACCTTTGTTTTTTAATCAATGAACTTTTAATTTTCAAGTTGCTCTCTTGGGTGTGACTTGATTATTTGTGAAACACCATCTCTTTAGCTGGGGGACCTAGAGGTTAAGTCTGCCTACAAGATTAAGTCACACTCTTCTGAGTTGGGCTCGCTTCCCACCTCTACATCCAGAGGCAATGTCAGAGTCAGGCAAGTCAGACTATTCCATCCCAATTTACACTTTCCTCGGCATGTTATCTGCCTATGAAAGTTTCACTCTCTATTCCCACAACAGAGAATCCGACTGAATAAAAAGACACAACACCCCTTGTGGGACAGAAAACTAGGCTTTGGCATAGGGGATTGGGCTGGGGTAACCAACACTGTCAGATCAATAGGTAAAAATGTTTGTAAGTTGTGTGTGAAGCAGCCTACTTTAATATTTCTTAAATAGGACCCATTGTAAAGGGGGGAAAAAAAAGTCTTCTAGACACTTAAGGACTAAGGATGTGTCTGCTGATGATCCCAATGGGAGAAGCACCCACCCAAATTAATTTATAATGATTTTCTCCATTGCTCACATGCAAGTGTCTTTATTAATACTCAGGAGTTTTCATTTCAATACTATGCTTATCACAGTACTTTTTTGAATACATATTAAACAGTTTTTGTACTTAGAAAACCACATCCTTTGGTTGGTCCAGGCCTTTTGAATCTTTCTATTAACTGTTTTGTTTTTTTTTTAAGCTTTTACCTGTGTCTCTGTAGGTGTTAAGTGATTAAGTAGTATTAGTGCTAGGGTGGTGCTGGGTGCACAATAGGGGTTTTAAAAATAGCAGATGCATTACTAAACTAGTTTTAGCTTTTCACCTGTTGCTGTTCTGATTGCACGGCAGCCATTTGAAAAGAAGCTCAGTATTGAATGGTAATTAACTCAGCCCTCTGCCGTGGTGCTCAGCTCAAGCACCCAAAGGCAAACTTGGGAAGCAGCCTTAATTGAATCACATCTAAAGTGGAGCGAGGGATTCAAGGAGCTCACAGGGGATTCTTCAAGATGACAAGCCTCTTGGTTTCTGCAAAGGCAGTAAGATTGTCAGACTTGAGAGCCTTGTTTATGTATTGGCAGGGAGTGGGGGAGAATGAGAGTAAGTTCCTGTGTTTAGTTAAAGCAAAGCCCTCAGCTCTGCTTCTTCCTTTTCTCTGAAACACCGGCCTCACCTCACCTCTTCTCGCTCCTCACTCCTCTTTGTCTCACTATTCATCTCATCCTTTATATCTTAACCCACACCTCACTTCCTTTAAGAAGTCAGCTCCCCATCAACCAAGACAAGGGCAGGTATCCCTTCGATGTGGCAAAACACTTACTAGGTTCCTGAAACATTCACCTCGTGTCCCTGTAACCAGGCACTAAAAACATCAATGTGTCTGCAGTGGTCAGTCCATGCCAGGCATAAACCATGTCATGTAATCATTAGCAAAATTGCATGAGGTAGGGCTTGTTTGTACCCACTTTTACAGATATGGAAACTGCGGCTAGAAAAGTTAACTTGCAAAGAAAGCATGAGGACTGAAATTCAAAATCAGTCTAACTCCAGAGCTCACACTTTGAACTGCTATGCCATTCTGCCTCCCAAATATTTGTGGAAAACATACTGTTTGATATTTTTTTACATATATATTAACTTGAACAAATCATTTTCACTGACAAGTTACCTTTCCTGGTCTCGGCCTCTTTTTTTTTTTTTTTTTTAAGCCATTTGGGCCAGCATCAGAAAGCAAGAAATTCTATGCCAGAATGACTCAAAATAGGATTTATGGATGGGCTAGATGCTTGCACACAATACAAAAATAAAAGTTACAGAAGGGGAAACAATGGAAAGCAACAGTCCCCCTACTCAGTCACCTAATTCCCCTTTCCCAGAGATAACTATTGAGATGTATTATTATCATGAGAGGAAGCCTTGGAACTGCATTTTGTATAATATGAACCCATCCAACTGATGGATCAATTTTACGGGTCCTGATCTGCATTTGTTTTTTAATACCATTTAAAAAAATTTTGAAAGGATTGTGTTTCACACAACTTGTGTTTCAGTTTGACGCATAGCACAAATGTACATCTGAGTCACAGAGTGTAAAATGTGATATTACACTTCTCACCATGGAGTAATACTAAAAACTGTTTGACAGCCACCAACTGGGCAGACCCAGAAGTTGAAAATTATGAAGGTCACTTCCATGGAGAACCTCCTGCCCTTACTTCCCATGAGTTACTTTGGAATTCAGCAGCCAGACCCAGTAAAACACAATTTGGGTCCCTTCCCTCCTCTGTTCAAAGTTTTCTAGGGACCCCCATCTCCCTAAGAGCAAAAGCCATGAGACAATATATATCTCTATTTGTTTGTTAATATCCTGAAACAATTCCAAAATCAAATGAAAAATATGGGCTCCATGATGTAAAGAAATATGACTTGTAAGGGAGGTCGGGCCTCTGGAAAGGGACTTCAACAAAGACAAACAGCCTCCTTCAGCTGAAAACAAAAGTGGATATGCACAGAGTCTAGGTATGGGGTGATTTATCTTAAAATATCATTTACATGACATTCATCAAACTCCCTATTGAGAATCCTGGGGATACCTGAGGAAGATAGAATGCTCTCCAGAAGAGCTGGCCCGCGGATGGAGAGACTCTCAGAAAAGCATGGGCTGCATCCACAAGAAGATGCTGAGGACAAAGAAACATGCAGGAGTCCAACCACAAGGCGCCAAACTACAGGCCCACAGCAAATGAAGCTGCTTCTCACATGGGCAGTTTCTCTAGCTTTGGTCCAAGGAGAGCAGCGACAGGAATGCAATGTTCACTGTGGGGCAGCCAGTCACAATCATAAAATACTGAGGCCAACTCTCTGTCTCAGAAACATGAGCGGCACTCAGCAAGGGAGGAAATGATGGTGCCACACCCCCTCCCTCCTCTTCTGTCTCCATCTCTCTTCACTCTCCTGTAGGGCTATGTATCCCTAACTGTGGCAGCTCTGTCTTCACTGATGCACGTGGGTACCTCAACCGGAAGAGCTCATGGTGTCCCATGAGGGCAGGGGTAGCCCGACTGCAGTGGCAGCTTCTGGAAATCAGGATGTAACATCGTGGCATATTTGGACTTGGATACTGCCTATTTATTTGACGTGTAAGCTCATGTGAACAAGGCTCTCGTCTGTCCTGCTCTCCTTCAGATACTCAGTGCCAAGCATTGACACTTAAGTAGGGACCCAGTGAACGTATCTCAAATGGATGAAAAAAATGTTAGACCACGTAGTGGAAGCTCTGGCGGACAATAGGTTCTCCAAGCCTAACCAATCATCAGACAGATTCTACAAGGTGGGTTTTTATCCCTCTGCCTCTGGGAAGCAGCCCTGTGTGTGTTCTGTAGGGTGAATTGCCAGTTTGACATGAGTTCGGTATAACTGTGCCTTTGTGCACCTAGGTGAAAAGAGATGACACGTGGGAGCAAGTACGCGAGCAAAAGCACTGCGGCTTGCAAGGGCACCCCAATACCGGCAGTGACCAGGTCATGGCCTAAGAGGTCAGGTGCCTGGAGGGCATGGCTGGAGGCCAGGCAGGACAGGTTTGGTTAGTTGTGAAGGTGAGCAATATTAAGAAGTTTGTCCTTCATTCTGTAGCAACAGGGAGAGGAGACAAAGAAATGACATGATCAGGTAATTCTGAAAACAACGTGAACAAAGGATTAGAGAACTAGGAAGGCCATTTATGAAGCTATGACACATGTTCAGGTTAGAGATAACTGGGGCCAAGACATGTGGCGGTGGAGATGGAGAGGAAGCCCTGGGGGACAATTCAAGGAAGCGACCAGTTGGAAATGTGGTTTTGGATGTTAGATATCAGGGTTAGATATTCAGACTCAGGAGTCATCTGGGTCCTGTTGAAGTCATAGAAGAAATTAAAAACGCCTACTTTGAAGAAAAACACACACACACACACACACACCTAATTTGAGTAGTGGGTCATTTAGAAAATCTGACGAAAGCAGGCATTTTTAGTTGCAGAGGCTTCTCAGATACTCACAAAAAGCTGAGCAAAAGGTCCAGGGATATCACTGAAGAGCCTCTGGTTGAGAGAAAGACTATCAGAGAAAGGATCCGAAGGAATGACCTTACCCAAAAGGTAAGCAGAAGAAGACAGTGATCCCCAACCTTTCTCAGCTGTTACAGAGACATTGACTACTGCCCATCACAGGGTTTTTTTGGAGAAGCAGAAGAGAGGATAAAAGAACATAAGTAAAGAAGGAGTGCTTTGTTCCTGAGGTCAGAGGCGCCCCAGACAAGACCAGGGAGACTAACCACATGGCTGATGATGAAGAAAGAGATGGAGCTAACATCTGATTTTTAAGGTGTTTGGAAAAGACAAATTGCCCAAGTAGGAACAACCAGAAAGCCTCTTCAAAGAGTTCAGCTGGGCCCAGAAACCCAGTCAGGTGCAGGCGGAATGCACAGCTCTCAGGAAGCCTAAGAAAAATCTGCTTCCTAGGCAGATGCAGGCCTCTTTCTTTAGAAAACTCAGCAAGACTAGTTTCTCGAGTGAACTAATAGCTAATCATTTCTGTACTTATTACATAATGAACTGCAGGCGTATAGCTGTATGCAACTGCCTGAAACTGGGCTCAGTATTATGTGTATATACCCAGTAGTCTATCTGTTAGTCTATCTGTCTATCTAAACACATTTACATATAATTATGCATTATATAAAGGCATGTGTTTATCATCTTGGCATATATATATATGCATATTCAGTGTAAGTCTGGAAGAGTGTCATAGTTTAATATTAAATATCCAAATATTCCTTCAGCGGTGTATACAGCTGTGACTGAGAACTTGGGTCTGTTACCCAATGTTCATGAACATTCTCAAACTTCTTTCTGGTCTCAATATCAGAAGAGTTGATCTCATGAACAATTGTTTGTTGTTTTTTGTTTTTTTTTTTTTTGTCTTGCATGTGACAGAAATTGAACTTTAGGCAAGGCCTCCTTTTTGAACACGACTACTCGAAATCCAGGAGAAAAGTTTTTGGTCCCACTTGTTCTATGGGATGCATTTAAAAAAACAAAAGACCAGCAACCTTTCATTTCTGTTTCTATTTTATGTACTTTAATTTCACATTTCATTTCATATGCTTGGTGAATTACGGACCTTTGTAAGCTATCTTGAATTTACTTTTTAGGAGAAGGTGGCATATACATACGAGGCCTTAAGGTCCACAACATCATGGCTGAGAAGGAACTTACTAATGTGGCTGGAGTTAAGGCATGTGGCCCTGATAATAGGTATGTTATTAGGACAGGCCCGCAGCCTTTACAGGGAGTCAGCCAGATCTCAGCCCAGGTCGTGGTTCTCTCTGGTGGGTACTAGTTGTATGATGGGAAGCATATTATGCTCTAAACCTTAATATTTTTCATCTTTAAAACAGTGACCTCTTGGTATCTGGGGGAGACGGTGTAAACGAGGAAAGCAATTAGCACAAGGTACTCAGTCAACATTTGCTATTGCCATCACTATCTTTTTACCATTCATGATGAGATCTGCCGTCAGAAAGTTCTCCCACTCCTCCCCAGCTCTGTGCCCTTCACTCCCATACCCAACAGAGGCCGAGCAGCTGTGTCTCCCCTGATATGGATCGTATCTGGAGTGTACCTCGGGGTGCAGAACAAGTCTCTCCAGCCCAGTTGCTAATTACGAACAAGATGATACTCAAAAGCACAGGCTAAGGCGGACCTACAACTTTGTTTTCGTTCCTTACCCCACCCTCGACTCGGCGCTCTGGTGTATACAAGAGAGGCTGGCAAGGGGATAAGGGTTCTTCGGGAGCCTGGACTGAAATTCGGGAAGGCGAAGGAGGTGGCGATTGCCCTAAGAGCCACCGAGCGAGGCCAGTTTCCTCCGGCTCCCACCCGACCTCCTGGCGCGGGCTGGGTGGGATCCAGGGCACCTGGAGCCTCCCCGCCCCCTCCAGCTCCGCTTCCGACCTCAGCCCCGGGCCGAAGTAGGCACCAGGAGCAAAAGGCGAGAGTGGAGGGAGGCGCAGGCCTCCGGGGCCTACGGAGTAGTGAGGGCAGGTTTCGGGGAAGAGCTGAAGAGCGCCACACATTTCCTCGGGCGATAGCCATCAGCGCTCGTCAGGTGGTGGTGCGGCGGGCTGTGCGCGCGCGCAGGGAGGAGGGCGAGGGGGCGCGCTCACACAAAGTTTGTGCTGCGGTGCGCCGCGCTCGGGCTCGCCCAGCTCCGAGAGCGGCGGGTGGGCGGCCCGGACGAGCAGAGCCGGGGCGGAGGAGCTCGGCAGGCGGTGACGGCGGCGATGCCCCGCGCCCCGCCGAGCCAGTCCCGCCGCGCTGGGTGAGGTGGCTCGGGGAGCACGGCTGCGGCCATGGGCACCCTGGGCAAAGCGAGAGAAGCTCCACGGTGAGTAGGCGCGCCTGTTTCCTTTCTTGGGGCGGGGGCACGGCGCGCACGACCCCGGGACCTCGCCGGGATGGGGAGTGCGGCGGCTGGCACGGCGCCACCTCCTCTGGGAAGCTGCGGGCCCGAGGTGCGGAGGGCGGCGGCCCCCCGGGGTCTCGGGTTAGTCTGGGGCGACGGGCTCGAGGGACGGACGCGCCCGGGTCGCCCGGCGCATCTCGCCCGACGGGCTGGGTGCGGACGCGCGCCCTGAGTTGATCCGGCGAGACCCGGAATCGCGCTAAGCGACTGGATCCCGGGTCCCTCGGCGCTGGGCCCAGGGGACTCCCACTGGTGGACTTTCCGCGCCCCGCGCACCTGCCGCGGCCCCGGCAGCGCCACCTGGCGGTCCGTCCGGCCCCGCGGAGGTCTGGAAGGCCAACTGCGTTAGACGCGAGCGCGCAGGAGTCGGCGAGCCACGCAACCGCTTGCGTGGAAACCTGCACTCCCCTCACCCACCGTGATCCTAGGGACATGTTTCAGGAGGGGCTTGGGGTGACAGAAAATGACGGAAAAGTGACCGTGAGTCAAAAATCTGTTGGCAGGGTAAAGAGGCCCGGAGAGGGCGGGCAACTTTGAGTTTGTTCCCCAAAGGGCCAGAACCGGACAACTGCCTGAGCTCAGCATAGGGCCGGGCAAGCTGGGCTCTTCCCACCTCCATCCACGCAGATTATGTTGCGCCTGACGTGCCCCGTCCAGCAGGAAGCATTGCCCTGCTGGACCTCTTGGAACTAAAAGCTCTTGGCCCCTTATGCCCTCACCCGCTCTGCCCGTGAAGGTCCAGCGCTGTTCTCTGCATGGAATTGAGAGGAGGGGGCTCCGGTAAATTAAATTAAGCCTGTGTTATGGGAGGAGGGAGAGGACAGGACTGGAAGAAATCCTCCCTAGAAGCTGATAAAAGCCATCTTTCACTGCAAAGAAAACTGTGGGAGTTTCCCTTCGTTCTCTTTGTCCATTTCACCCCTCACTCTTCTGGCCTGAATTTCACAAGGAGTTCAGCCCGAAATTGTGACCTCCACGGAGGTACCTGAGGCTGGAGAGGATTGCACCTGAATCAGTTCAGATTTTTGAAAATCTCCTTCAGCAAACTAGATAGGGTCTTAACCAGTTGTAGCCTCAGGGCATGCTTACAAGTTGTTTCTCTCCGGCTTTTTTTTTTTTTTAAGCTGGTGAGGAAACATTTGCCTACTGTCCTTTAAAAATACATAAGCGTTTGCAGACTTAGGGGCTATTGGTTCTATAGATTGGAAAAACACCCTTAGACCTGCCTAAAAGAAAGTGGTTTATAAATTCCTATATCTAGCCATTTCACCAGAAAAGACAGAACAATCTGAAGGTCTGTCACAAAGTAGCCAGTCAAGAGACAGCACAACAAAATTGCCCAGTTTCCTAATTTATGGTGCACATACTTCTCATCTTCCCGACCTCTCTGAATGCTGTCTGGGTTTTAGCAGTTTCTATTCTCCCTGGTTTCTTCTGCCCAAGCCCTCTGAGTCTCAGCAGCCTCTCTGCCAACCTTATCTCTCACCTTCCTTTTACCTTCCTCCTCCCTAAATACTCCCTTCAAGTCCATTTGTTTTGGGTAAATGTTACCAGCCCCTCCTAGTTCTGATAAAAGCATCTACCTTTGAGAATCACCTCCTGGACCAAAGTGGTTTCCCCTTCAGGTGACACTGGGAACCATTACTCGGATTAGAGTCAGGGCAGTCTTTTGAGTCCTGAATGGTTGATGCTATCAACTGAGGGAGAAAATGGAATTTTCCCTGGATTGGCCAGTTGAGAGACAGAGGTGGACACCCACCTCCCAGTCCTAGCGGGAAGAGCTGCATATGGAGACCGCCTCATTGCCATGTCCTCATCTCTCCAAGCTTAAGAGAATGTGGAAGGCATATGAGAAAAAAAAAAGAAAAAAAGACTTCTAACCAGAAGGACTTTGTTTTCATCTTTCCCAACTCTGCCTTGGGAGGAGGTCTTAATGGTAAACAGCAGCTAAGGCTGAAAGCTGACTGATCCCAACAGTGGATAACCAGTGCCAGGTTTAGGATCATCACTGCTTCTGCGGTGGGAAGAGAGCATGACATGGGCAGGGGAGGCCTGGCTTCTAGCTGGCTCGGCACTGGTGCCCTATCCCATTGTCTTTCCAAGCCTGGACTTCCACAGGCATGGTTGAAGGGCTTGGAGAATGACTTCAGAGGGGCTATCCAGCTTTTTGCTAATTCTGAAATAGTGAAAGATGCACAGTTCCAGGCACAGTAAATATTTTTTAAACAGAATCAGAGAGGTGCCAAGTACAAGTCCCAGATCTAGTACATATGAGTTATACAACCTTGTCTATGTCACTTAGCCTCTTTTAGACTCAGTTTCAAAATCGTGAAATGGAGATAACATCTTGGTTGTAAGCTTTAAAGACTATGTAAATCTCCATCACAGAGCCTGCTGTTATCAGAGATACTAGTTCCGGTGGCCATTATTGTTTCCTTTCATTTTCAGATACTGGTCTGATCTTGGAGCCATCACAGGGCCTGGGTGAAAATCAGTAATGGCCAGAAACTTGATCAAGTCCTATAATACCAATTTGATCTTTCAGAAATCACTGGCTTGGGCTAGCAGATCCTAAGAGCCAGTTTCTGATTGGACTTGACTGAGCCCATCCTAGGTCAGGACAGGTGGCAGCAGCCAATGCCAGACCAGCTTCTGGAGCTACTTTGAAAAGGAACTCGAAGGGCCTGGTGTTCCCTCCACAAGTCTGGCTGTGCAGTAAGTGGTCCCATTGTCTTTTAACAGGGTGGTTTCGCCAAATCCACGTGTGCGTCAATATTTTATTTTGATCCAAGTACTTCTTCAGCCCCTTCTGGGTGATATTACATCTTGTCGGTTACAGCTTTCCCCAACATTCCACCTGGAACCAGTTCTCCCTCCTCTGAGAACATCACACTTCTTGCCCTTGACATTCACAGGCCAGTTATTTAAGATTTGTAGAGTTATCTTTTCTTGGTCTGCTTCTCATTCTCCAGCTAGATTTTTGTATTGAGGAACTTGCAGATGACCTTCATACTACAACAACAACTAACATATAATGAGTGTGTTTTATAGTTTGCAGAATACCTTCACAGACTGTCTCATGGGTCCTCTCTGGTCTTTCATACATGTGTTACTCATAGAATAAGTACTTATTGATCAGTTGATGCCATCATATGTTTATCAAATATGTAGTAATTAAAGTTATGGATCTGAGGTATATTTCTCTGGGAGTAAACATGATAGCCAGAGGCACAGTAGGAAGGGGAGGATATGCTCAAAGGAGTTACCAGCAATAATACCTATCACTAGTAAACCTCCAGAGATGATAGATATGTTTCTGTGTGTGTTATGTTTATTTTTTTAATGGAAGAAAAAATGCTCAGTTAACCTATTGATATCATTTTGCAACAAATTGACTTTTACTCTTGAGGTCATGACCAAAGATAAAGCTAAATGAAAGTGGATGAAACTGACCTATTGGGCTACTAAGCCATTTCCAGGTTCAGACTTCTCCTTTTGCATTCACGTCTGAAATAAAGCTCTCATAATCAGTAAGGACTTGATAGAATGATGCTTAATGATAAAAATGACTCAATGACTATCAATAATGAAAAACAGAATCTTAGAACCCACCAAGATTTAGCTTATTATCTAAACACCACCTCCATAACCCTCACCCCCCGCACACAGGTCCCCACATCCTTAAAGATGTTTTTGAGGCCACCTGACTTTCGACAGTAACTCTGGTATTGCTCAAGATGGATGAATTTAGCTGAAGATGGGACCAAACTGAAACAATTCTTAAGACCCAAGTCAGTGGTCTCTGGGCTAAAATAAAAAATTTATTGCTTGGAGCTAAAACCTGCCAGGATGGTCTTGCGTCTGCCTCTCCCCTTCAAGAACTGGAGAAAGCAGGCCAAACCAACCCCAGCCTCAGGCTGAAGAGCCCTGCTTGCAACCCTGAAATCTCACCTTGCTATTTGCTTGAGAGATATCCCTTTAACAGCCAACCAGTCCGCTTGGTGCCTTTACCAAGTGGGAGGGGTATGTCTTATCAGCCCGACTCCCGGGATTAATTGTTTTATCTCCTTTTCTCCTCGGTTTGCCTACAGAGTGCAGAGCTGTCAAGGCGGTCTGTCCCCTGGCTGCTCTCCTGTCATCCCCTGCCTCTTCTCTTTCCCTAGGAAACCGTCTCATGGCTGCAGAGCAGCCCCTAAAGCGAGACTAGAGGCGAAGCCCGCCAGCAGCCCCCTCCCCGCCCATCCCAGCCTGGCCCAGATCACCCAGCTCCGAATGATGGTGCCTCTGGGACATTTTGCCAAAGGAGCCAGCCTGGACGATCTCATCGACAGCTGTGTTCAGTCTTTCGGTGAGTTGGCGAACTGCCCACATGCATAAATGGGGCTCTTCTACTTGTTCTTCCTTAAAAAGTGCTTTATAGAATAGCAACCTACATTGCATTTGGGGTTTAAAAATAGCTTTCGAGCCTTTGAAATGTTAGAGACTGTGCAGTGCCTATGGCACATGACTGTGTGGGTGTAATAGGTCGTGATGAGAGGTGCGATTTAAAGCGAGAAAAGTTACTGAGGAGAGTTTGTGTTTCCAATTTTCTCAGGATGGAGGTTTTTCTCGTGATGAAAAATATCATAAAATGCAATGGTGCATCTGGCACTTTTCTGTTCTTAGGTTCTTGGGGCACACAAAGACTAGCAAATGCTGTTACCAGACAGCAGTTTGGATCATTGGATGGCAAAGTCTGAATAATTCCCCTCACAATCTCGAAGGGTGGTTGAGGTGGAATAGGAAAGGGCTGAGTAAGGCCAAACTGTCTGTGCCTGGGAGATACTGGCAAATGAGCGGTGTGATTGAAGATTGGGGATCTATGAAAGGAGCAGCCAGACGTGTTGGCAGGGAGTTATCTAGATGCCGCACTCTGTCATCACCCGACACACCATGAGGGGTGAGCAGCTTAGCGCAGCTGACAAGGGTTATCGGCAAAGATGCCCTATTTAAAAAAATAAAAATTGTAGGCACTCTCTTTTGATTGTTATATGTGAAATAGTGATGGAAAAGGACTAAACATTTGTTCCCCTCCCTGAAAAAGGAATGATGGAAAATTCATAGAGTTCTATTATCACTGGTACCCACTCTGCTCCTTTGGGACCTCTCTGTCTCCCACTGGGAAGCTGATGAGCTTGTGTGGCTCAGCTCAGAAGCCCCAGACCACCCCACCCTGGCACCTTGCGGGGAGCATAAGGAAGACTGGGTCAGATTCCAGGTGCTTGATAAGATCCCAGGTAGCGTGACTATGGGATTGTTAAAACTCAGAATGAGGGATTTATTCATTGGCTGGATCTGTGTTCCCTTGTGGCTCAGCTGGTAAAGAATCCACCTGCAATGCGGGACAGCTGGGTTCAATCCCTGGATTAGGAAGATCCCCTAGAGGAGGGAAAGGCTACCCACTCCAGTATTCTGGCCTGGAGAATTCCATGGACTGTATAGTCCATGGGGTCACAGAGTCAGACACGACTCAGTGACTTTCACTGGATCTACGTAGTGCTCAGTCAGACCTTATTTGTAGACTTAGGAAAGCTGGACATTTTAGGGATCCTCCTTTAATTGGATTTAACAAAGCATTGAACAGTTTCCATGATTCCAACATTGATTTAAAGCAGCGGTTCTCAAATGTTCCTGTGAAATCATGTGGCGGTTTTTGTGATAACACAGATTGCTGGGCCCCACCCCCAGACTGGCTGTTCTCAAAGGTCCAAGGCGGGGCCCGGGAACTTACTGTTCTATCAGTTTCCCAGGTGATGCTGCTGCAGTTGATCCAAGAACCTCACTTTGAGAATCACTACTTTTTTGTTTTAGACTTTTCAACTTGGAAAAGAAGGAGCATTTTTTTTTTTTTTTTTTTTTTTTTTACTAATTCAGCATTAAATTTTAATTGAATTGTTGTTTATTTACACTTTAGTATTTCAGCTAAGGATGAATTCAGGAGCAAAATAAATGGTTTTCTACTTAACCTCTTTGGAAAATAACCGTACAAGGAGATAAACTAGAAGCCAGGGGGATGGAGGGAAGCTTGGTGGTGATGAGCCATTGTTCATCGGGCACTTGACTTTCACCTGGTTCTCAGCTCATAAGCTGCAAAGCTTCTCACACAGTCACGGTCGTCTTACTTACCGTCTTTGGCAGGGTACTGTGACTGTTTCATGAATAAGCATTTTTACCCTCTTTCCATTTCACTGTTGAGGAAATAGGACCCGACAGTCCTGCCGTCTTTCTTCCTCCTGTGCCAGTCATCCAGTTGCCCTCTGGGTTCAGGGCTGTTTTTCTAACCTTCAAATCGTCCAGCCATCAACCTGAAAAATACAGGAGGGATTCTGAAATCCTGCAGAATAAGCAAGCCTAACCCACTCCCCTCAATGAATGAATGGTAAGAGGGCTAAAGATACTTTGTTTCCTGGATTATATTGAACCGAAAAGTACCTTAAAATCCCAAAGGTATAAAAATCCCATTGAGTCTCATGGTCTTTTAACCATTATCATGAAACATAGATAGTCCCTAATTAAGCCCCCTACTTGCACCTGACTGGCTGTTGCATGAGGAGAATTACAGTGACCGAACCCCTCTTCCATTATTCAAGCTTAGAATTCCTGAGAAATGCACTGTTTGAGGGGGAAATATGCAAAAGACGGCGGTGATAAGCTAAAGCATGCAGGAAGAATAAATTCCTTAAACCATGAAGACTTGGAGTAAGTTCACTCTGGGGTTGAGAACGCATATTGGGGAGAGCAGCCACTCTCTGTTCAAATCTCTGAGCAGGACTGTGAGAATGCTACGGGAGGCAGGAGGGTGCCTTCTCAAGGCAAGGCTGTGCAGGTGATGTCCTGAAGGGCTTCCTGCCACAGAATTTACATGAAAGAGGCATGTCTGGAGGGAATGGGAACCAGCACTTTCATCTGTGATTTTGACTCAGGTTATCAGTTGAGTTGTCCAGTGGAGGAGGGGTGTGGAGCTGGAGGGGGGTGGGGCTGGGGATTCAAGCAGGACGGTGACAGGCAGCCAGCCGTGTCACTTCTGCCTTTGTAGGTCTCCTGGGAGGTGATCAGAGAACAGTAAAGAGCAAGGTTAATTTTTTTTTTTTTCTGAGACATCTTACTGGTTATTTTCTCTGATTAGTATAGAAGAGTTTTGCTTTAGAATAAAACAGTCTGGCTTAGTTTTTCTTTGTGAGTTTAGAAGTCTTCTCATTTGAATACCCATGAAAAGGGAAATAGCACTGTTGAAATGTGGGGAAAGTTTTCTTATTTTTTGGTAATCTCTCCCTTTAGACTCAGGTTTAGCCACTCCTCCCACCAACTTGGCAAAGAAGATGGAGGGGAAAAAACCTCTTTTGAACATAAAGACTGATTAGTTAACTTATTAATGTATTTTTTACTACTTTCTCAACCTCACCTTGGTGTAGATGCTTTGAATTGGCTATAGCTTTGCTGTCCAATATGGTAGCCGCTACCCACATGTGACTATTTATGTAGACATTTTAATTAAAATTAAATCAAATGTAAAATTCAGTTCCTAAGCCTCAGCAGCCATATTTCAAATGCTTAAGAGTCACAAGTGGTACCTGCTGCTGGACAGAGTAAATAGAAAACATTCCCTTCTTTGCAGAAAGTCTGTTCAATGGTGCCAGCCTGGGTGGACGGTTGACTCAAAGGGGAAAAGCAATGTGGGATTTACATTCTTCTAGCAGCTCCAGCTACTAGACTCCAAGGCATCCTGGGCATTTGGCAGTCTATACAGATGGCTCCCCCTTTAGTATTATTAACCATCAATTACCTCCCACACTGTTCTCAGAGGAAGGACTTACTACAAGGCTTTTAAGGCTGAATGACCAGCACGTGCAAATTAAGGGTACTCTTGAAGGTACTGGTAAGCCTCCCAGTGTCACACACAAGGTTACAGATCTGTGATTAGAAATTCAGAGCCTTGAGTCATCGTGTGTTGCTTTCACCATGAAAGAGCCCACTCCCACCTTCTGTTTTAAGCAGAGGTCATGCCTTTACATCCTCACCGTATTATTGCTGGTATTGTATTATTGCTCTTCCACTGAGCATAATGAGGCAAATCATCACAACCTGGTACATTTATGGCAAATGTATGTGAATCACACCATCTGTTTCAGAGGTAGGAAAGACCTATGAGATCATCTGAGCTCTTTATAATGTTTTCACTTTGTAAGAGGGCTGCCAGCTTTGAGAGTCAAAGGGAAGGTTTCAGATATCCCAATTCTGCCCCCCTCTGAACGTCAGACAACTGTGACAGCATCAGAAAGAAAACTGCAGGCACGTCCCAGTAAGGGACCCTCAGCAAACAGTCCTCCTGCTCCCAGATGGGGCATGGGAAAAACCTCAGCATCTTTGTCTTACATGTCAATGAGAAAGGAAACACAGTAGTATCTCATTTATCTTGTGTGTGTGTGTGTGTGTGTGTGTGTGAAGGCTATATGTACTGATTTTCTTTTAAACTAAAAACAACTGTGAAATAGGTCTGGTATTACTATCTCCATGGACAAACAAGAAAATAAGTAAAACCTATGAGAATTAAAACAACCTCCTTGGTGGGATGCATGAGACAAGTGCTCGGGCCTGGTGCACTGGGAAGACCCAAAGGAATCAGGTGGAGAGGGAGGGGGGAGGGGGGATCGGGATGGGGAATACATGTAACTCCATGGCTGATTCATGTCAATGTATGACAAAACCCACTGCAATGCTGTGAAGTAATTAGCCTCCAACTAATAAAAAAAAAAAACAAAAAAAAAACAACCTCCTTCATGTCTCCCCTCCCAGAAGCCTCTTGCAACCTCAGCCGGGCCATGCTTGGGGTTCTTCTCCTAGGGCAGGCCTCCCCTCACTCAGGGGAGCCCTTCAGGCCACACAGAACACATCTGTTCTCTGTGCCCACAATCTGCAGGCTTGGTGTCCCCTGGATTAGAAATTAAATTCCATTCACTGTAGGAAATCTTTATTGAGCCCTATCTATATACCAGGCATCTGCCTGAAACTCTCTCTCAAACAAATTCTGAGTTAATTAAAATTAGTGTATGCGTCGTGTCTCCCAAAGAAGAAAACCCCAAGACTAGTAGGTTTATTTTCCATCCCACTAACAGTTATATTTCCTGCAGCTGGTTGTTAAAAGCACTGCATAGACATCGGTTGTTAAAAGCATTGTATGACCTCAGCTAATTAAAGATAAAACACTACATCGATTTTTAAAGTTAGAACCAAAAAAGCACACACACACTTGGGACTCTGGTTCCCTCCATGGCAGAGGCAAGATTCAGGGTTCCTCAGCACTCTGCCGCTTTAGTCTGCACCAAAGCCAGGCGTCCAGAGGCAACAGAGGCACAAGGCCAGAAGCCAAGGGCCATGACATTGAAGGGCACTCAGGCCCAAGAACCAGCAACTCCAAGGAACAAAACCAAGGGTAGGGTCGGGAAGGCTGGCCGTCACGAGCACAAGCCCTCTGTGAAGATCACAGCGGTACCAGTAACCTCCTCGGTGGAAGTCCCATCTCTGGGAGTCGCAGCTACAAGATTTCACTGTAGAGGGTGGTACTTGAGGCACCCATGTCCTGAAGCTTCTGGGCATTAGAGCAGCTCCCAGGTATGACTGTTCTTAGTCCCCTGGAGTGAACTCATATGGTGTGATGGGGATGCTGTGTGCTCCAAGGGGCCTCTTTGCTGCGTTTTGCCAGGCTGGCATGTCTGCCCTCTCCGGGGTGTGAGACACAGTGGCTGCCAGGCCTGAGAAGGGAGGAGATGGGACTACACTCACATCTGTGCTCTGTTGGGCGATGGTGTTTACAGCAGACCTCCATCTGCAACAGAGAACAGAGGCGCTCCTCACAGTGTACATGCATAAGGTTGACAGTGTTCGGGAAGGCTGAGCATTTTAGTTCAGTAACTCTAGCCGGAGAAGTGAGGTTACTGAGAGAAAAAGAGAGACAGGTAGACAGGAGACTGACGGTGGTTGGACACTTATTTACTGCCTGTTCAGTAGGGCGCTGAACCTTTACCTGAACTGGTCTCATCCATGTTCACAACAACCCTGTGAGGTGGATATTATTTTTGCTTTTTTAATTAATGGGCATTTGAAGCTCAGGAAAGTTTTTAACCTGTGAAGAGTGGCCTCCCTCATGAGTGGGAGAGCTGCTGAGGTCTGGACTCTGGTCTCAGGTTCCTGTTCTCTCCACTCTACCAGAGGTTCTCCAACTTTAACAGAAACAGTCATTGTTGTGGGGTGTGTTCAGCATTCAGATTCCTGGGGGTCAACTCCAGGATTTTTCGTTAAGCCTACAGTCACTGTGGCTTTGATGGAAGTGACCCACACACTGATTTTGAGAAATACCATCCTACAGCACACATACCTGCTTCTTGGGCATATCCGAGCATTTTCTCAGACTTTCTAAGGAAACATGGAAAGCTTGAAGAATACAAATCCTCTGAAAAACGATAGAGCAAATAGCTTTTCAGCTCTGTGAACCGGATTGAAGCCAGCCTCCTGGGCATGTCTGAAGCAGTCAGTCCAGATCTAGCAAGAGAAAGGCCCCAGCCCCTGAGCAGGTTTGTAACACTGTGCCCACTTCCGTCAGATTTACCTGCATTTCTATCCCTTCTCAGCTGTAGGAACTCTTGAAAACTCCTGCCTGTCAGTCTTTTGGCCATGGAATAAACAGAAAGTGGGTGTCTGTCATTACTATAGTTTGGCTCCTGGCCCGCAAAGGCATTCCCAACCTGCATTTCCACCTTTAAGCCACACTCAGCCTAGTTCCTGCGGTGCTGGAGGGCCTGGCTTCTTAGAGTGTGCCTGCTCCCTGCAGGTCAAGATTCGCAAGTAGTGGCTTAGCTGGGGAAACTGGAGCAGTGCCGCCTCTGAGCACTGCTCCAAAAGTGCTGCTTTTCCAGCAGACTTCTTAAAGCCCTGTGTTGACATGAAGGTTATTAAGTTCATGATGGAAACACGTTGGGAAGTAGTGTGAAAGCAAAAGCAGTGTGTTCAGGGGACTTCTCTGATGGTCCAGTGGTTTAGACTGAGCTTCCAATGCAGGGGGCTCGGGTTTGGATCCAGGGTCAGGGAACTAAGATTCTACATGCCACACAATATGGCCAAAAAAAAAAAAGCAATTTGTTCTGTTCAGTTGTTGGCTGAGCCAGCAGTGATGGGCGGTGAGACCACCGGGGAAGGCCATCTGAAGTGCAGGCCTCACCCCTGGCCCAGCTCCTGAGGGTAGGGCCCGCCTGTTTCCTCCTGGAGCGGTGACGGCTGCTGGGCTTGGTGCCTTGGTCTGCAGATAGTTTGAGCTGCCAGCGGGTCGTGTTGTCCTAAAGTGTTATGAGGAAGACAGCGGGGAAAGAGTGAGAGTGGAAGCTGGTGAGCTTCACACGGCCTCTGCAGATAGGCAGGGCACCACGCTCGATTGGATGCTGTCACAATCTTGAAAGCCTTACTCTGTGAGAGCAGGTTGTTACATCTTCAGGAGTTTGGAGGGCAGTTGCTCAACATAACCATCAATAAAAATTAAATTATGTAAACTTACAATTATATTAAAAATAAGCCCTCAAAACTCATCATTTCCTAATATGTCATCCCATTTCGCTGTCATCTGTTATCTTGAGATGATGTTCGTTGTGTCTGCATGGTACGAATGTGGTGTGCTCTGCTCAGCCACCCAGTACTGTCTGAGTCTGCGACCCGCAGACTGTAGCCCGCCAGGCTCCTCAGTTCGTGGAGTCCACCAAGCAGGAATGCTGGAGTGGGTAGCCGTTCCCTTCTCCAGGGGATCTTCCCAACCCAGGGATCAAACCCAGGTCTCTTGCATTGCAGGCAGATTCTTGACTGTCTGAGCCATCGGGGAAGCCCATGGGTGCTTTGTAGCAGTATGATGTTCATGTATAGCACATACATGTCATCCATGTATTCATACATATAGTGGGTAGACACACCTGCGTCTCTTCCCAGCTCCATGGTCATGAAGTCATGTCAGGAGCTTGATGTTGCCTGCTTTGGGAGTATTTACACTGAGGAAATGGGCCATCGCTACTAATCAGGGCTTCTTCTCAACCCACCCCCGAAGAAGACATTGTTAAACATTTACTAGCACTTTCCCCCAGCTACAGAGGAGGCTTACATGGCAAAGGGCCAAGGTAGGAAGCTGAAAACTGGAAATCTTACTTTGTGTTACCTGGTTAAGAGAAATATTATTTGCCTTTGTTTTACTTCTTTCTTTCATCTAAATATCTTATAAAACAATTCTCCATGTGTTCTTCAAAGAAAAGGAACAATATACCTTAGAGATAAAGAGTTATATATCAGTGAAGTTGAGAAATTTTCTTAAAGAAGTGACAGTTCTGTGGTCACGAGAGAGGAAGGGGCCTGGGGGTTGGAGGAAAGAGATGCAAGGGGTCAGTTGTATGGTAACAGGTGGTAAATAGACTTTTGGGGGTGGTCACTGTGTAGTGTATACGAACACTGGATCATAGTGCTGTATACTTGAAACCTATATAACATTAAAAAGATGTCACAGTGAAACTTTAATACTGAGACATTCGCATTCTGGAGTCAAAGTTATCACTCTTTGTTTTTGTTCTCTTAATTTACCTCCTCTAAAAATTCTCCATGGTTAAATTTTCCCTTATTTCTGGTCAACTAAACCTCAATTTTGTGACTCTGTTCTTCATGTGTTTATATATTATATGATGTCACTCTTTGTTTCTGATTCCATCTGTTTAATCACTTGCCTTCGTATCTCTCCATGTGGTAACAGGTGCTATTGATACATAAAAGCAAGCTTTTGTTGAATATGTTTTCATAAGTTTATTGCTTACTATATTTCTAATTTTGCGAACTGTTTATATCCTTTGCCTATTTATCATTTGTTTAATGTTTTTCTTATTAGAGGTTTTCAAAAGCTTTTTATTATTTATTTTTTTTTAAGCCTGCTAACTGTTTGATTGGTATTTGTTACTGACATTTTTTTCCTCACTCCTTTCCATTTTTATGTTGGTTTTGCGATATTAATGAAGTGAAATTTTACATTTTTATGTAATTAAATTGTCGATGTTTTCTTTTATCTGTTATCTTTTCCTGTATTAACTCTAAACTTGAAAAAAAAATCCCTGTTCTAAAGATTTGGTGACTATTCCGTTGTCATTTTTGTTATTTGTGCATTTATTTGGCTGCTCTGACCCTAGTTGCAGCATGCGGGATCTTCTTTCTGTTGCGGCGCGCGTGCTCTCTAGATGTAGCACAAGGGCGCAGTAGTTGTGACTTATGGGCTTAGTTGCTCCGCATCATGTGGGATCTTAGTCCCCCTGCTGGTGTTGAAACCCAGTCCCCTGCATTGCAAGCAGATTCCTAACCACTGGACCACCAGGGAAGCTCCCCCATTGTCATTTTAATCTAAGTTTTATTAAATCCATTGTATGATGAGGGCTTTCTGGTGGGTCAGAGGGTAAAGTGTCTGCCTGCAATGTGGGAGACCCAGGTTCGATCCCTGGGTCAGGAAGATCCCCTGGAGAAGGAAATGGCAACCCATTCCAGTACTCTTGCCTGGAGTATCCCATGAACGGAGGAGTGTGGTAGGCTACAGTCCATGGGGTGGCAAAGAGTTGGACACAACTGAGCAACTTCACTTCACTTTTTATGATGTAATTTGATATTCCACTGTTGTGGATGTTTGGTATAAGTTTGTCGGTGGTGTTCAGTGAAAAAAAAGAGACACTTTCAGTTTTGTTTTTGAGGTTGTCATTGGCTTAAATCCAGAGCACTTAGACTTGCCATTTTGTAACTCAGAGCCTCAGTTTCCCCTATTGTCATATTCCTGAAATGATTTCTGAGACTGAAAATGCCATAATCAGGTTTCAATTATGATGTTGAATGTGAACTTGAAAGTCCTTTGGGAACTTGTATACTTTTGATTATTAGAAGAGTCAGTATCCTTGGGGTGAGGAATTAGAAGGCCAGCCAAATTTAAATCCATTTTTCCCTAAATTATTAATTAGACCAAATCTATGTTGTACTTGCATAGGCTTTTTTATTGTGGTAAAGTATACATAACATAAAATTTGCCACTTTATAAGTTCTTGTATTTACAAAGATCTAACTCAACTCACATACTTACATTTTTCTAGTTTTTTTGAGAAATAGGCATACATCACTGTGTAAGGTTAAGGGGTACAGCATAATGGTTTGATTGATATATACTGTGAATTGATTACCACAGTAAGTTTAGCTAACATCCATTTTCTTGTGTTTACAAAGATCTAATTGTAACTAAGTTCTTATGCCTTACTTTTAAAATTTTAATAGCTTTTTAAATTATTTTCACTATAGAAAGCTTACAAAATACAGACTTGCAAAAAGAAGAAAATTGCATGCATCCATTCTACCACCATAAGCAAGATAAACACTATTGACACAGTTGGGTGTGTCTTCCTAGATTATATTCTATGCATATTTATGTTCTGCAGTCATATTAACTTTTTCTGGTAGGTTGACTATAATTAACTCTTTGCTTTTCATAATTCACATTGTAAACAATTATGATCTTAAAATAAATATTTATAAAGAGGTGTGCTAGCATACAGAGTTGCTACTCCATCCTAAAATTGATTTTAAAACATAATTCTGGCATAATCTCTTCATGTATGAGACATAAAAGTGAAGGTTGCTTGGCAACTAAAATGATTCTAATGAGGAACTGAAGACATTACAAGGAAAGAAGAGTAGTTACTCATTTCTTTTCAATGCTAAATGCTAATTAAGTTATGATAACTATGACTGATTATAGTTAAAAATGAAGGAAACAAATGCTCCCATTAACTTAAAAGTCTTGAGATGAGCTTTTTTTCCCCTAATGAATAGGAAAAGTCAGACTGGTTTTGCTGAAGGGAAGCTTTCCTTTCAGAAACTGGGAAAAATCTTAGGGCCTTGTTAACTTTCTGACTCTTAAGAAGTAACAACTGGGAAAGATACCTAGTAGGAAGTCAAAGATGCTACAGTTTGGTACATCTGTGAATTTTCTGCTGAGTAGAAGAGATGGCTGGCAGTGGTGTGGGGTAGTCCATGTTGTCTGCTTTGGTTTTTCCAGAGAGTGGTCCAGGGCCCTAGGGAAACTGCTGAGGTGCTTACCAAAGTCTTCAGGCAGAAGATGCTGCCAGGATGGAGCTTCCATTGTAGAGATGACAGTGGTTAATAGACATGAGCAAAGAGAGTAGGGACCAGAGGCACTGTTCTTCAGGGGGAAGAGGAAGCAGAGATGGGCAGTTCTAGAGCGGAGGTGAGAGAGGGATAACCGGAGCAGTAAGGCAGCCACGGGTGAAATCATTTGGGAATTTCTTGGGTGAAGGAGCAAAGGTCACTATGTCTGGCTTCCCTGTATTGATGTCTCTTAAACTCTGTCCTCCAGGACTTGTTTTTGTAATCTTGTGAACATCCCCATTTTAAGGGGGGACCATTTAAGAAGCCAGGAAAGGTCCCAGCATTATGATTTATGAGTCTATCTTGTTAGAATGTAGTTACAGCCTGCAGAGCATCCTTAAATCTGATGAGCAGTTAATTATTTTGGTTAATTCTGAATTCACTTATTTAGTGCCAGATGCACAGGGATGTTTACATGCTTCCTTCCCCTCTTTCTCCCTAGCTCACTAGCATCCTGGGCTCCAGATTTACTCCATCCAAATCTGCTTTGGTGGGTTCCTCATTGACCCCCACTCCCAGGTGTTTTCAGGCCACAGTGAGTCACTCTGGCTTCTGATCCTTGCTTCCCAGAAGGGAGCTGTAGTTCCCACACTCCTGGCTGCTGGACTTTGTCCTCTGTTATTGCCAAGAATGAGCCAAAGCGCTTGGTAACTGGAGTTCGCCTGACTGGTACTCCTTTAAATAAACCTGGAAGGACCCACTCCCTGCAATTACTGTGCCCATGACTCGGCCAGCCTCTCTGTCCCCATGGCTCAGAGTCCTGTTACCTGGCCAGCAAGCACCAAGTCTGCCTGAGATAGACTTAGCTTCAGTTAACTGAGAAAGTGTACCCTGAAACTTGTAAGAAAGACAGAGGAAGATTCTCTGGATTAAAAGAGATTTAAGGATATGTCAACCAGTCATAATCTGTGAACCATTTTTCTAAATATATACACACATATATTCATAATTATTTTATAATTATATGTACTTGGAAATTTATATGCTAGTGACTGCATATTTGATGATATTAAGTAATTACTATTGATTTTAGGCAGATTAATGATGCATTGTTTTTTTATTTCCCTTAGAAGTTCTTTTTTAAAATACATACTGAAATAGTTACTAATGATGTACCATGTTTGGGGTTTGCTTTTGTAAAACATGAGAGGGAGAAGTGAATGGGGGTATAGATGGATTGGCCATGTACTGATCATTGTTGAAGCTGGGTAGGTCCATAGAGGTCCCTTATGTTGTTTTTGCCTACTGTGGTATATGCCTATAATTTTCCATACTGAAATCTTAAAGAGAAAAGTATTCTCAGAGCTAAGAAAAACAGATGATTAAGTTCCAGAAAATTCAAAGGAATCTAGTCTCATTTCTTGGGTGATGAATTAGAGTGCTCTGTCTGTCTTACAGAAGGAAAAGAGGAGAGTCCAGAATAAGATACTTTGGTTACACAGGCTTCCCTGGTGGCTCAGTGTAAATAATCCACCTGCCAGTATAGGAGACATGGGTTCTATCACTGGGTTGGAAAGATCGCCTGGAGAAGGAAATGGCAACCCACTCCAGTATTATTGCCTGGGAAATCCCATGGACAGAGGGGCCTGGTGGGCTACAGTCCACGGGGTCCCAAAGAGTCAGACACAACTGAGTGACTAAACAACAACAACTTTGGTTACACAGCACTGAAATACTTATTCACGTCCTGCACATGACATCCCACAACACTCAGCCCATTCCCTGTTCTATCCAGAAAGACCAAAAACAGAACTGCAAACTTTAATCTTCAATCCTACTGTCAGAGGCAGGACTTGGAGTTAAGTGACTGAGAGAATGTATTATTCTCCTCCCCACCCCACAACACCCCACCACACACACACATACACACACACACATACCCACACACCCACACACCCACACACACACAGCTTTAATCATGGGAATGCCATGGTCATGGTAGAACTTGATCCCAAGAAGGCAGTGAACAGATTACAGAAGAAGCCATGTGAGGCCACACTGTATCGTGGTCTTTGGAATCCATTCCTAACTCTTCTATTTACCAATTGTGGGCCTTAGGCAACTTATTTTACTAAAGTTTTCTCATCTGCAGAACAGATAATAATGGTGAAGCCTTTTAAAGGTCATTTTTGTTCAGGTGAAAATTAAATGTCTTAGCTTGGTTTTCTCAGAAGCAGATCCTGAGACAAGAGTTTAAATACAAATAGTTTACTTCAGAAGATGATTCTAGGAAAAAACTGGGAAGGCAGTTTATGAAGGGTGCTTTGTAAAGTGGGTTGTTACTCGGGGAGTAGGAGGTTTCAGAACTATCTTACTTAAGGCAAAGGAACTGGATATGGGGGTACTTACATGCTTAAGGACTGCTTCTAGGTGATCTTAATTCACCACCATGTCTGAGCTGCCTTGCACACAGGTGAGGATGGAAGGGGTCTCCCAAGGAAGCCATCAGGCAGGTGGAAGTTGGGTGGGCATATACTATAATGGGAAGGCCTAAGAGTATATGGGTGAGGCACTGATGGCTCTGCTGAAGTCAAAACTAAATTCTCAGTAAATGTCGGATGGGCAAATACAGGCTGCATATAGATCCAGATAGATCCAGAGCTGGTTAGTAATTAAAATCAAAGTGTGTACATACAAACATGGGTATGGATGGATGTCATTCTGCAGATGTAAACACTTATGAGTGGCTCTGGACATTTCATCAAATTTAAACACAGTCTGTGGTTTTGTTAGACACACTGATGGAAATACTAAGTACAGTAGATAAAAACCAAAGTTCAGGAGGATCAATAAGGAAGAACAAAGAACTTGGATGACACTTCAATAAGAATAAATGTCTTACACTTAGGTTTAGTAATATTGCTTTGTATATATTCTGGATGGAAAAAAAAATAGATTGTCATCTTATGAAAAATATCAAAGGATTTTAGTAGATTATTAATTTAGGATGAGCCAGTAGTGCCATGTGACTTCTCAAAAAGTTAACATAATCTGAAATTGCATTAATAGAAATAGACTTTCCTGGTTAAGGGACTAATACACTGATTGAATTATGAGTTCTAGTCCTAATGCTCACACATAGGAATGTTTTTGCCCTTAGCAAGTTTTTAAACATTTCTGAGGCTCAGTTTCTATCAACATGAAATTTAATACATAACCTCTGTTTTGTTGTGAAGTGGATATCTTTAAGTAGAAAGAAATCATTTATGTAAAATATAATTAGAAACTCTTATAGTATACGGGGCTTCCCTGGTGGCTCAGACGGTAAAGAATATGCCCCCAATGCAGGAGACCTGGGTTCGATCCCTGAGTTGGGAAGATCCCCTGGGGAAGGGAATCTTCAGTACTCTTGCCTGGAGAATTCCCTGGACAGAGGAGCCTGGTGGTCTACAGCCCACGGAGTGGGAAAGAGTCACACATGACTGAGCAGTTAGCACTGTTGTTATAGTAGATAATCAAAATTAGTAGATAAGCAAAATGTTGGGGTTAGGGTTTAGGGTTAGTTTATAGACTTGAACGTTAGTATATCATCTTCCCAGATTAATAATGCAGACTATCAAAGGATCCATAATTGCATCATGGAGATACAAGATGGAGATATCTGGTCAAAATGGCTGGGTCAAAAAAAATTACCAGGTGTTGTCATAATAGACACTTGTAAGTATGAACCTAGCAGGTAGTATAATTTTAAATTGTACATGAATATGAGCTATATAAATAGGTATTTAGTCAATAAGACCCAAAAAAGTTATTTTTTCATTTTTTCAAAATATTAGGGCAGTGATAAATCCAATATGAACTCTTTTATGGAATTTGTTGAAGGAATACAGGTATTTGATGTAACTGAAGCACAGAAGGAGTAGAAGATACCTGTAGGCCTTGGAAACCTCTAGAATTAGGGACTAGAACACTATCATGAGACACCAGAATGTATTTTCTGTCTCTTTCTTCTTTCTCTGACTTGCTTCCCTGCTTATCAGCTTAACATTTTCTTTCACTAAAGATTCCCCAGTCAGGGAATGTGGCACTTAACAGCTGCAAATCCTGTATCTTTAACCATTAGAAATTTAATGTTTTTTTTCCTCAAGTTCGGTGAAAAAATTACTCAGTGAAAAACTTTGATTGGTTCAAATTGGGGTAGATGGCTACTACCTAAACCAGTCAATTATGGCCACAGGGGTGGAGTCATTTAAGAGTAGAACATGATTGAATTTGGGGAAGAAATTTTTACTACATGTTTGCTGATGTTCTGGGCACATTAAAACAATATCTGTCTATTACAGCAAGATCTGGTCAAACAGTATAGAGTGTAGGGTATTATTAAATTTAGGTTTAGTCTCTGGGTTTTAAGGTAAGAATGGAAGGCTAGAAAGAGTACAGAGAATATAAATAGTTAATGAATGATATAGAAATAAATTCTATGGGGCTATAAGATAACAATAGCTGAAAAAAAATAAATTACTGTTTTTTTTCTCCTTCTTCGTCTTAACAGTGTTAAGCATTTATTTGTCTTGATAATGTTATGCATAGAAGAGTTAGTATGAGTTGTTTACCTCCAGAAGAACAGATACAGAGTCAATGAACTAAAATTTCACCAAAGAACTACAGCTTCACATTTATAGAAGTATTAAATATCAAAATAGTTCTGGCTCTAATGGATTACTGAGTATTGGAAGTATTTTTTCTGCTGTGAACAACTATAAAACTGGACATAACATGTGAAACAACTATTTTTAGGTATTAGAAAACAGGACAGACTTGTGATTATGGATAAAATGGAAAGATATGCAGAAACCTCAAAACTCATCTTGACATTCTCCTGGAAGCACTTTAAAAATTATTACACAGAAGACTGGAAGTCAGCATCTTGCCTGGCAGAGAAAGTAGAGTTTGTGTTCAGGGCTTCTGGGGTGGTTGGAATTTATGGAGTAGGGTACTGGAAAGAAGGGATCTCCTTTCGTCTTTTGCAAAATGTTAAACTGTGTACAAAGGTGGTAAGGCTTCATACTACCAAATAGTTACTGGGGTTCTGTAAGTCAAAGGAAGTCTTATAGTCTGTGAAATATTGCAGTTTGGAACCAGCCAGAATGTAGAGAGATAACACCTGAGGCATTCAGCTGAGACATGAAAAAGATCACTCCACATGAGGAGGAGCACTAGAGCCCTGGAACAGATGCTACTCTTGAGCCACCCTGACAAAGCCTAAATCCAGGCCTTGACAGGATCAGTTTTAAAGCCCTGGTAAATTAAATGTGGCTATAAATTAACATGATACAGATTCTCAACATTGTATCCACAATGCCCAGCATATAATATAAAATTACAGGAAAATTTAAAAAGCAGGAAAATGTGACCCATAACCAGAAGAAAAACAAGTTTAATAGAACTAGACTCAGAATTGATGCAAATGTTGAAATTAATAAGTAGGGAATTTAAAATAGCTGTTATAAATATGTTGAAGGATTTAAAGTAAGGTAAGCAGAAGAGTAACTCAGTAGATAAATGGAAACAATAAAATCAGAAGACTGACAGCATCAACTGTAGGGGAGGATGTGGAGCATCTAGAACTCTTAAACTTTATGAATGAGATTATAAAATGACAAAATCACTTTGGAAAACTGTTTAGCCATTTCTAATAAATATACACCTACCCTTTGACCCTTCAATTCCACCCCTAGGCATTCATGCAAGAGAAAGGAAAAGTATAAGTCATATCATGGACTTACAACTTATACAAGATGTGACCTGACTTATACAAGAATGTCCATAATATTAGGTTGATGAAAAAGTAATTGCGGTTTCAGACCGTGAATTTTAAATCATTATATTAATTGCTTTTGCCATGAAAATCCAAAATTAGAAACAACCCAGATATCACACAACATCATAAAGAATAAACAATATGCCATGTATACAACACAATACCTGCTCATCAGTAAGGATTGAATTACTGAAAGAGTCAGCATTGGTTAATTGAAAAAATGTTTTGCTTTGTGAAAGAAGCATTGCACACAAAAATAAATACTGTATGAGTCCAATATATGAAGTTCTAAAATAGGTAAAACTAACTTATGATTTAAAGAGAAAAAGAAAAATGGTTTTATGGTTGGGTGAGTAGGAGGAACTGACCAGGAAGATAAGGGAACTTAACTGGGTCATAGAAATATGGTAAATCTTGAGAGGGGTTTGGGTTATAAGGATGTAAGGATTTGTCAGAAGACATCAAACTATATGTTAAAACATGTGCCTTTCACTGTACCTCAATAAGATAGAAAAAGTTATTTAAAAAAAAAAAAATACCCAAACTGGCTAGCATAGAAAGTTCCTTCTGTAAGGACTTCAAGTGAGAGGAAATCTTTTCACAATCCAATCCCGTGTGGTAGAGCTTCCTAGAAGGCAAAGCCAAGACTTTTCAGTGCCTACCAGATAGCAATGACTAACTTCTCTTTCACCTCTGGTTTAATCCTTTGGGTTCTTCTGTGATTGTGTGTTGATCAAATAAGTGAGGGCCAAGATCTGAGGAACAAAATGTCTACTGACTCAGAAACCAGAGCCCCTCCTCCCCCGCTCCCCGACGCCTCTGATGAATACTGGCAGGGTTGGGGAGATAAAGTAAACTCTACCAAGAACATCCTTGTTTACTCAGGTGATCTGGTGCTAGTGAAATGCTCTGTGGAGTACCACGAGAACCAAAGAGGTGAAATGGCAGACTCCTTGAAAGTTAATTCATGAAACAATGCTGGTGCAGAAGAGAGGTTCATTGAAACAGACCAAGAGCCCACACATTTCATTTTAATCATACTTTTGAGTCTGTTCCAGCTGTTTTACTGGAGTGGCTGAAATAGTATAAAATGACTGGTGTTCAATGCCTCATGGGTCCTCTCTCTGGCAGAAATAGTATGAGTGGTAAAAGGCCCCAGAATTGGATGGTGGAGAAGGGAGGAAAAAACACGTTTTGCTACTGACTCAACACCAAAGATCAGGGTCATCCCTACATTGATGCCCAAGAAGTGATGACCCTAGTGGACACTTCCCAGGGTTCCAGAACAGAGGGGAGAGAGAAGATGTCCCAGATAGGCAAAGACTCTTAATCAGCAGAGCCTGTGAAGGGCCTGGGAGGATGGACATCTTTATGTTGGAGTGTGTGCATAGCCCTGATCTCTGGCTTCAGAGATAAAATATCCCCTTAGACTATGGTTGTGCAAGCCTGAGAAAGAAAGGGGTTTGCTAAACAGTAGGAACTCCCTTGGGTCAGAACAGTTTCATGGTCCTCTGGTTTACCCCAAATTGATTTCTTTCATTAAAATATATATGTATATTTATTTATTTGGCTGTGGTGAGTCTTAGTTGTGTCACATGGGACCTTTGATCTCTGTTGCACCATGTGGAATCTTTAGTGGAATCCATGTGGAATCCCACATGTAGCATGTGGAATCTAGTTCCTTCACCAGGGATCAAATCCAGGTCCCCAGCATTGGGAGCACAGAGTCTTAACCACTGATCCACCAGAGAAGTCCCCCAGATTGATTTCTGATCTGCTTCTGATTGCACTTTATGAATTAGAACTAACCAGTCCTCACTGAGGAGTCTGTAAATGTTGGCACCAGATCACCTGTTTGTTAAGTATTCCCATGCGTAGCTCTGATGGCACCTGGAAGACCTCACCATTGACTGCTGAAATTGGGAATGTCTTCAAGGGTTATTTAGTAGCTTGCAGACCTACCCCTTCCTTAGCAAGGAATAAACTAGGTGGTCTAAAGCAATCTAAGCAAACGTGAGCAACCATCATACCTTTGGAGAGGTTTTTAAAAATATAAATTCTATGTCCATCCCTGAATATTTTGATGGAATAGATAAGAGATAAGACCTTGGGATTTATTTTAAGGGAGGTCGTTTGGTTTATTTTTTTGTTTTGTCTTATTTTTAAGCTATTTTCACTTGAAATGTGAGTCAGATTTAATATATTCATTTGCTTCTGGATAAGTCTGAACATACTCATCCTAGGATAGAAAACCATTGATGTTTTGTTTTTTTTTTTGCCCTGAAACTCTCCATTAACATTAAGGCCACCTCACTAGAAAAACAAAACAAAAGTCACCCACTAAAGCCGAAAATTTGACCTGGTGTGGATTTTTTTCATTATGTTATCTTCTCTCAGAATGACAAATTATTATGCAAATATGAGTGAAGGAAAATTGAAGTCTTCAATACCTTAACACAGATAGATCTTTCCTATGGTTTCCCAGGTAACGAGGTGTGTAGAAAGGTGGGGGTTAGAGGGGAAATACACGCTGAGTGAGGAAAGCCTTGAAGTGCTTCCTGCTTATCCGTCTGCTCCAGACTTATCCAGACTGGCTGTGGGATCATAATTTTACCTGAATCACGAGCATGAATCAGGGGCACAGTTACCAGCTGGTGCCTAGGAGGGAACAAAGATGAAATAATGATATTGACCCTGCTGTGACCAAACTCTTAATCAAGCATCTGAAGCCAAAGCCTTGCCAACTTTCAGTCCCATCTTTGCTGATGTCTTGTACATTTTGGGGTCTGAATTTGTTGGAAAGTGACAGTCATGGCTCTCTTGTAATCTTGGATGGCCTTCCATATGGTTCCTCGGCTTCTAAAGTAGTCTGGGAAGGCTGATGATGAGGAAGGAAATTTGAGAGTTAAGATGCTCATGCTGGCAAAGTGTGGGAGGAAAATTAACTTCAAGTAACTGAGCTTGCTGAGTTACAGCAAAATTAGGCAAAACCAACCTTTATTTCATGCTCTGATATGACCTCACTGTAGCAGCAAGCATGCATACATGCCCACATACACACTCACACACCCACTCACACACTCTCTAGCATTCCCTTGGTAGCAATGCAATTAGGGAAAAGATGCAAGAAGAAATTATGGTTCTTTAGAACCTCTTTAGAAATGATCCGCCTTGAAACGAGCCTTTAGGGCTCAGGTTCTAAGACACAACCACCTGCAGTTTTAAAAGATTACTGGGTGAGAGGCTGCTGCCTTCTTCTTTGTGTGGATAGACCATCTGCTTTTGCAGAATTTTAAAGATCAGAGTAAGGGCCCTTCCCCAGTTTGATATATTAGGTCCCCAACACTTTGACCCTGACCCATGTTTCTATACCTCCTGTCTACAGGTGCTTTCTGACTCAACCCAACTGGCTTCACAGTCCTTTATTGAATATACTTTTAACTCTCTCATCTCCAAGAGTAGAAACCATCTCTTCCCTCACCCAGAATGTCTTTACCTCCATCTTAGTTTGTCAAGGTTTGCCCCCCTCCTTCAAGACCCACCTCACATGCCGCCTGTCCGTGAAAGTTCAGTCATTTCTTCTAGTCAGATCTGGCCTTCCCCTTCCCTCACACTGCATTAGTGTTTCGTTTGTGCCTCCCTCCAGGCCCTTCTTGTGTTTTGTTGTAGCTGGAAGCTTCTGGACAGTTGCTAGAATAGGACCTTGGTTATCTGCACCCCCCTCAGTACCAGGCACAGCTCTCTTAGAACAAAGATCCTGGACTCGTGATGAGAACATCTGAGCTTGGAGCACCAACCCTGTCTCTGTTGGTGCTGTTATCCATGGGCCAGTGTTCATCCAGGGTGATACTCAATTATTTCCTAACTGGTACAGCACAGGCCCATCTGTCCACACAGATACCACTTGGACAGACTGAACGTCAGCCCTGTCTTTTTGCCTTTCTCATCTGCCGAGTGGCCATGTCCCTACCCACCTCACAAGGTGGCTGTGATGGTCAGCTGTGACCGAGCATGTGGAAGCACTGTGTGATGGAAAGTGCTGTGTTTGGCTGTTCGATGGTGTTTTCAGTGCCGTGTGGGGTTGGTGACCCTGCCGTTGGTGTTCCCTCCGGCTCTCCTCTCTGCCCAGAGCAAGCTTCAGAGCTGACCACAAGCTGCTGATCAGTTTGTCAACACAAGCCAAAGAAATCTTGGCATCAGCCTGTTAGATCTCCCAAACACTTAGGATATCAGCTTCTTCAGGCATCTTCCTGTGCCATTTCAGTCCCCAAAATGTCAGTTTTTCAGTGGATAATTTGGGAATTCATTTCAAGATTGCAAGCCCAGGAAGCCTTTTTAAACTGTAGTCTAAGCTTTTCTCACTCGAGGAGGCTTGTTCTGTTGTACAGTGACCTTAAAGTCCAGAACCCATAAAGATACCTGGGAATCTCTGATTGTCACCGAGTCAAGGCGTTGCTGTGTTTAGATCTGCAAATGGAGTTAAGTGCCAGTGGCGTTAACACAGGTTGAACGAAGAGCCTGAATCTTGGGTCCTGCTTTGTCCTTATAGTTCCTTGATTTCTTTTCACCCTTTTTTCTAAAAACTGTGGTCATTCCCTTACCATCACCTCCCTGCGTTCTCTCACATCTCCAGAACATAAACCCTCACTCACTACATCTTTCTTCCAAAGACATTTAACTCTTCCTGTAAGTGCATGGCTACTTCTGTGTTTATCATTGGCTACTAGTCAATATCTGTTCTTACACAGAGCAGTCCCCCCTTATCCAAGACTTTGCTTTTTGAAGTTGCAGTTACCCACAGTCAACCACAGTCTGAAAATATTAAATGGAAAAGTCCAGAAATAAGCAATTTGTAGGGTTTTTTTTGTAGGTTTTATTCTTATTTTTATGTGATATTTTTAATATGTACTTTTTAATTTTTTTATTTACATATAGTCGATTTACAATATCTTATTAGTTTCAGCTATACAGCACAGTGAGTTATTTATATATCTACTTACATATATGTATATTCTTTTTCACATTCTTTTCCCTTATAGGTTATTGCAAAAGACTGAGTACAGTTCCCTGTGCTCTGTAGTAAATTCTTGTTGTTTATCTATTTTGTATATGGTGGTGTGTATCTGTTAATCCCAAATTCCTAATTTATCCCTCCTCCTGTTTCACCTTTGGTATCCATAAATTTGTTTTCTATCTGTGAGATTATTTCTAAGTAAGTTCATTTTGTATCTATCTTTTAGATTTTATGTACGTGATATCATAGGATATTTGTCTTTCTCTGACTTAACTTCATTTAGTATGATAATCTCAAGGTTCATCCATGTTGCTGCAGATGATGTTATTTCGTTCTTTTTATGGCCAAGCAATATTCCATTGTGTGTGTGTGTGTATGTGTGTACACACTATATCTTCTTTATCCATTCATCCGTCAGAGAACATCTAGGTTGCTTGCATGTGTTGGCTGTTGTAAATAGCGCTATGAACACTGAGGTGCACGTATCTTTTCAAATTAGAGCTTTCTCCAGATTTATGCCCACGAGTGGGATTGCAGGATCATGTGGTAACTCTATTTTTAGTTTTTTAGTTGCATGCCATTCTGAGCATGGTAATGAAATCTCACACTTTGTCCTGCTTTGTCCTGCCCGGGACATGAATCATCCAGCAGATCCACACTGTAGACTCTACCCACTTGTTGGACTAGGAAAAAGCATACGTGGTATATATAGGGTTTTGTACTATCTTTGCTTGCAGGCATCCACTGGGGGTGTTGGAACATATCTTACCATGGATGTAGATAAGACTACAGTCCTGCGAATTGGGTGAAAGAAATGGCCCAGTCCTAGGCACAGCAGGAGACTGGAGACTGCAGGGAACTAACCGGAAATCAAGAAACCTTTGTCCTTATCCTCAGAGGATCCCCATTTAGAAGGCAGTGCAGGTCTGCGAGACTACAGCCCTGGACTTAGAACATAGGGCTGAGTCCTGTATTTATATTGATATAATATTATATTTTATATTAAATATAATAGTACCATTGTATTTCTGGAGAAAGTAACCAGAGCAATCATTTGTAGCCTCTTCCTGCCACTTCCTAACTGTGAGACCACCGATGGATCATTTTTACCTTCTTTGAGTCTGTTTCTTCACGTGTGAAACAGAGCAGTGTGAGTGTGGCAAAAATTAGAATGCGTGTGACACAGCTGTTTTGTGAGTGTCTCAGCCTGTCAGTTACCAGTGTCGTGGTTGGGCCAGCCTTTGTGGTTCTTATTATGATTACAAGATACCGTTCAGTAATAGCCATCAGGAAACTTTGAAAAAATAAAAGTTTATTACTGACAAGACCTGGAAATTATACAGCATACCAGAGGCAGTCCACACAGCAAGGTGGGGGGAGGGAGAGAGAAGGGGGAAATGGAGGGAAGGAAGGAAAAAAAAGGGGAGCAAGAGGAAGGGCACACAGGCCAGGGATTCTGCATTTATTGGGGTTGAGGGTGGAGGCAGAGCTCACTCTCTATTGGTGAACTTTAAACATAAGGGCAGGAGTTTAAAGCATGATGAAAGGAAAAAACAGGTAGCTCAATGGTCAGTTGTTGAAATCAACCACAGTCTCTAAAACCAAGGAGCCTGGGGTGGAGAGCCAGTTGAGAGCCTGGCTTTTTATCTAGTCTGTGGCTGGCAGTGCGTTTATTTGCGAGATAGCCATCTTTGAAGGTCGCCTCTTTGAAATGGATGCCTCGGCAATCAAAGCTGAGGTCAGGCACTTGTATTACAAAAAAGACAAAAACAAAACAACTCTCAGAGCTTACCCTGCCGTAGCCTAGCCCACCCACAGGCGTAGGGGATGCTCAGCTACTTTCCCAGGTGGACTGGCCCCAGAAGCCCTCCAGAGCTGGGACAGAAAGGAGGTGCCTTTAATCTTCACAACCCAGAGTGAGGGCCAGCAGGGTACAGTGGCGAGGGTGGGGCTGAGTCGCAAGACCTGGACTCAGGTCAGGCCCTCGCCACTTTTAAGTCACTGTGTGATTTAAGCAGCTCACCTCACCTTTCTCTGTTTCTTTATCTATCAAATAATAAAGGTAACACTCGTCCCTCAGAGTTGGTGTGAGATGAGCTAACCTGTGAGGAGAGAAGGCGCTCGTAAACGTGCACTGTCTGTCCTTCAGCAGTGCAGTGAAGGCTCGTCTGCTACGTGACTGCTGTCAGGCAGCCTAGGTATTTGTGACCTTACAGTCAACCAGATATCACAGTGGTTTGGACTTAGTTCAGGACCTTGTTCTCCCCCAAAAAATGTCACAGCGCTTTCCTTATCTTGATGGATCTCCTGACTATCTCTCTGCTGAGAGGGATGGAAGCAAGATGCTATCAAGTTCTTCCTCTGCAAGTGAGCGCATGGAGGCTTGGAGATGACAGAGCTATCCCAGGGCCAGGAGCTGGGTGCAGATCCCAGGACTGCTGTTTAGAAGCTGAACTCCAGCAAGTTACCTTACCCCGGCTTCTTCGTCTATCAGATGACAGTACCGCCTATCTCATAGAGTTGACACATGTGAAGACTCTGGGGACAGTGCCTGGTACCCAGGAAACACACCATGTATGTTTAACAAAAAGTGAAACAGAGAGACAGCAAGGGGGAGAGAGTCAGGTGAGACTGAATGTGTAGTTCATCTGTTCCCATTAGATGCTGTATTTCCTCCAACAGTACCAAACACTGCTCCTGGCTCTTGTGTGTTCCAATTGACACCAGCCCTGTGGGTTTCAGTGTTGCATTTTTGCTCTCTGTAAGTCGGTAACGCAGCCCTGCTTCGTGCCTGGGGATGTGTGAAACATTTTCTTACTTGGCTCTTTTTGGGGGCAGTTTTTTGTTTTGTTTTGTTTGTTTTCCCCTTTGATTCGGTTTTAGTAAGAGACTCCTTACCCACCTGTGAAGTTCTCTGTTGCAAAGTCATTCCTGGGTCCTCATGCAGATTTCCCTCTAGTACCTCAGTAAACCCTGAGAAATCCTTCTGCCTTGAGGGCCTGACGGATGGGTTGCGTTTAGAACCTAGAACTGGAAAGAAGTTCGGATGCCCCTGCTGCCTCTGCCATGGATGGGGACCATGCTTAGAGGAAACCATGTCCCATCTCCTGGGCACAGACAGTGTGACCAACCACTGTGGACAGCCCCTCTTTCAGTTTTGGTTATAAAGAAGTATTTCGTGAAAAATCATTGTCCCCCTCTGGAATAACCAAAGCCTAACAGGAGCAAAGAGAAAAACAAAATATTGTTCCAAATCCAGCAAGAGAAGTAAGAATAGTTCACCACGGTTACAGTGGTTAATGGATTACTAAGCATTTTTCTGTCTTTAACCAAAGGTAATCTAATCCTAACTACGACCAACGAAGGGGCGAGGAGGCTTTCAGAATAACTTCTATCTGATTACAAAAGGCTTTGTTCAGTTCTCTTGACTACATGGTGGTGCGATGATGGATTTTGTCCAGGACGGTTCACTGCGGAGAATTATGAGCCAAGGACAGTTTCTAGGGTCAAAGCACAGTTTGCGGTGAGACTGTGTTGTCAGCCCTGTTGTGGTACACTGGAATGAGGTTATCTAGGTGGCTGTTAGGATCAAGTCAATATTGAGAAAAACTTTCTGAAGAAGGCTGAGTTTATGGCTATCCAGTAAGTCTCAGGCCTTGTATTATTTCACTGGGCCAATGTTTGGAACATTCCTAAATTGCTTCTTAATACCTATTCAGCCTGTCAACAAACATGCCAAAAAAAGGCCCACGGTTTAGCAGACAAGACTGAAGCAATATGAGCACGCTCCAGTAAGCAAGAAGAGCAGAGTGCGCTCTGCCCCAGATTCCTCCCCGGTTGTCGTGTCTTTGTCTTGGGTCCACCCCCTCCCGGGCTGGCCTGCCTCCAGCCATCTGTGAGCAGCTCTCTGCATCCTCCTTGGGAAGCTGAGCTGGGGCCCTACTGCTGTCCACTCCCCACCAGGCACATTCCTGGAGGGGAACAGTCACCCCGTGAGCCACGTAGGCGGCATTGACAGCAGCTCACCAAGGACTCAAATCCCAGCGTCTCTACCTAACCAGATAATCCGATTTTCCCCAAGCACTTGGATGTTCCCTGGAGGAACAACCACCCACCCAGGGTATTCAGTCGGCGCTGTCTTCCAAAGCGGCTCTTAGAATATGCAGTCGTGGCTTCGTCCCAGAGTCCCATCCCCGGGCCCGCCCAGCACCCGTCACGCGTCCTTCCAGCCCTTGTCTGTTCGTGCCGGTGCAGCCTCGCCACGTCCACACCCAAGACTGTGTCCAGTTTGCAGAAGTGAAGAGGACAGCTTCCCTCACTTTTCTCAGACCCCTCATTCTTGAGACATGACGGGCCGGATGGAGGCTGCAGTCCCCAGGGAAGGCCATTGGCTGGCTCAGTTGAGGCAATAGAGCTAAAAGCTCTTTTCCACTTCAGGCGATTTTGTGCGCATGGTTAGACATTTATAGATTGCAGTCGCTCATCCAAGAAATCTAGGTCGTCCTTTACATAGAGCTTCATGCTTCGAGAGAAGAGCCATGCCCAGGGAGGACCGTCCCCGGGGCTGTCTGGTTTGGCTGAGGGAGGGGAGAGTGTTGCAGGAAGAGGGGGAGAGGTGGGCCACACGGGGGCGATGAGCGCTCAGGGGACTGGGCATTTTCACCTACGCGGCCACTGGCCACAGGCTCTCCAGGGTCTGGTCATCCTAGCCTAATGGTGCTCACAATAGCCCTCGTGTTGTCATGACAAGCGGTGGGTTTAAGGGTTCGGGTCTCCAGGGAGATGTCGGTACCGTGACTGCAGTGAGGACAAGGTTGGTCTGCAGGCGCAGGGCTCCTGAGGGAGAAAAAAAGAAGTGGCTGTGAGCAAGAGGCTTATTTAGCTTTGTAGCTTGGATAGCTGAAAGGCAGAGCTCTTCACAGGATACCCAGGCTTCACCCTGCTCACCTTCCAGTAATCCCCCAAGGAGAGGCAGTTTCCTCGGATAGAACCTGGGCTGGGTCCCCTGGGTCCCCTGGGCTCCCTGGGCTCCCTGGGCTCCCTGGGCTCCCTGGGCTGGGGGCCAGAGGGCTGGTCCTGTCTGCCTCCACCCGCCAGCCCTGAGACCATGGCCAACGCGTGATAGCCCAGTGTCTTCATCTTTAAATCGTGTCCTCGTGCCTCCTCCTCACAGACCTGCACAGCTCACATGCTCAGCAGAGGTGATTCTGTTTACTGAACACCAGTGCTGTGGAAACACAGCCCTGCTCTCAGGTGTTGCATTGAGGGAGAGTTCTCTAGCTTCTGGGGGTGTCAGGGGCAGCTGTGTATGCACGTGTTGTGCATGTACATGTATTGTGCGTGTACATGGATGGGTGTGTATATCCAGATGCTAGGCAACCTGAAACGCCCTCTGCACCTCCTGCTCCCCATCCCTGACCCAGCAGGACGGTGAATAAATCCAAAAACTCATGGGAAGCAGATACAGCCCCTTTCCTTTACAGCGTGCCTCCAGGTCGGCCTATCTGGGACAGTAGTTGAGAGAAGCCTGATTAGACGAAATCAAGGGTCAATGAGCCAGGTTTTCCTGTCCTCTACATCCCTGGCTTTGACTGTCAGCAACCCCACTGAGAAGACATGAGCCCACCCAGCCCTTTCCCACTGGGGTGGGATGCTGCTTGAAGGCTTGTTGCAGAAGTGTGAAACTGCAGGTCACGGTTCAATGGAGGCCTTGTATTGTCCTCCATCATGGTATCCTCCAGCCAGTGCAAATAAATAATTAAAAGCTACTTGTAACCAAGATCATCAGAGCTCCTGGACTGTGTATTGGGCCAAGGAATAGTAAATATTCCAACTAGACCTACATTTTCTCAGTCATGTGGTCTGGGTACTCACCATGGGTCTGGGTATGATGTACCAAGTTACCCAGAGCGGCCCGGAACAAGGCGTGGGCAGCGGGGCACTTCCCTTGTCCCAAATTCCCACTCTACGTTAAAATGCTCATCCTTGGGTGAGAGTGGTAAGCACTCCAAGAAGTCACTGTTACAACGAAGACATCTAAAAGGGTGCTCCCAAATGTCCTCCTCTCCTCCCAGGGCCTTTAATGATAGGGATTAACTGGTCAGTTACACCAGGCAAGCCCAGAGGGCACGAGATCAGGATTGAGGGGGAAAGTGAACTTGGGAGCACTGGGAACGAGACGCCCAGGAGGGAAGGAAGCCAACCCCAGGTCCATGGGTGCAAGTGGCAGCCACGACATCTAGGAGCAGCCGCACCCAGCCTGAGCCAACTGCCAGCATCTCCTCCCAGCTCCCCACTCGGACTTCATACTGGTGGCTTGGAATTGGCCATAGTGGGAGCGTTAACACCACAGAAATCTGCAAACACTGCAAATCAGAGTCCCCCTCACCGTCCAAGGAGAGCTGTTGTTTAAACTCTTACCAGTGCATCCCCAGCAGCAGCCACGCTGGTTGGCACACCTGCCCTGTGAAGGGAGACTTTGTTCTTAGCGAATCACTTACTTTCTCTTAACTGTAGTCTTCCCCCAAATCTGGAGGGGCTGAGGACCAGAAAAAAACCAGGATTAAGGTGGTACTGATACACGTCGTAAGCTGCTCAGGTAGGAGAAGCTCTGAGAGTTCAAAGTCTGTCTGCGTCACCACGTTCTTTCTTCACATGCACTTCCTGCCCCAGCTGCAGCCGTGGGCTCTAAAACATCAATCAGCCAAGCAAACGGCACACCAGTAAGCTTGTTTTCAGCTTGCCAGTTTCTCTACACTCTCCAGACAGGCTTTGATGAGTATACCAGTCTGGCTGTCAAATAGGGTTCATTACTTTGGGACATTTATCGCCTTGTAGTCCATTCAGAACTCTGGGTGTGCCTGGCAGGTTCTACGTGGAGCAGCCTCTTCTGTTTCTGGACTTACTGATCTGCATTGGCAGAGGCAGTCCTGCTCTAGGCTCTAGATCCAACCCTGCCCCTCAGCTTCCTGATACAAGCTTTCCCATTACCGTCTTCTGGCCTCTGGTTTAACTTCCCTGGTAGCTCAGCTGGTAAAGAATCCACCTGCAATGCGGGAGACCTGGGCTCGATCCCTGGGTTGGGAAGATCCCCTGGAGGAGGGCATGGCAGCCCACTCCAATATTCTTGCCTGGAGAATCTCCATGGACGGAGGAGACTGGCAGGATATAGTTCATGGGGTCGCAAAGAGTCGGACACAACTGAGCGACTAAGCCCAGCACCCCACCCCCACCCAGTGTTGACAGCTTTCTTACCCTCAGTATACCAATTTCTGACTTTCTGCCTTTGAAAGTGAAAGTTGCTCAGTTATGTCTGACTCTTTGCAACCCCTTAAACTGTAGCCTTCCAAGTTCCTCATTTGATGGAGTTCTCCAGGCCAGAACACTGGGATGGTTAGCTGTTCCCTTCTCCAGGGGATCTTCCCAACCCAGGGATGAAACCCAGGTCTCCTGCATTGCAAGCAGATTCTTACCAACTGAGCCACCTGGGAAGCCCAAGAATATTGGAGTGGGTAGCCTATCCCTTCTCCATGGGATCTTCTCCACCCAGGAATCGAACCAAGGTTTCTTGCATTGCAGGCAGATTTTTTACCAACTGAGCTACCAGATCCTTTCACAATCAAGAGATTTCCATGGTAACCAAAACAGAGGGGAAGAAGAGACTCTGCTCTGGAGTTTCTGTGGTGTGGACATGTTCTATGTCCGTCTTGGAATGAGTCATTCCCACCCCACCACCCAGATAAGCCTTCATGTTAGGAAAGTCACCCCCACTCCTCATCAGCAAGAAGTGAGGCCTAGAATGCAGCCCTTTGCAGGTTTTTTGTTCTCACATGAGTCTCATCACCAGGGAGAAGATAGTCACCCTGGGAGGCAAACAGCTTATTTAAGATTAAACCACAGAAAGGAAGAACAGCGTCTACAGGCCAACCAAGAGGCAGAGGGCTGGACCAGATGGCCTCTTGAAATGCTGGGTCACCTCGCCTCAGATACCAAGAGATGCTTCCTGAATCGCCACGGCTGGATAGGGTTTCTTCTTCCCCAGAACTTTACCACCATTCAGCATGGTCTCCACGGGTTTCACCTCTAGCATTAACCCCCCCGGGATGATGTTCAAGTGTCTTGAGTGTGTGTCTTATTCCCCCACTAGATTGTGGGCTCCTCAGGAACAGGGGTTTTCTTGTAGCTCTTCAGACCTCCTTTGGTACCTCGGAGTGTCCCTTGCACTGAGTCAATTAATGATAAAATGTTTTTAATTGAAGTAGAGTGAAAAGTTGCTCTGTAGAGTAGTTAGAGAGTTGTGTCCTGTCATTGGAAGGGTACAGGCAGAGCCTGTTACCTGTGATGCCTTTAGGGGAGGGGGTCATGCATCAGTTAGAAGGTTGAGGTGGAAGGTAGCTAAAGTCATTTCCACCCTGAGATGCTTTGATCCCATGAAGCGTGGCTGTTGCCAGCACTGAGTCGAATGATGGAAACCCAGCCGTTGGCTCACAAAGAGATGCCGTGGCTTTCCTGTCTGTTCTGTGGAGCAGATGGACCGCAGGTCGGGTGGGTCTTCGACTAGCAGCACACATTGCTCCTCAGGTCACGTGACGGAGTACGTGAGATTGACATTTTATGTCCCACTGAGGTTTTAACCTTTTAAAGCAGGCTTCCTCTGAAGTAGAAGGAGAAGCAGATGGTAACGAGAAAATATGCACATTTTATTATGCATTGCACATTTTACTTATTAGAATTTTTAGTATGACACCCTGTGTTTTTCAAAAGCCTAAAGCTGCAAACAAAATTAAATTATTCACTGAAATATTTAAATCAGTTTACAGCAGTTATACCAAATTATCAAAATAAAATCCAGAAGACTGGAAGGTAGACTTCCCTGGATCACCCACTTTGAGATCTGCCTTTCAGAGGGAGGCTCTTCCCCTCAAGAAGGAAGAAGCGCTGCTCTCTGAGATGAGGGCAGGAGGCGAGTGCCTCCTTGATGCAGTCATACAGATGTTGAAGGTTGCATCAGGGAGAGGCAGTGGTGGGAACGAGGGCAAATGCACACACCAGGACGTCCTCCTGTGGAGCAGGGGGCACCGAGGAGGGGGTGCCAAGATGCACCTTCCCTCCTCTGCCTCTGCCTCCCTTTGCTGGGTGAGTCACTCCCTCCTGGCCTTACCATTTGCCAGCCTGCCCTCCCACAGAACATGTGAGGATTAGCATGCCCGAAGTTGGCGGGGGCGGGGGGGGGGGGTGTGCATCACAGAACCCAGGGGAAGAGGGGAGTGCAGGGTAAAAGTGGAGAGTGACTATGACTGTGAGTCTTAGGCACAGCACCCTTCTTATTTTAAAGGCACCTTGAATGATCAGTATACGTCCACCAAGGCATGTAGGAGAGTTTTTCAGAAGTCGTCCGATGCAAAAAGCTGTCCTTTCAAATGTGCATTAATCGGTTCCAATCCAATATGCCAGTGGCATCTCTTAGTCTTGTACCCTTCAGGACTGGAAGAGATCATAAAGTTTATCTACTTTAGCCGTTTCCCCTATTTCATACTTGAATTCCCTGCTCTGACAAATGGCTGTGCAGTGTCGTGGAGAGCTGGGGATCTGGAATCAAACCGACCAGCAGCCAGATCCTAGCTCCTCCACCCGTTGTCTCTTTGACCCAGACAGAACAAAGGAACTCATCTCTCTGTGTGTTGATTTTCTCAGCTATAAATTATAAGCAGGACCAACACCATTAGAAGTGTTGTGCAAATTAGAAGTAAAATTATTAAAGTACTTAGCAGAGTCCCTGGTATTGAGTCGGACTTCAGGGCTCAGACAGTAAAGTATCTGCCTGTAATGCAGGGGACCCAGGATCAATCTCTGGGTCGAGAAGGTCCCCTGGAGAAGGAAATAGCAACTCACTCCAGTATTCTTGCCTGGAGAATCCCATGAACAGAGAAGCCTGGCAGGCTGCAGTGCATACAGTCCATGGTGTCGCAGAGAGTTGGACACAAGTGAGTGACTAACGTTTTTACTTTCATTTCAGTAAATAGCAGCTGCTAGCCAATTACAATAATGTGATTAACCGTCCTGGCCCACCTCCTCTTAAATGCATCTGTGATGGGAATGGTTCCACTGTTGGGCAGGCTTAAGGATTAGAATTTTTTCTACCATATGTTCTGCCCAGTTCTCTTTCCTTCGTTTTCTTCTATTCATCCTCTCTGGTTCCATGGTTTGTGGCCCTACAGAAGAAGTCTAAACCTTCTCCTACACGTAACATTACAAATACTTGAAGATGATTTTAATATCGCTCCTGAGTCTTCTCCATAATAATCCTGTTTGGGTCCCTGTATCTTTCTATATGTGACTTGGTTTTGGTCTCACTCAGGACACTTCTAAGCCCCTTTCCCCAATATGTGAGCATCCTTGGAAAGATGCTTGCCAACCACAAAAAACAGTTGAGATAACCGGTTTTAGATTCTGTCCATACTGAGTGTGTCTGCAATTGTGTCCGTGACTCCTATGAACATTCTGATGCATACCCTACAAATATATTTCAGATTCTCCTGCTTTGTGCCATGATGTTTGGAGGTAGGAATACTACTGCTTCTGTGAGGAGAGGTGCCTTATAAAAACTATATTGTCAGATTCTGAATTGAAAACTTACATCCCCATAATTTTGGTAGAGTGGATTGTTATTGTCCCCTCCTCCAGTTTTTCACCTTCTCCATGTCAGTGGTCTTTTCCATGTGACTTCGAGGTTCCTGTCCTTTGCCTTGAGGTTCAGCAGTGACTTTCTTTGACCAACAGAATAAAGTGGAAGTGACAGCATGCTTGTTCCAAGCCTCGGGTAAGAGGCCTTGGATAGTTCCAGTTACCCTACAGTGCCCTGCCATCACCATGAAAACACTCCATGGCTAGCCCGCTGGTCCAAGGAAGCTGGGGGCATGTAGGGGAGGAGCCCCAGCAAAGCCCAGCCAATATCAGCCAGCCGCCCGCCAACTTACAGACACTTGAGAAAATAAAAGATCACTGTTTTCAGTCACTGAATTTTGGGATGTTTTGTTTTACAGAATTTTTATGGCAGGAGATATATATTACAGAAATTATTTGGGCCAGAAAACAGAGCTAGCAGTACTAACCCTCTCTCACCAGAGTGTAAGTTTAGAATAAGTAATGAAAGATTTACAAAACTATAACAGGCTAGATAAATACTTCTTAAAAATGATTTATCAAGTTATAACTTTGTTAATTGTAACTTTATAAGCTGTGGCCAAGAAGAAAATAAGTGTATATATTATATATCATTGGGGATTCCCGGGTGGCTCAGTGGTAAAGAATTCTGCCTGTTAAGCAGGAGAAGCGGGTTAGATCTCTGGGTTGGGTGTATTCCCTGGAGAAGGAAATGGCAACCCACTCCAGTATTCTTGCCTGGGAAATCCCATGGACAGAGGAGCCTGGTGAACTACAGTCCTTGGGGTTGCAAAAGGGTTGAACACAACTTAGCAACTGAATAACAGCAACAATTAAATATCACTAATTAAATAGCTAATGAAAAAACCAAACACAATATGCAAAGAAACGTGAAAAGTTAAGGGGTCTCCTGTTTGGTATAGTTCACTCATTTACTCTGTAAATGTTTAATGAGTAACTGCTTGTATCAGCATTGTTCTGGACCCTAGAGATACAGTTGTGGAAAAAACAGACAAGGTCAGATCACATAAAAAAAGATAACTTCACATCATTGGTAAGCGCTATGAAGAAACTCAGGCAGGATCATGGCTACGGAGGTAGTTTAAGGATCACCATTCTGAGGACATGACATTGAAACTGAGACATAAATGATGTGAATGGTCCACGGGAAGAAAGGCCATATTGAAGGAAAGAACACATGCAAAGTAGGAATAAGCTTGGAGCGTTTGTGGAATAGGCAGGAGTATGGAGGAGAGTAATATGGTATGAAATGAAATGAAAGACTGGAAGGAACCAGAATGGAGAGAGCTCTGTGGGCTATAGTCAGTAGTCGGTGCTTTATTTCAAGTGTAATGGGCTCCACTGAAGCACATGCCCTGATTTGTGGGTTCTAGGAGCTCACTCATGGCTGCTTCGTGGAAAACAGATGGTGGGTAGGTGGATAAGAGTGAAAACAGGGAGGTCAAATACGTCTCCATGGTGATGATTACAACTAGAATGGTGGCAAGGATGGGGGAACATGGAGAGGTTTGAGACATATTTTGAAAGTAGAATCAAGGCTCACTAATGGATTGGATAGGAGGAAAAATGAGAAATAAAGGGTAACCCCTAGGTTTTCTGTTTGGGTATGTGAAATGCTGACTGTGGTGCCATTTCTTGAGATGAGGAAGAATTGAAGAGATGTGAACTGGACAAGGGAGAGGTCAAGAATTTTGCTTGGACGAGTGAAGTCTGAAATTAGACATCTGTATGGATTCACCAAGTAAGGCTGAAGATGTCTGTTGGGCAGTCACGAGCATATCAGTGGTATTTTAGCCCAAAGGACTATAGATGAATTTCCCTGCCTAGATGAAATAAATTAAGTTTTATTTTAAGTTTTAAATTAAGTTTTATTAAGTTTTAAAACTTAAGTTTTAACTTTTAAAAATTGTTAGAAAAGAAAAAGAAGTGGGAGGACTAAGCCACAGCATGGTGACATTTAAGAGCTCAGCAAAGGATTAGGGGACAGAACAAGAGCCACAGGGAGAAGCTGAGCGAGTGTGATGCTGAGGAGGCCAAGAGGAGAAAGTGTTCCGGGAAGGAGGAGAGAGTTGTCAGCTTGGGTTGGGTTGGGTTGAATGCAGCTTGAGTCATAAAGTAAGATGAGGACAGAGGAATGAACTCTTGGATCTAGCAATATGGACCTGATCAGTGACCTTGAAAATAAAAGATTTAGTGGGATAATGGACGTAGAAGTCAAAAATGGAATGGTTGAACGGGGACGGGAGATGAGACATAGATAACAGTGAAGTTTTACTGAAAGGGAGAGCAAAACTGAGAGATGGCTAGAGAGGACAAGGGTTTCAGGTTTTGCTTTACTTCATTTTGTTTTAAATAGGAGGTTCTGGTGCATATTTAAATGCCAATGGAAGTAAACCAGGAGAGAGAAAAGTTGATATTAGAGGAGAGAAAGTGGACAAAGATGGTGTCACTGTCCTTAAGAAAAAGACCCTCAGAGCTCAGTGGAGGCATTGGCTTCTGAAGTGCTTTCCATGGTAACAGAGGAAGGCAAGAAATAAGAGTAACAGAATGCAGGTGAACTGGTGGATTTGGTGAGGGGAAGGGGAGTGATCTCGTCAGGGTTCCTTACGTTTCTGCAAGTAGTTAATGAACTATGACTTTAGGTCATCATTTGAGGATGAGCCAGGACTTCTGAATTCTGAGCCCAGATGGACTGTGTCCTTCACTTACGACTTGGTACACTTAGAAAGAACGAAAGTGACAACCCCTTTTGTATAGTGTGCTTTAAAGAGCAAAAAATGATTAAAGAAAAAACAATTCATGTATATTCTTTAATTTGACATTTTCCACTGAATCATTAAAGTTCCCAAGAGGGAACAGAATTCACATGGTTTAAGTGAAGACACTTTAATGAAGGGTCACTACTTACAGAGAGTGGAGTTGAGATACTGTACCCAGATACCCAGAGACTGTCAACAGCCAAAGGTTGCTACCATCCTTAGGACTAAAGAGTCAAGGGAGAGGAATAGTTTTAGATCCCAGTGAGAGCTGGAGGCCTGAAAGAGGGGCCAAGCAGTGTAATCATTTATCAAAAAGACCTGTAGCAGCTGTCAGGAAAGTGGTACCAAAGCAGAGAGGGAAGGAGAAAAATATCCCGACTTCCCTCTCCTCCCATCTCTTGCTGATGCTTCCCAATGGCTGAACCCAACTGTAAACTAACTGGCAAGGGAACCTGGTGATGCAGTCCGTGGTGAAAGACAGAGAATAGATGTCTGTGAACAACCAGCCCCTAACACTTTCTGCCACAAGTGTTAAAAGATTTTGACACTCTAGGGGGAATCTTTATACCTATTGCCAGTGTATGGAAAAAATCTTGTTATCTGGTACCAGTGGGACTTGGAAACCCAATTAAGACGCTAACCATGGTCTTTGATACAAATCATCATAGGTACTTGTAAACCCAACCATAATCTTCCGAGGTCACATTTGCCCATAGTCTTCCTCCTTTATGCCCATCCAGGGACGCCTTGCCTGTGAAACTGGGGAGACTTGCATTTTAGGTCCCCTCACTGGCATGAGTCCTTCCAAGATCATGGGCCTAGAAATGTATTCATATGGTCATATGTTTTTGTGCAGTTTACAAAAGCAAGGTATTTTCACTGTGATCTATTAAGACTGTAACTCGTTTCACTGGGATCCTAGAAGGAACTTCTCCCTCCCCCCACCATATGCCCTTTGGGAGCCTCGAAACCCGGATCTGCTCCTGCTTTCAACAGACTGACGTGTACTTATGCAAATAGTACCGCTTCCCCACGATCCTACCACCTTCTGGCTGGGTGATTAACGAGCATCAAAACAGGCATTTGGGGAAGGGGAGTATGCAGCAAGAGGGTAAGAAAAGCAAAGAAGGGAGGGGTGTGCAGTGCCAAAGGCCATGGAGGAGGCACTGTGCCTGCAGAGCCCGCGCTCTGGTCTCCCCACCGCGTGATGGGAGTTGGCAGGTATGCCGTCAGTATCTAATTCCTCTCGGGGGCCTTGCTCAGATGCTGCTCTTTGTGTTTTCAGATGCAGACGGAAACCTGTGTCGAAGTAACCAGCTGTTGCAAGTCATGCTGACCATGCACCGAATTCTCATTTCCTCTGCTGAACTGCTCCAAAAAGTCATCACTCTATATCCTTTAGCACAGTGCCTGGCGGCAGTCCGCAAATAGGATTGATTCAGAAGCATCTTGAAATTTGAATGATGCTTTCACTTTGGTTGGTGTGGCATGACCCTGAGTGGTTAATGGGTTCACGTGTCCTTTCAGGGAATGGCATGCGTGTCTATGGATATGTGTTGTGTGTGTGTGTGTGTGTCTTCTGTTGGACAAGGCAGAGTTTTTGATGCTGATTTTTCTGGGAAGAGGTCAAAGAGATCAACATGCAGACACAGTGTTCTTCGTTCACTCTTGCTAGTGAAAAATACTTTTCCTGTAGATTAATCAAAATTCATATTCATTGCATGCAAATTGACAAGGGTGCTGCATTCTGGCTTTCCTGTCTAATTCTTCAACCTTCCCAGGTTTTGAAGAGAGCTTCCTGACACCAGGGCAGCTGGTGCCTTTCTGCTTTAGACGGAGGCACTGACTGTGCCAAGCAAACCCTGCTGGATTCTGACCTTCTTTGGGGTGTAAATTGAGTGGGGTGGCACTGCTTTCTCTGTCTTTCTGATGCCTGATGACCCCGCAGGCTGTAGGTGGGGTGAGACCGTTTAGCACCTTGAAGCCCAGGTCCTGGGCACTGAGTCACGCTGTGTAGCTCCTCTAACCCTTTACCGCTCTCCCCAGCCTTCGCTTTTCATCTCATGGCACTCAACAGAAGCGTAAAAGCCGTCAGGACTGAATCTATTCCCTAAGTCTCCTTATAAACACTCAGAGAAGAAGGTGTTTTCAGTGGCATTTCAGTGGCCTTGGGAGGCGTCCACGTGATGAAAGGTACAGGTAATAAATGGATGTCTAATCTACAGAGTGTTCTAAAACCATAGTAGAACTCAATGTACCAGCAGTTCTCAATAGTGTCAGTAAATACTCAAAGAAAAAACTGTGTTCTCCAAGGACTGATTTGTACCTGGGGTACGCGTCTGGTCACCCCACTGGGTACCTGCCCCCACTGTGGACCCAGAGTCCTCTTTCCTGTCCTTTCAAACCCTGTGTCTTCACTGGTACCTGCCCCTCGGTCTGAAACTCATTCACATCTCCCTAACCTAAAAATAAACTCTCAACCCTGCCTCCCCTTCATTCCGCTGTTAGGGTTAGAAATGTGATGCACAAACTTCTTAAAATAGTCCACGCTCACTATCTCCCATCTCTCAACTCCCACTTACTCCTTCACCCGACTGTGGCCTCCACCCCTGTACTCAGACTTTCCTCTGATGTCACCAGTGACCTCCTGGTTGTCAAGCCCAGTAGCTTATTTTCCATCCTTGTTTATAGCGACCTCCCTGTAGAAGCATTGTTGACCACACCCCGCCTCTCCAGACTCCTTCCACGGCTCTGGACTGCACCTTCCCGGGTCTCCCTTCTTCTGGGACACCCGCCTCCAGCTCTCCATCCAGCCTTTTCTTTGGGAACCTCTTCAAAATGGGACAGCATCCTGGTTTTCTTCTCTGTGTACTTTCCCTGGGTGATTTCTCACCAGGATTTCCACCACCATTCCTCTGATGACCTTCAAGTCCATATTTCTCTTAACTCAAACCATTTTTTTAAAGAAATGTTTGGACTACTTTGTCCTATAGACACTTCAGTCTTAATATACTCAAAACCTAACTCACCACCTCCACTCCTACTACCCCGTTAGTTCTGCTTTGACACCTGTATTTTCATTTTCAATTTCAGTTCATGGTGTCGTTGCCCATCTGATGGCCTAAAGCAACAACATCAAAGCCCTCATAATCCTGTCTGCCTTTCACCTCCCACAGAGCCAGTCACCTAATCCCAGGGTTCCTGCTTCAGAAATGACTCTTAGCTCTTCTCTCCGTTCCATTCCCATGCCTCTGCCTTCGTTGGGGCCCCAGAGTCTCTCTCCTCGGTCTCTGTCCCATGCAGGGCTGCTCATCTGCACAGCCAGCTCCTCCTTTATCGTCCAGCCCTGCAGTTACTTCCCTAAGTGAAGGAGACCATGCTTCAGCGCCTCTGCAGATGGAGGGGGGTGGTAGCCCCTCAGCTGGCCCAGTGTGCCCTGCCTGCTCCGTCCTCAGCTCTCTCAGAAGCCCTCTCCCCTCCGTGCCACGCTTCTCAACACACCAGGCTGGAGTGGGTCCTTTTTATTGGAAGGGAGGATGGCGGGGAGGAGGACTCTGGGTCCACAGTGGAGGCAGGTACCCAGTGGGGTGACTAAGACGGGTACCCCAGGTACAAATTAGTCCTTGGAGAACACAGTTTTTATTGGTGTTTTTCCATGGTTGAGAGAGAAAAATGTAACAACGTGCCTTGAATAGTTTGGATGCCTGAAAAGCACAGTCAGAACTACGCTGGTACTTTGTTGCCACAGCACTGCCTGTGAAGATGCGGCACCTGAAGCTTCCAGCGAACAATGACGATTGCCCCTGCAGACGCCTGAGCCTCGGTCCCGGCCTGCACGTGCTGCTGCTTGCTTCATCTCCTCAAGTGAGAAGCAGGGCCTGCCTCGCTCAGGTGGCCTCCATATGGCGCGGTCTTTGTGACCTTGGGAGGCTCTGCCCTCCTGAGTGATGTTCTGTGTGCCCACAGGCTTGGCCCTTAGATGAAGAGCAACGGGGTTCACAGACCTTGCCGCAAACGCTGCAGCAGCCCCTGTGCACCCATTCACTTCAGGAAATTGACCTGGGCTTATTTTTTATATCAGTTACCTTTGTTGATGTGTGTATGTGTGTGTGGTTTTATGTTTCGTGTTTCTGTTTGGTTTTCATGCCCTTACGGATAGATTTTATAAACAGTAAGTCTATCAAAAGTTAGGTTTTTTTTACGTTAAACTCATTTTATGAAAAGTACAAATTTCACAGTCATAGTTTTTCTTTAGGGGTCCAAGTTTAGCTTGCAAATCTTCTTGTTCTTTCCATAGGTCTAGAGTGTCCCTCTAAGCACTTGCAAGGGACCTTTAAAGATGTTTGGTTAATTAAAATAATACCATTAATTAAATACTTGCAATGGTTTTAAACTGCAACTTGGATTTTATTTTTTATTCCAGGTTTCTTTTTTTAAGATAAAGTTGACTTAAAGCACTATAAAAGTTTAAGGTTTGAAGCATGATTCGCAAGTTTAGTGAATATCTGTCATCTCAAAATACAAAATTGAAAATAGATACAAAATTGAAAATAGATAAAAGTTTTATTGTGATGATAACTTAGAGTTTATCCTCTTAGCAACTTTCACGTATACTATAGAGCAGTGTTAATTATATTTATCATGTTGTACATTACATCTCTAGTACTTATTTGTCTTATAACAGGAAGTTTGTACCTTTTGACTGCCTTCATACATTCCCCCCTTTTTCCACCACCTACCTCTGGTAACCAGAAATCTGATTTCTTTTTCTTTATTTGTTTGTTTTTGAAGTATCATTGACCTATGACATTATGTTAGTTCCTGTCACATAACAGTGATTTGATATGGCTCAGATGGTAAAGCACCCACCTGCAATGCAGGAGATGTGAGTTGGATTCCTGGGTCAGGAAGATCCCCTGGAGAAGAGAATGGCAACCCACTCCAGTACTCTTGCCTTGAGAATTCCATGGATAGAGGAGCCTTGCAGGCTATAGTCCCTGGAGTCTAAAAGAGTCGGATACGCTGCAACTAACATACGCACGTACATTTCAAAATGATCACCACAATATGTCTAGTTATGACATGTCATCATACAAAGATACTATATAATTATTGCCTGTATTCCCCATACAGTGCATTTCATACCCGTGACTCATTAATTTTTACAAATGAAAGTTTGTACCTCTTAATCTCCTTCACTTTTTTCTTTCCTCCCCTCTGGCAAACACCTGTTTGTTCTCTGTACACATAACTCTGTTTTCATTATATTCATTTGTTTAGTGTTTTTAGATCCCTTGTATAAATGAAGTACAGTATTTTTCTTTCTTACTGTTTTCACTTAGTGTGTGCCCTCTGGGTCCATCCATGTTGTTGCAAATGGCAAAATTTTTGTTCTTTTTTATGGCTGGGTAATATTCCATTGTGTGTGTGTGTACACCAAGTATTCTTTATTCATTCGTCTCTTGATGAACACTTAGTTTACTTCCATACTCTCGCTATTGTAAATAATGCTTCATTGAACACAGGGCTCCATATATCTCTTCTCATTAATGTTTTTGTTCCCTTCAGATAAATACCCAGGAGTTGTATTTTTAATTTTTTTAAGGAACCTATTTACTGTTTTCCATAGTGGCTGTACCAATTTATATTCTTACTAGCAGGGCACAAGGGTTTCGTTTTTTACACATCTTCAGCAACACTTGTCATCTGCCGTCTTTTTTATAATAGCCATTCTGACAGGTATGAGTTGATCTCTCTGTGGTTTTGATTTGCATTTTCCTGATGATTAATGATGTTGAGCATCTTTTCATGTGCCTGTTGGCCATTTATATGTCTTCTTGGAAAAATGTCTATTCAGATCCTCTGCCTGTTTGTTAATCAGGTTTTTTTTTTAATGTTGTATGAGTTATTTGTATATTTTGGATATTAACCCTTTATTGGACATATTGTTTGCAAATATTTCCGTCATTTAGTAGGTGGCCTTTTCTTTTTGTTGATAGTTTCCTTCATTTTGCAAAAGCTTTTTAGTTTGATATAATCCCACTAGTTTATTTTTGCTTTTGTTTTCCTTGCCTGAGGAGACATATCCAAAGAGCATACTTCCTATGTTTTTCTCCATAGGTTCTATGGTTTTGGGGCCTTTAAGTTCTTAATCAGTTTTGAATTTATTTTTGTGCATGGTGGGACTGCATAGTGCAGTTTCCCCAGTAACATCTATTGAAGAGACTGTCTTTTCTCCATTGTATATTCCTGCCTCCTTTGTTTTAGATTAATTGACTGTAAATTTCAAAGTTATTTTCTGGGTTCTTTTTTCTGTTCCATTGATTTACACGTTTGTTTTTATACCAATACTATACTGTTTTGATGACTATAGCTTTGTAGGATGTCTGAAGTCAGGGAGCATGATAACTCCCCTGTGTTGTTCTTTCTCAAGATTGTTTGGGCTGTTCAGGGTCTTTTGTGTTTCCATAGAAATTCTAGAATTATTTGTTTTAATTCTGTGAAAAATGCCATTTGTATTTTGATAAGAATTACATTGAATCTGTAGACAGACTTGGGTAGTATGGTCATCATAACAACATTCTTCTAACCCATGAACATAAGTATCCCTTTCCATCTGTCATCTTCAATTTTCTTCATCAGTGTCTTAAAGTTTTCTGAGTATGAGTCTTTTACCTCTATAGTTAGATTTATTTCTAGGTATTTTATTCATTTTTTATGTGATTGTAAATGATATTGTTTTCTTAATTTCTCTTTCTGATAGTTCCTTGTTAGTATATAGAAATTCAACAGATTTCTATATATTAATTTTGTACCCTGCACCTTTACCAAATTTATTGATGAGTTTTAGTAGTTTTTGGTGGCATCTTTAGGCTTTTCTATGTATAGTATTATGTCATCTTCAAACAGTGACAGTTTTAAATTCTTCCTTTCCAAGTTGGATTTCTTTTATTTCTTCTTACTGTCTGATTGCTGTGGCTGGATTCTAATACCATGTTGAATAAAAGTGGTGAGAGTGAGCATCTTTTGTCTTGTTCCTGATCTTAGAGGAAATGCTTTAAGTTCTTCAGCCATTGAGTATGATGTTAGCTACGGACTTGTCATATATGGCATATATGTTGAGGTATGTTCCTTCATTACTCACATTGTGGAGAGTTTTTATCATAAAAGGATGTTGAATTTTCTCAAATATTTTTTCTGCATCCATTGAGATGATCATATGATTTTTATTCTTCAATTTGTCAACAGGTATATCCCACTGACTGATTTGTGGAGATTGAATTATCTTTGCACCCACTGGATAAATTCACATTAATCATCATATATAATTCTTTTAATATACTGTTGAATTTGATTTTCTAATGTTTGTTGAGGATTTTTTTCATCTGTGTTCATCATATTTTTATCAGTGTGTTGGCCTGTAATTTTCTTTTTCTGTGAACTCTTTGTCTGATTTTGGTATCAGGGTGGTGCTGGCCTCATATAATGAGTTAGGAAGTATTCCTTCCTCTGCAATTTTTTAGAATATTTGAGAAGGATAGGTGTTCACTCTTTTCTCAATATTTGGTAGAATTCACCTGTAAAGCCATCTGGTTCTGAACTTTTGTTCACTGTATTGTTTTAAATTACTGATTCAGTTTTATTGGTAATTGGTCTGCTCATATTTTCTATTTCTTCTTGATTCTGTCCTGGGAAATTGTACATTTCTCGGAATTTGTACATTTCTTCTAAGTTGTCAATTTTATTGTCATGTAGTAGTAATCTCTTATGATCTTTTGCATTTCTCTGGTGCTCATTGTAATTTCTTTTTCATCTCTGATTTTATTGATTTGGACCCTCTCCATTTTTAAGAGTCTAGAAAGGTTTACCAATTTTATCTTTGCCAAAAGACAGCTCTTGGTTTCATTGATCTTTCCTATTGTTTTTAGTCTGTTTCATTTATTTCTGCTGATCTTTATAATTTCTTTCCTTCTACTAACTGGGTTGTGTTTGTTTTTCTCTTGTTCGTTTAGGTTTAAGGTTAGGTAGTTTATTTGAGATTTTTGTTTGTTTCCTAAGATGAGCTTGTGTCACTATAAACTTCCTTCTGGGAACTGCTTTTGCTGCATCCCGTAGATTTTGTGGTTTTGTTTCCATTTGTCTCCAGGTATTTTTTGATTTGTTCCTTGATTTCTTCAGTGATCCATTGGTTGTATAGTAGCATATTTTTAGTCTCCACACATTTGTGATTTTTGAGTGGTTTTGTTGTTTTTTTTCCTATAGCTGATTTATAATCTTACAGCACTGTGGTCAGAAAAAATGCTGGGTATGTTTTCAGTTTTCTTAAATTTACTGAGATTCATTTTGTGGCCTAGCCTGTGATCTATCCTGGAGAATGTTCCATTTGCACTTGAAAAATGTATGTATTCTGCTGCTTTTAGAGGGAATATTCTCTATATATCTTAGCACATCTAGGCTAATGTTTCACTTAAGGCCAGTGTTTCCTTACTGATTTTTTTGTTGGATGATGTTCATTGATATAAGGGTGTTAAAATCCCCTATTACTATTGTTTTAGTGTCAATTTCTTGCTTTGTGTCTGTTAACATTTTCTGTGTATGTTTAGGTGCTCTTATGTTTGGTGCATATATGTTTACAATTTTATTTATTATTTATTATTAATTTTTATTTATTATATCCTCTTCTTGGACTGACCCCTTGGTTACTCTGTAATGTCCTCCTGTCTCTTGTTACAGTCTTCATTTTAAAGTTTAATATAAGTATCACTACCATGGCTTTCTTTTAATTTCCATTTGCACGGAATACCTTTTTTCATCCCCTCACTTTCAGTCTGATTCTGAAGTGCATCTCTTGTAGGCAGCATATATATGGATCTTGCTTTTGTATTCATTCAGCCACTCTGTGTCTTTTGTTTGAAACATTTATACCATTTACATTTAAAGTAATTATTGATATGTATATATTTATATAATTATGAATTTTATATTTTAGATTTTTAAACTATTTCAAGGACCTTTTTGAATTCTAAACAGGCTTATAACTTCAGTAGATTAAAATTGTAAACAGTAAAGCTGACATCTTAGGTGTTTCAAAGCTATGCATAAACTTAGTAAGGTTTGAATTTAAAATTTAAGTGTAAAGCCTTAATTATATATTCCAAATAGAAGTTTCACAGCTATCATTCTAATATGCTCTTAAATACTACAATATGAGAGATTTAAAAATACACAGACTCCTTCCTAATTAAAAGTCAGTAATAAGCTTTGGACTGTCTCTTACTTTACTATATCTACACCTGTGTTTTCCAGGGGTTAAAACATGCATACCCAGTGAATAAAGACTGCTCAGCCCTGGTTAATTGAGACATCTGCCGGCTGCTCAGTGGAGTCCTCTCAGGGACCTGCTGGAATTCACAGAGTTCTGGGTGGTTTTTAAGAGGAGAAAGAGGGCAGTGGCTTGTATAGCACACAGCCCACACAGTATTCCTTAGTATGTTGACAAAACAGAGTACAACCACACAGCTTCATCACTGGATTGGATTTTGCATTTCTTTGGCCTTTGCAATAAACGTGTATTCTTTCCATACATTGCTAGAGACATGTGAACTTGATGGACCTTTGCTGTTCTTTCATGTTCTTAGGATGGCATCATTCTTGTGGAATATTCCCAATGATATTGATCCTTCACATGCTCTCCAACTGTATTTGGGTCATTCACATGACTTTTTCTGACTTGCCATTACAACCTGTAAGATCAGTCTGCTGACACCCTCTATGCATATATTATCATTTTCCTATTATTGCATGAATTATCATTATAATATATCTGAATATTTACTCCTTGCTTTTCTTCTAATTCACTGCATAGGGTGTTTTTTGTTTTAAATCAGTTGCTGGAAAAAAAAGGGGCTCTTCTTTTTAGCTTGTTTTCTCTGGCAGACTAGACTCCTAGTCTTGGATGTGGGCAGAGGCCCCTCTTCACTTCTTACAGATCATTTTCCTGGGGCCTTGCTGTGCTGGTGACTTCCTCCTTCTGTAGAGGAGATGCTGTGGCATTCTTCTGTAAGCCACTTCAGCATGAGCTAGATAAAGTCACAATCTTCGCCCTTCTAGGTGATAATAAGCATATAGCTACATCCATCAAGTTGGTTTTATCCTAGGTCCAGAGACGTAAGAAAACATTTTAATTAAAAGAAAATTTTAGGAGGGCTGGGGGAGGGCAATTTTAGCAAATCTTCCAAAGATAAGAAGTTGCTTGGTTTTTATAACAGAGGCTTCCATTTCCCTTAACCACAGCCCTACCTATAAGGATGCCTTGGCAAAGAATTCACCAGGGCTTTGCCTGAAGATCTGCTATTTTGTAAGGTAACATTTCTGCATACATTTGGGACTTTGTGGGGAGGGATGAAATGAAAAAGCCACATGTGGTTGTGCCAAAATCTTTTGTCATGGCTTCTCAGATTATGATTCACTTTAGCATAGCATAGCATTTGATATGGGCAGGTGTGAGGGCCCACAGATGATTGTCACTGGGTGGTTTTCTTCTCTGCCCCCTACCCCCACTCCAGCTCCTTATATTCTGTACAGAGTATATAGTCAGTATTTCCAGGAATACAGGACAAATCAGCCCGTCTTTTTCTGAGTCCTTCTCGTGGGAAGAACCTACCAAAATGTGAGTCCTTGGCTTCAGTTTTGGCTTGTTTTGTGACTCCCACCATGCAGGTACTGGATAACAGAATTCTGGATCATGTTTAAGATGGATACCAGCTTGGCAAGCACCATGGAGGAGTTTCAGGAACTGGTGAAAGCAAACGGCGAGGAGCTCCACCGCCGCCTGATTGACACAACGCAAATGTGAGTGCCCTGTCTTTGGAAACCACCTCCCTCCTGTAATACAACCCAGGCTGCTCAGCAAGCCTGTGTGTCCTGCTGTGACCTCTGCTGTGTCCTGCTGCGACCCAAGAAGCCTTCAGGCAGGTTCAGTGGCTTTACCAAAGAGAAGAGCTTGCCTTGTGCCAGGAAAGCAGAGAAGTCCCTGGTGGTAATGCTGTATGTGGCTTCTATCTGACAGCAGGAAAAAAAGTCTCAGTGAAAAAGAAATCAGGTAGCAAGATGCTGATTAAAATTTATACAAATCCCAAGAAACTGAAAGTGCAGTGACTAAATTGGTGCTTCTTCAGCAGCCAATGCCTGGAGGCATCCTGAACTTACAAATACAGAAGGCACTGCTGGAAAATGGATCCCGCAGAGGGTTTATAACATACATGGACATCTGCAAGAGACACTGCAAGAGATCTGTGCAGAGGTGGAAAAGTATTCAGGAATATTTCATATTGTTCTTTGGGATTTCTTATTTATGAGATGGTCCCAGTCTGAAAAAAATCAATGCCTGTCCTAATTTCGGGGGAGGAGAGTACACTCGTTGTCTGCTAAGGCTTTCATAATGTGGTTGCTTTATTTTAGAATAATATAGATCCCTAGGACATAGAATTCTAGTGCTGAAATATATTTTAAAGATGCTTTTATCTTGGGAAACTGAGGCTCAGCAAGACTGGCTCGTCTGGGGATACAGAGCTAGTCGAGTTAGTGACAGAGCAGAAGCTGGACTGTGAGAGTCCCTAGTGCCTTGTGCCACGGCCACACAGAAATGATTTCCAAATCACGTGCCAGAGTCCCACTTAAATCTCCTTTGCAGGTTGGACTCTCTGAACTTCTTTCCTTAGAACTGTAACAACGTGAAAGATAAAAGAAGGTTTTGCAATAGCAACATCTTCATTTCTTAAAATGCAGCACACAGGGCCTGGGACAGTCTGGAAACCCTGACTTCCTTGTCCCAGTACACCTCTAGCTGACTTTCCTCTACCAATATTTTCCACAGTATGTTCTTTAGGAATTAGTCAATGGGATGTTGCCTGACCAGATAATACTTGAGAAATAGTGAACTGAACTTCCCTTTTGCGATGCATCTCAGAGTCTGTAATATGCTCTTTGGCTAAGGGGGCTGCAGAATTTGTAGCATTTCCCAAACTCGTTTGACCACAGAACCCTTTTGTCAAGAGACAAGGTTCTCAGGAATTCCTGTTTGGGAAACACAGTCTGCAACCTGCTATCTTTCTCTTTGCTTCCTTAGTGAAGGAAATTGAAAAAGAAATATGTGGATTGATTACAAGAAAATGTGTGTGGGGCCAACTCTAGAGTTAGCTAGGCTTCCTTGGTCATTTCAGTTCCTGGGGACATTTGAGGAAAATGCCACAAGTCTGCCCAGAGGGACCTTGTGTTCCTACACATGATTCCCCAGCGTAGCATCTCCTCTCTGTGCCCTTCTGGCGTGGAAACTGCCCCCAAACCTTGAGATTTCCAACCAGATAGAATCCCCATCACCCTCATGAGATGAAGGAATACACGGTAGACATGGAGAGAACATATGTGACAAGGCTACAGAGAGGGGCCAGCACTTGAAGGCCAGGACACCGTGACCAGGGCTGTGTCCTTCCCACTTCCTTAAGATCAACACATTTTACCCAGGCCCCAGAAAGTTAGCTAATGGTGCTTTGCATATTCTTGTAAGAAACGTTCATGGATTTACTTGCATTAGAAAAGCAGTTTTGATTTATTCTTTTCCCCCTGTCTTCTCCCTTTTCACTTTTACTCACAAAAGCAATGCCCGTGACTGGTCCAGGAAACTGACTCAACGGATAAAATCGAACACCAGCAAGAAGCGGAAAGTCTCCCTGCTCTTTGACCATCTGGAGCCAGAAGAACTGTCTGAGCACCTCACTTACCTGGAGTTCAAGTCCTTCCGGAGGATATCGGTAGGTACCCAAGGGGCTGGAGAAAAGCTGCCCTGCGACAGCTCTGAGAGTAAGCAGAGGAATTCAACAGGCCACCAATCTCCTCACCCTGAAGTCCCCTCTGGGCTGGCGGGCTTTCCCGTCAGCCTGTGTGTAGTTGGGCAAGTCAGGGCACACTGCCGGGCTGTGTTCCTCCTGCTCTGCTCCCCGCTCCATCCTCCAAGTCCGCCTCCCCCTCCCCACTACTCGTTCAGGTGATAGTACTGTGCACACATGATTCCTTGTGCACATGAGTGTACACACAAGACATGTGCGTGTGCGCACACACACACACACACACATTTTCCCCCTGATTAATGATTGTCTTTCAGAATTTTCTTTAAAATTTTCCTCCCCCAAAATGAGGATAAGTCCTGTAAGAGTTTGAATTCATTCTAGAATAGGCTTTGGATGGCTGGGGGAAATTTCAAAATAAATCAGATGCTACTGGTCTAGTTCAGAATTTACCTAAACTCTTGAAGTGCTGCTGACATGGCCCCATAGTCACCCCTGATCCTAGAGATAAACTCTGCTCACCGAGACCTTGCTCCTTCAAACTCTATATGTGATACCAAAGAACAGCAGCTCTATGCAAGAGAACTCGCTGCCATTGAAGCGAACAGAGCTTCGTTGGAGAGAGAGAGAGAGGGTGACATAATAGATTTTGTGAGATTATCTTTGTTTTTCCCCTTCAGCAGCAGAGCTGGAACTGGTACTGGGATTTTTCTTCTATACTGTACTCTTCAGAGTTTAAACGAGATCCTATCCATATCTGCTCAGCATAATATTTGGGTTAACTAGTATGTGTACACATCCGTTTATGCCTGATTGCTTCTGATGTAGAGAGGCGTGCTGTGGGTGGAATAAGTAAGATAGCCTTCCTGCCATCCTTGTCGGCAGGAAAGGAGAGGAGGCCCAAGAGCTCCTCTGTCCCTCAGCAGCTTCTGGTCATCAGCTCAGCAGAGGTAGCATGCCCCTCGTGTCTCCAAGAATGCTGGAGCACAGTCCTGATGAGTTTCTTTTTCCCCAGTTCTCTGATTATCAGAATTACCTTGTGAATAGTTGCGTGAAGGAGAACCCCACCATGGAGCGGTCCATTGCTCTGTGCAACGGCATCTCCCAGTGGGTACAGCTGATGGTTCTCAGCCGCCCCACCCCCCAGCTCCGAGCTGAAGTCTTCATCAAGTTCATCCAGGTGGCCCAGGTGAGTGACTGGATGAAGACCTGAGGCCTGGTAATACCAGGTAAATGACTCCCTCTCCCCTCAGCCTAGTCTGTCCATGAGAGCTGCTTTCCCCTCATAAATCTCCTGGTGGGGTTTGTGCACCTTCACCTGTCCTCAGATCTCGGTATGATGACTTTTCTACATCCCACAGGAGATCAGGATGGAGAGGGCCATGTAGGCGATCTTCAGAGTCAGGGTACAGCTTTAGTTCTGTTTAAATCTTTAACGCGTTTCAGAAGATGCTTACCAGCCAACTTTGTTTTACCTTATTGTGGTCCACTTAGCAAAGGAAAGGGTAATTCAGATTTCAGTATAGCTGGGCCAGCTTGATTTAGGTCTGTGAGCCCAAGTTATGTTGAATGGCTGGGTTTAGTGTTTGAGGAGTAGGTTTTAAGCATTTGATAAGAGGAAAGCAGATACTATGAACACATATCTGAAATTTCACAGAGATTCTAGCACTCTCTCTCAGGTAGTTATAGTCCTATTTAAGCCATGGTGTTGCCCACAAAAATAAAAACAGTCTGGTCACTTTGGGGTAAAGAATATAAAAGATTATACTGAATGATATATTTTTCTAGCTTTAGATGTTCTAGACCAGTGTTTCTTAACTTGTGGTACATGGACCACTTGCTCTGATATTAACTAAAGGTATGTTAAAATCATAGATCCCTTAAGCTCAGCCCCAGATCCAGGGAATCAGGACTTGGGTCCAGAATCTTTGTGTTAAACAAGTACTTTGGGTGTTTCTTAGAAACCACCGATGTAGAGAGTGGTCTACAGACCAGCTGAAATGAAAGGAAGAAGATGGGATGCTTTGCTAGATTTGGGATCTGCTGGTCTGGAATAAGCCTGAGAAAAGAAATGTTTGGAAAACTGCAATACCTGATCACTAGCCTTTGGCCAGAATTAGGAATACTCATAGCACAGAGACAAGAGACAATCTCAAGCTCCCACGTAACTGACATGTACAGTGACTCTGCTAGCATCTGTTTTCTGTGTCACAGAAGCTCCATCAGCTGCAGAACTTCAATACGTTGATGGCGGTGATTGGAGGGCTATGTCACAGCTCTATTTCCAGGCTCAAGGAGACAAGTTCACATGTCCCGCATGAAATCAATAAGGTCAGTGCTCCTGTCTCCTCTAGGGCCCTTCAGCAGCATTCCTAGGACCAGTGTCAGCATTTCCTCCTTGAGGGGCAACCTAGAGAGCATTTCCAAGCCACACCATCCCTTTTGTAACCAGGCAAAATACCCAGGAGAGAACCCCTTAAGAAAACCCACAGGGTGGGGACGTCACAGATTTGCAGATGACTGAGGCAGTCTGGCCAGTGTTACTGCCCCCATTCCCGCTGGTGATTTGGAACAATATGTGCCTCTTTTCCATGCTCATTGGCCACTGAGTGTCCAGAGCCACCATTTTAGTACTGACCCCCTTGCTTGAGCAAGGAATAGTGGTGGTTCAGTGACCATAGTTCAGTTTGCATGTCAAGTGAGGTTATATATTGACACATTAGAAATCTAACTAGCCAGACACCTTGGAGAGTGACATTCTGGAAAGATGAATTTTCCCAGATAGTTGGAAATAAGCTTTTCAGGTACGATTTTGTAATAGGTGGTATTTTATTGAGGAATATTATTCTTAAGTGTCCTATGTACTTCCCTACATTAGATTTTATAGAGACTTTAATCCTTTATGATACAGGACTATTATTATACATATAAACCATTATGATACAGTGCAGATATAAATGCAGCTATATATGATATGGGTTTGATGATGACTGCTCTGAGTATTTCATCTCATCTGGCCTTTCTTACTAAACTCAAAACCCCAGCCCCCACCTCCAAGCTGACACAGGAGGAGGCTCTCTTCTTAGGGAAGAGATATCTTAGCCTCCTTGCCCCATCTGCTTTTCCCAGGTGTTCACCCGTCTTTCAGGAAGTTTCTTATTAACCATCCCTGCTCTCACAACACTGGGGTTGGAGGATGCTGCTCCACCCACACCTTCCAGTGGTCTGATGACCTTATAATTTCTTGATCCTGCTGGCTGAGACCAGGCAGAACAACTGAAGAGACTGCCTGCATCACAGAGGTGACACAGGGAGAGAATCACAGAGACTAATGTGCCTTCGTGTCATATTGACAAGCCTGCTCCTCTGCAATGCTACTGGACCTTCAGGGTGGTCTGCAGAGTGAATTCCTAAGTCCAGGGTTAAAACTAGTGTCCCCCAATAGTTTATTTCACTTTCTAAGGGGAACAAAAAGTTCTCTACATCTTTGCTGCTCATCTCTCGTCTTGTGAGCCTTTCCCCGACTCCACACTCCCCAGCCCTATTTGCTCAGGTGTCTGCTCTCTTGTGGCCTTGTGACTGTGGGAGGCTGACTCTCAGACCTCAAGTAACTTCATCAGGGAGAAACGGTGTCTCTTAGGCCACAATTTTATGACAGGAATTTCCAGCACAGCGTTTAAAATTGTTATTCTGTGTTGTGACATGATTGGCAGGGAGTCTCTTCTTCCTGTCTTTGCTTCTGAGAAAGCTGGTCACCACACATGGGGATGGGTTCCTGGGAACCACATGCTGACTTGAAGCAGGTGTGTTGGAAGGAGCAGCAGATGTGGCTGCACCCTTGCCTAGCACCCTTCAGCCACAGCAAAGCACAGGCTCTAGTGCAGAGTCCCCAGGCCTCCGCCTCATCCCTGTCTGGTCCTTTGCCAGGAATTGGTCTGCTCTGTTCAGTCTCCCTGTCCAGGGTTTCAGTCTGTGAGTGGACTGTCGCCTGCTTCCTAGACATAGGCCCATCCTGAGACTCGCTGAGTGAAGGCCCACAGAGCCCAGCATAAGAAATACGAACACTCGATAGACGACTGACGTGTCACACTGGAAACACACCCCTCCCTATGCCAGCTGTGGGCAGCACACTTCACTTGTCTCTGGAAGACACAAGGGAAGGGGACTGCGGACGGCGTTCAGAGGGACACTTGCCATGCACTGTATAATCTTGTACCTTAAAAAAAAAAGTTTCTTATCTTGTGCTTGTACCACTTATTTTTTTAAAAGAACAACTTTAGCATAAAAATATTAAAACCTTACTTAGAATTTTCCAGCTATGAAGTAAAGTACACCTTGCCCTTGGTAAGTCTGCTCTGTGACATGTAAGTTGGCGCTGTCACTGGAGGGTCAGAGCCTGCACCTTGAGATGGCTCGCCCCTTGCCTGACTCATCAGGGGCCAGGTGTGGTCATGGTAGGGGCTGAGGGTAAACAGGTGGCTGCTGCAGACAAGAGAGCCCGCCTGGAGGGTACCTGTGACCAGCTCCCCTCTTCTGTCTTGTAGGTTCTAGGTGAGATGACTGAGCTGCTGTCCTCCTGCAGAAACTATGACAACTACCGGCGTGCTTACGGGGAGTGCACCGACTTCAAGATCCCCATCCTGGGGGTGCACCTCAAGGACCTCATCTCCCTGTACGAAGCCATGCCCGACTACCTGGAGGAGGGGAAGGTGAACGTCCCCAAGCTGCTGGCCCTGTACAACCACATCAATGAGTTAGTCCAGCTACAGGAGGTGGCCCCACCCCTGGAGGCCAACAAGGACCTGGTGCATCTGCTGACGGTGAGGCTCCATGGGAGACAAGTTACTAGCACTTCCTTATCAGATACCAGCTCAGTGAAGCCTCACAGAACTCTGTGAAGTGGATACTGTCGTTACATCCGTTTTATGGATGGGGATTCTGAGGCAAAAATACGTAACTTGGCAGAGGCTGCACGTTATTAAGCAGCAGAGCCTGGTCTGAGACCCAGATGGTGGGACTCCAGGGCTGTGCTCCTTGAACTTCTAGGAGTATTCCCTTCCTCGTAGAAAAGCCAGTCCTAAGCTCTCTGGGAGGAGCTGATAGCAGATCAGGATACAAGACTTGGTAAGAGATGGAGACAGTGGGTTTTCATTAAAAAAAAAAAAAAAAGGAGGGGGGAAATGGCAGTGAGTTAAAAAAAACAAAAACAGGTTCATTATTTGGGTCCTGCCACCACTGGCTTAGATCCCAGAGACATTCAAGCCCAGGGTGGGCGAGCACTTGTCATGGTGCGGGAGACCAGACTGTGCCTTTGGGTGTGCTGTGAGAGCAGATGAACTCCCTTCCAGACTGTGGTTTTGTAGTTCACCAGTTGTGCGCTATGAGCACAGAACTGTTTCCTTCTCTGTGAAATCAGAGGGGTTCATCTCTGTGATGACTTCTCACTTCTCTTTCAGTACTAAAATTGTACAATTTTTAATGCGTTTTTTTGTTTTTTTTTGTTTTTTTTTTTGCAGCATGGAATAATCACTGTAGCCTCTTCGTACCTGAGGGGACTATTCTGATAGTTCCTCAGGCTTTGCATTCAGCTGGTATCTAATCCCAGCCTTTTTACTAATTGGCCAGGTGACTGGCTGGTCTCATCCTTAAGATAGTAACATCTGAGAAAAGAGGCTCTGAATCTTAATTTTCTTGGATTACAAATTTTGTGAGGAAAGCAGTGAACATTCTTCTACCCAAAAAAATAAGCATGTTTTTGAGTTCTTAACCCCCTAAAGCCCATCCATAGAATCAGGTTCAGAACAAGATTATTTCTAAGACTGCTGTCCTCTAAAATTTTAAAGTTCTGAGATATATAAAACTCTTAATATCATTTGACAATGTCACTTAAATGGAATTCTGTTGCTGGAATCAAATTTTAATAGTATCTGGCCATGAAAACTGTCCTTTCAGCCTGCTTTGGGAGAGAACACCTGAGGTGTGGACTGTCTGACAGATAAGGCCTTTGGTCTAAGCTCTACATAGAAGCTTAGCTGTTTAACTATAGTTTAAAAGAAACTTCTCCAAATTTAAAAACATTTTAAAGAACTAATGCTTGCCCTACTCCAGTAGTAGATGTTATATCCCCAAAACTTTGTGAATTTTTAACAAGTAAAGTAACTTACGGCTTGGAAGAGGGAACCCCAGGGAAGAAGCACTGGCAAACAGCATTCTAGCAATTAACTCTGTTCTGCTTTGCTTGGCAGTTATCCCTAGATCTCTACTACACCGAAGATGAAATCTATGAACTTTCCTATGCCCGGGAACCCAGGAATCACAAAGCCCCAGTGAGTTTTTCATATTAAGCCTCCCATATGTAACAGGTGCTTTACAAGTTGCTCATCAAGGTCATTAATCTTGGAACAGACTTTAGTTCAGTTTAAGAAGCATATTATGTTTCTATTTTGTACCTAACATTGTGCTAGGAGTAAGGAAAACTTCAGTACGTATGAGGAATAGTTCCTGACCATAAAGAACCTGCACAGTATTCACAGGGATAAGACTCCTATGTGAACAGCAAATAACAACCTGCCATGGGTGTCAGAAGTGGGAGAATCAGCCAGTGGTTTACTGGCTAGAGAAGGGATATAGCATGGTGGCCTGGAGTAACCTTGCCCTCCTGTTGACTATAAAGCATCCTCACATCAGTTGTTTCTCTGCATCCATTCATCTGTTCATGGATATTTAGGTTGCCTCCATGTCTTAGCTATTGCAAACAGTGCTGCAGTCAACACCAGGGTGCATATATCATTTCAAAGTATGGTTTTCTCCAGATACATGCTGAGGAGTGGGATTGCTGGATCATAGAGTGGTTCTCTTTATAGTTTTGTTAAGGAATATCTGTACTGTTCTCCATAATGGCTGTACCAATTTACACTCCCACCAGCAGTGTAGGAGGGCGCCCTTTTCTCCCCAACCTCTTCAGCATTTGTCATTGATAGACTTCTTGATGATGGCCATTCTGACCAGTGTGAGGTGATAACGTCAAAGTACTTTTGATTTGAATTTCTCTGATAAGTGATGTTGAATATCTTTCCATGTGCTTTTTGCCCATCTCTGTCTTCTTTGGAGAACTATCTACTTAAATCTTCTGCCTTTTATATTATATATATGTGTGTGTGTGTGTGGTTTTACAGAGAGCTGCAGAGTTGTTTGTATATTTGGAGATTAATCCCTTGTCACTTTGTAAATATTTTCTCCATTTTCTCAGCTGTCTTTTGGTTGTTTTGTGGTTTCCTTGCTGTGATGAAGTTTTTAAGTTTAATTAGGTCTCATTTGTTTTCATTTTCATTACTGTTGGAGGTGGATCAAAGATATTGCTGTGATTTATGTTAAGAGTATTCTGCCTGTTTTCCTCTAGGAGTTCTACAGAATCTGGACTTACATGTAGGTTTTTGATCCATTTTGAGTTTATTTTTGTGTATGGTGTTCTAATTTCATTCTCTTACATGTAGCTATCCAGTTTTCCCAGCACTACCTACTGAAAAGACTCTTTTCTCCATTATTCTCTTTCTCCATATATTCTTGCCTCCTTTGACATAGATTAATTGACCGTAATTGTGTGCGTTTATTCCTGGGCTTTCTGTTTCATTGATCTATAGTTCTGTTTGTGCACCAGCACCATACTGTTTCGGTTACTGTTGCTTTTGTGGTATAGCCTAACGTCAGTCAAGGAGTCCAATTCCTGCAGTTCAGTTTTTCCTTCTCAGGATTGCTTTGGCTATTTGGGATTTTTTGTATTTTCATGCAAATTTTAAAGCTATTTGTTCTAGTTCTGTGAAAAATGTCATGGGTAACTTGGTAGGGATTGTGTTGAATCTCTAGGTTCCATGGGTAGTCATTGGAAGAATACTGATTCTTCCAATCTAAGAGTATGGCATATCTTTCCATCTGTTTGTGTCATCTTCAGTTTCTTTCATCAGCATCTTACAGTTTTTGGCATACAGGTCTTTTGTCTCCTTAGGTAGGTCTATGCTTAGCTATTTTACTCTTTTTGATGCAATGGTAAATGGTTATTGTTTCCCTAATTTCTCTTTCTGATCTTTCATTATTAGTGTATAGGAATGCAAGAGATTTTTTTAGTCTGAAACTTTACCAAATTCATTGACGACTCTAGTTTTCTGGTAAAATCTTTAGGATGTTCTCTGTATAGTGTCATGTACTCTGCAGTGATAGTTTTACTGATTTTCCAATTTGGATTTGTTCTCTTTTTCGTCTCTGATTGCCATGGCAAGGACTTCCCTAACTATGTTGAATAAATGTGGTGACAGTGAACAACCTTGTCTTGTTCCTGATCTTAGAGGGAATGCTTTCAGCTTTTCACCAATGAGTGAAATGATGTTAGCTGTGCATTTGTCATAAATGACCTTTATTATGTTGAGGTAAGTTCCTATGCCCACTTTCTGGAGAGTTTATGAGAAATGGGTGTTGAATTTTGTTGAAAGCCTTTTCTGCATCTGTTGAGATGATCATATGGTTTTTATTCTTCAGTTAACATGAGGTATCACATTGAGTGATTTGTGGATACTTAAGAATCTTTGTATTGCTGCTATAAATCCTACTTGATCATGCTGTATGATCCCTTTACTATATTGTTGGATTTGGTTTACTAGTGTTGGGTTGGCCAAAAAGTTTGTATTTTTCCATAAAATGTTATGGAAGTGAACTTTTTGGCCAACTCAGTAGTTCATCTAGGATTTTTGCATCTGTATTCGATATTGACCTGTAATGTTTGTGTGTGTGCAGTATCTTTGTCTGGTTTTGGTATCAGGGTGATGGTGGCCTCATAGATTGAGCTTGGGAGTCTTCCTTCCTCTGCAATTTTTTAGAAGAGCCTCAAAAGGATAGGTGTTATCTCTTTTCTAAATGTTTGATAGAATTCACCTGTGAAGACATCTGGTCCTAGACTTTTGTCTGTTGGAAGTTTTTTAAAATCACCATTTCAATTTTACTACTTGTGATTGGTCTGCTCATGTTTCCTATTTCTTCCTAGTTCAGTCTTGGAAGATTGTATCAAAGAATTTGTCCATTTCTTTTAGGTTGTCCATTTTATTGACATATAGTTGTTTGTAGTAGTCTCTTATGATCCTTTGTATTTCTATGGTGTCAGTTGTAACTTCTCCTTTTTCATTTCTAACTTTATTGATTTGAGCCCTCTCCTCTTTTTTCCTTGATGAGTCTGGCTAAAGGTTAAAGGTTTATCAATTTTATTTTTTCGTTCTTTCTCTAGTTGCTTTACAGGGAGGAAATCTAAATGAACTACTACTTTACTCTGTCAATAGCTTCAACAAAAAGTTTAATGGAGAGAACACTATTCTAGATTTCAATTACATGTGGGCCCTCTGCTCCCTGCCACTGCATAATAGTTGAGGGTTATCCATAGATGCAACTACCAGGTAATGGGAAAAGAAAGAGCTGTAGGCTATAAGACTACATTATAGTTACTGGGATTTCTCTAAATATTTCATTTTAGCCACTAACACCTTCAAAGCCACCAGTAGTAGTGGACTGGGCCTCTGGAGTATCTCCCAAACCTGATCCAAAGACCATAAGCAAACATGTCCAGAGGATGGTGGATGTAAGTACAGCCATATTTCCATGCAGGCAAAAAGTAAGGTACTGCATGGTTTAGTTCTGTGTGTGGGGATAGGGGAGTACAGCGGTAGAAACAAAAAGGGTAAGAAATTTGAAACTTTCCTACATGAGCAAGGGGAACCACTTCTCATATTGTGGCTGCAGAACAGTTCAGAAGTTACATTTTGCCAACACACTTGGGCCTCATGGAGGGAAGTGTATCTCTTAAAAGCTTAGCAAGAGAGCATACATTTAAAGGCTGTCAGTTGATCTGCAGGCAGAGAGGGGTTAGAAAAGCTTTAAGTTAAAGGTTATAAGGAGAATTTTAAAAGTTTGGCACTGCTTGATTCAATTCACTGTGCTACATGCCTTCATATTACTGTATTTATCCTGTGGACTATTCCAGTGTAACAAGAAAAGTACAAGCCAGCAAGTGATGGGAGCACTTTGGACTGGGCTGTTAAAAGCTACACTGCAGTCTGAGCTGTGCAGTGAAGGGAGTGTGCAGGGGGGAACATCCCTCAGGGTGGAGCACTATGGGCACAGTGAGCCGGGCGGGGGCTACTGACGTGCTAATGGAAGTGAAAGCAGCTCGCCACCCTCCAGGTGCTGGTGCCCGCAGAGACCTGGGATGTGACCTGCTGAGTCTCTGCAGCAGCTTCAGGAGCAGGTTTCCTTGTTCCTGTCACTCAGGACTGAGGAGAGGCTTTTTTCAGGTGTTCCAGCCCCTTCGTCATTTGGCTATGATTGATTTCTCTCTTGGTAATCACCAAAGAAACACCTTTTTCCACAGTCTGTCTTCAAGAACTATGATCATGACCAGGATGGATACATTTCCCAGGAAGAATTTGAAAAGATTGCTGCAAGTTTTCCATTTTCCTTCTGTGTGATGGACAAAGACAGGTGAGAGTTGATGCATGGGAATATGTGGTTATGAGCCTGGTGATGAGAATGCCTCATGGATGTTCTGCTAGAAGAATCTGTAAACTCAGATATGTTTACATATGCTACTGTGGTCACTGAATGAATTTTGAAACTAAGAGAGCATCATCAAGCAAATGCCTGTCTGGCTTCAGTTTGGACCACAATGCACCATGAGAAAATGCATGCTTTTTTAAATGCCTGAGTTGAAGATTCCATAACTGCTGGTTTAGGAACAGTCAATTCAAAACTCAAAAAAAAAAAAAGAAAAAGTTTAAATCCCTTCTTGCTTTCCTTACAGATCATGAGAACAAATAATATTTATGAATATTGTGCATATTTACTTTTCTCAAGATTACATAAGTTCTATGTGGGTGGTTCTCTGTGTGAAACCAAACGTTTGATTGGTGGGCTCCAGTTATGTAGATGTACTGTCTAAAGCCAGAAACTACAGCATAAGGTATTTGTCTCCCTATACGTACATTTCTACCACTTCTTTTTAAAGTCTTAATGGAGAGCAGTTAAATTAGTTAGGAGAATCTGGTTTAGCCAAAGAGTAACTGTAGAGATAAGTAGTGTCATCTTACCTACTTACATGCAACTCACACATCCTTAATTAAGAGGAGGGCTGCTGGAAGTAACTGTCAGGTAATACATACTGTACTACCCGTCAAGGATACAAAGAGAGTGAGTTTCTAAGGCTAGAAGGAGCCTTCTGACCCAGCCCCACTCGCACCTCATCTCTCATTTGCTGGCAGGGAAGGCCTCATCAGCAGAGACGAGATCACGGCCTACTTCATGAGGGCCAGCTCCATCTACTCCAAGTTGGGCCTGGGTTTTCCTCACAACTTCCAAGAGACCACCTACCTGAAGCCCACTTTCTGTGACAACTGTGCTGGATTTGTGAGTTGTTCTTAAGAGTGCTTCAGGGTTTTACTTGGGGAGGAGTACGAGATAGTTTAAGAGATTAACCAGGCACAGACCTCACATGCATTTTACCAACTCGTCCCAGCCTAGAGTCTGAGAAAACACCTATGGTAACCTTGTTCTTAAATGTGTGGATTTTACTCTTCACTCATCTTTTCCCATTTCTTCCTTACTTTTCTCTCTGGTAGTTGGGGCCTCAAATAAAATTATAAGGAAATGTTAAATTGAGGCTGTACTTTTTAAGTATTATATCCATATGCGGTTTTAGATGTTAGAAAATAGAAATATGAGACATCTTTCCCCCTTCAAAAGAAGTCACCTGGGTGGCTGCCCCATCCCTGGCCAACAGTTTCCTCCTAAACTTATCCCCTGACCCCAGGATTCTATATTCTTGCTGTTTAGTTTGGAGTCTCAAGAATCCTATTTGTCCCGTGATCTGTCCACTTCAGACCTGGGTCATAAATCCACTGTAATAATAAGCTTCTTGAACACTTAACCCTGATTGGCACAAACTTTTCCTGTTTTCAGTTTAAGACCAGGAGGGATAAAGACACATGAGAGCTAAATGAGGTTTACCTCCCACTTGAGGTAAAGAATGCAGAACAATAAAAGAATGGCTCTTAGTGTCTAGGTTCATACCAGGTAAGATGATGGACATGGAGCACATTCTAACCATCTCCTCTTTGTCTCACAGCTCTGGGGAGTAATCAAACAAGGGTATCGGTGTAAAGGTAAGGCTCAGCTTTGTCCAGCGTGTTGTCTTCCCTGGTCCTAGGAGCTCTCCTGTAAAGCATGTTTGACCCATTCAGCCCACAGCTTCTCAGCAAGCTCACAGCCTCATCTCCTAACTGGCTTCCCTAGAGCAGCCCTGAGAGTGACTGCCACCACAAAGGAGAGGACTCCCTAGGTGACTAGCTATGCACTTCTGTTTCAAGATCCTCTCTTTGCCTGGGTTGCGCTGGAAATTGGGGTGACTGGTAGATTATGTGGTCATGGGTCCCCAAAGACAGGCACAGAATCTCTTCTGAAACAGAAGATAAGTGATTACCAAAGGCCCTTGTCAGCTTTCCTTTTACCATAGTTGTCCTTGGGACTAGAAAAGTTCAAGAGTAAAGGAGCAAAGACATTTAACTGAAAGGAAAAAAGATTGAGACCTAACAGCTGGGAGCATCTAGAGGTCTCCTTAGAGTGAGCAGTATGTGTAGGAGGACCAAAAAAGACACCTCTTTTTCCACCCAAGATAACAGGATGCCACTTCTGATTCTCAGACTCATGATAAGGGCTGTGACAAGACTGAGATCCAGGGCTGACCCAGTAAGAAGAATGCTAAGTTCATTAGAAATGTTAGGTGCCCTAGCTCCAGAACTTAGGAAGTGCATATGTGACAAGACCAGTGCATGGGTGTGGTTTTGAGACACTGGAGGAGAAAGTGAAGGACTTCCTGACTAGGGTGTCTTGTCCACAGACTGTGGGATGAACTGCCACAAACAATGCAAAGACCTGGTTGTGTTCGAGTGCAAGAAGCAAGCCAAGAACTCAACAGCTCCCACAGAGATCAGCACTTCTGTGGGGCCAGCGTCCAACCTTTGCTCCCTGGGAGCTAAGGATCTGCTCCATGGTAAGCAGGCACTGGGAACATTCATTTTGGAAAACGAAGTCAGAAGAATATAGTTTTCAGGAAGGAAAGATTACCTCTATCTTTCCTACTCATAATGGAAACCACCACAAATACCCTTGTGAAAGACATGCCTGTATATTATGCACTTTGAATTATTAAGAGTTCCTTGTCACCTGTGGGCACCTCACAATGCAGGCATGCTTAGGAGAAAGGTCGCAGGGAACAGCAATGAAGCCTGGGAAGGGGTTGCACCTGCAGGGCATCTGTCCCCAAAGCTCTGTCCAGTAGTGATGCTAGGACTTCTGAGGCTTTCCTAGAACTTCCAGGAAGAAGAATGGGTAGGTTAAACATGGGTGTACTATGGGCAACAAATGAACACTGATGTAGAAGTGCTATAAGACAAGGTCTGCTTGTAATGAAAAAATTGACCACCAGTTAGTAAGGTAACAGTGATGCGCAGTTAACCCTTCTGTGATTTAGATCAAATTCCTAGACATACAAAAAGCTTGGCATGGAATCTTAGACACTCTGCCTTTTGGGGAACAAAAGCAAGCAACAGGAAAGGATTCTTTAAGGATGGCCTTTTCTCATGGTGGATAAAGCCTGACACCAACAGCCATGGCTTGGCCAGCAAGGCCTCTGAATTTCAGCTGCCCTAAACTGGCTGCCTGAAAGTTAAGTCCACTTTGGGCTTATGGACTCCTGTAGCAATAAGAAAAGCCTCATTTGATACTCATGTGTCAATTTCAAGTGCCTGCTTTTCTAAGTTAAAGTACCAACATGTTTTCTTCCTACAGCACCTGAGGAAGGACCTTTCACATTCCTTAACGGGGAGGCTGTGGAACACAGCGAGGACAGTAAGGATCGGACCATCATGCTCATGGGGGTATCCTCACAGAAAATTTCTGTTCGGCTGAAGAGGACTTTCGCCCACAAGGCCACCCAGACTGAAGCACTGTCTTGGCTTGGCAGTGAAGGCCCTTCCAGTCACTTTGTGCTGTCGTCCCCAAGGAAGACAGCCCAGGATACTCTGTATGTGTTGCCCAGCCCTACGTCTCCATGTCCCAGCCCAGTCTTGGTCAGGAAGCGGGCTTTCGTCAAGTGGGAGAACAAGGAATCCTTCATAAAATCAAAGGAGGAGCTCCGTCACCTCAGGCTCCCAACATACCAAGAGCTGGAACAGGTACCTTCCTTTTTCTTTTTTTCAGACTGAGAAAGTGGGGCTAACCAGGGAAGAACATGTAAACTGAAGATTCTGACCAGGTTTATTATTAGAAAGATAAAGGGGAAGAAAAGGAAAAAAGGTAAGAAAAGGATTCCGCTTTGTCGCAAAGAAAGCAACGCGGGCCCTGGTTCGCATTACATATCTAGGACAGACAGGGCTCCCTGCTGCCATAAAGGCACAGTCTCAAAGTGCTGGTGCCAAGGTCCAAAGCTCTGTTCACAGCAGGTTCCTTGAGAAAAACCAGTTTCTACTGATCAGCTTTACTGTGGTGACACCACACCCTTTTTCTAGACTTAAAAGCGAGTTGCCTAAATCTTCCCTCCCTAGCAGTCTTTGTTATACTATTCAGTTATGTTTGGGGAGGGGAACATCATGCTATCAAAAGACGAGAAGAGACTATTTAGCTCACTACACAGAAAGCCTCCTCCTTAATGTAAAATGAGGGAGCTTTCCTCTACAACTTAAGGAGATGTACTGATTTATATATTTATACATTAGACCCGCTAAATCAACAGTAGCTGGTAAATGCACAGTTGATTATTATATATAGCATTATAATCCATTAATTGGTAAAAAAAAAAATTGATACCACAGCTGTTTTTTCCTATTAGGCTCATAATATCCTAATTGTAATGTACTTAATGGAGGCATGAGAAAAGACAAAATAAGGTTAAAAGAGAGAGAGAAAGGAAAGTAGGAGCTAGGCCAACTGGAGACAGCAGGTCATTGTAGGGTCATCATGAATTTACTTGTTTTTGTATAGAGTCCAGAGCTCAGAGTGAGAGCTGGTTAGACAGACCTCGTCACAGGACAGTAGTTTCTTATCAAAGACAGGCAACTTAGTCATTTTAGAGATGGGAAAGAAGGCCTGTCTCCCTTTTACCCCCAGAACATAAAGGTCAGCAATGTGTTTTTGGAGGCCTATCAGTACAAACACAAAACCAACATCCAACTGGCTAGAATTCCTTACATAATTCTACACACCACATAGTAAAACTGCCCAATAGGGTCTCAGGACTCCCTACCTGGTCCTCAGTGTTGCACCTTCCCTGTTAGACCCCCAGGCATTGAATCAAAGAAACAAGTTAGATGATGCATGTGAAACTCTTGGTTTGGTGCCTAGAACAAAGAACATAATATTAGGAGGCACACACCTGCTAAAATAACAGATTTTCCAGATGAAAAGTACTGTCTCACTCAGAATATTTAGGACGTGCTTTAAGAAACAGAAGGTGGCACAATGTCGGCTACACAGAGCTCTCTCTGGGGGTAAAAAGGACCAGAACCAACTTTTTTAAGAACAATGAATGAACCTTTGAAAAGTGACCTTGAGAGAGTAGGAAAAACCTCAGTCTTGGTGACAAACACCTGTGTTCCTAATCCGAGCTATTTCTTACTGCTGCTATTACAGTCTGTGACCTGTTTGGTCTGCTTCAAAGTAGGGAGAGCCAGAAGCTGTCCATGCTCTCTACAGCTTGCTTCAGATCTTGGCATTTTACATGCCCGTGCAAAGGAGTAATGTAGTTGGCAACAACTTCTTGCTGCAAGGAGTGAGTGGTAGAAAGATTTCAGATAAGTCAGTTAGGTCCAGAACTAACTATCCCAGTAATACCAGAGCATGTAAACTCTTATTTTTATCCTTGTCTTAGAGTATTTAATATGTAATATTAAAATAATGTACGATACATATTAATATTGTAAATATGTTTATACCTCTAAACCAGCACAGGACAACAGAAAATACAATGCCTCATAGATTCAAATCGCCAGTCTGATACTATACCCACCTGTATCATCATGCAACAGTACCTGGGGTTTCCCTGGTGGCTCAGTGAAAATCTACCTGCCAATGAAGGAGATGCAGGTTTGATCTGTGGGTCAGAAAGATCCCTTGGAGAAGGAAACTGCAACCCACTCCACTCCTCTGTCTATTGGCTTTCCCAGGCAAGAAGAGTCTGGCAGGCTGAAGTCCCATGGGGTTGCAAGAGTCAGACATGACTAAACAATACAGTTACCTGGCACATGGCAAATACTCAGGACTACACAGTAGCTAATAGACAGCTATCTGGGTAATTTATGTTGAGAAGTAATTCATTAATCAGTATAGTATAAGCAAGCTAAGAACATGAGATTCAAAGTCTCAAAACCCAGGGATGTTGGCATCATGGTAGTGTGTGTAACTCCTTTTTAAATCTCCCCTTTTATTTACAACCAGATTGGTCATTCATAAACAAAAGTGGCTGTGCATCTTATACCAGAACACCCAGTAGATTTCTACCCACCTGTGCTTCAGAAAGTACTGCACAGGACCTCAGAGAGGGCTGTGAGGCCAAGGGAGTTGGTGAGCCTACTCCATGCTGATTCACTGCTATCAGGAAGAAAAATAGAGACCACAAAAAGAAAAGGTGAACAAAATTGATAATTGTGAATAATCATTTAACCAAGACTGTTTGCCTTAAAAAAACAAATGGTTGCACCATCATGAACCAAAACTTCAGGCCCACTAACAAAAGGTGAAACTGCCAAACCTTTATTCACACTAAGAAAAAATGAGAGAAGTCTCAATATGTAAAATTAAAAAAACAAAAGGCAACATTACAGCTGTTACTATCCAAATCCATAGAACCATAAGAAACTTATGAATATGCCAACACATTAGATAACCTAGAACAAATGTATAAATTTCCAGAAATGACCAAGACTGAATCCAGAAAAAATAGAAAATCTAAACAAACCAATAACAACAAGCAAAGACATTGACTCAGTAGTCAAAATCCTCCCAACACAGAAAACCCAGGATCAGACAGCTTCACTGGCAAATTCTACCCAACACTCAAAGAATTAACACTGGTCCTTCTTAAAAGCTTTCTAAAAAGATAGAATACTTTCTAACCATTAGGGCAGTTTTACCCTAATACCAAAGTCAGATAAGGACACTAAGACAAACTATAGACCTATGTTACTGGCAACTATACATGCAAAAATTCTCAACAAAATACAGCAACCTGAATTTAAGAACACATCAAAAAGATGCCATACACTATGAAAAATGGGATTTCTTTCTTAGGATCCAAAGACAGTTCAACATATGCAAATCAATAAATGTACTATATCACATTAGTAAAATGAAAGAAAAATCATGTGGTCATCTCAACAAATGCAAAAAAACATTTGACAGAATACAACATTCTTTCATGATAAAAACCCTGCTCAAACTGGATAAAAGGAATATACCTCAACATAATAAGGTCCATATATAACAAACTGACAGCTAACATTATACTCAGTGGAGAAAATTTCAAAGCTTTTCCACCAAGATTAAGAACAAGATGAAGATGCCCACTCTCACCACTTATTCAAGTACTGAAAGTCTTAGCTAAAGCGATTAGGCAAGAAAAAGCATCCAAATCAGAAAAGCAGCAGCGAAAGTGTCGCTACTTGCAGATGATGAGTCCATATATAGAAAAACCCAAAGATTAAACAACAAACAAAAAAACCGTTGCAGCTAACATTTTCAGTTAAACTGCAGGATACAAAACCAGCTTACAGAAATCAGTTGCATTTCTACACACTAAGGATGAAGCATCTGAAAAAGAAAACTTCCCTGTTCCCAATAGCATCAGAAACAAAATATTTGGGAATAAATTTAACCAAGGAAATGAAAGATTTATACAAGGCAAGCTACAAGACTTTGCAGAAAGAAATCAAAGACACAAATGGAAAGACTTGCTGTGTTCATGGATAGAAGAATTAAGACTGTTGAAATGTCTGGCAGAGGACCTAAATTCTTTCAAGGAAGACATAGATGCCCCATAGGCAAATGAAATGAAAATTAAGGAGTAGTAGAGGAGTACTAGAGGACTTTAAAAGAAATAAGAGAAAAAGAAAAATAGAAAATAGAAGAGAAAAAGGAAAGAAAAAAAGGAAAAAAAAAAGAAAGAAAAAAAAAGTTTTTTTTTTCCCCCTAATTAAAAAATCGTAAAAGTCTATGGAAATGAAAGTTAAGGAGTAATGGGGGAGTAATAGGGGATTTTAAAAGAAAATAAAAGAGAAAAAAGAAAAAAGAAAAAAAAATAAAAAAAAAAGAGAAAAAAGTAAAATTATATCTAGGAGTTTCTCTGGAGCTGTTGCAGTCAGTGTGGGTTCGGCTCAGTTTCAGATAGCTCCTCGTTCCAGCTTACGCTTCTCGGTATCTACAGGCTCCTCCGGTGTAGTCGGTGTTTTCTACAGGGATTTTAATCTGTTGCACCAGTCCCTTCTGCAGCGGTTCCCTTTGTTTATTTGGCTTCTGTTTGCCGGTCTCTTCAGAGCCCCATTTCCGCCCTGACACAGGCGGGCGGAGGTGGACTCGTATTCAGGTAGCTAGTTCCGTCGCTCTGCGGGGAGGGGCTGGCGCCGCGGGGACGGGCTGGCGCTGCCGGGAGGGGCTGATGCGGCTTTCTGCGTCTGCGCTGCTCAGGCTCCCGGCCGTTCCATATGGAGCGCGCCCCGCGCTGCGCGAGGTTCCAGCCCTCGGGTGTTCCACAAAAGCGCGGAAGGAAAAGCTGCGCCTGCTCTCAGTGCCTTCCCCGTCAGAGCGGTCCAGGCAGCCAGGGGCTCGGTGGGCGCACTCTCCCCAGGTGTGGCACGCCCCCTCCCTTCCGCGGACCCAGTCTCAGTTTCCGCTGGCGCCAGTCGGGTGCGCGCGCCTTCTGCCCTCCGCGTCCCCAGCCCCAGTCCCCGCCCGCGCCGGCCGGGTGCCTGCGCCCTGTGTCTCGCCGCGACCTTCCCCTCCCCCCTGCCTCCTGCCTCCGGCGGGGCTGGGCCGGTCCGCAGCCTGCGAGCTCCTCTCTGGACCCTCTCGGTCTCTTTGTTCTGCGAAGGCCGGCAGTGTGTTCGGGCCGGTTAATTTACTCTCTCTCTTTTGGTCTCCCACAGTTCAAGTTGGCCACTCACAGAAGCTCCCTCCGATTGTCCTCAGGGCACTCAGGCCCGGACCCTACCCCAAGCAATGCCGCCTAAGACTCCCTTCCCAGGACGGATCTCCGTCCTTAGCTCTTTTGTCTCACTTTTTATCTTTTATATTTTGTCCTACCGCCTTTCGAAGACAATGGGCTGCTTTTCTGGGCGCCTGATGACCTCAGCTAGCGATCAGAAGTTGTTTTGCGAAGTTTGCTCTGCGTTCAGTTATTCTTTTGATGAATTTGTAGGAGAGAAAGTGGTCTCCCCGTCCTACTCCTCCGCCATCTTGGCTCCTCCCTCCTCCCCATAGGCAAATGAAAAGATGCTCATCATGAGATGATTATTAGAGAAATGAAAATCAAAACTACAATGAAGTACCACCTGACAGCAGCATTACTTCCAAGACATGGAAGCAGCCTGAGTACCCAGTGACAGATAAATGGATAAAGATGTGGCATGGGTATAGCGCTGTGTGTGTATATACATGTATGTATAGACATGTGTATGTGTGTGTGTGTGTGTGTGTGTGTGTGTGTGTGTGTGTAAAAAAGAATGAAATAATGCTATCTGGATGGACCTAGAGAATATCATAGCTAAGTGAAGTCAGAAAAACAAAAAAAATCTCACTTATGTGTGGCATCTAAAATATGACCTAGATTAATTTATCCATGAAACAGAAAAGACTTACAAACATAAGAGAACAAGCTTGTGGTTGCCAAGGGAGAGGCTGGGGGAAGGATGGGATGGAAGTTTGGGATTAGCAGGTGTAAACTATTACATATAGAATAGATAAACAACAAGGTCCTACTGTGCAGCACAGAGCATTATATTCACTATCCAGTGACAAACCATAATGGAAAAGAATATGAAAAAGAATATATATGTGTATAACTGAATCACTTTGCTTATAGCAGAAACTAACAAAACATTGTAAATAAACTCAATAATTTTTTTTTTAAAAGGAGTGTTAAAATGCCCATACCACCCAAAGCAATCTACAGATTTCAATCAGAATACCAATGGAATTCTTCACAGAAATAGGAAAAACAGTCCTAACATTTGTATGAAACAACAGAAGACTATGAATAACCTAAGTAATCCTGATGAAAGAAGCTGGAGGTACCACACTTCCTAATTTCAAGTTAAATACTACAAAGCTACAGTAGTAAAAACACTATGATACTGGCACAAAGATAGACACATAGACCAATGGAACCGACAACAGCCCAGAATTAAACCCCTGTGTATACGGTGAACTAATACTTGACGAGAGCGCCCAGAGCACATCCAAGGCAAAAAGGATAGTCTCTTCACAAATGGTGTTGGGAAAACTGGATCAGCACATGCAGAGCAATGAAATGCGACTCCCATCTTACACCTCTCATAAAAATTAACTCAGGATGGATCAGAGACAAACATGAGGCCTGATACTATGAAACTCCTAGGGAAAAAAAGTAGGGAAGAAGTTCTTTTTCATCAGTCTTTGGCAGTGAATTTTTGGACATGACACCAAAAGCAAACATCAACAAATGGGACTACATTAACTAAGCTTTTGCATAGTAAGGAAACCATCAATAAAATGAAAAGGTAACCTACTGAATTTCTGCCACATTTAGGTCTGCTACACAATATTCAAAGATTCTCTTATTATCCATCTATTGCCCATGAATGGTTTATTCTGCCTGCTAGCCACTCACATCTTTGATAAACAAAGATGTGATATAACAAAACTAACTGATACACATGATCATTTGATAAGTATTTAACTTAGTTTTTATTCAGAGCAGAATAACTACCTTGAAAACAATTTCACAGTTACAGTGAAAAGATGCCAGTCAAGAGTAGTACTCCTGATGTAACTAATCTGCCATTTATTGCTGCTTTATTAACATACCTCATTCTCCTTTTCTTTTAGGAAATAAACACCCTGAAAGCAGATAATAATGCTCTAAAGACCCAACTGAAATATGCACAGAAGAAGATAGAAACCCTCCAACTTGCAAGAAACAATCATGTCTTGGCTCAGATGGAGCAGGGTGACTGTTCTTAGCCCAGAAACTCAAGAAAAACAAACTGTAGAGTATATCAGAGATCTCATTTCCTAAACCTCAACACAAAGACCCGGAGAACCTTAGACTGACTGGCTTTAAAAAGGGTACTTTAAAGAAAAGGAGCTACTTTTTTACTTAAAAGATTCTTACTGTGCAGTAAGGTTTTCTCTTCCAGTCAGTTTGAATCAAACGGAGGATAGCTGAAGAATGAGAAATATTTGCCATTCATTCCACAAACTTTTTCTCCCCTTGGGACTAATATCAAAAGCATGGTAAAACACATGACTGTAGTTTTCTGACAAGGTAGCTTCTTCTACATGACCTGTCCAGCTGCTGCTTCCTTAGAACTAAAATCCCTGGAAAATGAATGTTTCCTTCCCTGGCTTTTTCTGAGGCATTGTTCCATCCAAAACTTGCTTATGATGGAAAAATACCCACATGCCAAAAGGAGAATCACTTCCGCTGTATTTCAGCATTCTTTACAAACCTGGTTCCCACTTCACTACCTCAGATCTAATCAATTTGCCTTTCCCCCTCCTTCCTCACTATATTCTTACACAAAAAAGGATATCTACCTAGAAGAGAACTTCTAGAGATGTAGCCATAAATTTGGGGGTGGGGGGCAGGAAGGAGCTATTAAACAACATGACATCATCCAGTTACAAGTCAACTCAATTTTAGTCTCACAATCATGATAAAATAGCCAAATTAGTACCTGGAAACATGGCTATTACCACCTCATACATGGCTGGCTAATTAGCTAAAGTAAATATAACACAAACATGTTTGTCCCTTACATAATCTACAATGGATAGAATTAAGAATTTATAGCTTTTTTTAAAAAGTCTGTTTAACTTACATGTGCCATTTTTTTTTTTGAAGTAACTGTTTTTTGAATTGAATTTGTGCTTTTGTCTTCACTATTAATACTATTTAGAAATAAGCTAACTGGATGAGAGGTTTCAATAATAGCTGACAGCATGTACATATGTACATATTGTGTATATACAACATCAGACATGCATGTGGCTTGGAATTCTGTTTCCTCCTTCAGATGTGGAAGTGATTTAGACTTTTGGTCATGTATACAAATTCACAAAGTTCAGTTTGTTACAAGATAAGAAATTACTTATAACGTAAATTGTATTGTTTGGCAAAATCACAAGAGTCCTGTGAGTTTTCTGTTAATGAAGGTTAATGATAAATGGGCTTATTTAATTATCTGGGCAACTGTTGACAAACTTTGCTGTCAGACTCTTTCTCTAAAAAAAATTCATATGATCATTTTCTTTTGGCCGGAAACTTACCTTCCATGCTTGGATGCCTGATGCCGAGCTGACTTAAAATTCATACACAAGCTGACCAACTGCCAAGAATATAATCTCAACAACCAGAACTTCCAAACCGGCAACACCAAGTCTTAGTCAGAAACAAACTATATATGCAGTATAGTTTCCTGGAAGGATTCAGACCATTTAAGAAGTTTCTTTGATGAAAGACCAGTTCCCATTTGCATACCCCCTTGTACTGAGATTTAGTGAAAAAGCAAATGACTAGCTTTCACTTAGTGTTAATAGTGTTTTTAAAAAAATCACTGTACACACAAATTTACATCTTTCTACATCCAAACTCAGAAATCCCCATGGCAGGGCTGTTTAGGTCCACTACTTGGTATATAATCATGTAGGAAGTACTTTGCTACTTACCTTATATGGAACAAATGAGTTTACAGTCATCCTTAAAATTCTTCCCTTATTCTTGTCCTCTGATACAAACCAAAGACAGTACAGTTCAATTTCTTTATGTGGAGTTATAAAACACAATTGAATTTTTTTTCATTCTTCTTATATGCCATCCAAAATACAGAGCCTAGGTTAGTGTATGTAAATAATTTGTAATCTAGAGGAATTCAAAAGGTCACCGTCTCCTTAGTCTAATTAACATGGCTAGAAGGTCTCAGGCCTTCCAGAATTTATCACTGAAATGGACAGGAAGCAGTAGTTTCACCACAGGTCTTTACAATCCAGCAAGGGCCAAAGAAGTATAGTGTATAAATCAGTATTATTTGCTCTGAGCGATGTGGGATTAGTGAAATCTACAGAAATAATCTGGAACAAATTTTTTGTCAAGCCTACAGTACAAATTTGTGTATCTTGTATCAACTTGAAATAAGTTTGGGCATATATTTATCTGTCAAAACAAGGACAAATCTTGTTTAACAACAGTGTCACTTCTTTTCTTTGGTAATTGATTTGCTGTTTTACTTGTGAATTTCTGTTTAAAGATGTATAATGTAAAAGAACTGCAAGGAAAAAACAAATGTACAGATTGTAAAGGTGGGTTTTTTTTTGATACCTAATATAAGTTTTCATTGTGTAATATTTATATGATAAAAGACATTAGGATCCCTACAACAAAGATGTGCTGTGTTTCTTCTAGTTCATAAACATGTAGATGCTTCATCTGAATTTTTACTATAATCAATAGCTGAGACCACTCTCTAATTCTATTAACCAAACCAGTTGTCCTGAAAGGAAAAGCAAAGCAACTAATTACTCAGTATGAGTGTTAGTCGCTCAATCGTGCCTGACTCTTTGCGACCCCAAGGACTGCAGCCCACCAGGCTCCTCTGTCCATGAGTTTTCCAGGCAAGGATACTGGAGTGGGTTGCCCTTTCCTTCTCCAGGGGATCTTCCCAACCCAGGGATCAAACCCGGGTCTCCTGCACCGCAGGGAGATTCTTTACCGACTGAGCTACATTTTTCTAAATATGTAACATGAAGTACTAATATATAGAAATATTCATTTACCTCCATAATGACAGTGATCCCCAAATACAATCCCCAAATATTAAGTCTATAAACACTTAACACTGAAGGAGACAAATCTGAGGCTGTCATTTCTCTGTGGCTTTCATCTTTAAATCCACAATTCTATCTAAGAAATCTAGCAAGAAAAGAGAAACTTTGAAACTGTGGATGGAACTGGTAAAGGATCGTTCAATCTAGGGTACAGATCACCCACAGCAATTCATTTGTGCTCACGATTAGTGATCATTTAGACTACTTAAAGATAGCCATGATATTTCCTTAATCCCCAGGCAATTTTTGTTTAACTAGACCAATGAAGGGGAATAGGGTGATAGATTCTAGTCACTCAAACTCCATAGTGGAACGCATTCAATCAGTTCAGTTCAGCTGAGTCCCTCAGTCGTGTCCGACTCTTTGCGACCCCACGGACTGTAGCACGCCAGGCTTCCCTGTCCATCACTAACTCCCAGAGCTTACTTAAATTCATGTCCATTGAGTCGGTGATACCATCCAACCATCTCATCCTCTGTCATCCCCTTTTCCTCCTGCCCTCAATCTTTTCCAGCATCAGAGTCTTTTCAAATGAGTCAGCTCTTCACATCAGGTGACCAAAGTATTGGAGTTTCAGCTTCAGCATCAGTCCTTCCAATGAACACCCACGACTGATCTCCTTTAGGATGAACTGCTTGGATCTCCTTGCAGTCCAAGGGACTCTCAAGAGTCTTCTCCACCACCACAGTTCAAAAACATCAATTCTTTGGCACTCAGCTTTCTTTATAGTCCAACTCTCACATCCATACGTAACTACTAGAAAAACCATTGCTTTGACTAGACAGACCTTTGTTGGCAAAGTAATGTCTCTGCTTTTTAATATGCTGTCTAGGTTGGTCATAACTTTCCTTCCACGGAGTAAGCATCTTTTAATTTCATGGCTGCAGTCACCATCTGGAGTGATTTTGGAGCCCAAGAAAATAAAGTCTGTCACTGTTTCCATTGTTTCCCCATCTATTTGCCATGAAGTGATGGGACCGGATGCCATGATCTTAGTTTTCTGAATGTTGAGTTTTAAGCCAACTTTCTCACTCTCCTCTTTCACATTCATCAAGAAGCTCTTTAGTTCTTCACTTCCTGCCATAAGGGTGGTGTCGTCTGCATATCTGAGGTTATTGATATTTCTCCCGGCAATCTTGATTCCAGCTTGTGCTTCATCCAGTCCAGCATTTCTCATAATGTACTCTGCATGTAAGTTAAATAAGCAGGGTGACAATATACAGTCTTGATGTACTCCTTTTCCTATTTGGAACCAGTCTGTTGTTCCACGTCCAGTTCGAACTGTTGCTTCTTGACCTGCATATGGATATCTCAGGAGGCAGGTCAGGTGGTCTGGTATTCCCATCTCTTGAAGAATTTTCCACAGTTTGTTCTGTTCCACGCAGTCAGAGGCTTTGGTGTAATCAATAAAGCAGATGTTTTTCTGGAACTCTCTTGCTTTTTCTATGATCCAACGGATGTTGTCAATTGGACCTCTGGTTCCTCTGCTTTTTCTAAATCCACCTTGAACATCTGGAAGTTCATGGTTCATGTATTGTTGAAGCCTGGCTTGGAGAATTTTGAGCATTACTTTGCTAGTGTGTGGGATGAGTGCAATTGTGCGGTAGTTTGAACTTCTTTGGCATTGACTTTCTTTGGGATTGGAATGAAAACTGACCTTTTCCAGTCCTGTGGCCACTGCTGAGTTCTCCAAATTTGTTGGCATGTTGACTGCAGCACTTTCACAGCATCATCTTTTAGGATTTAAAATAGCTCAACTGGAATTCCATCACCTCCACTAGCTTTGTTCATAGCGATGCTTCCTAAGGCCCACTCGATTTCACACTCCAGGATGTCTGGCTCTAGGTATGTGATCACACCACTGTCATTATCTGGGTCATGAAGATCTTTTTTGTATGTTCTTTTGTGTATTGTTACCACGTCTTCTTAATATCTTCTGCTTCTGTTAGATCCATACCATTTCTGTTCTTTATTTTGCCCATCTTTGCATGAAGTGTTTCCTTGGTATCTCTAATTTTCTTGAAGAGATCTCTAGTCTTTCCCATTCTATTGTTTTCCTCTACTTCTTTGCATTGATCACTGAGGAAGGCTTTCTTATCTCTCCTTGCTATTCTTTTGAACTCTGCATTCAAATGGGAATATCTTTCCTTTTCTCCTTTGCCTTTTGTGTCTTTTCAATTCTTCACAGAAAATAATTCAATCCTTCAACACTTCATAGAAAATAATCAAGTTACACTAACAATCTGCCCCTTAAGAGGAGAGATTAAACTACCTCCCCACCTCTGTCTCCAATTCCCATTCCAAATACTTCCACCCTGTGTCCCTGACAAGGTATAGATGACATCACTGCTCAGAACGTTTTCCATCACAAATATTTTGGGTGTTAGCCATACCTTCTTTTGACACACAAAAAGGTAATGAAATAGTTTTGGTTTAAAACATTTTTTTCTGTTTAGTGAGGCAAGATTTCCTTGATCTGCAAAAAACAAGGGAACGGGTTAAAAGGAAATACCTCATCCCATCTTTGACAGCTTATGTGTAATGGTGCAATCGTTATGCATGGGTGGACATCAGTTACTTCTTTAATCTAGATACTACCAATAATATGTCTATGGGTGCTATCAGATACCATAAGATAGACCAAGGCAGGGAGAAAAAAAGGGGGGAGGGAAAATGAGGTGGCAAGAAAAAATAAAATTAAGAACTAGGCAAAAAGAATGATAAGCACAGAAAAAGGTGTTAGATTTCAGGAAGCACAGAAGTGCCATTCACCATACTCTACATTTGACTGCACTCAATTTATAAAGCATTTCCACATTATGACCTTTAACATTAAGGCCCCAAATTATGTTACTGCTATTCTAGATATTACTGAGTAAATTTTCTACAAAAGAAGTTTCTGCTAAGAGAAGATTATCATGAAAATCCTACCCCACAGGAAAGAAAAAAATATTAGGGTCTAGACCACTCAGCTATTCATTCAAGTAAAATTTTTAAGAATGTGCAAATAAGAGTGGTTCCAGCTTTAGCATGATTCCAGAAGCAAGAGCTAAACTTGGATAAGATTTACAGTGAGAAGCAGATAATCCAACAGCAAGCCTATGAAAGTACAAAGAAATCCTACAGAAATTAATAAATTAATCTTTCTACCATTAGTGATTAAAAAAAAGCTGAAAGTACTTGTAAACCCATTCTGTATGAGCAACTAAAGCTCCTGAAAAGAAATGAAGCAGAAATCTAAACCTTTTAAATGAAAATTTTAACTAATAATTTTTTGAAATATTTTACTCCAGCAGTCTTTGCTTATATATTTTCAAGTTATTTTTCAGAGTTCATAGCTACTTATAAAAGTATTTCCTTATACGGAAAGACTTTTTCTTCAACTATCACAAATGAAATTCTCTCTTCAATAAAGAAAAAAAATGTTTTTAAAGTTTACAAGTAAACAAAATAGTTTTATGTTTTCCTCTCCTGAACAAATTTCTTTGAAGGGTTAGCTTGAAAAAGACATGTCCAAGACTATGGTATACACAATATTTAAAGTTTTATCATTTTAGATTTCGCCATGGGGTTTACTGTAAAACAAGAGTAACACTGCCAAATCTATTTGTCCACAAGTACTCAGCTTTCGATCAGACTACAGAAAGTTGTTAATGCACCAGAAGTCTACAGATTTTAAAGTGGAACTGAAAAAATTTATATGACTATATCTTTTTCTCTTTATATACTATAAGAAAAATGCATTACTTGGGCCACCTTTTACACCTTTCACAACAGGCCTCTATAAACTCTCAACAATTTGGACTTGCACTTAGATCTTTATAAAACAACCTGAGAAGGCTCAAGTGTCACATTCCTCATTTGACAAAAGAGGACAAATTAATCTCTGAGAGCTATGGCCATCTCAGCCTATAGCCCCCGCCCTGGGCTAGTGCCATGATTTAAATTCACAACTCCTGATTCCCAAGCCCTTGACTGCTCCAACCAATAAATCACATTTAAACATTCTCTAATCCTATGTTTCCCAAATCTAGCTGTGAATCAGAATTACCAAGGCATATCATGGCCCTACCTTTGATCGGTAAAACTGGACATGTGTCCTAATCCTGCACAGCACAGAGCAGCCTGCCCTTTTATCTCTGGATACCTAAAGCAATGGCACAAATGATGAAGAAACCAATGTGCAGAAATCTTTCTCATAACACAATGTAAAACTTGTCCATGTCTTTGTTCCTTTACAGTAATTCTGACCTCAGTCTTCAATTCTGCTCTAACAAAATCATACAGATTTCAAATCCAGTTGGAAAATAAATATGCGTAGCAAAAAGTAGACTTGGGCTTCAATTATTGGAATTTTAACAGAAACCTGGCCAGAGGAATTGTTCATATAAAAGAAAAACACAAGTCATGACAACTTCTTACTGAACAGTCTCTTTTCCTATTTTGTAAAATAGAATTAACAAATACAAAACAGCCACAGGACTACAGATGAGGCAATAAGTTTATATTCCTTTCCACTACAAGTGGGGTCATTTATGTGTCTCAGACCTGAATAAAATACAGGTAACAATCTAAATTCAATCATGACAATAAAATACTTTCCATTTTCCAAGTTTGATGGTAATAATATATTTACACTTTTAAAAATATTTTTTCCTCATTTTTTTGTTTTTTAAAAAGACATAACATGCTCAAGAGTACACAGAGTGTGGAAAAAATCATCACTTTGTCTAAGAGATCAAACAGTATAAAACAATGTTCTTTTACATAGTCAAGCCAATTCCAGAATGATACCATCAGGGAATCTAACATGGTGTTTACTTCAAAGATGACACTCAAGTAGTTGTTTAGAATACTATGCCTAATGTATCTATCAAGAAGTAAGCACTGCTATCTAAATGTTGTGGCTTTTAGTATCTTCTATACCCACCACCACCTCCTCCATACGGATCTCCATAACCTCTTCCGCCATAGCCTCCTCTGCCTCCATAGCCCCCTCTCCCACCGTGGTCTCCCCTCCCACCATAGTCTCCCCTGCCTTGGAAACCTCCTCCTCTACCACCCCCTCCCCCGGCACCGCCCCAGCCGCCTCCCCCTCCCCAGCCGCCGCCTCTCCCGCTCCCAGCACCTCCCCTGCCACCGCCTCCACCACCCCAGCCACCCCTGCCGCCGCCTTCCTGTCTCTTCTGCCAGGGGGGCATTTCAGGCGGCGGTGGTTCAATTTCATTCGGCCGTCCTCCCCTGTCAGGCACCCTTCCCATCAGCACCTGTGTAAAGAAATATTTTCTTTCAGTTTCCAATATTGTAAAAGTTAAAATTTACTTAAAGGATGCAAGCAACATTGAAGTTATTGTTCTAATAAAGAAACAGAAGCCAAATATTTTAGGACATGAAAGTACCAGACACGGCAATATGAATTAATATTGAAAATATAAAAGTGATGTGTGACAAATTCCTCACAATGTGCTGTTATTTTAAACAGTGTGGGAGAATATTTATGAAACTTAAGAACTTGTTTAAACCTTTTTGGTAAATTTTATAACAAATGTAGTAGCCATCACACTAAGAAAACTTTTTAGCAAAACATTTACAATATACATAAACTTCATACCCTATACTACTTAACTCCATATTCATTTACACAACTCTGGACTTTCTATTGCCATTGGTTTGGTAATAGACTATCCCATAAAAGACTATTTCTAAGCACATTTTATTTCAACAAAGTATGAAGTACATATGATAACACATGGGTGTAATACAGGCAGATGTGCAGGTTATCAACTGCAAAGAGCTACAAGGATTTTCAATGAACTATTCCTTTTTTTATGAGAAACTTAAGCTAACTTTCAATGATACTAGTTACTATATTATAAAGAAAATAAAGACTTAATACACTTCCTTAACCATGCTTCAAAATACTTCAAAGGATAAACTAAGGAAGAGTTTGCTTCAAGTACCCCAACTTCTGTAGAAAGGCTATTTTATATGTCCATGAACAGAGACCAACAGGAAGCAAATAATTTCCTGCTAGTGTCTTTCAGTAAAGATGATAAACCAACTCTGCCTCAGCCAAAATGACCTACGAATCAGTTGTGTTCTACTTTCCTTGATCCTCTAATCAAAATCATGTTTTACTACTTTATATCATAAATGAAGACAAAAAAGTACAAATTCCACACTGTTGGACAAGGTTCAAAGTACACATATATTCTTCAAAGTACACTATAAAGTCTGCAATAATGTCCTAATTAACCAAGTCCAAAAAACAGCTTTTCTTGGTTGTTATCCTCATTGGTCTCTCCACCAAACATTCAATGTTTGTAGACATACAGGGACATTGTTCCAAGATCTGATAATAAGATTGCCCTCAAATAATCAGACTATCAATTAAAAACTCAGAAAAGAGATGGGCAATATTACTTAAGAAAACTCTTGATCCAGAAAGACTAGCTTATAACCTTGATGCAAGATAAAAAGTAACATATTTAAAAACGGAACACTTTCAGAATAGAGGAGGCTGATCTAAAATGGAAGCAGGAAGGCCCAAACACTGGTGCCTAACTTAATGGTAATTAGCAAACTGACTTTATATACAACCATCCCGATATAGGACACCTTTCTCACTGCACTGAGAACTGATATTGTAAAATTACCCAAGTCCCATACTTCTGACTTTTGTCTCTTTTATAGTAAAGTTTGTCATAGAGTGCTCTAACTGAAGAGTATATGCGAGACAAGCTGATATAAACATTCTAAATTATTTTATTGTTGCTGCCACTGTTGTAAAGTAAAAAATTCAGACTCTCTGAGTTGACTTAAGACCACTGTCAGAGAAATAGACCTATACTCTAAATCAGGAAATGGAACATCCAAGAGATTTTGCAATTTCTAAATTGCAGAAGTAATTTCTCTAAGTAAATGATAGAGCTCGGATGTGAACCCACATCTGTATGACTCCAAAGCATGTACACTTTCCTCTGTACCACGGATCTAAGGAGTATGTCGTGAGTATCCAAAATGACTCCTACAGATTTTTTACTGACAAAAAATGGTAACGTTATTGGAAAGAAGGCAAATAATTCTGGCTAATGATACTGATAAAAATAATTCTTAATTCTTCTAATTCAGATAAAAACTGATTTGTGAATATAGATTGAAATAAACATGCACACAGAAAATATTAGTAAGCCTAAACTAACTCTCTTTTCTAGTCGTTCACTGGGATGAAAAATGGATTGAAATCTGTAAAAACATCAATCAAGGACATTATAAATTCTTTCTTCTCTGTATTAAAAGAAAAACCAACCTTATTAATGGCACACGCTGTCTTCTCCCGGCTGGATCCACTACTTGTCCTGATGATCTTGGACAGATCTTCACGGGCAGCAAGTAAATGTGCCAAGGTTATTGTTGTCTTGGGTGACAAAGCGTAACGCTTAGGTTGGTAAATTCTTGCTATGTCATCTGTTTTTAACTAAATGACAAAAGTCAGGGGAGAAAGGAACCAAAGAACATTTCAATGAAAGAGCAATGGCAATCATAATCTTCAGAAAGGAAAAAAAAGATAAAACACAAGCAAAGAAATAAACAGCAAAACATTCAAGTATCTGATAATCTGTAAGTAGAATGAAGGGGAAAAAAAGAGACCGACAAATGCTAAAAGACTATGTAACTACCCATAACAACTCATTTTAAAAGTAACACAAAAAAGATTCCACTCGAATTAACAAAGAGCAAAATACCTAAAAATAGCTTTACTGAAAACACATACAGAAACTTTAAGAAGAAAACGTTAGTAAATCTACAAAAACAAAAGAAGAGCTTGAATAAATGGAGAGAAATACCATGTTTCTGAATGGGGACACTGAGTATTGTCAGTTTTCCTTGAAATTAACTTACACATTTATTGCAATCCTCCTGGGATATATTTTTAGTGGAGCAGGGAGGTAAGGGATATCTACAGTTAACTCAGAAATGAAATATGTATGAAATGACTAAGACAATTTTGAAAGAGTTTTATCATCAATTAACAGGTAATATGAAATTATTCATCACTGCTTTAACAACTTACATTCACTGACTACTTGTTAAAAGTGCCATGATATTCTTCATTTAATATCATTTCTTTAATCCTCAAAACATCCTTTTAGAGTGTTTGTACAGGTACACCATCCTACCTCACTCTAATTAAATGGAACTTGCGGGGAGGGAATGAACTGATGAAACAAAAGAGGCAGTTAAGATTCCGGGCCTCATAAACGTATGAATACAATAAATGATAGAGAAAGCATCAAAGATCAGTGAGACAAAAGAAATGGAGGAAATTTAAATGCCTATTATTAAATGAAAGAAGCTAATCTGAAAATAATGATCTGTATGATTCCAACTATATGAAATTCTGAAAAAAGCAAAACTATAGAGATAGTAAAAAATATCAGTGGGTTCCTAAAGGTTGTGGGGAGGGAGGGAAGAATAGACAAAGAAGATTTTTAGGGCAGTGAAAATACTCTGTATGATACTATAATGGTGGATATATGTCTTTGTATATTTTTTCAAACCCATAGAATATACAGCATGAAGAGTGAAACCTAATGTTAAGCTACAAACTTTGGATAATAATGATGTATCAATGTAGGTTCATCAACTGCAAAAATTTACTACACTGGTGGCAGATGCTGATAATGGGGCTATGTAAGTGTACAAGCAAGGGCTAAATGGAAATCTCAGAACTTTCTGTTCAATATTGCTATGAACCTAAAACTGCTCTAAAAAATAAAGAATATTAAAACATAAGAAAGGATCAGTGAGAAAGCAGATTTTTTAAAATAGTGCTGGAATGAACCGTTGTCTATTTGTAAAATAATAATAATGCATAACATATAACAAGGGATTCCAAATATAACAAAAGTTCATTGTTTAACTAGAGCAACTATATGCCAATAAAATGAATAATCTAGAGAAAAGGACAAATTCTTAGAAAGATACAACCTTCCAAGACTGAACCAGAAAGAAACAGAATATATGAACAGATCATCAGAATTAGTAAATTGAAACAGTAATATAAAAACTTCTAACAAACAAAAGTCCAGGATCAGACAGCTTCACAGGTGAATTCTATCAAGCATTTAGAGAAGAGTTAACACCCATCCTTCTCAAACTATTTCAAAAACTTAGCAGAGGAAGGAACACCGCCCCCCCACCAAGCTCATTCTATGAGGCCACCTTGATGCCAAAACCAGACAAAGATATCATAAAAAAAGAAAATTACAGGACAACACCACTGATGAACGTGGATGCAAAAATCCTCAGAAAAATACTAGCAAACCAAATCCAACAACACATTAAAACAATCAGACACCATGATTGAGTGGGATTTATCCCAGAGACGCAAGGACTCTTCAACATAGGTAAAATCAATCGATTTGATATATCACGTTAACAAACTGAAGAATAAAACCATATGATCATCTTAAAAGATACAGAAAAAGCTTTCGACAAAATTCAACACCAATTTCAGATAAAAACTCTCCAAATGTGGACACAGAGGGAACATACCTCAACTTAATAAAGGCCATACATGACAAACCCACAGCAAAATTATTCTCAATGGTGAAAAATTGTAAGTATTTCCTCTAAGATCAGAAACAAGGCAAGGATGTTCACTCTTATCACTTTTATTCAACATAGTTTTCGAAGTCCTAGCCATGGCAGTCAGAGAAGAAAGAGAAATAAAAAGAATCCAAATTGGAGAAGAAGTAAAACTGTCACTGTTTGAAGATGACATGATACTATACATAGAAAATCCTAAAACTGCAACCAGAAAACTACTAGAGCTCAAAGAATTTGGCAAAACTGCAGAATATAAAATTAATACACAGAAATCTCTTGCATTAAATTAATATAACACTACTACGGCTACCCACTCTAGTAGTATTCTGGTCTAGAGAATTCCACGGACTATATAGGCCATGGGGTAGCAAAAAGTCAGACACGAGTGAGTGACTTTCACTTTCTTTATGGAGAACAGTATGGAGATTCCTTAAAAAAACTAAAAGTAGGGCTACCACATGATGCCACAATCCCACTTCAGGGCATATATCTGGAAAACTGTAATTCAAAAGGATACATGCACCCCAATGTTCACTGCAGCACTATTTGCAGCAGTCAGGACATGGAAGCAACCTAAATGTCCATCAACAGAGGAATGGATAAAGAAGGTATGGTGTATATATACAATGGAATATTACCCAGCCACATAAAAGAACAAACTAATATCATTTGCAGCAACATGGATGGACCTCAAGCTTATCATATTAAGTGAAGTTAGGTCAAACAGAGAAAGACAAATATCATGATACTCCTTATATGTGAAATGTAAAAAACCATACAAATGAACCTATTTACAAAACAGAAATAGTCACAGATGTAGAAAACAAACTTACGGTTATTAAGGACGAAGGGAGGGAGGGAGGAATAAACTGGGAGACTGGCACTGACATATACCTACTAGTGTATGCCAACTAGACAGCAGACAACTAGTAGGAACCTCCTGTATAACGCAGGGAGCTCTAGTCAGTACTCTGTAACGATCCACATGGGAACAGAATCTAAAGAAGACTGGACACAGGCACATGCGTAACTGTCTTGCTTTGCTGTACAACAGAAACTAACACAACACTGTAAATCAACTGAACTCCAATAAAAAAAAAAAAGTAAGACTTCTAAAAAGTTCATTTTTTTTAAAGTTTTAAAACTAAAAAACTTAACTATGTTATAAAGACTATAATTTCTGCATATCAAAAGACATAAAAGACAACTGGGGAAAATATTTTCAACAAATAAAGCAACTAGCTAACTTCCTTAATATATAAAAAGCTCAATCAGAAGGAAAACAGGAAGGCCTCAGGGGAAAAAAATATATAAGACACAAATAGAAATTTCAAAAAAATAGGAAATTCAAATGACTAATAAGCTTATGAAAAAAAGTTCAACTTTACTAATAAGACAAATACACAAATGAAAACAATGTAGTCATTTTTAACCATCAAGTTAGCCATAAAATTGATAATATTCTAAATATTCAAGAGGCTAAAGTGAGAGCAAAATGTCATTTGCCTTATTTGTACGAGTTTAAATTCATAAAAACTTTCTAAAAAACAATCTGGCCATGTGAATCAAGAGCATTAAGAGTCATAACCTTTGACAACAGTGAATTTCCATTTAGGAATCCACAGGTTTCACATCTGCAGACACAAAAGGCTGATTGTGCAGTTATGTGAGGAAACATGAATGAAACCTGACAGCATTATGCTAAGAAGTCAGACATAAAGCCACATATTGTATAATTCCTTATGTATATGACATACACAGAACAGGCAGATCCAAAGAGAGACAAACTAGATTATAGTAAAGGAAGGTGAGGGTACTGTGAATGACCACTGAAAGGAATATTTCTTTTGCGGTTGAGGGAAATGTTCTAGAATTAGATCATGGTTACATAATACAGAGAGTATACTAAAACCCACTAAATTATACACTTTAAGATGGTGAATTATATCTCAATAAGAAATTAAACATTAATATAAAAAACGATATTGAAATAGAACTTTTAGAGATATGGGACAATGATCACACTATATTCACAAAAAAAATACTATAAAATTATACTTTTATTTCAATACTAGCAAAATAATAGAGAAACCAGATTAACCATACAAATAAATGTTTACAGTCTTCTTGAAGGGCAACTCTATATAGGGTGTATAAAGAGCATTTTTAAAATGCATATTCTTTGATTAAGAAATTCCACTTTTAGGAATATATCATGTACATGAACAAAAATGTAGTTGTCAAGGATTTCATTACAGGCTCAAAGAAGACAAAATTATAGGAAACCTCAAAATCAATAAGTATATCCACATGATAAAATGTGGAAAGATTTTAAATGCGGTAGAACAACAGTTGATCAATCATTCAACAACATCAGACACATGAAACAGGGAGAATAATATAAAGATACATTAAATTTAATAAGAAAACTCAGGGTATAAATGCATATGCTCATATATAATTGAAAAGGATGACATGAAAGGTCAAAATGTGATCATAATCTAAGAAAAAAACATTTAAAAAATCTTCCAGAATAAAGAAAAATGAACAAAAACACAATCTCCTTGTCCTAAAACATGATGAAAAAACACCAAGATAAAAATATCAAGGTATTTCCTAAAAGTATATTTTCTCAGAGTCTCTAAGTTTAAGGCTAGTCAAGAGTCTACATTACCATGAGTCTGTGCCACTCTGAATGTTCAAAGAGCATGCCAAAACTCATTTGTTTTGGATTCTTCTATAACCTTAAGGACAACACTGAAAATATCCTCCAATTTAGTATGTTAAGATACTTTTAATGCACTACCTTTAACAATATTCTTTATATTCCTAAATTCCTTTTCTCATTAAAATTCTAGCAGATTAAACTGGATACCCAATATGTGTAGAACCTCCACTAAGTTTCCAGGGGTCAGTAAAACTCATACTTTACACACATCTAAATTCTATTTCCTTTCTTTAAGTCCGCAATTATGTCATCTACTTCTTTGGTAACTCAGACCTCTCGGAGCATCTAGGTTTCTTGCATACAATGGTTACCTCAAACACATGGACACACGTGTCTAAAATTTATCCTGGTATGCATGCAGAAGAGAAACAGGTTTTAACATTCTGAGAAGCCAATTAGATATTACAGTGAAATACTCTAAAAACGTTCTACATCTAATCACATAAGGTACTGAGATGCTCATCCAGAACCAGGTACATCGTAGTGCTTGACACATGTGAGGTGCTAAATAAATATTTATTGAAAGAAAATACACATAAGACAGTCCTCAACTCTCCCTTACAGCTATTCTATTGCTATGCTAAAAAAAATTTTTTTTCCTGTGAAATAACAATAGTTCACCAACAATCCTGTTCTAGTCATTCTTTAATTTTTTTTTTTTTTGTATCTGTCTGCAAGGTGTCTGGAAGGAAACTATGTATATACCTAAAGGAGTATTTCTACGTAAATGAGTCAGATTACACATATTTTTTTAAAAAAAGTACACAAATACTACAATAAACAGAATGGAAAGAGGGATACAGATAAGAAGAGAACCAGCATCTCAGAAAATGAAATCAGGAGCCAAAAATAGGGGTTAACTCATCTACTTGTGGAATAACCTATTCTTCCAACCATCGGGGCCATGCTGCCACTCCGCCTCCCCTGGCCAAATGAGAAAAATGTACAGGAAAAATGAGGCTTCCCTTCTTAAATAAAAAAAAAATGAGCAGTCACACTTCTACAAGTGAGCATTAGAAATTTCCACTGCACAGTAGCCAGCTCCAAAACCTGACATCAACAATCCTGATCAACAAAACAGTTCCCAAGCAGTTTTTCAGTGTCTTCTCTTAAATATGGACAACAAAAGACCATAATGCATTTGAAGAAAGCCTTCACAAGACAAAGACCAAGAAAAACAAATCAAAAATTGCCCTGGAAGAGATAGGAAATAATTGAAGGGAAAAAAACAAAACAAAAAACCTTTCATAAAAAAATTTTTTCATCCCCATTTAAGAAGATAGCACAGTCAATAAAACAAGAAAGAAAGAAAAAAAAAAAAACACAGGAAAGGAAAACTCAAGTAGGAAAAAAAATTCCGAGAAAGGGAAAAATGATGGCAGAAACAAAAATTTAATGACAAGCACAAAATAAAATTGAGGAAAATTCCAAGAAAGTGAATCAAAAAGGAAAAGAGAAAATAAGAGAAAAAAAAAAAGCAACTTAAGAGGATCTACTCAGGAAGTCTAATAGCTGAATAAGAGTTTCAAAAAGAGAAAATATAAAAGAAATAGAAAAGTTGAGTCTATAGATTGAAAGGCCCACCTAATGTTTAGCACAATGAATTAAAAAAGACCCTGACTGACATATGCTGTGAAATTTCAGAACTCTAAGGATAGAGAAGAGAGTCTAAAAGCTCTCAGAGAAAAATAAAAGCTCATCCAAAAGAATGGAGGATGGCATCGGGTTTCTCAACAGTGGCACTACATGCTAGAGAACATTGAAGCAATGCCTCCAATATTCTTAGAGAAAAATGTTTTCCACCTAGAATTTTATATTTACTTAAACTATCAATCAAATGTGGCAGCAGAATAAACATTTTCATAATGTAAGGATTCAGAAAAATCACCCCTATGTATCCTTTGTTAGGAAGTTATTTGTGCATTTACTGTAGCAGGTTGAGAGAAAAAAAACCATGAAAGAGAAGACCATGGGATCCAAGAAATGGTGGAGTAGCCAAAGATAGGTGTGCAAGTGGCCCAAACTGCAACAGGACAGTACAAGCCATTAGGGTGAAAGTATACAGAAAAAAAAGGACTCATCACAATACCTGATTTTTAAAAAGAAAAAAAAAAGGAAGAAAAAAGCAGCAGCAGCATATGGTAAAGAAATACAATGTAGGAAAAAAATAAAATCCATTAAAAGGAAGATAAAACATCTGGTAAATAGAATGGTTCCCCAGAGATGTCTCCATCCTCCCTGGAACCTGTGACTATGCTGCCTTGCAGATACAAATGCAAGTTAAGTTAGGATCTTGAGATCAATTATCTGGGTGAGCCCAGTGTAATCACAAGGATCTTGATAAGAGAGACACAGGAGAAGGTGTATGACAATGGAAGCAGAAAGAGAAAGATTGGAAGATCCCACACTATTAATTTTGAAGATGGAGAATCAGATCAAGAGCTGAGGTACACAGGTGGTATCTGGAAAGTAGGAAATGCAAGGAAATAGGTTCTCCCCTGCAGTGTCTGGGAGGAGTCACAACCCTGCCAATACCTTCATTTTAGGACTTCTGATGTCAAGATCTGTTGAGAGAATACATGTGTATTATTTAAACCACTAAATTTGTGGTAATTTGTTACAGCAGCCACAGGAAACCAATATAGGGCACATGGAGAGAAGGACCACCTAAGAGCACAGATGACAAGTGAGGCAGCCCTTGCTGACATCAGAACCCAGACACACAAGACAACCATCTTAGATGTTCCAATCCACCCCAGCCCAGGTACCCACTGAACGAAGCTGCATAAGTGACTTCAACTGATACAAGATGGGGCAGAAGAACCACCCACTTACCCAAAGAATGTAATAATAGTATCTGAGAATAACAGGCACAGATTTACCTATCACTTGAAACAACTATAAAACTGGACAATCCACATGAACCAGTGATTTTCAGACACTGGATATCCAGAAGCATAGGACAATGATCCCTCTAACAGGAGAAGCAAATATTTTCCTATATTTGCCCCAGCTTACTGTCTGCAGTGATTCCAGACTGTGATGCAGGGGTAGGGTGGATGATCCCAGAAGAAGCCTGGGTACAGATTAAAGGCATAATATGGGAATGATGGATGACAGCTCTCCAGAAAACTATCTGAAGAGGTTCACATTTGGGAATGCTCCCACCCTACAACCCTTTTCAACTGGAACACAGTTCATAGCCTTAAGACACCTTTAAGATTTGTTCAGACATCAGTGCTGCCTAATTGACCAGTTGCTCACTACATCTATCTCACCACCACATATGATGCCTTCTTTTATGTATCAGTTCAGTTCAATTCCGTGGCTCAGTCATGTCCAACTCTTTGCAACCCCATGGACTACAGCACGCCAGACTTCCTTGTATCCTTGCATAAATCATAACAACTGAGTTTTAAATAAATGTGAAAAGTATAGTCAGAAATTAACCTATCTATGAACAGAGACCAGGATTATTTAAGACCAGTAGTTTTGGTCTAGGCAGGAGCTTCAGACAGAGCAATAAAGTGCAAATGCGGCATCATTACATAACAGACAAGAGAGCCTGAAGAGCTGTCACAGAGTACCACCTACAGGACGCAAACGGAAAAACAGCCTTACCTTTGCTCTGTCAGACCACCCAAAGGACTGCACTGTTACATCTAATCGTTTCATCAACATCCGCCGGCGGCACTCATATTCACATGAAAGAGCATCATTGATTCTTTCCAGTTTTTCCTAAAGAAATTGGAAACAATCATAACCTTTAGACTCATTATGCACAGAAAAGAATTTTGGAAAAAAAAAAAAGAATTTTGAAAATTGTGGTCAATGTTTCCTACTATTCAAAAGATGGTACTTGATGGTCATTTTGATCCCGTAAGACCTAACAGTAAATTGTTTAAATAATAAAGATATTTGATAGAACATTTATGATAGTCAATAGATATCAAACATGCAAATTAACTCAACAGTTGTTAGTTTACCTGATCTTCAATCAAACATGTTAATTTAAGTGAAAGGCCTATTTGCAAAGTAGTCTGGACCAGTAAGGAAAGAAAATAACAACTTCCCATCTTATTGACACTGAGCTACTATACTTTTCAAATTAGAACTATGTTAACATATTAGGCACTGTAAATACTTTTGGTCATTTTTTTTAATTAATAATCTGAATGAAGAAATGTTAGGACCTACTGCTCTAGAAGATCAATCCATTTTAATTCTCCAATATAAAAAATCTACAAAACGGCACTAAGATCATGGCATCTAGTCCCATCACTTCATGGCAAATAGATGAGCAAACAGTGGCTGACTTTATTTTTTTGGGCTCCAAAATCACTGCAGATGGTGACTGCTGCCATGAAATTAAAAGACGCTTACTCCTTAGAAGGAAAGTTATGACCAACCTGGACAGCATATTAAAAAGCAGAGACATTACTTTGCCAACAAAGGTCCGTCTAGTCAAGGCTATGTTTTTTCCAGTAGTCATGTATGAATGTGAGAGTTGGACTATAAAGAAAGCTGAGAGCCAAATAACTGATGCTTTTGAACTGTGGTGTTGGAGAAGACTCTTGAGAATCCCTTGGACTGCAAGGAGATCCAACCAGTTCATCCTAAAGGAGATCAGTCCTGGGTGTTCATTGGAAGGACTGATGCTGAAGCTGAAACTCCAATACTTTGGCCACCTGATGCGAAGAGCTGACTCATTTGAAAAGACCCTGATGCTGGGAAAGATTGAGGGCAGGAGGAGAAGGAGACGACAGAGGATGAGATGGTTGGATGGCATCACCGACTCAATGGGCATGAGTTTGGGTGGGCTCCAGGAGCTGGTGATGGACAGGGAGGCCTGGCGTGTTGCAGTTCATAGGGTCGCAAAGAGTTGGACACAACTGAGCGACTGAACTGAACTGACAAGACAGCAAGAGATACAGATGTAAAGAACAGACTTTTGGACTATATGGGAAAAGGCGAGGGCAGGATGATTTGAGAGAAAAGCATTGAAACATGTATATTACCATTTGTAAAACAGATGACCAACGCCAGTTCGATACATGAAGCAGGGCACTCAAAGCCAGTATTCTGGGACAACCCAGAGGGATGGGGTGGGGAGGGAATTGGGGAGGGGGTTCAGGATGGGGGGACACATGTGCACCTGTGGCTGATTCATGTCGGTGGATGGCAAAAGCCACCACAATATTGTTATTAGCCTCCAATTTAAATAAATGAATTTCTTAAAAGCAAATATATATATATATAATTTTTTTAAAAGCATGTAAAAATCTAATGTCCATTCATAAAATTAAGCTATATACATAAAACTAATGAAAAAGGAGGGGATGGTTTACCGCCTGTTCCAGACTTAAATCAATTTTCAGCAGTGGTTTTCCCACATGATTTTTCTGGACTTTTGAGAGAGTATCTTTCACCTAAAATTAAACATAGAAGATTGTGAAAATGTATATCCCCAATTTAAAACAATCTTATTCATGCCTAAAATGTTGTGAATGCCAGAGAATTAATAAAATGTTAACAAGAAATCATTAAAACATACCTTCACATATTAAGAAAGAATATCACTACAATGCAGAGTCATCCTCAAGGAAGCAAGTTACATTAATCCAAGCTATAGCACACCTTTTCCAGAGTAAGAAATAATGTACATGGACAACTGAAGTAACTACTAAAAGACTTATGAGAATCTAAGTTTTATGTGAAATAAATTCAGATTCTTAGGACAGCACACTCTTACATCCTCACAAAAAAAAACAAAAAACAAAACTAAAACCTTTGCTGAGTAGGTTGCATGTATGTTAGTCACTCAGTCATGTCTGACTCTCTCCAACCCCATGGACTACAGCCCATAAGGCTCCTCTGTCCATGGGATTCTCCGGCCAAGAATACTGGAGTGGGCTACCGTTCTCTTCTCCAGGAGATCTTCCCGACCCAGGGATCGAACCCTGGTTTCCTGCACTGCAAGCAGATTTTTTACTGTCTGAGCCACCAGGGAAGCCCTGAGTATGTTGTTTTTACTCAGTTAAGTACTTTGTACACATTCCATTGTTCAGCAAGACAATGAAGGAGAGTAAGCCCTCAATTAGTCACCATTATAGCACATTTCATCACTTTTGCAAAGCCACAGATTTGAACTGAAACATTTTTATTTTTGGTGAACAAGATTTAGACATTTGTTTATGCTTTACAATATCAGAAAAGTCATTCAAACAGGATGAAATATATACAGTTGCTTAGTTTATAATATAATAGAGAAAATAGGAACAGGTCACATTTGAGGAGTATGAAACTTAATGTTGGGGGATCTCTTTTCAAAAAGAATTAAAAATTATGAACACAAAATTAGCTTGGAAATTGGTGGTGGTAATGCAAAGTGGCTGTAAATGGTGGGTACATGGCTTCTTTTGAGAATGATGGAAATGTTCTAATTAGATTTTGCAGATGATGTACTCTGTAAACAAAATCCATTGAATTATACACCTTAAGTGGGCATATTTTATGGCACTTCAATTATATCTTTTGGATCAGTATGTGGACACACTGGAAGATTAGGAAGAGTCTAGGAATCTGTCTCAATCTGAAACAGCCCCAGGTATTAGGCAACCCCAGATAATTCTTAATCCAGAGAAACAAATTCTGAAGAGCAATTTATGAATTATAGAACAATATTCTTGAGCTGGGATTCAGAGGCTTATTTTTTGGTTTGCCAGTTCTAAAAGAAAACAAAACAAAACTCTTTAATACTGTGTTTTTATCTTAATGATACTAAAATTCTCTTACATTCATTAAGACAAATCTTGTTTTCAGCTCATAAATTATCAGTGCAAAAGAGTACTTTATTCAAGAATATAATTTAAAACAGCAAGTCTAAAAACAGAGTTTTAGTACCTATTCTTGAGGGTGAAAATTTTATTTTCCTTGAAAAATGAACCCTGTATTATTCTCCTAGAGGACTCCTACAAAACCTAGAAATTAGGCTAGAATTTGGTCTGCAAGAGCAGTATTCTAATTTATGCCTTGACTGGGAATGACGATAGTTTTATAATTGAAAAAAAAATTCAAAAGCTAGAGATATAGTTTTGTTGTTGTTAATTACTTGTTAATTAATTAGTTGTTCTTAGTTGTTCTTAATTACTCCATCAAGGTACTCATTCATTTATTAACTATACAACAAACATTTCCTAAACACTTATCCATCAGAAATTGCAGACTTCTTTGCTCACTGCCAAAGACAATCACATTGAAATTTTATTAATAGCATCCATTACAAAGAAATTTAGTTTGCTTTTACAGGAAAACTCTACTTCTTTCATTATACTGTAATTCAACCTTGTTTAGAAACCAAATCCTTAAATTTGCAGGAAGATTTCTATCAGGGCAAACAGCAAACTTTCACAAAGCCTAGCACTTCCTCATTAAGATCTGATTCCTGAATACTGCTGCTGCTGCTGCTAAGTCGCTTCAGTCATGTCCGACTCTGTGCGACCCCATGGACTGCAGCCCACCAGGCTCCTCCATTCGTGGAATTTTCCAGGCAAGAGCACTGGAGTGGGGTGCCATTGCCTTCTCCCTCCTGAATACTAGTAATAGGCAAATAAAGTCAAAAGCATCCTATTTAGTTTTACGTGAAAAATTTAGCTTTACACAAAGATGAGTGTCTCTCTGATTAGAATGTATATCTTGTATTTAAAGGAAACACAGTTGATTCTTGAACAACATGAGTTTGAATTGTGCTGGTTCGCCTGTACGTGAATTTTTTTCACTAAATACAATTACAGTACCATCTGATCTACAGGTGGTTGAATTTACAAATACCAACTGAAGATACAGAGGCCAATTGTGAAGTTGTATTTTAATTACTGACTCCACAGAGGATGAGCACCCCTAACTCACACAGTACTCATTTTCATGAGTATTTTCATCCATAATACATTTACAGGAGCTCTCCTGGTGGCTTAGAGGTAAATAATTTGCCTGTCAATGCAGGAGGCACAGGTTTGATCCCTGATCCACAAAGATCCCACGCACCCTAGAGCCCATGCTCCACGAGAAGCCGCCACAACGAGAAGGCTGCGTGCCACAATGAGAAGGCTGCGTGCCACAGCTGGGGAATAACCCATGCTCTCCAAAACCAAAGAAAAGCTTGCGCAGCAATGAAGACCCAGCACAGCCAAAAATAAATAAATAAAATTTAATAATCTGCTGTTGCTGTTCAGTCGCCAAGCCATGTCTGACTCTGCGACACCATGGACTGCAGCATGCCAGCCTCCCTGTCCCTCACCATCTCTCAGAGTTTACATGTTCGCATTTAATTGAATTTGGGGGAAATAAAAAATAAGACAAATACAATACCTTTGATTCCACTTGGCTTAGCATAAGTGGAATGTCAGAAGTTGTTGACTTGGGAATCCCAAGGGTATCGCAGATAGCCTGAACTTCCTGATAAATTTCACTATTTTTATCTAATTGAGAATTTTTACACTTCTTGTTCTGTAGTATCTGTAAAGCTTGAAGCTCTGTACTTAAAAATACTATAAAAAAAAGGGGAAAAACAAATAAATGTTAATATGCACAAGAATGCTTTAAAAATCCCACTTGTGGGTATACATGTACATAAGGAGCTGAAGTGAGGATCTCAAAGAGATCTTCACTACCATATTCACTGCTGTATTGTTCATAATAGCCAAGATATGGAAACAACCCAAGTGTCCTTCAACAGATGAATGGATAAAGAAAATGTGGTATATGTATACAATGGAATATTACCCAACTTTAAAAAGAAGGAAATCCAGTCATTTGTGACAACATAGAGGAACCTGGAAAATGCAAAGTGAGACAAGCCAGATGCAGAAAGACAAATACTAATGATACCATCTTTATGAGCAATCTAAAACTCCTAACACAGAAAGTAGAATGGTGGTCACCAATCTAGGGAAGAAATAGGATATCTGTTAAATATAAATTTCTGAAGAACTGGCGATCCATTTTATAATCAGAGGGATCTTGGCATAGTCCTCATAAGCAAAGTGACATATATTAGTTATGTAAGATGAATAAGTCCTAGAGATCTACTTTACAGCATAACAATACTGTATTATATTCAGTTAACAGTTTTATTGTGTTTACAGTTAACAATACTGTGCTGTATACTTAAAGGTTTGCTAAGAGGGTAAATCTTACATTGAGTATTCTTATCACAAAAAGAAATTATAAAGAGGGCAGAAGGAAATTTAAAAAATAATGCCTACTCCGAGTCTAAAGTCTAGTAGGAGGGACCCATCAGTAAAAGAACAACATTAAAATCTTCAAGAATGTATAAAGCTGAAAAATTACTCTCTCTGATATGCAGAGCTCAAGCCAAGGGAGAATGTACAGCTTTAACTGATCTATAAGCAGATAGAGCAATCTGTAAAACTGCCTTTAGGACAGACCACTCCAAATTGTTCACAAGTCCTTTCACAGTCACCATGTCATCCTTTCAACAGTCATCTTTCTAAAAATTACTCAAAAATATTAGATGGAAAAAATAAAACAAAATGGTAACAGACTCTCAAATACTGAGAAGTAAAAGGCAGCGGCCAGAGAAGAGGGGTGTGGAGGTGGGGGTCTAACAAGTAAAGGCACAAACCTCCAGTTAGAAAAGAAATAAGCCTCAGGGATGTAATATACAATATAAAGCATACGGTCAATAATATTGTAATAACTTTATATGGAAACAGATGGTTACTAGACTTACCACAGTGACCATCTCACAATATATGCAAAGGTCAAAACACTATGTGGTACACATGAAACTAACATAATATTTATATGAACTGTATTTCAATTTAAAAACTAGTAAAAAAAAAAAAAAAAACCCACATCATTTTGGAAAGTAAAAAATTAACTTAAATCATTAGTCTTTTTTAAATTAACTTTCACAACAGTAAAGACAGATACTGGGGGTTCATTTGTTTTCATTTTAGTTTTTTTTTTTTTTCATTTTAGTTAAGTTTATACATACACAATTTAATACAATAGTTTCAACTTCAGTTGAACAGGAAAAGATGCCTGAGAAACTGTTTAAAAGTACAAGTACAAGGGTTCCACCCTTAGAGATTGTGAACCAGAACATCTGAATAATGATTTGGGAATCTAAGTGGTTTTAGACCCAAGGTGACTCTCATGGACAGGATTGAGAGCCACATTTAAGGTTTTTCCATGTAATCTACACATGATAGTCTAAGGAATCCATAAAAAGTTAACACCAATATGTATCAAACTTTGCTTATGACAACTATGCCAAGGTCCCTCTGATTTTAAAACTTCATTAAAACAGATCACCGTTCTTCAAAAATTTATATTTCACAGAGAACCATAGCTGAAGTCTGTCTTTGTTCTACAGAAACACGTTGTACATAAGAGTACAAACAAGAGTTCAGTCTAGTATTTAAAATGCTAATCCATGCAGATAGATGGATAATAATACTGTGATAAGTCTTCTTCCCATACAGATTCTCAGATTCCCCACCCTAAAGCAATCACCAATGTTAGTTTCTGGGTATCTTTTAAGGCATATATGTATATATATATTTAGTATACATTTCTACCTTCTATACACTTTTATTTCTATTATAGAAACAAGAGTATACTATACATGTTCTGTGTATTTTTTATCTACCAATATATTCTAGAGATCATTCCATATTTACAAATTTTATCTACTCTCATTCTAAAGGCTCTATCATGGTATCAAGGGTGGGATGACACTACCCTTATGGCAGAAAGTGAAGAAGAACTAAAGAGCCTCTTGAAGAAAGTGAAAAAGTTGGTTTAAAGCTCAACATTCAGAAAACTAAGATCATGGCATCTGGTCCCATCACTTCATGGCAAACAGATGGGCAATCACTGGAAACAGTGGCTGACTTTATTTTTTTGGGCTCCAAAATCACTGCAAATAGTGACTGCAGCCATGAAATTAGGACACTTACTCCTTGGAAGGAAAGTTATGACCAACCTAGACAGCATGTTAAAAAGCAGAGACATTACTTTGCCAACAAAGGTCTGTCTAGTCAAGGCTATGGTTTTTCCAGTAGTCATGTATGGATTTGAGAGTTGGACTACAAAAGAAAGCTGAGAGCCAAATAATTGACGCTTCTGAGCTGTGGTGTTGGAGAAGACTCTTGAGAGTCCCTTGGACTGCAAGGAGATTCAATCAGTCCATCCTAAAGGAAATCAGTCCTGAATATTCACTCGAAGGACTGATGTTGAAGCTGAAGCTATAATACTTTGGCCACCTGATGTGAAGAACTGACTCACTGGAAAAGACCCTGATGCTGTGAAAGATCGAAAGTGGGAGGAGAAGGAGACGACAGAGGATGAGATGGTTGGATAGCATCAGCAACTTGATGGACATGAGTTTGAGTAAACTCTGGGAGTTGGTGATGGACAGGGAGGCCTGGCGTACTGCAGTCCATGGGGTCACAAAGAGCTGGACACGACTGAGCGACTGAACTGAACTGATACGGTATCACTGCAAAGATGCACCATTTCTATTTAACAACTGTAAACAATGCCATAATGAACATTCTTTTCATGTATCTTTGTACACTCAGTATGAACTCCTAGTCATTGAATTGCCAATTCAAAAAACAGGTGAATTTTACCTGCGTTACTGAAAATTTGCCTTTCCAAAAGATGGTCCCAATTATTCTCCCATCACATTTCAATACCTGTAAGTAGCATATGAGAATGCTTACTTACGACTTTTTTTTCCTGGTATTTGCTAGCCTGGTAAGTGAAAAATGATTTCTTGTTTTTGCAACTCTAACTTTGTGCATCTTTAAATGTTTAGAAGCAAATTTTCAAAAACTTTTTTCTATAGGACGCCATTTCATGCATTATGTACTGTACATATTTTCCCAGTGAGTTTTTAATCTTTATAAAAGCTCTTCACATAGTAAGGAATTTGGCCCTTTTAGTTGTACACACAATGCCAACAATTCTAAGAACATGCCACTTATTAAAGCAGCATGTTTTAAAGGTAGTAAAACTAAAGATGAAATAGATGCTGGTAAGATTGCTAAAAGGTTATAACCTTTCTGGAACAAAATATGGCAATATCTGGACTGAGATTTTTTTTTTTAATAATCTTTTTTCATAATCTTTGTCTAAGTAAAAGCAACCAAAAATATGAACAAAGTAATTAACTTAAAATATAAAAAATCCAAATACCTCTAAATTTGAAATCTATTAAATAAAAATGTCCATAGTATAGAAAGCTATATAGTCAATTTATTTTTTCAAAAAATACTAACTGATGGGAAAATACATATATTAAATGAAGAAGAGGAAGAGCAAGAATTACACATGTAACATCTCAATCTTATTTAAACATGTGTGTACAAAGGAAAAAGAAGAAAAAGGAAATACACTGCAAAGTTATTCATGACTCTCTCTGGGGAGTGAAATGATAAATTATTTTCTTTACATATTTATCTACTTTGTAAGATTCCTATGATGAGAATATAATTTTCCAACAAGTAACATTAAATTTACTATTTTGTTTTTAAGTATACAGTGGCATTAAGTACATTCACATAGTTGTATAACCATCACCACCATCCATCTCCAGAACTTTCTCATGTTCCTTAACTGAAACTCTGTACTCATTAACACTAATTCTCCCTACACTAACTCTCCATTTCACCCTACCTCTCAAGCATGTATTTTTATAATCAGAAAAAAACTATACCAAACTCTCTTATAGTTCCTCTATACTTTTACTTGGATCAGAAACTGACAGACAGTACTATTATTGCTGAGCTTCTTAAAAGCAAAGGCGAAAGCGGAAACGTGATTTACATAGTTCTCATTGACTAGTATAAAGAGTATGCAAGTTCCTCATGGCCAGTGCTTCTTAGCTTCCTTTTGTCCCAATACACTTTTGGGTTATTGTGCCTTCCCATTTAACAATGGTTCATTAAATCAGTGACTCACACTGAATGGGAGGAATACAAGGAAAGAGTGTGAGAAATGGGGGCACATAATGGTTATTCTCCCCAACACATAAGATAATTCAACTGTCAACATTTTGATCATCACCACTAAACACATAAACATGATTTCTGCTCTAATGAAACCAATATTTTAACACTAGAGCATAAAGGAATAGATCAAGTGCATCTTTTTATAAATGGTACAATCTAAAATAATAGAAATCTTTAATAATAGAAGATGTTAGAGAAATTCTTTCAAGAGATCAGTTTGTAGAACATTCAAAATAGCATGAAATTAAACTAACTAAATTAAAAAAAAATTTAAGGGGCCCAATATAAACAAATGCATTTGTTATTTTAGGTAATTGTTTAGATATAGGGTAATCTGTACTCCAAATTCATCCCTGATGAAAAACAGGCTACATGCACTAGAATTCAAGTGGCACAAGGGCACAATTTTCTTTTAAACTGATATATCCCTAATGCTTAGAGCAGTTTCTAATACAGTAAAAAGTGATCAATAAATTTTCTGAACTATCTTTAAGTGCCTATCATCTAATAATTTGCTTAGCAGCCTAATTTCAGAGAGTTTTAACATTAAACAGGACTTTGGAGATCACCACTTTAGCCAGTTAGTCATAAATGTCAAGGGATGAATTAGGTGAAGGAAAAACTGCTAAAGTACTAGTCATAAACACAGAGTAATCTATACTGGCCAAATAAATTACAAGTGTTATGGAAATCTTAGAGAGTACATTAGTAGAATTTATCCTACATTTATACAAATATCTGAGTCAGTTTCACATTTTAAGCCAAGTATTAAAACCTTTCTAATACACAAAATGTCTAATGCTTCATTAATTAAAGTTCATAAATGTTGACTTGAAAATAACACAAACCAGATCAAACACAGGCATTTAAACTGTTCAGAGAAATATAACTTACATAGTAGTTTCAAACAGTCATCCTTCTTTTTTAAGCGGTCTTTAATATCTCCAGAGATGAGTACAGAATATGGACATGCCATTTCTTTTAAAAAGCCACTTATTTCAAGCTGGAAGCTTTCTAGATCATCTCTCCCTTTAAAAAAGAAGAGGCATAAAACATTTACTAAGTATTTACCATATAATCTGATACTATCAAATCTACTAGCTGATTTTAATTTCATATCAATTCTAAATTTTCACTTTGACATTAAATCCTTAAATGTGTGACCAAAAGTAACATATTAGGTAAAGCTTAGGTTAAAGTAACCAAAACATTATTTCTACATATAGAAAGTAACACTTAAATTCAAGAACGTAAGTATCTATTCATGAAATTCTAAATCTTTTTATATTTAAATCTCTGATAAATATCTTCCAAAGGGCTTTCCATAAAAGCAGATAAAATGGAAATATTTTATGTTAGTAACTGAAATATTACAGCATTATTATGGCTATAGTTATTAATTGGCTTCAGAGCAAATGATCCATTTCTATCGTATTTCTATGGATTCAGATAATAAATGCAATCATCTAATTAAACCTCAGCACTTATCCTTCTTTCATAATCGAATTATGTGGGAACTTGTGTCGTAAGTTCTGAATTCAGCTTATTTTACTTTACTTCAGGTGAATTCTATTAGATTTGGCAAGAAAAAAAACAATTTTAAAAGTAAGAATAGCATCAGAAGGGAATGCTACTTTATCTTCTAGCAAATGCCCAACAAATTTTTATCTTCTACCAAAGACCCACAAGAATTCCAGCTACCAACAGTAATGAATTAAACAAAACTTATAAACTAGCAGAGGAATTTTTTTACAGATGTATTCCTATGTGAATCCATGTCCTGAGTTATAGGTTTGGTAACATAACTTAAATTAGGGATTACATATACTTTAGGGGGAAAAAAAAACCTTAATTCCAAAAAAGCAGCATTCAAAAATTAAACTTTTTAATAACCAAATTCAATACTAAGTTCAAGACAGCAGATAAACAATAATTATTTATAATTTTGTATAAATTTAAGAAATAATTTTGGGTCAATCAGTATAAAATTAAAAGATATTTAAAATCACATACTGAAGTTCTTTTTTTTTTTTTTGAAGTTCTTTGTTTTAATGACTTTTCTTTGTACAGTGAGCACATTAAAGATAAAACTGCAAATCATAACCTATCATTTCATTTTACTAGTAAACAGAAAAGTAAACAAAACTAATGGCAATACCAGCTGAAGTGATACTTTCTTCCAAGTTGCACAGTGATTTTATTTGAGAGCTTAACCAAACACAGAGCTCTGAAAATTCAGGTGAAGACAGTCCACTCTCTGCTGCCTTTGTAAGTGCTTGCTCTTCCAACAGTGGTCCCTTATACCTAAAAAGGAAAATATAAAAGATTAAAACAATAAGGAAAACCCTAATATATGTAATACTTTTTAATCAAAGTCTGTTGCCTGTCTTTGTAAATAAAATATTATTAGAACACAGACAATAAATGTATCCATGTATCTGTTTCCCTACATTTGTGACAGAGAAGTCATGGCCAGCAAAACCTAAAATTTTTACTATCTGGTCTGTTATAAAAATAGTTTGCTGATTTCTGCTCTACATAATTAACATTTGATTTTTTTGTTTTAAAGTTTTTTAGTAAAATTATCAACCTATTTTAAGATAAATATTACATATAACAAAGTCAAACAGAATAATAACTATACTAAGTTACAGGAATAAGAAAAAAGTAACACAGTTAAAGGAGAATGGATGCAAATTTTAAATTTAAAAATTTAAAGCCGAAAAAGATGTATAAAATTATTTTACTCTTAACCATTTCTTTTATAAGTTTATATTTTTAAACACTGCTACAAAGTGTATCTGAATAGAACCTTAAATTTTCAAACCACTTTGACATATTATCTAAATTGAATTTGATATCAGTTTTCCTTTATTGTTCTTAGTGTATCTGAGCTTTTTCCCCACATTACAAACTTGTAAGTTTCAGCACATATGCTGGGTTTTAACCCACTGCAGTTATTTTTCATTTGATTCTCAAACTGTCCTATCTCTGATTAGTGGGAGCCCATTCATGTTAGTCAATGAGTTCTCTGACTAGTTCCCAGAATTCTTTGAATATTTTTCTTGCTTTCTATGACAATATGTTCTTGCCTTCTACCTGCAACCAGCCATTTCTCCAAAGAAGCCCTGATTCTCTTCAATGGTATTTATTTTGAGCACATAATCTGGCAGTAAAGATTAGTCACAGCAACTGTACCTTTTTAAGAGAAATTACATCGGGAGTTCACACTGCTGTCTTCAATTCAGATTTAGAATTATAGAGTTTTTACCTATTTTGCTTTACATTTTAATCTATTTTTCTCTTACAATGAAAATTCTGGTTTCTTATGACATTTGTAGAATCCTAGTATGGCAACCCACTCCAGTACTGTTGCCTGAAAAATGCTATGGACGAAGGAGCTGGTGGACTACAGTTCATGAGGGTCTCAAAGAGTCGGACACAACTCAGTGACTAAACAACAACAAATATAAAAATAAATTACATAGTTTCAGAATAGAAAAAACAGTATTACTAATAAAATTACTGAAAACAATTTATACTCTTATTTCTAGAATCCATTCCAGTAAGGATGTACAGAAAAACAATTTCTTTCCATGTGATTAAATCCTACACAATATATTGAAACATTTTTTTTATTTCATTCTAGGTTTGCTTTATCATTATGTAAAACATTTTTATGGTTTCAATGTCAAAAGCAACACATGGTACATTCAGACAAATCTAGCTTGTAATCTTAATGCTGTTCCCTCTGCTCTGGTTCCCCCCTTCCTCACAGGAAACCATATGTATTCATTTGGGGGTGTCAAACCATGTTTTTAAATACATATACACACGCACACATGCACGCACACACACACACACACGTGAGTGCTTAGTCATTCAGTTGTATCTTACTCTTTGCTACCCCTTGGGCTGTAACCCACCAGGCTATTCTGTCCATGGGATTTCCAGACAAGAATACTGGAGACGGTAACCATTTCCTTCTCCAGGGGACCTTCCCAACTCAGGGATCAAAGCCACATCTCCTGCAGATCCTGCATTGGCAGGTGGATTCTCTACCACTACGCCACCTGGGAAGTCCATACATGCGCGCGCACACACAAATGTGAACTTGTTTAGATAAAAGGCAGCCTACTATCTAGGTTTTATTCCTTTTTTTAACATATATATATAGAGAGAGAGAGAGAGAGAGAGACAGATATGTGTGTGCACGTATATATTAGAAATCAGAAATATTATTCAATCATATTTATGGTTGTATAGTACTCCACTGTCTGCGTGTACCATATTTTATTTGCTGTCCCCCCACTGAAGGATTGTTTTTTTTGTAGTGCTCTGCTATTATCAAAATTAGGCAAAGAAAAAAAATTGGGCAAATTTTTGTCAGTGTATATATGGGATAGATTCCTAGAGGTGCAATTGTTAGATCAAAGGGTAAATGGATATGGAACTTTGCTGGATACTATAAAGTTTTCCTATATAAGGATTATACAATTAAAATACAAAAGTATCCATTACCCATAACTCACCAAAGTTGCCAAACATTTGGATTTTTGACCATATGGTTATCTCAATATAGTTTTAATTTACATTTCTCTTATGGCAAGACTGTACCCTTTTCATACATTTAAAGGCCATTTGCATTTCTTTTTCTCTAAATTCTTTGGTCATATCTTAGGAAGGGTTTTTTTAAGTCCCCATTTTGCAGATAAGAAAGCAGGGCTTAATGAGATTAGCATATCTGCCTTATGCAGCAGGCCAGAGGAATATTACAATCATCCACTCTTTACAGTAATGCTTTTAAGTTAATTCTGGCTTCCCAGGTGGAGCTAGTGGTAAAGAACCTGCCTGCCAAGGAAGCAGACCTAAGAGACGTGGGTTTACTCCCTGGGTCGGAAAGATCCTCTGGAGAAGGAAATGGCAACCCACTCCAGTATTCTTGCCTGCAGGATCCCATGGACAGAGGAGCCTGGCGGGCTACAATCCATGGGACTACAAAGTCAGACACAACTGAGCAACTAACATTATACTACAGAAGGTAATATCAGAAGATAAACAAGTGATGACATTGTTTCAAAACCAGATTTGACCCAAAATGCTCCAGGTGAACTCAAACTTCTGTCCACACTAATAAGGAAACAAAATAAATAACCTGGCCAGGTAATGCAGTCAGCTAGGACTAGACCATCTCTGTTCCTCTAACCAAGACTGGTTCCCCTGGTATTACCTTTCTACCATGACTTACAGAGCCTCTCATTCAGATTTCATAGTAAACATCTTGTTTCTCCCTACTTGCTTTCATTTCTGCAATAAAGCAACAATCATGAGCTCTCAAAAAAAATTTAACTATATTATTGGTGATGTTATTTTTACTGAAATGCCAGTTGTAAAATTCAACAAAAATTTACTAAATCACCAAAAATACTAAATCTTGAATACACAATCCTTAATGCCTCAGCTCATCAAAACAGACAAAAGTAAAAAAGGAAGATAAATGCATGTAACATGAATAGTGAACAATCATAATCATAATAGCAACTAACATTTATAAACTAATCTTAGGCCAGTGCTACTTGCTGTATGTATATTAACACATTTAATTATAATATCCTATAAGAGACGTATTACCATGCCCAGTTTGTTCTATCAATTGTTCAATCAGGAAAGTGCCACTCTAATTCCAAACACTTGAGACAACTCCCCTAGGCCTCAACTCCCCAAGGGCCATACACAGTGGAACCATAGTTGCTGATCTGACACTGCTTTAAGCTGGGTGAACCAAATTCAGTCCAGTAGGGCCACTGGCAGATCTTCAAAAGGACATAGTGAAGGTCTAAATTACTTTCTTTTTTCTATTTTCATAAGCCAATATATAAAATACGAGACCCTTTTTCCCCCCGTCATTTACTCACCCTACTGGCTTGTCTCTGATTCAGCTCTCCACTTCTTCCTACTTCCCAAACTCTTCCCCTATGTTCCATCCATAAACAACAACTCTCCTATTCTGTAAGTGTCTTCTCAGAAAGATTTATCCCCACTACTCTGAGCCTTGGGTATTTCTCTCATAAGTGCCCAAAGGTCAAACAGTGGGGTTTTTGTTCTCCTTGCTTCCCAATACATCATTCATATCACTCACTGCTCCCTATTATCTTTTTTTAAATTGAGAAGTTGTTTTACAATGTTGTGTTAGTTTTAGATGTACCACAAAGTGATTCAGCTATATGTACAAACATATCTTTCTATTCAGATTCTTTTCCCATAGATTTTTATAAGATACTGAGTGTAGTTACCTGTGCTATACAGTAGATCCCTGTTTATTTTATGTATATAATTCCTAATTTATCCCTCCCCCCAACATCCTCCCCCTCTGGCAACCATACGTTTGTTTTCTACATCCTGTGGGTCTATTTCTGTTTTGTATGAAAGTTCATTTTTGTATCACTTATATGATTGCACATATAAGCAATACTGTATATTTATCGTTGACTGGCTTATTTCACTTAATTTCTATGTCCATCCATGTTGTGTAAATGGCATTATTTCAGTCTTTTATGGCTGAGTAATATTCCACTGTATAAATACACCACGTTTATCCATTTCTTCTGTCAATGGACATTTAGGTTGCTTCCCTATCATGGCTATTATAAATAGAGCTGCAATGAACACTACAATGCATATATCTTTTCAAATTATGGTGTTCTCCAGATGTACGCCCAGGAGTGGGAATGCAGGATCATATGGAAGTTCTATTTTTTGTTTTTTTAAGGAACCTCCACACTGTTCTCCATAATGGTTTTAACAATTTACATTCCCACCAACAGTATAGGAGGGTTCCCTTTTCTCCACATCCTCTCCAGCATTTATTACTTGTAGAAGTTTTCAAGATGGCCATTCTGACCAGTGTGAGGTGACACTTCATTGTAGCTTTTACATTTCTCCAATAACTAACAACGCTGAGCATTTTTTCATGTATTTTTTGGTCATGTGGATGTCTTCTCTGGAGAAATGTCTACTTAGATCTTCTGCCCGTTTTCTGATTGGCTCCATTTTCTCGTGAATACCTCCTGCTCTCTCGGCTCAGGCCTGTCAGACGTGCCACCCCCTTCCTCTCACGGCTCTCACGCATCAGTCTCTCGGACACTCGTCAACGTTCCCTGTGCTCAGCTTCCTCTCCATTCCTATTTTCCTCAATGATACTGAGTGTCTTCACAACCCATATCTATACCCTTTCCAATACCCTGAGTTCTCAGCCTCTTTGCCACTACACATAAGTAAGCCACACCATCACTTGGAACTAAATCACATCTGAAATCACTAATCTGAACAAATCACTCCCTGACCACGGCCTACTTATTCTACCTTCCAACTTGCCCTTTTGACCACACTTGATACCATCTGTACCTGTTTCTATGCTTCCTCTGTATTCTCTGTATTTACTAGCTCCTGGCTGTCTTCACTTTCTTCTTTGTCCAACTGAGATTCCAAAGTGTATCATTTTATTTTATTGCTCAATAAATACTTATCAACAAATCATCAATATCATCATCTCCTTCAGCTCTAATATCTAATCCAATCAATCACTAAGACCAGTAATGTGTGCAGGTGCAGACTCTTTGCAACTCCAAAGATTGTAGCCTGCCTGGCTCCTCTGTCCATGAAACTTTCCAGGCAAGAATAACTGGAATAGGTTGCCATTTCCTACTTCAAGGGATCTTCCCGACCCAGGGATCAAACCTGCGTTTCCAGCATTCAGGCAGATTCTTTACCACGGTGCCACCTGGGAAGCCCAAGACCAGTAATGTACATCTTTCTATATGCACTGCCACTAAGCAACCATCACTTCTTGCCTAGACTACTAAAAAATTCTCCAATCTATTCTCTACCATGCTGACAGAACTAACTTTTTAAACTAGACATCTAAACACTCCCCTTTTTAAATTCATTAATCATGTTGCACTTCTGTTATGACAAAGAACAAAATCCACAACATGGCCTAAAAGGTGCTGCAAGCCCTGTTCCTCACCTAAATCTCATCAATCCAGTCTTCAACACTGCTCCTTGCTCTCTGCCCTGGAGCTGTATCAACCTACTTCAAAGTTCCCTTTTTTGTCTCTCAACTGCCTGGCCCTATGCCTACCTCTGTGCATTCTGTGACTTGAACCTTTCTTCATTCATCTACCCATTCATTCAACCGCTATTTATTGTACCAGACCTGACTGTAAGATGTTCTGAGGAACAAGACAGGTAAAGAACCTGTTCTCCTGGAGCTGATTTTTGTGTGTGTATTAGCGGGTGGAGAGGGTGGGTGTTCAAGAGAAAATAAAAAATGTGCAGGACAAGATAATCTGGAATAGGGATAAGGGCTGTGAAGAAAAACAGGATTATGGCTGAGGAAGAACCTATCTTGCACGTATTTATTCCCATGCCTTTAAGTATTAACATCATTCCAGGAGCTTTCACAGCACTCACCACTCTGAATTGCAAGCACCAGTAGACTATACATTCCACGACTAGTTAAGCTACTAGTAACCTGAAAACTCTTTTTCCTTGGCCTAGCACATAAAACACACATTAGTGAATACAGGTTAACATCAAATTAATATGTTGTTAATGAATGGAAGAAACGGTTAATGAATGGATTCACACTGAATTAAAACTCCTTCTCTGGTCAAGGAAGGAGGAGTGATTTGCCCCGGAGACAACAACTACACTCTGGACTTGCAGAGCCTCACAAAAATACCCCCCGCGGGGCAGCAACACTTTCTCCCAAAGGAGTGCTGCCAGCCGGGCCCCTCCGCGCCTTCGCCGTGGGTCCCCGTTGCTGAGTTTCGAAACAACGAGTTCGGGAAAGGGGGGCCACGCGCCCTAGCTTTTCAGGCCTGCTCCACCCCCCCAAACGGATTTCTCTCCCGCCTCCCTCTTAACTCCGTCGGCGCCGGAGGCAGCGAGGCAGGGAAGGAGGCCTGCACCGAGCCGCAGGAGCCCAGCCGGAGGCCCACATGAGGGAGACTGCGGCAGCCATGGGGAGAGACAGCTTACTCCGGGGAAAGGCGATCCCAGGACTACTCACCCCAGCGCCTCCAGTGTGTCCAGCACGTCCCCCTCCATCGTAGGTTCGGGACCCGGATCCGGCCCTCTCATGGTCCTTCGACCCAAGGCTGTTCCGTTCTCTAAGGAACCCGCCGGAAACCGGCGTCCGCGGTGCCAAGGTTCCGGCCGGATCTCAACCTGAACTGCCTAGGAGGGGTATACGAACGTTCCTGACCTGCAGGCAATTGGCTGTTCTGCCTAAAACGACTTTATATACACAAACTATAATAGATTTTTTAAATGATATCAACAACAAACAGTAGTAATAAAAAGGCTTGAGTTTTGTCTTATTGAACATCGTTATTCTACCCAAGTTGTTTTTGACGGATCAGATTCCTGCCCTCTTTTTATAACAAAAATCCTGAAATAAAATATTACCTTGAGCTAAAATTGTACGGAATATCATGGGCCTACGCAAATCATTTTTAAGTCAAATACACAATAAAGCTCCAACTTTAAAGAAGAAATAAAGACAAGGTGATGTATAACAAAGTGTTGTTTCATTATGTAACATAGACCAAAGAAATGATCAGATGCTTGCATCTATCTGTAGAATCCTCTTCAACACGTGCAGATTATGTGTTGCACTGCTGAAAAAATATAGGTGAGTGTGACACTTCCTTGGTGGTCCAGTGACTAAGACTCCCTGCCCTCAATGCAGGGAGCCCTGGTCAGGGAACTAGAGCCCATAGGTCACAACTAAAAAACAAACAACAGTATTCCCTCTGTATACTATTTATGGACAATTCAGTGTCTATCTAAAGGATACAAAAATATTTTAGGACTCATAAGAGAGTCCGCATAGATCATAAAATCATTAACAGCTGTATCTCCCAAATAAATATCCAAATAAACATGTAACAATTTATCCTTTTAAAGGACTGTCCCAAGCCTTACAGAATGGTATAACATCCTTGGCCCTAGTCCACTGAAGTCAGTTATGTTCTCACCTACTTAATCATTGTTACTAATAAAGAACTTGCCAATAAATTTGTAAAACCCAGGGAGAAGTTTACCCATAAATTTGAATAACTTTCAATAATGACTTCCTCTGTGACAACCTGGAGGGGTGCGATGGGGTGAAAGGTGGGAGGGAGGCTCAATAGGAAGGAGACATATGTATACCTATGGTTGATCCATGTTGATGTATGGCAGAAACCAACACAGTATTATAATTATTCTTCAATTAAAAATAAAAAAAATGACTCCTCTACCATATACCCAGGCTTAAGTATAAAATTATTTGCAGGTTAGTGGTTAAGAATCTGCCTTCCAATGCAGGGGAAGCAGTTTGATCCCTGGTCAGGAACTAAGATCCCACACGCCACCCAGTAATAAGTCCACACAACTATCCAGCCTCGGCACCTGGAGAGAAGCCTTGTGCCACAACCAAGACTACCGCGAGTGCTCAGTAGTATCTGACTCTTTGCAACCCCATGGACTGTAGCCCACCAGGCTCCTCTGTCCATGGAACTTTCCAGGCAAGAATACTGGAGTGGGCTGCCATTTCCTTCTGCAAGTGATCTTCCTGACCCAAGAATCGAACTCACGTCTCCTGCATCGCAGGAGGATTCTTTACTGCTGAACCACTAGGGAAGTCAATGGAGACCAGATACAGTCATAAATAAATAAATAAATACTTTAAAAAAAAAAAGACCAAAATCATAAAAAGTATGTTCTCTTACATTATAATTAAATAGTGAATCAATAAAAAAAGAAAATTTTAAAATCCCCATTTAATGCTCAGAATTTAAGCAATGCACTTCTGAATAATCAGATTAAACTAGCAATTAAACTAGGGAAAAAATGGATATGAGAAAATGGTTTTGAACTGAATAACCATAAAAATACCATGTGAAGGATGCAGATAGACCCATACTTAAAAGAAAATATATAACATTAAGTGCACATATTAGAAGATTTTTCAGTTTCAAAAGATTGAAAATTAATTATCCAAGTATCAATTGCAAGAAGGTGAAAAGCAAAAGAATTATATCCAAAGAAAGACAAATGAGAGAAAATACAATAAAGAAATTCAGATACATTTGAGTCTTTTTGCAGACTAGTAGTATTGACAAACCTTTAGCCAAGCTGATCAGGAAAAAATAAATAAGTACAAAAGCAGCAGCAGCAGACAACCATTATTAGGAATAAAAAAGAGGACACGGGTACTTTGTCATCAGATATTAGACAGTTAATAAAAGGGTGCTATGAATAATTTCATGCCAATAAATTTGAAAATTTAAAGTTGATAAATTCCTTGAGAAACACTATTTAACAAAAATGATACAGGAAATTTTTTTAAATGAATAGTTTATATCTATTAAAGAATAACAAATTAAAAACCACCAACAAAAAATGCTCCAAGCCCAAAGTGTTTTCCTGATTTTTCCAAATACTTAAAAAAGAAATAACACCAATCTTATATAAATTTTTCCAGAGACTAGAAAAACATGGAGTATTTTGCAATGCTTTTTATGAGAACAACATTATCTTTTAAAAAATCAATAAGAACATTATTAAAAAGAATTTATAGACCAGTTCCTCTCATGAAAAGATAGCTGCACTTACACAGTCACTTGAGTACGACAAAGTCACCAATGTAGTTCACGTTTCTTCAATACACGGTGCTGGATCAATGGGATAGCCAAATCATGACCTCTACTTCATGCTATTGTCAACACAAATAATCAATAAACAATCTATTTTAAGGAATGGAAGAGCGTTTTATTCAAGCCAAGCTGAGGCCCATAGCCTGGGAAACACAGATTCAAGAAGCACTTGAACTGTGTTCACATCAGACTACCACAAAAAAGGGGGAGGCTTATATAGGTAAAAACCACAAAGTTATAGAAGTTGTTTGTCAAGAAGTAGGATTGGATTCAGCAAGAAGTAAGAATGTTTGTTCAGCAAGGTTAGTTGGTATCCAAAATAGCTGCACAGTTTCAGGGAAAGACTTGGAGACCAGAAGGTTGCAGCTGGCAGCTGCTGGCAGGTACTGTTTTGAAAATGGTTGCTGGTATCCTTGACTGTGACACAGCTCAGAAAATTCAAGTTCTCAGTGATGCAGGAACATGTCTGAAAACACATCCACAATGGCCACCAAGCTCCATTTTGGATGACAAAAAAACCCCCAGTTACTCCATTTAATTTTTAATTGACCTTAAATATGTTATCATTGAATGCTTTCCTTTGGAAAGCACTGATGATCAATTTTATTCTTGTTAGGTCCTCTCACTGCCAAAATAGCTAATAACCTGCTCCAGATCCTTTGAGTTCCTCAGGGCTGGGATGGGTTTGGCCCAGGAAATTTGCATTGCAAGGAGGAGGGACAAGAAGAGTACATTCCAGGCTGGGGTCACCTTTGAGCACCCAGAGACCTCAGGGATATGGTCTCAAGCGGGTTACGTTTTGATCACCATCAGAGTTAGTTGATCCCTCGGGGATGTAATTGAAACCACACACCTCATCTTGGGACTCGAGCACACTCATACTTCAGATGACTTGAACCCACAATCTCGCAGCTGAAATCACACACCTGGTCCTCAGGACTTAATAAAGCTCAGGGTTTTTGTGTTACACCACAGAAGGAATTCCGTGAGAGCCAAAGTTCTAGACAAGGAGTAGACTTACTAATACAAGACACCTGTGAAGGACACCAACGGGCAGGCAAGGCTGCTCTAAGTGGGAAAGCAGGCATATTTAGAGAGATACACATTCCAGAGACAGAGTAACGTCTCTCTCAAACCCTAGGAGACACCACACTCTGTATACAGAGTGTGGCCACCTCAGAAAGCAAGAAGCCCCAAGGTGTGGAGGGTGGTTAGTTTTTAATGGGGTGAGTAATTTCATAGGCTGATAAGTGGGAGGATTGTTCCAACTATTTTGAGGAAGGAGTGGAAATTTCCAGGAATTTGGCCACCACTCACTTCTTGGTCTTTTATGGTCAGCCTCAGAACGGTCATGGTGCCTGTGATGTATCATTTAGCTAATACATTACAGTGAGTGTATGAGGTGGCTCAAGGTCTACAGAAGTCGATTCTTCTGCCATCTTGGACCTAATTGGTTTTAACCAGTTTTTGTCATATTTGCAATAGTTGTGTCATTCTCTTAATAGTTTTGCCCTACCCTGTTCTCTTGTCTCATTCCCTCTTCAGAGATTTTACTCCCATAATTGTATGGGAAACAGAGAGGTGACAGACAGTGTCTCCTATATCTGCTTCAAGGCTAAGCAGGGCATTGACCTGTCTATCAGGAAGTAAAAACCTCTGGATACCTCTTTACAGGCCCCAGGAGCAGAATAGCTCCTGGTGTTAAGTCCCTATGGGCTGGAATCCTTGCTTAACCATCCTTTTTATGCAGAACTGTTGTAACTGCTTCTATAGTCTTCCTATGAATTGTTTTGAAGATGAAGCACTTTTGCAACAGCATCAGAATACAATATAACTGTCCATAAATTACAAGACTTAAAATGCATGGTTAAATATCTGGTTACAATATAATCAATAAAGAAACTTGGTTACAATAACCAGAATTACAATTGGTTACATTTAACAGTCTGGGCTTGGGAAAGTAATTTATAATATTTGTTTACATAGGCTTCTCAGCCTGAATTTTCTATCTCTGGAGATAGTGTCCTTCTACTTCCAGATGTGGGGGTGTACCTTTCACATGGCAGATTTATTTCCTGCTTTTAGGGAGACAGAAAGGAAGATGAGAGTGGCCCACTTGCATTGGCTGTTTCTTAAGTAATTTTAATTCAAAATAATCAATATGCCATTGAGGCATATTTTGGGGTAGCCTACTTATGGGCTTCCCTTGTGGCTCAGCTGGTAAAGAATCCACCTACAGTGTGGGAGAGACCTGGGTTTGACCCCTGGATTGGAAAGATCCCCTGGAGAAGGGAAAGGCTACCCTGGAGAATTCCATGGACAATCTATGGGGTCCCAAAAAGTTGGACACGACTGAGCGACTTTCACTTTCACTTAGGTCCACAATAGCACCATCTTCTAAAACATCTCTAAAAGTTTCACATATTAAAAGCTGAGCTGGTAACTGTGAAGAACCAGTGGTTTAGAAGAGTCCTCCATTTGTCTGAACCAGTTTTTAGTTCTGAGAACAGGTCAGTTTAGTTAAGTAGTCATATCTCATTTTCTGGAGGAGGAAATGGCAACACACTCCCACATTGCAATATTCTTGCCTGGAAAAATCTCACTGACAAAGGAGGCTGGTAGTCCAAAGGATCATAAAAAAGTCTGACATGACTGAACAACTAAGGACTACATCTCACTTTAGGAGGTGATGAATGTACTGGGCTCCCAGAACTAGGACCATGGTGCAAACAATCAGGTATTTAATAAGAGGCACTTTCATGAAAATAAAAGAAAAACAAAAGTTCATGATTGGAGCAATTTATAAACCAGTTTCTGGGTCCAAGAAACAGTCAATTAAAATTTCTAGATGTCAGAGTGAAAGCTTCCTTTGCAGTTTGAAATGCCTCTAATGATGTCATCAGGTGTTCAAGTAAACTTTCTGAAGTGGCCCATGAGAACTGTTTAAATATGAGCTGTGGCAAGGTCTCTGAAGTTTATATCAAGTCATTTAGCTTCAGGAAAAGGGCTTAGTTTGGGAGTTCTGAATTCTGGAGAAATCAGATAGGGAGAAAAAGAAAAATGTTTCAATTCTGCTTACAAGGTTTTAATTTACTAAATTGTTTTAAGTTTTAAAATTTTTTCCTTGTATCTGTGAAACAAATTGTTAAAAATCAGTAATATTTTAGACAAAATCATAAAAAATTATTTATCAGTTCATTCAATCTCATGTAATTAATTCTTGTGCTTGAGTGCAGTTTTTCTATTAGTTCCACTGGCCTTGTCTGATGATTGAAGGTGATAAGAACAGTGGTAATTTCAAGAAGTTTGCAAGATTTTTGTTAAAGCTTTCATGATTTGCTTGGTGAAGTGGAAGCTATGATCACTGGACATAGTGAAAGGTATACCAAGTGGAAAATACTTTTTTTTTTTTTTTAAGTTTCTTTGGCATCAACATATATGTACCTAATATGGGAGAAATCAAATTTATAAAATAAATATTAAATACATAAAGGGAGAAACTGATGGGAATATAGCAGGAGACTAACACACCACTGGATAGATCTAGAGAGAAAATCAATATGGCAATACAGATCCTAAATGATACAATAGAACAGTTTGGTTTAGTTGACATTTTCGGGATGTTACACCCCCCCAAAAAAAAAACAACCCCATAATACACATTCTTTCAAGTGTACATGGAATATTCCCTAGGATTGATGCCATACTAAGGCGCAAAACTAACCTCAAAAAATGTAAGAGGATAGAAATTATTTCAAACATTTTCTCTGGCCACAATGGCATGAAACTAGGAATCAATCACAGGAAAAGAAATGAGAAAAAAATCCAATTACATAGAGCCTAAACAAAATGCTACTAAAAGACCAATGGGTCAACAAGGACATCAAAAAGGAAATCTAAAAATTCCTTGAGATAAATGACAATGAAAACACAACCATAGAAAATCTATGGGATGTATCACAAGAAGTTCTTAGAATTAGAACTTAGAAGTTCATAGCAAGATAGTCCTTCCTCAAAAAGTAAAAATAAAAAACTTAACATACAACCTAAAAGAATTAGAAAAAAGAAGAACAAACAAAACTAAAGTCAGAAGAAGGAAATAAAAATTAATAAAGATCAGGGAGGAAATAAAGAAATCAAAATTAAAAAAACAATAGAAAACAAAAATCAATAAAACTAAGAGCTGGCTCTTTGAAAGGGTAAGCAAGATTGACAAACCTCTGGCCAGGCTCAGCAAGAAGGAAACAGAACTCAAATAAATAAAATAAAATATGAAAAAGGATAAATCTCAACTGATACCACAGAAATCAAAACATTAAAAAGCCATAGGAGAATATGATAAACTGACAATATGCCAAAACATGCCATCAAATTTGATAAAATAGAAGAAATAGACAACTTTCTAAAAACATACAACCCACCAAAATTAAATAAATAAAGATAGATAATTTGAACAGACCAATTACTAAAAGTAAAACCTATGACTTAAAAGAAAACTCCCTACAAACAGAAGTCTGGAACCAGAGAGCTTCATGGTGAATTTTACCAAACATACAAAAAAGGAACCTAGACTGATCCTTCTCAAACTCTTCCAAAAGATTAAAGAGGAGAGAATACTCCCAAAGACATTCTATGAAGCCACCAATAGCCTGATACCAAAACCAGAAAAAGATATTGCCAAATAAAAAATTATAGGCCTATATCTTTGATGAATATAGATGCAAAAACTCTCAACAAAATATTAGTAAACCAAATCCAACAACACATAAAAAAAAATCATACACCATGACCAAGTAAGATTCATCCCAAGTTCAGGAGGACGGCTCAACATAGGCAAATCAGTCAATGTAACACACCACAGCAACAAAAGTCAAAAACACATGATCATCTTAGAAGATGCAGAAAAAGCATTTGACAAAATTCAACATCCATTCATGATAGACTCTTACCAAAGTGGGTATAGAGGGAACATATCTCAACATATGAAAGCCATTTATGACAAACACACATCCAATATAATACTCAATGCTAAAAGCCTTCCCACTAAAATCTGGGACAAAGGATGCACACTATCACCACTTCTATTCAAAACAGTAAGGCAATCAGACATAAAGAAGAAATAAAATGGTGCTCGCTTCGGCAGCACATATATTAAAATTGGAATGACACAGAGAAGATTAGCATGGCCCCTGTGCAAGGATGACATGCAAATTCATGAAGCGTTCCATATTTTTTAAAAAGGAACACATCTGAGTCAGTTCTGATGAGGTGGATGAACCTAGAACCTATTATACAGGGTGAAGTGAATCAGAAAGAGAAAGATAAATATCATATTCTAATGCACATATACGGAATAGAAAAAAATAGTTCTCAAGAATGTATTTACAAGGCAGCAATGAGGAAACAGAAATAGAGAACAGACTTATGGACATGGGGAGAGGGGAGGAGAGGGTGAGATATATGGAGAGAGAAACATGGAAACTTACATTACCATATGTAAAATAGATAGCCAACTGAAATTTGCTGTATCGCTCAGGAAACTCAAATAGGGGCTCTGTATCAACCTGGAGGGGTGGGATGGGGAGGGAGATGGGAGGGAGGTTCAAAAGAGAGGGGATATATGTATATCTATGGCTGATTCATGTTGAGGTCTGACAGAAAACAACAAAATTCTGTGAAGCAATTATCCTTCAATAAAAAAATAAATTTAAAAAAATGTATTCAAACTGAAAGAGAAGAAGTAAAACTATCACTATAGGCAGATGACATGATACTATATATAGAAAATCATAAGGACTCCACCTACAAACTACTAGATCTAATAAATTAATTCAGCAACATTCAGAAATTGGTTGCATTTCTTTACATCAACTAAAGAAATATCAGAAAGGGAATGTCAACAAATAACCCCTTTTAAAATGGCACCTTTACCTACTGCTGCTGCCAACCTCTCTACCCCAGCAGATGCAGACAAAAATCTCTGGAGATGTCATTGCTGCCAAAATCCTGGCTCTCTATGTACAGAAATATGGTGACAGAGTTATGAAGGAGAAGGAAAGAGTGGCTTTATTTCTTTGCCAGGAAAAGGAAGAATAAAGTAGGCTAGGAACTCAAGAACTGTGCAACCCCCACTTCCAATCCCTGGAATAGAGAGAGGCTATATAATCAGGCATTTTATACAGTTCATGAGGTTCTCATGGCAAGTATACTGGGGTGGTTTGCCATTCCCTCCTTCAGAGGATCATGTTTTGTCAGAATTCTCTGCTATGACCTGTTTGTCTTGGGTGGCCCTGCATGGCATGGCTCATAGCTTCATTGAGTTATGCAAACCCCTTCGCCACAACAAGGCATCAATGCAATGGACGTGAACTTGGGCAAATTCCCAAGAGATAGTGAGGGACAGGGAGGCCTGGTTTGCTGCAGTCCTTGGGGTTGCAAAGAGTCCAACTGAGTGACTGAACAACAACAGTAACATATAGTTAGGCAGGGTTATGTGATAAGGATCAAGGAAGTACCAGTCTTGCATTCTTCTTTCTTCTGCAAAATTTCAATGGGGTAGGTGGGTTTGCTAACAAGATTAGGGTGTGTGTAGGGTTTTAGGTGGTGGGGGTCTCCGAGTTTCTCTGATCCCTTTTAATCTTGACTCTGGCAGTTTTGTGGCCCCTTGATTAGCAACTGTTTGAATCTGCTCTTTGGAATTCAAAGAAGGTCTTGGAGGCTGGAGTCTTGCCTACAGGAAATGAGGGACAAAAAGGCCCTCATGTCCAGGAGGCCCACAGGGCCTTGCTCCACATCGTTATCAGGTCACTGTCATTGCTGCTGTACAAACTACACTTCAGTTTTCTCTTTTAAAATTAAGTGTCATCTTGGACTTCCCTGGTGGTCCAGTGGTTAAGAATCCACCTGCCAATGCAGGGGACATGGGTTCGACCTCTGGTCCAGGAAGATCCCACATGTCACAGGGCAACAAAGCTCAACAAAGCCACAACTACTGAGCCCACATTCTAAAGTCCTCGAGTAGCAACTATGGAGCCCACACACCACAACTACTGAAGCCTGGGAACCCTAGAGCCCATGCTGCACAACAAGAGAAGCCACTGCAATGACGAGCCTGCACACCACAACTAGCGTGTAGCCCTCGCTTGCTGCAACTATAGAAAGCCCACACACAGCGATGAGGACCAAACAGCCATAAAGAAAAATAAAATAGCAAGCAAGCAAACAAAAAGCCCCTAGGATTAAACCTGACCAAGGAAGTGAAAAAATATATGCTGAGAACTATAAAACATTAAAAAAGGAAATTAAAGAGGATTCAAAGAAATGGAAAGCTATCCCATGCCCTTGGATTGGAATAATTCATACTGTTAAAATGGCAATGCTACACAAAGCAATCAACAGATTTAATGCAATCTTTATTGATTACCCATAACATTTTTCACAGAACTAGAACAAATAATCCAAAATTTTGCATGGAACCATAAAAGATCCAGAATTGCCAAAGCATTCCTGAGGGAAAAAACATAACTCTCCCAAACTTCAGACAATAGAGTGTGATGTTGGCGTGAAGACAAAGAGCCCAGAAATAACTCCACACACCTACAATAAATTAATCTTTGACAAAGGAAGCAAGAATATAAAATGGGAAAAAGGCTCTTCAGCAAGAGATTCTGGGAAATTTGGATAGCTGCATGTAAGTCAATGAGGTTAGAACATACCCTCATACCATATGTAAAAATAAACTCAAAACTGCTTAAAGACTTAAACATAAGACATAGCACCATAAAAGTTTAGAATAGAGCATAGGCAAAATATTCTCTAAGATAAATCTTAGGTCAGTCTCCCAAAGCTGGAATAAAAAAATAAATAAATAAACCAATAGGACCTAATTCAAGCTTTTGCACAGCAAAGGAAACCATAAACAAAACAAAAAGACAATCTACATAATGGGAGAAAATATTTGCAAATGATGCAACCAACAAGGGTGTAATATCTAAAGCATACAAATATCTCATACAACAACAAAAACAGCCTAATCAAAAAATGGGCAGAAGACCAATAGACATTTCTCCAAAGAAGACATACAGATGGCCAAGAGGCACATGAAAAGATGCTCAACATCACTAATTATTTAAAAATACAAATCAAAACTACAATGAGGTACCACTTCATGCCAGTCAGAATGCCCATCATTAAAAACTCTACAAATAACAAATGCTGGAGAGGGTGTGGCGAAAAGGGAACCCTCCTACACTGTTGATAGCAATGTAAATAGGTACAGCCACTACTGCACCTGAGGTTCCTCAGAAAACTAAAATGGAGCTACTATATGATCCAGCAATCCCATTCCCGGACATTCATCCAGAGAAAACCATAATTAGAAAAATGCATGCATATTTATGCTTATGTTCACAGAAGCACTATTTACAAAAACCAAGACATGGAAAGAAACTAAATGTTCATCAACAGGTGAATGGATGAAGATGTGGTACATATTGTCCAGTTGCTCAGTCACGTCTGACTCTTTGCAACCCCATGGACTGCAGCATACCAGGCTTTCCTGCACATATATACAATGGAATACTATTCAGCCATAAAAAATGAAATAATGCCATTGATGCCATTTGCAGTGACATAGATACAACTAGAGATTATCATACTAAATGATGAAAATCAGAAAGAGAAAGACAAATACTGAAACAAGGGTAAGGGGGCAGGGCACAATCTTTGAAAGAATGAGACAGCCCGAGGACATAACACAAACTGATTAGAATCACATGGGTCCAAGACTATCAACTGACTAGACCTGAAAATCTCTTTTTCCCCCAAGATAGTTAGAATAATCCTCTCATGCATTAGCCTAGGAAATTACCCAGCCCATAAAAGCTAACCACACCACATTCTGAGGCCACACTTGCTCTCTGTGATGGCCCACTCTCAGACTGTGGAGTATGTTTCTCTCTGAAAAAATTCACATTTTTACCTATCACTTTGTCTTTTACTGAATTCTTTCTGCAATGAGACATCAAGAACCTGAGCAACATTTGGTCCTGAAACCAGGTCTGTGATCTCAGTTGGAAAACCATGCCTTTGGGCTGGGTTCGAGTCCCAGCTATGTGGATTCAAGTTCCAAACTGGGTTTTGGCTGGGTTTTAGTCCCTGCCATGTAGGTTTGATGCTGAGCAGGGCCCTGTGGGACTCCTGGGCATGGAGGCTTACGATTCCCTATTCCTTGTAGCAGGACTCTGGCCTCCGTGACTTTCTGTGAGTTCCAAGGGCAGAATAGTTGCTAATCAAAGGAGAAGCAGCAACAAAACTACCTGAGGCAGTCGGTCAGTTCAGTTCCTCAGTTCTGTCCAACTCTTTGCGACTCCATGGCAGCAGGAGAGGTTTCCCTGTCCATCACCAACTCGCGAAGCTTGCTCAAATTCATGTCCACTGGGTTGGTAATGCCATCCAACCATCTCATTCTCTGTCGTCCCCTTCTGCTCCTGCCTTCAATCTTCCCAGCATCAGGGTCTTTTCCAGTGAGTCAGTTCTTCATATCAGGTGGCCAAAGTATTGGAGTTTTAGCTTCACCATCAGTCCTTCCAATGAATATTCTGGACTGATTTCCTTTAGGATAGACTGGTTGGATTTCCTTGCAGTCCAAGGGACTGTCAAGAGTCTTCTCAAACACCACAGCTCAAAAGCATCAATTCTCCAACACTTAGTTTTCTTTGTGGTCCAACTCACATCCATACATGACTACCGGAAAAGCCATAGCTTTCACTAGATGGACTTTTGTTGGCAAAGTAATGTCTATGCTTTTTAATATGCTGTCTAGGCTAGTCATAGCTTTTCTTCCAAGGAGCAAGCATCATTTCATTTCATGGCTGCAGTCACCATCTGCTATGATTTTGGAGCCCAAGAAAATAAAGTTTTCCATGAAGTGATGGGACCAGATGCCACCATCTTAGTCTTTTGAATGTTAAGTTTTAAGCCAGTTTTTTCACAGTCCTCCTTCACTTTCATCAAGAGGCTCTTTAGCTCCTCTTCACTTTCTGCTATAAGAGTGGTGTCATCTGTGTATCAGAGGTTATTGATATTCTTTCTGGCAATCTTGACTTCAACTTATGCTTCATCCAGCCCGGCATTTCACATGATATACTCTGCATATAAGTTAAATAAGCAGGGTGACAATATACAGCCTTGATGTATTTCTTTCCCAGTTTGGAACCAGTCTGTTATTTAACTGTTGTCTTTTGACCTGCATACAGATTTTTCAGGAGGCAGGTACAGTAGTCTGGTATTCCCATCTCTTGAAGGATTTTCCACAGTTTGTTGTGATCCACACAGTCAGAGACTTTAGCATAGTCAATAAAGCAGAAGCAGATGTTCTTCTGGAATTCTCTTGATTTTTCTATGATTCAACAGATGTTGGCACTTTGATTTCTTGTTCCTCTGCCTTTGCTAAGTCAAGTTAGAACATCTGGAAGTTCTCGGTTCATGCACTGTTGAAGCTTCCCTTGGAGAAGTTTGAGCATTACTTTGCTAGCATGTGAAATGAGTGCAATTGTGCAGTAATTTGAACATGCCTTGGCATGGTCTTTCTGTGGGATTGGAATGAAAATTGACCTTTTCCAGTCCTGTGGCCACTGCTGAGTTCTCCAAATTTGCAGGCATATTGAGTGCAGCACTTTCACAGCATCATCTTTCAGGTGAGCTATTTCAAATCCTAAAATTCCATCACCTCCACTAGCTTTGTTCGTAGTGATGCTTCCTAAGGTCCACTTGACTTCACATTCCAGGATGTCTGGCTTCAGGTGAGTGATCATACTGTTGTGATTATCTGGGTCATGAAGATCTTTTTTGTACAGTTCTGTGTATTCTTGCCGCCTCTTCTTGCTATCTTCCAGGTCTGTTAGGTCCATATCGTTTCTGTCTATTGTGTCCATCTTTGCATGAAATGTTCCCTTGGTATCTCTGCATTGATCACTTACTATTCCGAAGAATAGCAAGGAAAGATAAGAAAGCCTTCCTCAGTGATCAGTGCAAAGAAGTAGAGGAAAACAATAGAATGGGAGAGGTTAGAGATTTCTTCGAGAAAATCGCTGCAGATGGTGACTGCAGCCATGAAATGAAAAGACACTTATTCCTTGAAAGAAAAGCTATGACAAACCTAGACAGCATATTAAAAAGCAGAGACATCACTTTGTCGACAAAGGTCCATATAATCATAACTATGGTTTTTCCAGTAGTCATGTATGGATATAAGAGTTGGACCATAAAGAATGCTGAGCACTGAATATCTGATGCTTTCAATCTGTGATGCTGCAGAAAACTCTTGAATGTTCTTTGGACTGCATGGAGATCCAAACAGTCCATCCTAATGGAAATGAGTCCTGAATGTTCATCGGAAGGACTGTTGCTGAAGTTAAAGCTCCAATATTTTGACCACCTGATGCAAAGAACTGACTCACTAGAAAAAACCCTGATGATGGGAAAGATTGAGGGCAGGAGGAGAAGGGGGTGACAGAGGATGAGATTGTTGGATGGCATCACTAACTCGATGGACATGAGTTTAAGCCAAGTCCAGGACATAATGAAGGATAGGGAGGCCTGTTGTGCTGCAGTCCACGGGGTCAAAAAGAGTCAGACACAACTTAGGGACTGAACAACAACAAATGTAAGAGCACTTAAACAGATAAACAAATATTAACAGATCAAATGGGAGAAATGAACAGCAATGCAATAACATTAGGGGACTTTAATACTCTACATGGATAGGTCATCCAAACAGGAAAACAGTACATTAACATTGCCTTAAATGTCACATTAGACATGTTAATAGACATTTAGGATATTCCATCTAAAAGCAACAGAAAACTCATTTTCCTTGAGCACACATGGAACAGTCCCTAGGACAGATCAGTTCAGTTCAACTGATTCGTGTCCAACTCTTTGTGGACACAGACTGCAGTACGCCAGGCTTCCCTGTCCATCAGTAACTCTCGGACCTTGCTCAAACTCATTTCCATCGAGTCCATGATGCCATCCAACGATCTCATCCTCTGTCATCCCCTTCTCCTCCCACCTTCAGTCTTTCCCAGTATCAGAGTCTTTTCCAATGAGTCAGTTCTTCGCATCAGGTGGCCAAAGTATTGGAGTTTCAGCTTCAGCATCAGTCTTTCCAATGAACATTCAGGACTGATTTCCTTTAAGATGGACTGGTTGGATCTCCTTGCAGTCCAAGGGACTCTCAAGAGTCTTCTCCAACACCATAGTTCAAAAGCATCAATTGTTTGGCACTCAACTTTCTTTATAGTCCAACTCTCATATCCATACATGATGACTGGAAAAACCATACCTTTGACTAGACAGACCTTTGTTGGCAAAGTAATGTAGGCTCTAAAACAAATCATAATAAATTTAGAAGACTGAAATCATATCAAGCATCTTTTTCAACCACAATGGCATGCAGCTAAATATCACTTATAAGAAGAAAACTAAAAAAAATCACAAATATGCAGAGATAAAACATGCTACCAAACAAATGGGTAAAAGAACAAAAAATCAAAAAATATCTTGATTGAAATAAAAACAGAAGTGCAACATACCAAAATTTAACAGATATAGTAAAAGCAGTTCTAAGAGGAAACTCATAGTGATAAGTGCCTAAATTAAAAAACAAAATAGGTCTCAAATAAACAACCTAATTTGACACCTCAAGAAGCTAAAAAAGAACAAATGAAGCTCAAAGTCAGTAGAAGGAAAGAAATAATGTAGATCAGATCAATGAAATAGAGACTAAATAACAGAAAAAAATCAAGGAAACTAAGAGCTGTATTTTTTAAAGATTAAAAAAAAATTGACAAATATTCAAGTAGACTCACCAAGAGAAAAAGCGAAAGGACTCAGAATCAGAAATGAAAGAGAAACTACAATTGATGTTACAGAAATACAAAGGATTGCAAGACTACTATGAACATTTATATGCCAACAAACTGGACAACTTAGAAGAAATGGATAAACTGTTAGAAATAAACAACCTACCAAGATAGAGTTATGAAGAAACAGAAAATCTGAATATACTGATTACTAGTAATGAAACTTCACCAGTAATCAAAAGCCTCCCAACAGGGACTCCTCTGGTGGTCCAGTCATGAAGAATCCACCTTGCAATGCAGGAGATACAGGTTCAATCCCTGGTCAGGGAACTAAGATCCCATATGCCGTGGGGCAACTAAGCCTCTGCACTGCAACTGTTGAGTCCTATGCTCTGGAGCCCATGTGCCACAGCTAGAGAACTTGTCTGTTGTAACTACTGAGCCCATGTGCCAGAACTAGAATCTACGTGCTGCAACAAAAGATCCTGCATGACAAAAAGAAGATTCCATGTGCTGCAACTAAGATCCGATGTGGCCAAATATCTTTTTTTTAATTAAAAATAAAAGAAACTTCTCAACAAACAAAAGTGCAGAATCAGTTGGCTTTGATGGTGAACTTAACCAAATATTTGAAGAAGAATTAATACCAATCCTTCCCAAACTCTTTCAAAATATAGAAGAGGAAAGAATACTTCCATACTCATTTTATGAGGTCAGCATTACCCTGATACCAAAGGTAAACAAGGACACTCCCAAAAGAGCAAACAGGCCAACATCCCTGATGAACAGAAATGCAAAAAATCCTCAACAAGATATTAGCAAACCTGAATCAGCAATACTTTAAAAGGCTCATCTACCCAAATCTAGTGGGATTTATTGCAGGAATGCTAGGCCTTGTTTTATATCCACAAATCAGTGTGATATACCACATTAATAAAATGAAGGATACAAATCATAATCATTTCAATAGATGCACAGAAAGCATTTGACATAATAATTCAACATCTATTTATTTTTTTTTATTTTATTTTTTTTATGCAACAGAGGTTTTTATTTTTTAATTTTTCTTTCCTTTTCTTTTTTTTTTTTTATTATTTTATTTATTTTTTTTTTTCCAGTGGGTTTTGTCATACATTGACATGAATCAGCCATGGATTTACATGTATTCCCAATCCCGATCCCCCCTCCCACCTCCCTCTCCACCCGATTCCTCTGGGTCTTCCCAGTGCACCAGGCCCGAGCACTTGTCTCGTGCATCCCACCTGGGCTGGTGATCTGTTTCACCATAGATAGTATACATGCTGTTCTTTTGAAATATCCCACCCTCACATTCTCCCACAAAGTTCAAAAGTCTGTTCTGTACATCTGTGTCTCTTTTTCTGTTCTGCATATAGGGTTATCGTTATCACCTTTCTAAATTCCATATACATGTGTCAGTATGCTGTAATGTTCTTTATCTTTCTGGCTTACTTCACTCTGTATAAGGGGCTCCAGCTTCATCCATCTCATTAGGACTGGTTCAAATGAATTCTTTTTAATGGCTGAGTAATATTCCATGGTGTATATGTACCACAGCTTCCTTATCCATTCATCTGCTGATGGGCATCTAGGTTGCTTCCATGTCCTGGCTATTATAAACAGTGCTGCGATGAACATTGGGGTGCACGTGTCTCTTTCAGATCTGGTTTCCTCAGTGTGTATGCCCAGAAGTGGGATTGCTGGGTCATATGGCAGTTCTATTTCCAGTTTAAGAAATCTCCACACTGTTTTCCATAGCGGCTGTACTAGTTTGCATTCCCACCAACAGTGTAAGAGGGTTCCCTTTTCTCCACACCCTCTCCAGCATTTATTGCTTGTAGACTTTTGGATAGCAGCCATCCTGACTGGTGTGTAATGGTACCTCATTGTGGTTTTGATTTGCATTTCTCTAATAATGAGTGATGTTGAGCATCTTTTCATGTGTTTGTTAGCCATCTGTATCAACATCTATTTATGATTGAAAAAAAAAAAACCTCTCAATAGCTGGAATATACTTCAGCTGTGGGCTGTATAAGACAAGCCCACAGCTAACATCATACTCAATAATGAAAAGCTGAAAGCTTTTTCTCTATGATCAGGAACAAGAGGAGATTGCCCGCTCTCACTTTTTTTTTTCCCCCCCCACTTTTTTTTTCAACAAAATATTAGAAGTCATAGTCAGATCACTTAGTCAAGAAAAAGACATAAATGGCATTCAAATCAGAAACAAGGAAGTAAAACTATCTCTATTTACAGATGACCTGATAATGTATATAGAAAACCCTAAAGACATTGCAAAAAAAAAAAAAAAATCAACAACTGTTAGAACTAATAAATTCAGGAAGCATGTAGGTTACAAAAATCTCTATACAAAAGTGATTTGGTTTTATACACTAATAATAACTGGCAGGAAGAGAAATTAAGAAGACAATCCCATGTACAGTTGCATTAAAAAGAGAATACCTGAGAATAAATTTAACCAAGATGAAAAACATAATGAAAAATATAAGATACTGATAAAAAAAAATCAAAGAAAACACTAATAATGGAAAGATGTTATATATATTGGAAGAATATGGTGAGAACGTCCCTATTACCTAAATCAATATGCAGATTGAATACAATCTCTCCCAAATTTCAATGGCATTTTCCACAAAAATAGAACAAACCTAAAATTTGTATGGAACTATCAAAGATTCCAAACAGCCAAAGCAATCTTAAGAAAGAATAAAGCCAAATGTATCATGCTTCCTGACTTCAAACTTTATTACAAAGCTGTATTAACAATCAAAATAGTATAGTATTCACATAAAAACAAACACATCTGTGGAACAAAATAGAGACCCCACACAGAAACCAAGGAACCAAGAATATGCAATGGGAAATAGAATAGTCTCTTCAATAACTGCTGATGGGAAAACTGGACAGCCACATGCAGAAGCAATAAACTGGAGTCCTATCTGACACCATATATAAACATCAACTCAAAATGGAACGAGAATTTTAACACAAAACCTGAAACCATAAAACTTCTGGAAGAAAAAATAGACAGTAAGCTCCTTAACATCCCTGTGTGCATGCTAAGTTGCTCAGTCATGTCCTATTCTGTGTGACCCTATGGACCACAGCCTGCGAGGCTCCTCTGTCCACAGGATTCTCCAGCCAAGAATACTAGAGTGGGTTGCCATGCCCTCCCCCAGAGGATCTTCCCGACCCAGGGATCAAACCCAAGTCTCTTAAGTCTCTGCATGGGCAGCCAGGTTTACCACTAGTGCCACCTGAGATGACCTAACATCCCTGACATCCATTACTAGTTTACTTGAGATAAATTAATCTTCACTCACATTTCTCTTTTCTTCAGTTATTTTTCTCTTTTCTTCAATAACTCCAGTTATTTTGCCTTTCTTTACTGTCTGTTTTAAAGTTTGGAGACTATTTTAGTGAATGGTTGAAGCATAGACTGTACTTCTGAACTCACTGTTATCTAATATTTAAACAACCCTACTCCAAAAGCAATTCTGGAGTTCCATACAAGTACAAGGTTATAGGATTCTAACAAATACAGTTCTATCCTTTGATAGGTCTCCCAAATTATACCAAAGATCTCATATTTTACTAATTATTATTTTAGGTAACCAACTCTGTCTTATTAGCCATGGCTGTGGGATGGGGAGGGAGGTGGGAGGGTGGTTCACGATGGGGAACACATGTAAATCCATGGCTGATTCATGTCAATGTACGGCAAAAACCACTACAATATTGTAAAGTAATTAGCCTCCAACTAATTAAAATAAATGAAAAAAAAACTTTGTATCATTACAGTTTTTGGAAAAAATAACCCTCTACTAACGAGCAGAAACAATGTATTCCAATAGGCCTTGTCTTGAAAAAAAGTGAAAGTGTTAGTCACTCATTTGTGTCCGTCTGAGCAAATCCATGGACTGTAATCCACCAGGCTCCTCTGTCCATGGAATTTTCTAGGCAAGAATACTGGAATATGTAGCCATTCCCTTCTCCAGGGGATCTTCCCAACCCAGGGATCAAACTTGGGTCTCCTGTATTGCAGGCAGATTCTTTACCAGCTGAACCACCAAGGAAGCCCAGCCAAGATGATATATGTAACATCCCTGACATCTTGGCAATACGATATTAGATTTGACACAAAAACAGGAGCAAAAAAAGAACCTGATTGAAGGTCACTTCTGAATGTGAGTCTACACACTGTGTCATTTTGGTTCAGTTGCTCAGTCATGTCCGACTCTCTGTGACCCCCATGGACTGCAGCACGCCAGGCCTCCCTGTCCATCACCAGCTCCTGGAGTTTACCCAAACTTATGTCCATTGAGTTGGTGATGCCATCCAACCATCTCATCCCTTGTCATCTCCTTCTCCTCCCACCTTCAATCCCAGCATCAGGGTCTTTTCCAGTGAGTCAGCTCTTCGCATCAGGTGGCCAAAGTATTGTAGCTTCAGCTTCAACATCAGTCCTTCCAATGAACACTCAGGACTGATCTCCTTTAGGATGGACTGGTTGGATCGCCTTGCACTCCAAGAGACTCTCAAGAGTCTTCTCCACCACCACAGTTCAAAAGCATCAATTCTTCAGCACTCAGCTTTCTTTATAATCCAACTCTCATATCCATACATGACAACTGGAAAAACCATACCTTTGACTAGACGGACCTTTGTTGGCAAAGTAATGTCTTTGCTTTTTAATATGCTGTCTAGGTTGGTCATAACTTTCCTTCCAAGGAGCAAGTGTCTTAATTTCAGGGCTGCAGTCACCATCTGCAGTGATTTTGGAGCCCCCCAAAATAAAGTCTGCCACTGTTTCCACTGTTTCCCCATCTATTTGCCATGAAGTGATGGGACTGGATGCCATGATCTTAGTTTTCTGAGTGTTGAGCTTGAAGTCAGCTTTTCACTCTCCTCTTTCACTTTCATCAAGAGGCTCTTTAGTTCTTCTTCATTTTCTGCCAGAAGGGTGGTGTGTCATCTGCATATCTGAGGTTATTGGTATCTCTCCCAGCATCTTAATTCCAGCTTGTGCTTCTTCCAGCCCAGCGTTTCTCATAATGTACTCTGCATATAAGTTAAATAAGCAGGGTGACAATATACAGCCTTGACATACTCCTTTTCCTATTTGGAACCAGTCTGTTGTTCCATGTCCAGTTCTAACTGTTGCTTCCTGATCTGCATACAGGTTTCTCAAGGGGAGGTCAGGTGGTCTGGTATTCCCATCTCTTTCAGAATTTTCCACAGTTTATTGTGATCCACACAGTCAAGGGCTTGACATAGTCAATAAAGCAGAAATAGATGTTTTTCTGGAACTCTCTTGCCTTTTTCGACGATCCAGTGGATGTTGGCAATTTGATCTCTGTCTCCTCTGCCTTTTCTAAAACCAGCTTGAACATCTGGAAGTTCATGGTTCACGTATTGCTGAAGCCTGGTTTGGAGAATTTTGAGCATTACTTTACCAGTGTGTAAGATGAATGCAATTGTGCAGTAGTTTGAGCATTCTTTGGGATTGCCTTTCTTTGGGATTGGAACAAAAACTGACTTTTTCCAGTAATGTGGCCACTGCTGAGTTTTCCAAATTTGCTGGCATATGAGTGCAGCACTTTCACAGCATCATCTTTTAGAATTTGAAATAGCTCAACTGAAATCCATCACCTCCACTAGCTTTGTTCATAGTGATGCTTCCTAAGGTCCACTTGACTTCACTCCAGGATGTCTTGCTCTAGGTGAGTAATCACACCATCATGATTATGTGGGTCATGAAGAACTTTTCTGTACAGTTCTCTGTGTATTCTTGCCAACTCTTCTTAATATCTTCTGCTTCTGTTAGGTCCATGCCATCTCTATCCTTTATTGAGCCCATCTTAGCAAGAACTGTTCCCTTGGTATCTTTAATTTTCTTGAAGAGATCGCTAACCTTTCCCATTCTATTGTTTTCCTCTATTTCTTTGCATTCATCACTGAGGAAAGTTTTCTTATCTCTCCTTGCTATATTCTGGAACTCTGCATTCAATTGGGCATATCTTTCCTTTTCTCCTTTGCTTTTCATTTCTCTTCTTTTCACAGCTATTTGTGAGACCTCCTCAGACAGTCCTTTTGCTTTTTTGCATTTCTTTTCCTTGGGAAGGTCTTGATCCCTGTCTCCTGTACAATGTCACGAACCTCCGTCCATAGCTCATCAGTCACTCTATCAGATCTAGTCCCTTAAATCTATTTCTCATCTCCACTGTATAATTGTAGTGGATTTCATTTATACTTCATATCTGAATGGTCTAGTGGTTTTCCATACTTTCTTCAATTTAAGTCTGAATTTCGCAATAAGGAGTTCGTGATCTGAGCCACAGTCAGCTCCCGGTCTTGTTTTTGCTGACTGTATAGAGCTTCTCCATTTTTGGCTGTAAAGAATATAATCAATCTGATTTCGGCATTGACCATCTGGTGATGTCCATGTGTAGAGTCTCCTCTTGTGTTGTTGGAAGAGAGTGTTTGCTATGATCAGTGTGTTCTCTTGGCAAAACTCTATTAGCCTTTGCCCTGCTTCATTCCATACTCCAAGGCCAAATTTGCCTGTTACTCCAGGTGTTTCTTGACTTCCTACTTTTGCATTCCAGTCCCCTATCATGAAAAGGACATCTTTTTGGGGTGTTAGTTCTAAAAGGTCTTGTAGGTCTTCATAGAACCATTCAACTTCAACTTCTTCAGCATTACTGGTTGGGGCATAGACTTGGATTACCGTGATATTGAATGGTTTGCTTTGGAAACGAACAGTGATCATTCTGTTGTTTTTGAGATTGCATCCAAGTACTGCATTTTGGACTCTTTTGTTGACTATGATGGCTACTCCATTTCTTCTAAGGGATTCTTGCCCACAGTAGTAGATATAATAGTCATCTGAGTTAAATTCACCCATTCCAGTCCATTTTAGTTCACCGATTCCTATAATGTCAACGTTCACTCTTGCCATCTCCTGTTTGACCACTTCCAATTTGCCTTGATTCATGGACCTAATATTCCAGGTTCCTATGCAATATTGCTCTTTACAGCACCGGACCTTGCTTCTATCCCCAGTCACATCCACAACTGGGTGCTGTTTTTGCTTTGGCTCCATCCCTTCATTCTTTTTGTCATCCATAGAGAAATACTGGCTAGCTGGAAAATGTCCCCTGAACTTAACATTTTGCAGGATGTATTTAAAATTGTCAACCACATTAACGTATAAGCCCTTAACTCACATCCGTTCATGCAGCTCTATGAGGAAATGGACACAGAGCACACACAGGAGGGAGATGGCTTTCTAAAGGTGGATCTCTGGCCAGAGTCTGAATTATGAAAGCGACTCCAGAGATTTCTTTTAGAAAAACAGATACCACTGGCAGCATGGTTCAGTGACACAGAATAGGTCACAAAACTTGCTTAGTTGTGTGACATATTCAACCTGCTCAATGAACTCAATCTGTCATTTTGGGGGAGAATGACAACTGTGTATAAGTTGGCAGATAAAGTGACTGCATTCAAAGCCAAACTGGGATTACAGGGGTGACAAGTGAACATTCGGATTTTTGATATGTTTCAAATATTAACAGATTTTCAAAGAGAGTGAGCCAGAGCCTTTTCTCCCAGCTGGTACATGATCACCTATGTCAGCTTCCAAAAGTGATTGAACATTACTTCCCAACCACACGAGACCTCCAAACTAGGAAGGAATATATCCAAGATCCATTTATGAATAAGCCAGGTGAACTGAATTTGAGAGAAGAAGAACTGTTTGAGACTACAAGTGATAGCAGCCTTGAAACTAAATTTTGAAAGTGAAAGTCACTCAGTCGTGTCTGACTCTCTGACCCCATGGACTGTAGTCCATGGAATTCTCCAGGCCAGAATACAGGAGTGGGTAGCCTTTCCCTTCTCCAGGGGATCTCCCCAACCCAGGGATCAAACCCAGGTCTCCCGCATTGCAGGTGGATTCTTTACCAGCTGAGCCACAAGAGAAGACCAAGTATACTGGAGTAGGTAGCCTATCCCTTCTCCAGGGGCTCTTCCCGACCCAGGATTTGAATCAGGGTCTCCTGCATTGCAGGCAGATTCTTTACCAACTGAGCTATCAACTTCAAATCTCCATACATTCCGGATTAAAGTCAAGGCAGAATATCCCGAGATTGACACAAATCACTGAAAATCTTGCTTCCATTTCCAGCAAAATATCTTTGTGAAGCAGGGTTTTCTGCAGTGATAGCAATCAAAATGAGATAATGGAGTAGACTGGATATAAGCAACATACTTTGGGTGTCACTGTCTCCCATCACCCCCAGATAGGACCATCTAGTTTCAGGAAAACAAGTTCAGGGCTCCCACTGGTTCTGCACTGTGGTGAGTTGTAAAATTATTTAATTATATATCACAATGCAATTATGATAGAAATAAAGGTCATGTAACAAGTGGAATGTTTCAATAAATGTAAATGTAATACACTTGAATCATCCTGAAAACATCCTCACTTTGATCTGTGGAAAAATAGTTTTCCAGGAAACCAGTCCCTGGTGCCAAAAAGGCTGGAGACTGCCACTTTACAAAACTAAAAACAGAGCTACTATATGATCCAGCAATCCAACTCCTGGGCACATATCTGGTGAAACTGTCATTTGCAAAGACATATGTACCCTCAATGTTCACTGTAGCAGTATTTACCTTAGCCAAGACATGGAAGCAACCTGAATGTTCATCAACAGAGAAATGGATAAATAAGATGTGGTACGTATATACAATGAAATACTACTCAGCCATAAAAAAGAATGAAGTAATGCCATTTGCAGCAATGTGGATGGACCTAGAGAGTGTTAAACCGAGTAAAGTAATACAAAGACAAATATCATGATACAACTTATATGTGGAGTCTTAAAAAATGGTACAAATGAACCTATTCACAAAACAGAAATAGAGCCACAGATGCAGATAGAAAACAAACTTATGATTACCAAGCCAGACAAAGAATAATTGGGAGATTGGAACTGACATATACATACTACTATATATAAAACACATAACTAGTAAGAACTATGTAGACAGGGAACTCTACCGAATACTCTATAATGACCTACATGGGAAAAGAAGCTAAAAGAAAGAGTGCATATAACGTGTATATATATATCCACATATAACTTATTCACTTTGCTTTATAGCAGAAATACAATATTGTAAATCAACTATAACTCCAATAAAAGTTAAAAATAAAAAGGTCACATTCATATGATTTGGAATTAAATATCTACAGCAACGTTGAAGGTTAAGACAACAAACCAATACCTTTAAAAGTCTATGGGGACAAGGTTCTATTGTATAGCACAGTAAACTATATTCAATATATTATAATAATCATGGAAAAGAACCTGAAAAGAATATATATATTATACATATTATTATATATACACACACATGTATGTATGTTATGTATAGCTGAATCCCTGAAACTAACAGATTGTAAATCAACTATACTTCATTTTTAAAAAAAGCCTTTGAGGGGACAGAGTCCTGAGACAAATGAAAATGGAAAAACATACCAAAACTCATGGGACGCAGCAGAACAGGGGAGTTCATAGCAATAACTTCTACATTAGGATACAAGAAATATGCCAAATAACTTAATTCTGTGTCTCAAAGAACTAGAAAAAGAACAACAAATCAAGCCAAAAGTTAGCATAAGAAAGGAAACAAAGAGCAGAAATAAATAACATGAAGAACAAGAAAATAATAGAAAAGATTAACAAAACTAAAGAGTTCTTTGAAAAGACAAATCTTCAGCTAGACTAAAGGAAAAAAGAGGACCTAAATCAATAAAATTATAATGAAAGAGAAGACAAGCCATACAGATAAATAAACATTCAAAGTTATTACGAACAACTGTACACCAACAAACTGAACAACCTAGAAAAATTCAGCAAGACTTAATCAAAAAACAAAACAAAACAAAAACTGGAGCTATAAAAAAATAAATGCCTGTAAGGAAATTGAATCAGTAGTAAAAAATCTCCCAACAAAGGCTCAGGACCAGGCTCTGGTGAATTTTACTAAATAGTTAAGGAAAAATTAGTGACAGTCCTTCTCAAACTCTTACAAAAAATAAAAGAGGAGGGAACACTTCCAAACTCAACAAAGTCCAAAAAAGAAAAAAACACTGCAAGGGGAAAAAAAAAAAAACTAATAGGCCTATATTCCTAATGAATGTAGATGTAAAAATTTGAAAGTAGCAAGCCAAATTTAGCAGCCCATTAAAAGGATCATACACCATGATCAAGTGGAATTCATCCCTAGGAAGCAAGCATGGTTCTATGTATGCAAATTGATAAACGTGATACATCACATTATTAGAATAAAAGAAAAAAATCATATAACTATCTCAGTGGATGCAGAAAAAGCATTTGACAAAATTCAACATCTATTCATGATTAAAATCCCTTAACAAATTAGTTATAGAAGGAAATGTAAGAACATACATATGTCAACATACATCAACATAAGAAAAGGCTATATAAGGCAAGCCCACAGCTAATACCTTAGTTGATAGTAAAAGATTAAAAGCTTTTCCTCTAAGATCAGGACCAAGACAAAGGAGCCCACTCTTACCACTCCTATTCAACATAGGATTGTAAGTCCTAGCCAGAGCAATCAGGAAAGAAAGAGATGAAAAACCGTCAGGATTGGGAAGGAAGAAGTAAAATTGTCACTATTTGCAGATGATATAACTAATTTTCAGGACTCAACCTAAAAACTATTAAATGAATTAACAAATTCAGTAAAGTTGCAGGATGAAAAAGCAACATATAAAAATCAGTTGTGTAACTATAAATAACAAATTACCTTAAAAAACTTTTTAATGATTTCATTTAAAATAGCATCAAAAACAATAAAATACTTAGGACTAAATTTAACTAAGGAGGTAAATGATGTCTACACTGAAAACTATGAAATAGTTATGAAAAAATTGAAGAAAACATGAGTAATTATAAAGGTATCCTATGTAAATTAGAAGAATACTGTTAAAATATCCTTACTACCCAAGACCATCTATAAATTCAATGTAATATCTATCAAGATTCTAGTGAAATTTTCTTGTAGAAGTAGAAAAAACACTCCTATTATTTATATGGAACCATAAAAGACTTTGAGCAGCCAAAAGAAATCCTGAAAAAGAAGAACAAAGCAGGAGACATCACACTTCCTAGTTTCAGGAGACATCACACTTCCTAGTTTCAAACTATATTATAAAGCCATAGTAATCAAAACACACACATAGACCAAGAAACAATTAAGAGCCCAGTATTAAATCCATTCATATACAGTTAGCTAATAACTTGACAAGAGAGCCAAGAATACTCAATGGAGAAAGGACAGTCCCATCAATAAATGGTACCAGGAAAAATTGGATATGCACATGTGAAGAAACAAAACTACTCTAATCTTATACCACTCACAAAAAGTAACTCAAAATGAATTCAAGACTTAAATATAAGACCAGAAACCATGAAATTGCTGGAAGAAAATATAGGGAAAAAGCTCCTTGACATGGGTCTTGTCAATGACTTTTTGGATGTGATACCTAAAGCACAAGCAAAAAAATGAAAACTGAACTAGTGTGATTAAAACTAAAAAGCTTCCTTCCATACAGCAAAGAAACAAAATCTTCGGAATCGTAAAAAATATTTGTAATCTCTATATATGGTAAGGGATTATTATTCAAAATATATGAAGAACACATACAACTTAATACCAAAAATAACAACAGAAAAGAAATCCAAAAATAGGCAACAGGCCTGAAAAGACATTTTTCCAAACAGGATCAACTGGTGCAGGTACAAAAGGTCAACTGGTGCATGAAAAGGTGTTCAACATCACTAATCACTAGAGAAATGCAAATCAAAACCACAATGAGACATTACCTCATACCTTTTAAAATGGCAGGCATCAAAAAGATAAGAAATAACAAACGCTGGTATGAACGTGGAAAAAAAGGAACACTTTCTGTACTAGTGGTAGAATTTTAAATTGAAACAGTATGGAGTTTCCTCAAAATATAAAAATAGAACTACCACATAATCCAGCAAATCTACTTCTGGGAATATATCTGAAGTAAAGAAAAACACTAACTTTGAAACATATTTGCACCGCCTTGTTCATTGCAGCATATTTACGATAGTCAACACATGCAAACAACCTAAGTGCCCATCAATGGGTAAAGATGCAATTATCCATTATATATGTATACACACAACATATACATAAATAATACTCATTTTATCATAATTAGTTGATATACATGCATGAGTTTATTTCTCAGGTTTCTGTTCTATTTTACTGATCTATGTGTCTGCTTTTATGCTAATACCATACTGCTTTTGGTAGGGAGCCCTGGCGTACTGCAGTCTATGGGGTCGCAGAGCTGGACATGACTAGGTGACTGAACAGCAGCAGCAATACTGTTTTTTTATTATAACTTTGTAGCAAAGTTTAAAATCAGGAAGCATGATGCCTCCATCTTTGCTTTTCTTTCTCCTTATTACTTTGGCTACTTGGGGTCTTTTGTTCCACACAAATTTTAGGATTGTTCTATTTCCGTAAAAAATGGATTTTTGATACATGTTGCATTGAATCTGTATTTTGATACATATTGCATTGAATCTGTACATTGCTTCAGGTCGTTATGGACATCCTCACAATATTAATTCTTCGAATTCATGAGTACAGACTATCTTTCCATGCATTTCAATATCTTCTTCAGTTTCTTTTGTCAATGTCTTATAGGTTCCAGTGAAAATATAGACAATTGTTAATAACATTATCTTGAATTTCGTGAAGTATAAAAAATGGTATTACAGGGCTTCCCTGGTGGTCCAGTGGTTGAGAATCCTTGGTGTGGGAAGATCCCACATGTGGCAGGGCAACTAAGCCCGTGCGCCCTCACTATTCAGCCTGCACTCTGATGCCCGTGAGCCACAACTACGGAGCCTGTGCAACCTACAGCCCCGCTCTGCGACGAGAGAAGCCACCGCAACAGAAAGCCCGCACACTGCAATGAAGAGTGCAGCCCCTGCTCTCCTTGACTAGACAAAGCTCGTGCGCAGCAGCAGAGACCCAGGGCAGCCAAAAATAAAATATTTTTTAAAATGGTATTACAAAATATCACCATGAAGTTAGCAGCAGACTTTCCCCTGTTTTATTCCACACAGTAGGAAGTTATTAACTGGCAGTCATTTTTATCCAGTTCAACCTACACTCTTTTCCTGAGCCATACTTAATGCTAGGAATGCAGTCTTATTTTAAATGGTAGAAATGATGTTCTACAGCTATAAAATGCTAACCGCGCTTTGACTTCATTTTTTCAGTTTCAAGCATTTATGATGATAAAGATTTTGATCATGATGATGAAATATAAAGCATTTTCAGCATATTTTTTTTACCTCGCTGCACATAAACTTTTTGAGTTCTGAATCTCAATGCTGCCTTTATGAAGGATAGTATTCTATTCTGTCTTGGTTCAACTGTAGAAAATCTTCAAAGACAATGTTATAAGATGCCATACCTCTAATGACTTTGTGAATCATGAAGTGTATCTTGTGAGAAACACTAACAAGCAATTAGAAAGGAAAACAAATTCAGAAATATTACATCTGATAAAGTCTGTTTTCCCAGAAGGAAATGATTTGGTTGTCTTTGTAAAAACAAAAGTCTGTCATTTTTTCCTCCACCAAACTGCTTAGCCTTATGTTAAGTACTCAAAAGCCTTGCTTACTGTCAAAGGTTTTGGATGAAGACCAATAAAAATTTCTATGACATTAGATTCTTCCCGAAGAAAACTTACTGGTATGCTTCTTTTTTAAAAGAAATTCTACTGATATTATAAATATACTTAACTATTAGAATTAATGTGCTTTATCAGTGCCAGAATCTAGTTACTATTGTTTTATTTCTTGTGTGATCAGAGCCCAAAACCCATCTCTGAATAATCTTCTCCTGTGGTCTAGAGATTCAAATATACAGAGTTACTGACAGATAAGAGCTTTTTCTCTTTAATTAGTACTTTCCTAATAGCAAAGATAGACTTTCCTTTTCCCTCTCACAACAGAAGCCAATGCCATTACTCAAATTGCTCTATAGGACACAACTTTGTCTGTCAGTCCCCAGTTAAACATAAATTAAACACAACACTTTGACAGAATATTTTCCTTGGTATAGTAAGTTTTGTGTACATGCTCAATCATGTTCAACTCTTTGCAACCCCATGGACTGTAGCCCACCAGGCTCCTCTGTCCATGGGATTTCCCAGGCAAGAATACTGGCTCCCAAACCACAGCCCATTAAATTTATCAGGGGGGTGGGGATGCAATTCCAGGACAGGACCCACACTGGGACTACGAAAGATCATGCAAGCCAGGCTAGGATAAGACATTACTTGTTTATCAAAAGAAATGAAAAGGTGTATGCCCAAATCTGTAAATTATGATAAGGTCTGAGAGGTTACACAGGAAAAGGATGAAGGCTGGAGAGACTACCAAGAAGCCACCCAGGCCCAAATCAGTGTCTCTTTTGTCAGGAAGGAGGGCACCGGCAGGGGGAATGTCCTGAATGCCCCTTCTGTGGGATGCTGGAAGGGCAACCCCAACCAGCCCCTGTTCCCTGCAAATCTCTCTCAAATGAGAGATCCCCTTGCACTGAGTGATGGGGCCAAGTCTCTGCCCACTTCCAGATCCCACTCGACCCATCCTCATTACTCCATCGGGTCACCCTCAATGTGGCAGATAGGAGAACTGAATTTTCTGTAGACACTGGAACCACCTGCTCTGTTCTGACTTAGCCAGCCAGCCCCTTCTCCAACCGTGACTGTACCGAGACGGGAGCTGACAGACAGCCGAAAGGAAGGAGATTTATGTCTCTCCTTGCCTGCAGACTCGGGTCCATTATTGTTACTTACTCCTTTTTGTATATGCCAGAATGTCCTTTCCTCTTCTTGGAAGAGTTATACTAAATAAATTAGGAGCTACTATATTCTAAGGACAGGGTGAAGTCCAAGGAGGCAAAGAACCCAAACAGAAAATGCATCTAGTAGTAATGCCAGATGACCCATCTGCTGGGCATCAAAATATTCCCAAGTCATTCCCCAAGAAATTAGAAAACAGATAGATCCTGAAGTTTGGGATACGTTGTTGCCCGGAAGGGAAAAAATGTGTGTGTGCCCCCAATAAGAAAGGTTAAGGCCTGGGGAAAATAACCCTGGAAGAGGTATTGTCCTTTACAGCCTGAGGCCCTGTGGGGAATCCAATTGCTGCTCAACAAAGTCCTATAACACAGACTCATGAGGCCCTGCCAATCCCCTTGGAACACCCAGATCCTGTCTCTTCAGAAGCCTAGCAGGGTGTATCGGCCTGTGTAATTCAAGCCATGCACGAGGCAGGCATCCCTTTTCACCCATTGGGTTCACACCCATTAACCAGCCTCACTCAAGTGCCAGGGAATCCTTAGTATTTCTCTGTTTTGGACCTCAAAGATGCATTTTTCTTTATCCCCCTACATCCAGACTCTCAGTATCCTTTTGCCTTTGAATGGAGGGACCCGATACCCTAGAGGCTACCCAACTTACATAGGCAGTGTTTCCAGAGGGTTTTCAGGACTTCCCATCTTCTTGGAAAGGAAGGGAACTTCTTGGCAAGGGAACTGAGGGGACTGGGCCTTGAGAAGGGAACTCTGCTACAATCTGTTGATGGTCTACTGGTAAGAAGTGAGACCAAAGAAGATTCTGATCAAAACATTATTAGGGTCTTAAATTTTCTGGCAAAAAGGAGACATAACCAGAGCTCAGATCTCACAGCAACAGGTTCAACATCTAGGGTTTGTTTTGACCCCAGGGGCATGACCCCTGGCCATAGATAGGAAAAGAGCAATTAGTGCATTACCATCTCCAACAACAAAGAGACAACTCTAAGGCTTTCTCAGGAAGGTTGGGTTCTATCTTTTTGTTGTTGTTTAGTCTCTAAATCCTGTGGCTTCTTTTGTGACCCCACGGACTGTAGCCCTCCAGGCTCCTCTGTCCATGGAGTTTTTCAGGCAAGAATACTGGAGTGGGCCGCCATTTCCTTCTCCAGGGGATCTTCTAGGGATCGAACTCTCATCTCCTGCATTGGCAGGCAGATTCTTTACCACTGAGCCCCCAGAGAAACCAAGGTTCTGTCATATCTGGATTTCAAATTATAGCCTTAGAGCAAACCCCTCTATGAGACTCTTAAGGGAGAAGAAAGGGAACTCTTTCAATGGAATAAGGGCCACCAGCAGGACATTTATACTCTAAACACGGAGTTGAGCAGAGCACTGGTACTAGGACTTCCAACTTTGGACAAGCCCTTTATCCTATATGTTCACAAGAGGTCAGGGATAGTACTAGGAATCCTGACCCAAACGCTGGGACTGTATCAGAGACCAGTGGTCTACTTTTCAAAACAACTGAACTCAGTGGCCCTGGGATGGCCAAACTGTCTACAGGCAGCAGCAGTCATAGCCCTGTTGGGTAATGAGGTTTCCAAGCTCACCCTGGGACAACAATTAGATGTGTTAACACCTCATCAGGTAGGATGTGTGCTGGAAGTCAAAGGACATCATTGGTTGACTGGAGGAAGGTTAACAAGATATCAGGCCGAGACTTCCCTCATGACCCAGTGGTTAAGAATCTGCCTGCCAATGCAGGGAACACAGATTTGATCCTTGGTCTGGGAAGATTCCACATGCTGCAGGGCAACTAAGTCCATGTACCACAACTAACTGAGCCCATAGACCCCAGAACCCATGCTCTGCAAAGAGAGAAGCCACTGCACTGAGAAGCCTGCACACTGCAACGAAGAGCAGTCACTGCCTGCCGCAACTACAAAAAACCAGCAAGTAGCAAAAAGACGCAGCACAATCAAAAATAATAAATATTCAAAAAAAAAAAACTAGATACCAGTCCCTCTTAATGGACACCTGCCAAACCCTGAACCTGGCAACTCTGCTTCTAGCAATCGAGAGTGGAGACTTAGTTCATCAGTGTACAGAGACCATAGAATAAACTTACTCCAGCAGGTCTGATCTTCTAGCTGAGCCTCTTGACAGTCCTGAAGTTGAATGGTTTACTGATGGGAGCAGTTTTGTAGAAATGGGAACCTGAAAGTCAGGGTATGTCACAGTTAGTCCAAATGAAGTCATAGAATCCAAGGCCCTGCCACTTCAGACATCAGCCCAGAAAGCTGAACTAGTTGCATTAATGAGAGTTTCACAATTAGGGAAATATAAGAAATTAAACATTTTCACTGACTCTAAATATGAGTCAGGGAATAAAATCAGTCAGTGAATAAAATTCCTAAATATGAATTCCATGTGCTACATACTCATGCTTCCATTTGGAAAGAGGAAACTTTTGGAAAGAGGAAAAATGGGGGAATTTTAACTGCTAAGAATTCCCCCATAAAACATAAAGATTTGATTCTGGCTCTTTTAAAGGCAGAGCAGCTTTCAACCTAGGTAGCAGTAATCCACTGTTGGGGCCATCAGAGGGAGGAATCTTTGTGAACCAAGGGAACAGCAAAGCTGATCAAACGGCAAAACAGGTAGCTTGACTGTAGGAAACTGAACAAGTTACAGCTCTAGTGATTGCCCCACCCCACCCCAACTCCCTAGCCTCCCTTAGTAGTCCCCACATGAACAAGAGAATGATCTGAAATGGGGCTATGAAAAGGAAGCACAGGCTGGTATTAAAAAAGGGTAAGGCTCAAATCCTGGAGACCCAACAATGAAAGCTCACTAAGAGCTTACAGGATGCCACCCACTATGAGAGGAATGCACTATGGGACTTGATGCAAAAGGCTTTTTTAGGGAGGAAGCGTAAAACAGTTAAAAAAAAAAAAAAGTAATGTTTGTCTGCAACTTATGTGCCCACAATAACCCACAAACCCATTCAATACACCCTTTGCTCCTCAGGCCAATCCAATACTATCCAGGGGAAGACTGGCAGTTAGATTTCACACAAATGTCCCCATGATCAAGATATTATTATCTTCAAGTGTTTGTTGATACTTTCACAGGATGGGTTGAAGCCTTCCCCACCAGATCTGAAAAGGCTATGGACAGCTGTAAATCCCTTTTAAAAGAAACAATTCCTCAGTCTGGACTTCCAAGGTTCTTCTAGAGCGATAATAGTTCCTCTTTTATACCCAAAATCACAGAGGGGCTCATAATGCCCCTAGGGATAGCCTGCAAGCTACACACCCCCAGTCTTTAGGGAAGGTAGAGAAGATGAACCATTCTTTAAAGAAAACCTTAGCAAAATTCTGCCAAGAAACTCATGAACCCTGGACCAACGTGCTTCCTATTCTACTTTTCAGGGTCCATGTAGCCCTCAAGAGTGATGTAAGACTTAGCCCATTCCATTTGAAATGACCTATGGGAGGCCTTTACTTACTAGTGACATTCTCATGGATAAGGACATGAACCAGGCCCTGAGATATATTATCAATCTAGGACATGTTCACTGCCGGCTCCCACTAGAACTACAGAGGAAGGAGAAGTTCCTGCATAGATAAAGCCCTAGGACCAAGTTGTTCTTTTTTTGTTTTGTTTTGTTTTATTTTTTTTTTCACTTATTTTTATTAGTTGGAGGCTAATTACTTTACAATATTGAAGTGGGTTTTGTCATACATTGACATGAATCAGCCATGGAGTTACATGTATTCCCCATCCCGATCCCTCCTCCCACCTCCCTCTCCACCTGATTCCTCTGGGTCTTCCCAGTGCACCAGGCCCGAGCACTTGTCTCATGCATCCCACCTGGGCTGGCGATCTGTTTCACTGTAGATAATATACATGCTGTTCTCTCGAAACATCCCACCCTCGCCTTCTCCCACAGAGTTCAAAAGTCTGCTCTGTACATCTGTGTCTCTTTTTCTGTTTTGCATATAGGGTTATCATTACCATCTTTCTAAATTCCATATATATGTGTTAGTATGCTGTAATATTCTTTATCTTTCTGGCTTACTTCACTCTGTATAATGGGCTCCAGTTTCATCCATCTCATTAGGACTGATTCAAATGAATTCTTTTTAATGGCTGAGTAATATTCCATAGTGTATATGTACCACAGCTTCCTTATCCATTCATCTGCTGATGGGCATCTAGGTTGCTTCCATGTCCTGGCTATTATAAACAGTGCTGCGATGAACATTGGGGTGCACGTGTCTCTTTCAGATCTGGTTTCCTTGGTGTGTATGCCCAGAATTGGGATTGCTGGGTCATATGGTAGTTCTATTTCCAGTTTTTAAAGAAATCTCCACACTGTTCTCCATAGTAGAAACACAAGACCTATACATAGAAAACTATAAAACACTGATGAAAGAAATCAAAGAGGACACAGACAGATGGAGAAACATATCGTGTTCATGGATTGGAAGAATCAATATTGCCAAAATGGCTATTGTACCCAAAGCAATCTATAGATTCAATGCAATCCCTATCAAGCTACCAATGGTATTTTTCACAGAACTAGAACAAATAATTTCTCAATTTGTATGGAAATACAAAAACCTCAAATAGCCAAAGTAATCTTGAGAAAGAAGAATGGAACTGGAGGAATCAACCTGCCTGACTTCAGACTCTACTACAAAGCCACAGTCATCAAGACAGTATGGTACTGGCACAAAGACAGAAATACAGATCAATGGAACAGAATAGAAAGCCCAGAGATAAATCCACGAACCTATGGACACCTTATCTTCGACAAAGGAGGCAAGGATATACAATGGAAAAAAGACAACCTCTTCAACAAGTGGTGCTGGGAAAACTGGTCAACCACTTGTAAAAGAATGAAACTAGAACACTTTCTAACACCATACACAAAAATAAACTCAAAATAGATTAAAGATCTAAATGTAAGACCAGAAACTATAAAACTCCTAGAGGAGAACATAGGCAAAACCCTCTCCGACATAAATCACAGCAAGATCCTCTATGACCCACCTCCCAGAATATTGGAAATAAAAGCAAAACTAAACAAATGGGACCTAATGAAACTTAAAAGCTTTTGCACAACAAAGGAAACTATAAGCAAGGTGAAAAGACAGCCCTCAGATTGGGAGAAAATAATAGCAAATGAAGCAACAAAGGATTAATCCCAAGTTCTTCTTAAAACCTGGAAAGAGGATCATCCAAAGACCAACTATTATCAAAATGGAAGGATATGTATAAAGTAATTTTAACCACTCCCCCACTGCTGTCAAACTCCAAGGGATATCCAGTTGGGTACATTTGTCCAGATAAAGATTTTATCTCCAGAAACCCCAAAGGTTGCAACAGAAGAACAATATACCTGTGAGCCAGTGGAAGATCTGAGATACCTATTCAAAAAAACCGGCACCAGAGGGAAACTCCTGTTTGTTCTCACTCTCCCCTGCTGCAGCAGGAGCCCCAGTAAAGTCTTGGCTGAATTAAAAAAAAAAAAAAAAAAAAGACAAGCACCATCAACAGATAAGTAAAATAATGTAGTGGGTTGGTTCCTATTTGAAGCCTTAATGGAACTTGGGACCTCTGATTTCCTTGGCTGATGTGGTTATTGACAATCTTCTGGCCCTTGATTGACTTCTGACAGAACAAGACAGAGTGGCTTCACAATTTGGGCAGGGGCAGTATCGCTTTCTGGGTCTGGTCAACAGTTAGGGAAGCCCAAATTTAACCTGGTTCTTTCCCTTTCTAGGCCTTTTAATGGCCCTTGTTCTTCTTTTTGGTCCTTGTTTGGCTCCAATAGTTTGAAGTAAGGCTCATGATGGCTCAAGCCCCTTCAGCATAAAGTGGCCCAGGTCCCTACAGGTCCTTGGAACAGTCAGTTAGGGACTTCTACACCTCTAGGATAGGCTAGGGTCTGAGCCCCCTGTCCAGCAGGAAGAAGTTTCAGAAGAAGAGACCTTTGGCCCCTTACCCCTTAAGAATAAGGGTGTAGACTGTTGACTTTTGTATAGCGTTCCACAATCTATTTAGCCTATATAATGGACACTAGGGTAGTTTCTTCTTTTCTTTGTTGTTTTCAAATAATCCTAAAAGAGTGTCATCCTGTATGACTCTATATGCATATAAGGATTTCTCTATTGCATGCTTAAGCTTTGACTTGCTAGGCCAGAGTTAGGCAGCTTTAAAGAGATTACTTCATTTTGCTTCCAAAATGGCTGTTAGCAGTTTAAAATTTCTCCTTCTCAGCAGTGAATGAATACCTGCTCTCCATATAATTAAGGACATTTGATTTTTTATTAAATTTTAAAAATATGTGAAAAATTGTCATTTTTCTTGTTTATGTTTAGGAAACACCTGACACTAGTAAAGATGGCCATCTTTTCATATATTTGCTTTAGACATGTGAATTGCCTTTTGCCAACACTGTTCATTTTTCTGTGAAAGATTTATCTTTTTATCTCATGGATTTGTTGGAGGAGTTTTTCATACAGTTTGGATAGATATCAGTCTTTTACATCTATTTCAGTGTTTTCTCCCAGTTGGTCACTTGTCTTCAGTTTACTTTTGGTGTCTTTTTAAACACATGTTTTATATTTATATAAAAATTGATAAATATTTTATCTTTTATTTCAAAATATAGATAGAGCATATTCTGTATTTTCTTCTAAGTTAATTATTTATGCATCCAGATCTCCATCTGGAATTAATTTCTGTGAAGAGTGCAAGGTACAGAGCTACTTTTATTCAAAAGTCCAAAAACTATTTGTTGAAATCTATTCTTACTGATTTGGGATGCTGTTTTATTATGTGTTAAATTTGCTAATTAAATTTTCCTAATAAATAATGCATTGTTTAGATTATTAAAAAAAAAAGAATAATGGTGTAGAGTGTCTCACGGGGAAGGAGACAGAGGAACCCTTTGCCAAAGGGCTGCAATGCTTGCACCTGGACACACCTCTCCTTAAGCAACAAAATACAAAGAAACTGTATGGGACTAAAATAAATGCATGTATGTGCAGTTGGGACAAATTCTGGACAAAGGATACAAAGAGACCAAAAATCCCAAATGCCACTTTTGAAGAGCCTGGAGCAAAAGCAGGGTACTGTGCATGCACCCTGCACACACCATGACCTAACGGGTGGGCAAACCACCTAAGCCGCCCCTCCAGCCCAACCCCTGGACATACTTCTACCCTCAACCCATGCTGGGAACAAGCTCCACCCCTCCTCTGGGAGCAAACAAGCAAGGCAACATGCTATCTGTTCTTGCTTCCCTCTGCTTGCAGCAGAGGCCCGAGTAAAACCTTGCTTGAAAAAACCAACTTGTCCACAAATTCTTTGACGCCACTTCTGTTGAAAGGTGGAGTCTGTACCTTTCCATGGAATGTGGAAGGGCATGTGACAGACAGACCAGTAGGGCACAGTGGAAGTAATGCTATAATTCAGGCTAGAGTGTCAAAGGCTACACAATTCACTTTAGGAAGTGGCCTTTGGTGCTCTGGTCTGCCATGTAAAACGTGGGAAACTACTTTGCTGTGAGACAGCATAGTCCAACTGAAGAAGCCCTTACGGGGATGCAAGCCTCAGCGCATGTCCCAGCAAGCAGCCAACATCAGCTCCCAGGACCACTACTTCTAGCTCCTGAGACATCTTAGCTGAGGCCCCACATTTAGAGATAAACCATCCCCACTGTATTCTTTCCAAATTCTTGATCCATAAAATCCATAAGGATGATGAAAGCTGCAAAGTTGGTTTGATAAAAAGATGGATAACTTGAACTTCATGGTAAAGGAATAAAATAGGCTTTTAAAAGGAAGACATTTTGTCTCTGTGGGGGAGGTGGAACGGGGACACTGGATGCTCTTGCCTTGTCTAATATAAGGTGATAAACCCGTGAGTGAGTCTCGGGGCAGGTGGAATGAAGGGCAGGGACAGCTAGTGTACTGACTGAAAGGGGGAAAAGGATGTTCTTACCACTGATAAAATACTAAGAAAAGGAAGAAAAAATCATCATAGATCAAGTCATAACATTTTCTTAAATGAGCCCTAGGCATGACCTAATCAGACCCATTTTACAGATGAATTCTCAGTCCCAGAGCAGTTGAGTGACTTGTCTAGTCTCACATGTGACTCTGGTAACTATCAGAGCTGAGCAGGTGCCATAAAGCCCAAGCACCTCCTTGCTCCCACCTCCTCTGGGTGATCAGTAAGGACTTCCATAGGACAGTGATGGAGAACACCAAGAAGACCCCTGAACAGAGCAGTGTGGATAATGATTGCTAATAAAGTAAATAATAGTCCAGGGAGGAGGGGAGGATGCAGGAAGTTCTATCAAACCACTAACCCCAATCTCTAAGATAAAACCATCAAGGTGTTAGGGAGTGGAGCCTTTAGTGGGAGAAGTGAAGGGACTATAAATATCTGAGAACCGGTAGGGTTGGGCCTTCTGAGAGTTTACTTGAAGAAAAGACGTTCAGAAGCTCATTTGGGGAGGGAGATGCCACAGGAAGGGATCTAGGGGCTACTGCTTAGTTTGAACCATCAACTTGCTTTCTAGCTTATCCAGTTTCTTTCACTGAGAAAGATCAAGAGGTAAAAATCCAAGCTGTGGCATGCTGCCTGAGATAAAGACCATGTATAGAGTGTCACAGGTTTTATATCCCAAGAAACAAAGAAGGAGAGAAGGTAGAAGCTGTAGGGGTCCCCTAATAAGCAGCCTCCTGATTTCTGGGCTTCTAATTCCTGAGAGCAAGAATGAGCAGGATATTAACAGAAATGGGGGGACTTCCCCTGGTGGTCCAGTGGTTGAGAGTTCAATCCCTGGTCTGGGAACTAAAAATCCCAGGTGCTTATGGCTGAGGTAGGGGCACGCAACTAAGGCCTCGAGCTGCAACTACTGAGCCCACGTACCCTGGAGCCCGGGCACCACATCTAGAGAGAAGCCTGCGCATCGCAAGGAAGACGCGGCACAGCCAACACTTGAAAACAGAAATTGGGAAATGTCCCGTGAGCACAGCAAGGCAGAGGGAAAGAACCCAATGAAACACAGATTTGTAAATGCTCCCATAAGAGCCCTCAGAGTTCCTCCCAGTCCCAGAATGCAGCTAATCTCAATTACCTCTTCCTCCCACACCACCAGCAGCTGGAGTAATTCCAGCTTATCTTGTTCTCACAGCTTAAAGACCATGCTAACATTTCTTCAAACAAAGGTTTCTAAACATTTTTTTTTGAAAACTACTACTGTAAAGCATCATTTCAGCTACACTTTGGTTCCCAGCTTTTTTCTGTTCTTTGATTAAAAGGATGAAAACACTGATTATTTGAATGAATTCAACTGTGCTGGCCCCGAAGCAGGGACACCTACCACTCAGAACCCCACACCATACAGGGCTTGCTCTCCAAAGACATACCCAGACTTCAGACTCAGAGATTCTGACCCAGTAAGAGAGATGGGACATACTCAAGGTTTTCAGGTGACTCTAGCGAAGAGAAAGGTTTGGAAACCACTCTGGTACTAAACATTTACATGCATTTTGAATTTAAAGAATTGTATAAGCCAGCTAACTTCCCCCATGCAGTTGTACTTCTAAAAATATTAATAAAATTTTTAAATATATCTCAAAAGTGTGAGGGGAGGCGGGGGAAGGTAAGGAGATTGAATGAGGTACCTTGTAAATTCTGGCAAGGAGCAGTAACTTCTGAAAATTCCTCCCAAACGGTATTTTCAGAAGTTACTACTTCAGTTGCTTTTCACTTCTCCTCAAAATGTGCACATATAAATTCTTCTCTTACCAGTTGGCCATCACATGAACTTCTAAGATCCACTGTTCCTGTAAGCCATCACTCACGGGGCAAGTGAGTGTCACACCTCTAATCCTTAGTCTTTTCTGTTTTCTTGCAGTCGCAGCCACTGTTTCACCAAACACAACGAGCTTCATCCTTGCTCCCCAAGCCAGTGACTCCACCTACTGGAGGCCGGCTTTTATAGGCTACTCAGATAATGCAGCTGATCAGCCAGATTGGGAACTATTTTCAACAGCCTAACAGTGCTGTGTCCTTCCAGGTGAATGACATTAAAGGAAATAAATCTTACTCCTTTGGAAGACTGAAAAAAAAATCAGACAAAATGTCTTATAATCTGAGACACATTTCTCCACACTGATATCAATGAAGCCCTGAAAACATCTAAACCCTGAATAAGTGCATCAATTAAAATCTATTCCCCATGCATGAAAGAAGTGATAAAACCTTCTAACTGGCTAGTTTGCTAAGAAAGAGGATTTGAGTTGTGAGGTTCCCTGCCATGAGTTAGGGATCATGTGAACTTAATTCAAATTGATTAAAAGCACTTTGCTTAGATTTCACTGGCTTAAAAACAAAACAAGCAAATGCTATCGTGGATCAATGTAAATTCTGCTGAGCTAGGGGTAACTTCTGAAAACACCTTTTGGGAGGAGAAATTTTTCACACTTCTTAGAGCAAAGCGAAACTTCTGATTGGAAAGACACCACTAAGGGGATTTTTGTGTTCTTGGAGGCTTAACCTGTCTAAACAAACATTTCTCTTCCAGTTAGTGAGATGCAGAAGGAAAGGCTGATTGTAGCAACAAATATACAATTTGATTCCCTCAACTGAAACAGCCATTGAATTCAGGAAGAGAAGAAAAGTGTAAGGATTTTTAAAAAGTTTCATGCTAGATAGAAGATATTTGGAACTTGTGCTAGTCATGGGAAAGGTCTGATAGAATTTAGAGTAAATTATAAAGATACATACTAATCAAACTCTAGAACTAACACATGAATCAGATTAAAGTATAACTAATAGTAGGTCTTGATTAGCCACAGATTTAAAACCACAACTGGCTTTATTAGGTAGTAAAGGTAATTTTTCAGTCTTCATTTTATTAAATCCTATATATATTTCTCTCTTGGAGAAGGAAACGGTAATCCACTCCAGTAAACTTGCCTGAAAAATCCCATGGACAGAGGAACCTGTGGCTACAGTTCGTGGAGCTGCAGAAGGACACGACCTAGCGACTAAACAACAACAAATATATATCTCTCACCTGTTCCCAACCTCAGACGAGAAAGAAAGGGGGGTTATACAACTCAACACTCCAGCATAGTATTTCAGCTTTTCCTTCAATTCCAGGGGCTCCCCCAATTTTCTAATAATTTGTTTTTAGTTTAAGTTAGTTTCTTCTGCTTGCAACCAACCAAAACAAATGGAAAATCACTCCATGAATATTTATCTGAAACTTAGATTTATAATAAAGTCAACATTAAATTTAGGAGTATATGTTACAGAATAGTATTTGTTGTCATTCAGTCGCTAAGTTGTGTCCGACTCTTTGTGACCCCATGAACCGCAGGCTTTCCTGTCCTTCACTGTCTCCCAGAATTTGTTTAAACTCATATCCATTGAGTTGGTGATGCTAACCATCTCATATACTGCCACTCTTTTCTCTTCTTTTTTTTTTTTTTTAATTTTTTTATTAGTTGGAGGCTAATTACTTCACAACATTTCAGTGGGTTTTGTCATACATTGATATGAATCAGCCATAGATTTACATGTATTCCCCATCCCGATCCCCCCTCCCACCTCCCTCTCCACCTGATTCCTCTGGGTCTTCCCAGTGCACCAGGCCCGAGCACTTGTCTCATGCATCCCACCTGGGCTGGCGATCTGTTTCACCATAGATAGTATACATGCTGTTCTTTTGAAACATCCCACCCTCATCTTCTCCCACAGAGTTCAAAAGTCTGTTCTATACATCTGTGTCTCTTTTTCTGTTTTGCATATAGGGTTATCGTTACCATCTTTCTAAATCCCATATATATGTGTTAGTATGCTGTAATGTTCTTTATCTTTCTGGCTTACTTCACTCTGTATAATGGGCTCCAGTTTCATCCATCTCATTAGGACTGATTCAAATGAATTCTTTTTAATGGCTGAGTAATATTCCATGGTGTATATGTACCACAGCTTCCTTATCCATTCATCTGCTGATGGGCATCTAGGTTGTTTCCATGTCCTGGCTATTATAAACAGTGCTGCGATGAACATTGGGGTGCACGTGTCTCTTTCAGATCTGGTTTCCTTGGTGTGTATGCCCAGAACTGGGATTGCTGGGTCATATGGCAGTTCTATTTCCAGTCTTTTAAGGAATCTCCACACTGTTTTCCATAGTGGCTGTACTAGTTTGTATTCCCACCAACAGTGTAAGAGGGTTCCCTTTTCTCCACACCCTCTCCAGCATTTATTGCTTGCAACACTGAAATACAAAGGATCATAAGAGACTACTACCAGCAGCTCTATGCCAATAAAATGGACAACTTGGATGAAATGGACAAATTCTTAGAAAAGTATAACTTTCCAAAACTGAACCAGGAAGAAATAGAAGATCTTAACAGACCCATCACAGGCAAGGAAATCAAAACTGTAATCAAAAATCTTCCAGCAAACAAAAGCCCAGGACCAGATGGCTTCACAGCTGAATTCTACCAAAAATTTAGAGAAGAGCTAACACCTATCTTACTCAAACTCTTCCAGAAAATTGCAGAAGAAGGTAAACTTCCAAACTCATTCTATGAGGCCACCATCACCCTAATTCCAAAACCAGACAAAGATGCCACAAAAAAAGAAAACTACAGGTCAATATCACTGATGAACATAGATGCAAAAATCCTTAACAAAATTCTAGCAAACAGAATCCAACAACATATTAAAAAAATCATACACCACGACCAAGTGGGCTTTATCCCAGGAATGCAAGGATTCTTTAATATCTGCAAATCAATCAATGTAATACACCACATTAACAAATTGAAAGATAAAAACCATATGATTATCTCAATAGATGCAGAGAAAGCCTTTGACAAAATTCAACACTCATTTATGATTAAAACTCTCCAAAAAGCAGGAATAGAAGGAACATACCTCAACATAATAAAAGCTATATATGACAAACCCACAGCAAGCATCACCCTCAATGGTGAAAAATTGAAAGCATTTCCCCTGAAATCAGGAACAAGACAAGGGTGCCCACTCTCACCACTACTATTCAACATAGTGTTGGAAGTTTTGGCCACAGCAATCAGAGCAGAAAAAGAAGTAAAAGGAATCCAGATAGGAAAAGAAGAAGTGAAACTCTCACTCTTTGCAGATGACATGATCCTCTACATAGAAAACCCTAAAGACTCTACCAGAAAATTACTAGAGCTAATCAATGAATATAGTAAAGTTGCAGGATATAAAATTAACACACAGAAATCCCTTGCATTCCTATATACTAACAATGAAAAAAACAGAAAGAGAAATTAAGGAAACAATACCATTCACCATTGCAACAAAAAGAATAAAATACTTAGGAGTATATCTACCTAAAGAAACAAAAGACCTATACATAGAAAACTATAAAACACTGATGAAAGAAATCAAAGAGGACACAAACAGATGGAGAAACATACCGTGTTCATGGATTGGAAGAATCAATATTGTCAAAATGGCTATTCTACCCAAAGCAATCTATAGATTCAATGCAATCCCTATCAAGTTACCAACGGTATTTTTCACAGAACTAGACCAAAGAATTTCTCAATTTGTATGGAAATACAAAAAACCTCAAATAGCCAAAGTAATCTTGAGAAAGAAGAATGGAACTGGAGGAATCAACCTGCCTGACTTCAGACTCTACTACAAAGCCACAGTCATCAAGACAGTATGGTACTGGCACAAAGACAGAAATACAGATCAATGGAACAGAATAGAAAGCCCAGAGATAAATCCACGAACCTATGGACACCTTATCTTCGACAAAGGAGGCAAGGATATACAATGGAAAAAAGACAACCTCTTCAACAAGTGGTGCTGGGAAAACTGGTCAACCACTTGTAAAAGAATGAAACTAGAACACTTTCTAACACCATACACAAAAATAAACTCAAAATGGATTAAAGATCTAAATGTAAGACCAGAAACTATAAAACTCCTAGAGGAGAACATAGGCAAAACACTCTCCGACATAAATCAAAGCAAGATCCTCTATGACCCACCTCCCAGAATATTGGAAATAAAAGCAAAACTAAACAAATGGGACCTAATGAAACTTAAAAGCTTTTGCACTACAAAGGAAACTATAAGTAAGGTGAAAAGACAGCCCTCAGATTGGGAGAAAATAATAGCAAATGAAGAAACAGACAAAGGATTAATCTCAAAAATATACAAGCAACTCCTGCAGCTCAATTCCAGAAAAATAAATGACCCAATCAAAAAATGGGCCAAAGAACTAAACAGACATTTCTCCAAAGAAGACATACAGATGGCTAACAAACACATGAAAAGATGCTCAACATCACTCATTATTAGAGAAATGCAAATCAAAACCACAATGAGGTAACATTACACGCCAGTCAGGATGGCTGCTATCCAAAAGTCTCTTTTCTCTTCTAAGGAAAGAATGCCTTTATCATGAGTTCTATTGCTCCTACCTGTAACTTGCAATACCCTATAGCCCAATCTTTATGTAAATCATACTGCCAACAGCAGGACTCATTTTTCATTCTCATAAATCCTATTATTATTAACTTAGGATGCCAGGTTTATCTTAAATTATAGCCAATTCTATTCACTATTGTTTCATGGTTTATTTCAAATTGATTGCAAGATAAATCTAATGATCATTAAACTAGAAGGGAGCATAATAAAGATTTCTGAAGGCTTAATTTTATCTCAAGTCTGTATGTGTTATCTTTAAAATATACTTTTTTATTTCCTCCAAGAAATAGTATCAAATTATTCCTTGCTCTAATAAATTATTATGTAAAGCTATTTTTTTAAGAACCAAGTAATTTTCATGTCATTCTAAAGTGCTTGCTAAAGAAATTATATTAGATAAGATTTAGCACTGTTGGAAATGAAGTAATCTTTCAAAATGGAATTAGTATATTTATACCTAAAATAAGCAAAAGCTAAGTGTGTCACAGATATCACCTTGGTCCATTCTTTTTGTACAATTTATGAAATATTTTCAAGGATTACATTTTCTTGAAATGATGAAATAGATATAGGCCCTATTACTTAGAGTGATGAAGTCATATGATGCTATATGCTGCAAAACTGGAATCAGAAACAAGATGGCGAAATATTGTAAGGACGTGGATATGAGATCACAGAAGAATTTTAGGAATTTTTCAGTCTTGTTACGTACAAACTCTGTCAAGTTCAAATTTTCACAAGCAGAGAATGCTAAATTTCTGATTACTCATGTAGATTTTGGAAGCACCAGGCAGACCCCGTGATTCTAGTCCCCCCAATCCTTCTCACCCTTCTGCTGCTTTCTAGAATCCCACCAGAAATCCTGTGTCAGTCATTAACATATATGCACTCAGCTCTGGGATCCATAGTGATTTAGGAACTTGGCTTGATGGAAAGGACCTCTGCTTTAATCCTAGCTCAGTCACATGCTAGGGTGCAGAAACTCTGGCTACTGTAGTACATGCTACAGTCCCGATTATTTTGTAAGAGTTCTTTGAAAAAGGGTGATCCTCCCCACATTCTGCTCAGTAGAAAGCTCAGACTCTTATAGGCCTCTCTGAAACCAGCCCTTTCAGATCACAACTTGGCCACTCGCAGGAGAGCTGGGATCATCTCAAAGCCCTGCATCATGTTATTCCTAAGCCAGCATTAGACTTGTCCAGTAATTCCATCTCCCTGCTGCTTTAGGGCAACTTCATTTCAAAGGACCCTTAAGGTCCCTCTCAACAGGACTCCCTAACTTTGACCCTTTCAGGGTATAGGGTTTATGGTATCAGTTCCTTCTACCCCAGGAGACCCTGATCTCCTTATGTCAATTGCTCCACCTTATTTCTTGGGGCTTTGCTTTCTGGTTCAGACTGCTTCCCAGTTTTTAAGGAGCAAGAATAGACTACATTGGGCTTCCCTGGTGGCTCAGGCAGTAAAGAATTTGCCTGCAATATGGGAGACCTGGATTCGATCCCTGGGTTGGAAAAATTCCCCTGGAGAAGGGAATGGCTACTCCCTCCAGTATTCTTACCTGGAGAATCCGAGGGACACAGGAGCCTGGTGGGCTACAGCCCATGGGGTTGCAAAGAGTCGGACATGACTGAGCGACTAAGCACATAACAGACAGCATTATCTGGCCAAATGAAAGAACTGTATCAGAAAACAGACACAGGGACTGCTGTGTTATGATCTGGTGAAGGAGTTTACTAGGCAGTAAGGGGTCTGGTTTCTATTTTTACCATTCTCTTCCCACTGTGGCAAGGTAGCAGTCAGAGTGGAGCAGAAGATCAGGACAATGTAGGGCAAGAGGTGGCAGGTACAGGAAAGGGGTACTTGGTGAAATGTGCCAACCTGGGGGGGCATCTTGTCTAGGAAGAGCAGTGCCTGGCAGGGACCTGAGAGCCACAGATGGACTAGAAGAGGAAAGAAACCCAAGGGGTGGTAGGAGGATGGTACTGGGGAAATGAACACATTTTCCCATATTTTTCTACATTTGCTTCTTTTTGTCCCCCTTCTCTACAAGGATGGTGTTTAAAAAAATTATGCACGTTTAATTTTCTTAAAATTAAAGATTAAATTAAGGATGGTGGATTAGTAGGAGCAGGAGTGAGATGTTCTAGCTCAAGAAGGAGATTGAGCCAGGTACTAGAGCTTAGTTGCACTGATTCATTGTCCTCCATTTATTTATTTTTTTAAATACAAGCTAAGATGATTGGCTCATAAGACCAGAATATTTTAAAATTTAGAGTAAGAATCACAGACTCCTATAGCAGGAAACTTGGTGTCTGTTTATTCTCCACTAACTCCCTGAGTTAAACATCTCTTTACACCATCCCTGGCAGATGCTTCCATGCCTCCTCCATGGATGTCAGTTCCTCAAATAACAGCACATTTTCACCGTTAGTTCAAATTGTCAGGCTGGAGCCTTTCTGTAAGACTCCAAATGGATGGACTCAATGCCTCCACATCACTGCTAATCAAAGCTCTGCCCCTAGACTGAAACAGACAAACAGTATTACATTCTAGGGAACAGGCGTGGTTATACATGCAGATTTTCGGTTTGTCCCCCCAAGAAGGGGTGAAACACAGAAATACTTTGTTATTAGACACAGTGTTTATATCTTCAGGAATGATTTTCAAGTACTGAATGATTCTGAAGGGAGAGTATGCCAAGGGAAATAATGTATTTTTTCTGTGAAACCAGAGTTAAGATAGGGTGTCATATACACAGAAGTACCTATTCATTATGTTATTCAATCAACATGTTTTAATCATGTAACAGTGAGCAAGACTTTATGCTCAGAGACAAAGAAGTCCAGTACGTATGGGTTAGCCTACAACACAGAAGAAATTTCTAGGGCCCCAGGGCCTCTAAGATACGTCCAAATTGCTTCAAGAGGTGAAAAGAACTGCTTAGTTTCTTGTAGCATCAGGGCTTTGAAGCACAGATCAGCAGAGGTGTGCTCAGAAAGAGCTGGGACCCTCAGGAGTGGACCACTGGAGTGGACCAGGTGCCCTGAACCCACAGCCTCAAAGGCTTGGTCCATTGGACCTCACTTGTGTTCTCTTGAGCAGAACATGGAAAGGTTTCATCTTAAAGAGAGCAGGCAACTAACAAGAAAAGGAAATGGAGAATGTCAATTAACTACCATTTCCATGTTTCAAGGATCTTTTTTCATGTAAAGCCATGCAACATGAAACAAAAACTCCTGAATGCTACTGATTTCAAAGAGATGCAGAACTGACTGACTGTGATTCTCGAATTCAAACACTCGGGAGCCACCAGCTGGCAGGCAATGAAGCCCAGCTGAACCAGGAGCAGAAATCACCATGGAGTCGCTAGCAGGGTCCGCAGCTCCTCGGAGCAGAGGGAGACTTTTGCACACTGGAGGAAGTCACAGCAATACCACCTCTTTCCTTAATTTTGTCCTTTACGATTCTTAACCATGGATTTCTGTCTCTTTTCTCGCACATCCACTGACAGGAGAGAGCCAAATGCTGCACTTATATTGAATACATTAGAAACAATCATTGAAAACAAAAGGATATTAAAGGAAACAAAATATCAATAACCTCAGACATGCAAAAAGCTGACTCATTGGAAAAGACCCTGATGCTGGGAAAGACTCAAGGCAGGTGAAGGGGATGACAAAGGATGAGATGGTTGGATGGTATCACCGACACAGTGGACATGAGTTTGTGCAAATTCCAGGAAACAGTGAAGGACAGTGAAGCCTGGTGTGCTGCAGTCCATGGGGTTGCAAAGAGTCAGACATGGCTGAATGACTGAACAACAGAGGAAACAAGCTAATTGGGGTCACCATGAAGGGGAAGGAAGTTTAGGGTCTCATTTCAATCTGTTCTTTTAATTGTCATAATTTTGTCATGAGCACGAAGTAAAAGATAAATGGGGCACAGGCTACTCTGCATGCTGTGAGGGGGTGAAAACGCTCAGGCAGGGTGACGGGATCCTGGTGGAAGCAGAGTTGTCACCCAGCCTTGTTTCACCACGAGCAGAAGCCTTAAGGGCAGCAAAGTGCTCAGCCTGGCCAAGGGAATGTTTAAAGCTGAGAGGGTTTCTACCAGCTGCATCTCTGTCCGTCCAAGAATGAGACCTACCTTCCCGTGTGGGTGCTTAGGTGAGGACACCCAATACACAATAGACCTAACTTTTAGAAAATTCAAAATAAATGTGAGATCAGACGGAACCTATGAAACAACAAAATACAGACCTTTAGACACATCGCCAAAGTGCTAACATTACAAAAGCACTGTTGCTGCTGTTGTTCAGTCACTAAGTCGTGTCTGACTTTTTGCCACCCCATGAACTGCAGCACGCCAGGCTTCCCTGTCTTTCACTATCTCCCAGAGTTTGCTCAAACTCATGTCCATTGAGTCAGGGATGCCATCCAACTATCTTATTTTCTATTGACCCTTTCTCTTGTCCTCAGTCTTTCCTAGCATCAGGGTCTTTTCCAATGAGTCTACTCTTCACATCAGGTGGCCAAAGTATTGGAGCTTCAGCTATCACCTTTTAAAAGTATGTCCTTGTTGTGGGACTTCATTTAAAGGAAATCTACTTTGGTGCATTTAAAACAGGTAAAATTACAAAAATTTTAGAAGTATGCCTTTTCACATAGCTTACAGCATACTGAATTATACTAGTAACAGAAAAAAAAGCATCATCTTTATGAGATTAATCTTATAATCTTCATGAGAAATCAGTGCCATTACCATTCATTTTTATTCTAAAGTTACTATGTAATTATCTCATAATTGTGATATTCAAATATGAGATGTAAGACAATTTAAATTTAGGAAGAAAAATGCCAATCAGTCGCTTAAAAAATATGATGGATTGTCCTTCATCATATGTTTCCAAGCTTAAAAGTAATGGAAAAAAAATTTTTCTATTCAAATGGTTTTCTCCTTTGTTCCTAAATATTTAGCACTTCAACCATTTAGTTGTTGAAATGCAAAGATTTCAATTGTATTGCTGAACTGGAAATTGCTGAGATCTTTAAAACTATCACTTATGAAGGAAAAAAGAATTTGCATAAACCTTGCACCAATTAAAGCTATGGCTATATACTTTGCATGGAATGTTTGAGCCCCAGGTTAACAATCTCCGCTTTAGACTGGAGGTGACATGGACTCTAAGAAATGATGAAACATGTGGAAGCTGAAGGTCCTATCAACCCCCAGACAGCATCTGTTCCTCATGCCCCCAGGCAGCCAGAGTGCCAAGCGGAGAATGCCTTTGGCAGTCAATCTGTAGGGTCCAAGTTTGGCATAGGAATGACCTAGAGCAGCGTCTTCACACAGGCCTTCGGAAGGCTGAGGGTCCAGGAGATGGGCCTGCTCGTCTGTCAGTGGGCATTGAAGCTCAAACTGAGCAGTAGAGCCGCAAGTCTCCTGCCTCCCCACCAATCCAAGCAGCCTCATCTGTTTACTTAATGGGCTTCTGAATATGACTGTATTTGAAGGAAAGTTTTTGTGGCTAAAAAACATGGATAAGAGGATTAAAAAATACAGAAGGGTTATCTCTGGTGGTTTTATTTTTTTAAGACATTAGTGGTTATTTTCCTATTTTTGCTTTCTGCATCTTCCAAATTTTCAACAGTGAAAAAGTATTACTTGTGTAATTAAAACACACACAAATTTATATTAAAATAAAAGAATAAACTGTGCCTACTTCTCCTCCCGCCCCCCTGCAAAAAAAAAGTGCTGAAAACAGGCTTTCTGAAGGAATTGTAGCACTTTGAATGTGAGATGCAGTTTTCAAACATAAAGCACAGCTGTTTTGTCTCTAGCCCTGAAGCTGTGAAAAAGGGGAATGATTTTGAAAGCGGGAACAGGAAAAGACTATTGAGAAAAGTGGCTGCTATTTCTAGGCTGAAGTCTCCCCGGCAACACTGTTCTCAGAAGCTATGCCTTCCTACGTGGACTTATCAGGATTCATGAGTGATGAATCCAGAAGATTCACAAGACCCTAAGTAAGCAGAGACCAGAAGAGACTTGAGACAAAGCAGAGAGTCACGGCAGGCCAGAGAGATGTGACCGACAGTCAGTGTGCTGCGGCAGGAGCTGCCCCTGGTCAGCGCAGTCCTGTGATCCAGAGAGATCTGCGAGACCAGAGAGGTTGCTGAATTTGCAGTCAGCAAGGTAAGGATGAGGTTCCTGAGATGTGAGAGGGCTGACGACCTCAAGAAATGTGGTTGAAGCAAAATAACAGCTTCAAGGAGTAGCTGCAAAGAGCAGAATGTGAACTTAGTCAGCAATTGACCTGTATAGGGAAACTGCAGCATTCTGAAAAAAAAAAAAAAAAAAAAAAAAGACATGCAAAAGGAATCATTTAGAGGTGAAAAACTCTAAGACCACCACCATCAAAGAAACACTAAGTCCAGTGATATACAGAACAAAGTATAAGAAGTAAAAAGAAGAACTACAGCTTTCCTGACTAGATTACAGAAATACCTCATTCAGTTGGATACAGAAATTCCTAATTGTATGCATGCAATAAAAGATACATTAGAGATTTAAAAAACAAAAACAAGAAACCTAATGGAAACTAGACAGAGCCAGTGCAGAGAGAATCTGGGTCAGCTTCTCAATCAGCGTACATCTAAAGCAATGGTTCTCCAGTATGGTACCCAGCCCAGCAGCACCTGCAGTACCCAGGAGCTTGTTGCAAATGCAAATTCCCAGGCACCAACTCAGACCTACTGAATCACAAGTTCCAAGAATGAAGTGAAAGAGTGAAGGCCAAGAATCTGTGCGTTAGAAAGTCTACCATGTTCTGATGCACACTAAATTTTGATAACTCTCCATCCGGAGGCACTGAAATCACCAGGGAAAGCTATCGAACACAGTAAGACAAAGCAAGGAATACCAAAAGAGGATTATGCCAAATGCAGGCATATTCAACCTTTCGTTCCCCTTCATGGCCATAACTCCTCCTCCTGGAGGAAGCATGGCAACCCATTCCAGTATTCTTGCCTGGAGAATCCCCATGGACAGAGGAACCGGGTAGGCATGGTGTTGCAAAGAGTCAGACACAACTGAGCAACTAAGTACACATGGCCAGAACCCCCATCAATCTCCCCACCCTAGCTCAAGTCACCACTGTCTGTTGCCTGTACGACATTAATAGCTTGGTAACCACCTGTCTTGGTTTGACGAGAGAAGTCCTGGCTTGAACCTATGGTCCTGCTACAATGATAAGAAGTCTCCCTTTCACTTTCAAAATTCTCCAGATTGTGAATTATATGGCTTCTCCAGTAATTGTCTGCTCACCATTTCCCCTGCATCCACTCTTGTCCATCTCTAATATGTTCTCTTCCCAGAAGCTAAAAATATAAATTGTTCCTGTTGTTCCTCTTTTAAAAAATCCTTCAATGATTCTTCATTGCTCTGAAATAAAAATGTGAACATCTCTCAATGACCTATAGCACCAATCCTCCCATCTTTGCTTCATTCCATATCCCTACTTGCTTTCTTTGTTCCAGGTACATTAGCCTCCTGTTGTTACCTTCACAAGCCAAGTTCATCAACCCTCAAGGTCTCTGCAGATGCTGGTTCTTCTTCCTGGACTGCTCTCAGGCTCCGTCCCTCTGTCAATGTTAGGTGGTCTCCTGTTTTCATTTAATAACATCCCAAATGAGTTCTCAAATATTCTCTGAAGGTTTTATTTTAACGACTGCATAGTTTCTCATAATATGGATGTGGAATAATTTACTTAACCATCCCCTAATATTGTTAAGTTTTTTTTTTTTCCTGTTACTAGTAGAGTTGTTATATAAATTAGTCATTGTTCTTGGTTGCAACCAATTCAAAATTCCCTCAGGCAAAAAAAGAAATTTATCGGTATGGTACTGGGGTTTCTCCATAAATAGAATAAGGGTTAAACAATGAAACTACAGAAAAGGCAGGATTGGTGGAATAACTGGGACCAAAGACCTAATTGTTATCAGGATACCTTTGGTAGATAGAATGTACAGGTACACACAAACAAATATATGTTGCATTACAGGCAAATTCTTTATCATCTGAGCCACCAGTGTGGTATATGTACATATACATGTATATTAAATCTCCCATTCATCTCTTCTTCCCTCTCTGCGCCTTTTCCAACTAGCTCCCCTTGGTGGGCAACATGACTGCCAATGCTCTCAAATTATGCCTCTCAGCACCAAAAAGACAGGTGGATTCATAATCCCATTTGCAAATTCTCCAAGGAAGGATTCTAATTGGCTCAGCTTTGGTCTAGTCCCCTCCCTTGAGTCAATCAGCTATAAGAGCTTTTGCACAAACCCCATGGTTGCTGAGGAGGATGATACCAGCAAAAGGGGGCTGTTCTTTTCAGAACAGGGGCAGAGAGATGCTGAGCAAACACAATTATAAGCATCTACTGCAAGTGAAGACATTTGCTTGAAAGGGTGTGTGTGGGGGTGTCTTTTAATCACACACAATATATCTAAATTACTTTCAGTTCAGTTCAGTTGTTCAGTCACTAAGTCAGGTCTGACTCTTTGCAATCCCATGGACTACAGCACGCCAGGCCTCCCTGTCTGTCACCAACTCCTGGAGTTTACCCATTGAGTCAGTGATGCCATCCAACCATCTTGTCCCTTTCTCGTCCCACCTTCAATCTTTCCCAGCATCAGGATCTTTTCCAATGAGTCAGCTCTTCACATCAGTGGCCAAAGTATTGGAGTTTCAGCTACAACATCAGTCCTTTCAATGAACACCGAGGACTGATCTCCTTTAGGATGGACTGGTTGGATCTCCTTGCAGTCCAAGGGACTCTCAAGAGTCTTCTCCAACACCACAGTTCAAAAGCATCAATTCTTCGGTGCTCAGCTTTCTTTATAGTCCAACTCTCACATCCATACCTGACTACTGGAAAAGCCATAGCCTTGACTAGACGGACCTTTGTTGGTAAAGTAATGTCTCTGCTTTTTAAAATTACTTTATGCAGACATAAAAGGAAATGGTTTTTAAAGTCGAATATTTTTCTCATACTTCTGCAATCTTTCTTATTTTTTTCTTATCTCATTATAAAAATAACACTTGCTCACTGTACTGCTACCACCATTAATAATGGTTAAAACATGCATGAGACTGGGTGCCAGAAACTGTTCTGTACACATTATATATTTCAATGCATTGAATTCTGGCCCATCTGCCTGAGTCCTGACCTTATGAAGTAGGTGCACTTATTACCATCATTTCTTTGGAAAAGGAACCCAAGGCACAGAGAGGCTGACATGTGCTAGCAGAGACAGACTTCAAACCCAGGGAAGCCAGCTCTAGACCTACAACAGCAACACTGAGAGGAAGCAGGAAAAATGCCACTTGTGATCATGATTCCCCAAGGCCGCATCTACTTACATTTTGGTCTATCTTCCTCTCATCTTTTTTTCTTTTTTTAAAATTGCATTTTAGTTGAAATTATATCCTAAGATGGATAGTAAATATTTGGCAGGGTAGCACACCATTCTCTACCCTGACCCTCATCCCACCCCAAACAACAGCATCCCATGTCCACTTTTGTTCACACCATTCTTTCCCACTGAGCCCAGATGTGGCCTCAAAATCTGTCTGGAAAAAAAAAAAAAGTCACTCACAATGGATTCTAGTTGACACACAACCTAAACCTATATGCAATTAATGTATTATTTATCCTCATGACTGCTGCATTTCCCCAGATGGTTAAAAACCTTTTTAAAACATTGCTTTTAAAGTAGAATAATTTCTCCATTTACTAAAGATAATCATTTAAGTTGTTTATAGTATTCTACTATTATAAATAGTACAGAGCTAGTTTTAAACAGTACACAATGCTGTAATGAATAACCAAATTTTATCTTTTTTTTCCCCTTATTATAGATTCCAGTAGGGAGCATACATGTCAGTCCATTTATATCACAACTTCCCCAGTATTCCGTTTTCTTGTTTTCATTTATTTCTCAGACAGCTGCATTTGGGGAGGGTGCAGGAAGAAGAGATACGGACTGAGGCAATGGGGAGAGGAGATGCCTCTTCCCCACTCACGATGTCATGGGTAGAATATCCCTGGTTCCTTTCCTCTCTGCTGGGTGAGGGGAGCAGTGACTTACCCGTCCAGCAAGTGGGGCCTAAAAACCAGTCATCTCGGGCACTGCCCCATCCTTTCTGAACCAAGCCTGGCTTCGGCATCTGTTCTGCTCAGCCCCTCCACACCGAGTATTTACAGGGCAGACACCCACACTGGGGAGACATTTGTGGGTACAGCTTAGTTCTAGGGTTCAGTTAGGAAAGCCACTAATCCACAGAAATAAGGTATATTCTCCAATATGAGCTTTTTTAACACCATAAAGGTATATTTTTGCCCATCTTCCCAACTTCTGATTATTTCTAAATCAGTTCAGAACTTGGGGTGATAAGATGTGTGATATTTAGCTCAAACCCTCAATAATCTAGGGCTTCCCAGGTGGCTCAATGGTAAAGAACCTGCCTGCTAATGCAGGAGACACAGAAGACTCGGGTTCAATCCCTGTGTCAGAAAGATCCCCTGGAGGAGGAAATGGCAACCCACTCCAGTATTCTTGCCTGGGAAGTCCCATGGACAGAGGAGCTTGGCAGGCTACAGTCCATGGGGTTGCAAAGAGCTGGCATGACTGAGCGCAACAACAACACTCAATAATTTAGAAGTTACAGGAATTTTCATGATATCTTCTGAATTCCAACGTGTTTTCAACTATCTTTGCATTTTTATATACAGTTGCGCTGTATATAAACTTACTCGTTTACAACCATTCAGTTTAAAAATTTTGGCAATTTTGATACATTTCATCTGGAATTTTGTTTTACAAATCAAAGGTCTGAGTACTATTTCTCTATAGATAATTTCCCCTGTATGAATATTTTAAAAATTATTTTAAAAAATCATTTCTTGTTTTTTAAAAATTTTCATGTTATGGCTGAAAATAATTATTTTTTCATCAATTTTGCCTGGAGTGTGGTAAACTAGTTACATTTACATGTCACACCATGTAATTTTTAAAATTTTTTAATTTTTAAGCAAATTTTAGGCAATTTATCTTTGATCAAATTTGTACTCCAATCATCTTGTCCTTTGTGTTTATTTTTGTTTTGTGACCAGAAGCATCTGCTATTGCTGAAATAGATCTCTACTCCTGCCCTCTATGTCAATCATCCTCTCATTTTCATCTCTTTGTCCTCCCTGCATTTATGAGAGTCTTCTCAAGTTTGTTTTCCATGTCTCTGATGTAATTTTTACCATGTTGACTCTGCTTTTTACAGCTTCTATTTTTGTGCTTTGCATATATGTGAACATTAAAAGCTTCCTGTATAAATAATAAATGCATGATTACTATGGGAGTTTTAGTTTTTGTTTGTTCTCTTTTCTCCTTTCATGTCCCTTTTCATTTATGCCTTTTTTTTTCCATGTCAGCTATATCCTCTTCCTAGTTTTTTTGTTCCCATTTCATAGCGTCATGCCTTTCTGTAGTCTAGAGGCACACCAAATGGTTTTCTCCTGGTTCTTAACGTAAACCGTTTTTCAGAAGTTTGCCCTTTCTCTGAGTCTTGAGAATGATTTCTTCTTCTACTTGACAATACTTTTCCCCATGAGCCCCCATTTCACTTTCTCTACTCACCTCCAAGTGAAAGCAGGTGAAGTTGCTCAGTGGTGTCTGACTGTTTGCAACCCCATGAATTGTAGCCTGACAGGCTCCTCCATCCATGGGATTTTACAGGCAAGAATACTGGAGCGGGTTGCCATTTCCTTCTCCAGAGCATCTTCCCTACCCAGGGATCGAACCCTGGTCTCCTGCACGGCAGGCAGACTCTTTAATGTCTGAGCCACCAGGGAAGCCCAATACTTTTTCCCATGAGCCCCGTATTTCATTTTCTCTTCTTATTCCCAAGTGAGGTGAGCTCCATTCATATCTTGTGCTGGCTAATACATACACAGAACACATGTTTTCCACTTTTAGCCCCACATCACATGAGATGGTTTGAGTCACCTTCTCAGATCTGATGTCCTTGCATGAGGAGTTGATGCACACAATTTTCAGCTAGTTCTCAATTTCTAGCAGGGTTTCATCTAACAGGGATAAGCTGGGATGAAATAGACTCCTTCCTTGCCCCATTGCGTGACTCGCAGATGCTCTAAACAGATGGAGTTCATAAAGCACAACGGTCCCCATGCCCTGACAATGCTTCCCAACTGCTCCCACCGCAGCACTTCACTTGTGGGAATCAAACCTCCCAGGATGAAATTCAGACCTCTCTTGCTTCCTGCCCAGTTGTTTCCTGAAAGTGTTTAATTCTGCTGAATAGAGAAAAAAGACGTACAGATGGGAAACCAGGACAACCCTGGCTGCTTCAAGGGAAAGTGCCAACTCAGGAAAGTCTGACATTGTTTTTTTCATTTGGTTCAGATCTTCTGATTTCTGAATGGGAGACAAAAAGTGAGTCAACCCATCTTTGTTCTGGTTGGCACAGCACAGAATAGATCACCAATCATTTTTTTTTTCCAAATCAGCTTCTTGGACTTTATAGTTGTTATAAAAAGTTTTCAGATTCTGGCCCTGGGTTAACTAGTGGCCAACCAGCATTTGGGTATGGTTTTCAAACGTAGGCTTCTAGAGTCTGAAAGGCTTCCTTCTGCCCCCAGTTCGTCTACTTACCAGTCTTTGACCTTTGGAAAGTTAATTTGTGTCTCCAAGCCTGGCTTTCTCATCTGTAAAATGAGGATGATATAGTATGTACTTTATCCGTATGTTGTCTGAAATAATTGGGTTAAGCATTTGTCCTCAAGCAAATGAAGATACTCCTAGTAAATTTATATTTTTAGTGCTATTTTAAGTTTTCATTTTTCAAGTTTTGTTTTTTTGTGGTAAAAGTCATGTAATATAAAACATACTATTTGAACCACATTTAACTGTATAGTTCAGTAGTGCTAAGTATGTTCACATTGTTGTGCAACTCTCACCATCCCCCAAATTTTTTTAAAATTTATTTTAATTGGAGGCTAATTACTTTACAATATTGTGGTGAGTTTTGCCATACATTCACATGAATCAACCACGGGTGCACATGTGTTCCCCATCCTGAACCCTCTCCCACCTCCCTCCCCATCCCATCCCTCTGGGTCATCCCAGTGCACCAGCCCTGAGCACCCTGTCTCATGCATCAAACCTGGACTGGCGATCTGTTTCACATATGATAACATGTTTCAATGCCATTCTCTCAAATCATCCCACCCTGGCCTTCTCCCACAGAGTCCAAAAGTCTGTTCTTTACATCTGTGTCTCTTTTGCTGTCTCGCATAGAGTCATTGTTACCATCTTTCTAAATTCCATATATATGTGTTAGTATACTGTATTGGTGTTTTTCTTTCTGGCTTACTTCACTCTATATAATAGGATCAGTTTCATCCACCTCATTAGAACTGATTCAAATGCATTCTTTTTAATAGCTGAGTAATATTCCATTGTGTATATGTACCATAGCTCTCTTATCTATTCGTCTGCTGATGAACATCTAGGGTCCTTCCATGTCCTGGTTATTGTAAACAGTGCTGTGATGAACACTGGGGTACACGTGTCTCTTTCAGTTCTGGTTTCCTCAGTGTGTATGCCCAGCAGTAGGATTGCTGGGTCATATGGCAGTTCTATTTCCAGTTTTCTAAGGAATCTCCACACTGTTCTCCATAGTGGCTGTACTAGTTTGCATTCCCACCAACAGTATAAGAGGATTTCCTTTTCTCTACATCCTCTCCAGCATTTATTGTTTGTAGACTTTTGGATAGCAGCCATTCTGACTGGCGTGAGATGGTACCTCATTGTGGTTTTGATTTGCATTTCTCTGATAATGAGTGATGTTGAGCATCTTTTCATGTGTTTGTTAGCTATGTGTATGTCTTCATTGGAGAAATGTTTGTTTAGTTCTTTGGCCCATTTTTTGATTGGCAACTTCCAATTTTTTTACCTTACTAAAACTGAAACTCTTTCCTCATTAAACACTAACTCCCCATACCCCTCTTCACCACTCCCACTCCCCTGGCATCTACCAATGTACTTTCTGACTCTATGAATTTGACTCTTCTAAGTATTAATACCTCATATAAGTGGAATCAAACAGCATTTGCCTGTACCTAATGCATACTGGAATGCATTTTTAAGATTAACTTAATATATATCCTACAAGCAGATTCCATCTTCCCTTATTTCCCCCCTTGTGCTATACAATAGGTTTTCATTATGTTTTCTTTTTTAACCCCATGGGTATTATCAGATAATTTTTATTTTTATTTTATTTTTTTAATTTTTATTATTATTTTTTTTACTTTCTTATTTTTTTTGGTGTTGTTGTTGTTGTTGTTTCATTTATTTTTATTAGTTGGAGGCTAATTACTTTACAATATTGTTGTGGTTTTTGCCATACATTGACATGAATCAGCCATGGATTTACATGTGTTCCCCATACCGATCCCCCCTCCCACCTCCCTCCACATTCCATCCCTCTGGGTCTTCCCAGTGCACCAGCCCTGAGCCCTTGTCTCATGCATCCAACCTGGGCTGGTGGTCTGTTTTACCCTTGATAGTATACTTGTTTCAATGCTATTCTCTCAGTTATTTTTACTATATAATTAGTGAGTATGTATTTTACAAAATTTGGAAACTATTATCAAGCAAAAAGAAAAAAAATCACCTAGACTCCTGCCATCCAGAAGAGCCACTTGGACACTTCATATGCATTTTCCATGTTTTTCTCATGAGTGTGTGGTGGGCAGAGGTGTGGAAGAAAAGCAAGCTAATACTATTTTCTAACCTATTTTTTCGTTGTTTTTCACAAACATTCTTCAGGATACTAACTATTCTTTGTCATTACTTTCTGATGCCTATGTAAAATGCCACTGTACAGATATGTCAAATTTTATTTTATTTAATTTATCATTGGACATTTAAAATTCTGAAAATTATTACTAGCAACACAGAGATAGACACTTTAATAAATAAAAATGTCCTCTTTACCTATGTTTATTTACTTAAATAAATTCCTAGAAGTGTTAAAGCAAATGGTATTTCTTACATATTGCCAAATTGCCTTCCATAAAAGGGAAAGTGAAAATGTTAGTTGCTTAGTCATGTCCAACTCTTTGTGACCCATGGCCTGTGTCCTGCCAGGTTCCTCTGCCCACAGGGCTCCCTAGGCAAGAATTCTAAAGAGGGTAGCCATTCCCTTTCCCAGGGGAACTTCTCGACCCAGGGATCAAACTCAGGTTTCTTACATTGCAGGCAGATTCTCCCAGTAAAGATGCCACCAGAGAAGCCCCTCTGTAAAGTTCACAGCATTTGGCAATTTGTACCATCTTCAAGAGCACAAAAATAACTATCTTTTAATGCAATTACTTGTGAGAAAGAATACTTTAGTAAGCTTACTGGTAATTTTTTTCCTTTTTTACCTATGAGTTACCTATTTGTGTCTTCTTAGTTTTTTAATAAAGCACTTTTTTCATTAAGGGAACTTTATTTAATAAGCATTTTAATCCTTTATCAATAATAGATATTTCTTTATTAAATGTTTGGTATAATTCACTGATGTTATATTGCCCTGTAGTTTTCTTTCTGGGAATGTTTATAATTATGAATTCAGTTTCTTCAATAGACATAAGTCTTTAGATCTTCTCATTCTTTTTAAATAAGTTTTGCTAAATTATGTTTTTCTAGCAGTTTGTGCACCTTAACCAAAATTCCAAATTATTTGTCAGAAAAAGACTTATAATATCCTCTTTTGCCTGTTTAATTTATATGTATTGATGTTCTTTTTCATTCCTATTGCTAGTAACTTGTGATATCTCTCTTTGTCCCTTGATTAGTCTTGCCAGGAGACTATCCATTTTCTGAAATACTTTGCTTTTACATGTGTGTGTTGGTATTGGTAGTATATTGATTTGTAACAATTTTATACTGTTATGTAAATTTATCTTTTCTTTCTTTGTGATTACTTTTCCCTCTCAAAATCAGACAAATATTTATGTTATTTTCTTTAACTTCTTTTGTGGTTGTTAAAGTTTTAAAAATAATATATGCACATATTTAAAGAAAATGTATCAAACAATTGAGAAAGGTGTAATATGAAAAGTTCAGTACTCTCTCTCTTCATTCCCATTTCCAGTTTCACTTCCCAGAGGTCCTATAGTAAATTCCATGTACATTTCCGGAATACTTTTCTACATGGACCAGCATGTGTATGTATGCACTACATATAATACATATTATTTTAACACATTTTGGAACAGACAATTCCAAAAACTCTATATGTATTCGCATTGTTATTGTTAGACACTTGCTTGCAAGAATAATGATTATGTCCTTCTAAATCAGTGATTTTCAAACTTTAACATGTATTAGAATCACTTGCCAAGTTTATTAAAACATAGATTGGTGAGTGCTACTCGCAGTTTCTGACTCAGTAAGTTCTGAGGAGGGGCCCAAGAATTTGCATTTTAGAAAGTTCCTTAGTGTTGCCGATTCTGATGGCCTGAGACCAGTATTTAGGGACCAATGTTCTCATTGATTATATCAAAGTCACAGAGTAAATCCCTCCATTCAAGCATACTTAATGTAGAGCAGAGCCCGATGAATGGGAGCAGTCACTGGTATGGCAGGACCTGCTTGGGAATTCCCTCTTCTGGGGTTGCCAGCTAGCCCCTTTTCTACAAAGACCGTACTTTCAAAATCAACATCCTGTTGATTAATTGAAGGCTAATGCATTACCAGAGAGATCCTGAATTTAAGCCATTATTGTATATGACCACATATGTGTGGCTCACAAGACACGTGTCCCATGGTTACAGGGGGGATGGTCTTAGAGGCTGCTCCAGCATCACCAGAGATAACTTGTTTGAGATATGGATTCCCATTCCAGTTCTAAAGAATCTGGAGCTCCTGGACACAGGATCAGGGACCTGCACTTTAAAAAGCACCCATGGCAGTTTTTATGTGCCTTTGTATTTTCTAACTCTGGTCTGGTGAATGGAGCAGAACTCAAGACCACTAGGGGAAAAAGTTGTTAAGAAAGCCTCTGGGAGCAGGGCATGGCACAACAAAAAATGAAAGAATAAATCAAATGGAATCATGCACTGCCTCCCAGAACCTAATACCATTTACTAACCACCTCCTATGTACCGAGGACTCTTTAAGGCACTTCGCCTACATCCCTTCCTTTTATCCTCACAACATTATGCTAAGAGTGAGACTGCAGAGTTGAGGAAGAAGATCAAGGAAGTGGTGGTGCTGAGAGCTGAGCCCAGTGGCCATGTCCTTTTTCTACTCTGTGTGACATCCTTCGGCATCTCTGGGGGCTCAGTGGTAAAGAATCTGCCTGCCAATGTAAGAAACAGGGGTTTGATCCCTGGGTCAGAAGATTCCCTGGAGAAGAAAATGGCTCCCCACTCCAGTATTCTTGCCTGGAGAATTCCATGGACAGAGAAGCCTGGTGGGTTACCATCCACAGAGTTGCAAAATAGTCGGACATGACTTAGCCACTAAACAACAACAACAATCATATCCTTCACCATTTCACCTGAGTGCAGCAGGAGGTAGGTGAGTGTGCTCCTACAAAGGTGCTATTTTTGAGTGGGGAGGTGAGGATAAGTGGCAGAATGATTGGTGTTCTTTACAAGGATATGCCAAGTGATAAAGAGGATAGGAATGGCTGAGTCACTGGTGAATCTGGGGATATAGAAAGACGACTTGAATGATCAGAGTTTGAGGAGAGTTTTCAGTCCGAATCGCTCAATTTAGCCCCTGGCAATGCCTCATTTCTCAGACGACTGTTCAGTCAACCATCCTGTGAGTCACCATCCAAAAAAAAAAAAAAAAAAACCAACCCCAAATGAATGTGATTCTAGAAACCCACCAGGCACCAAGAACAGGAAAGCACTGGGAGTCTGGGAAGGTCCTAAACTAAAATTGCCAAGATTTCTTTCCTTTTGATTTTTAAATCTGTGTGTGGTTCTTGGAAAATTTAATCCACATGTTTTGGGATCATTTATAGCTAACCCATCAGAATATAGTTTTATAAGAGCCATTTGATGCCTAAGATGCTTGATGTGCCTTCTCCTTCTTTGTTTTTTTTAAAAAAATATAAACCTCTAAAAGCATTCTTCCCCACCCCTAGCCCCAATTTCTAAAGCTGGAAGTTAAATTTTATCAATAAAACCTAAGCCTAGAACCTGAAAACAAGCAACCTCAGGCCTAACCGTGCCTGTGAAAAGCGACAAATATGTTCTCTCATTTCCCAGAAAAGTCCCCTAGCAGCTGTGGGAAGAAAGCCCACCATCTTGAAGATTCAACCCCTCCATAGAGAGCCCTCTGCCTGGCAGAAACACAAGATGTATTCCAGACCCTTGCTTTTAATTTAAAGGGAGCTTGGCCCACTTTTCTCAGGGTAGCATTCTGGAAGCCCAATTTAGTGATTCATTCCAGTGAAATCCACAGGATACCAAACCATGATGAACAGACTCTAAACTGTTTTCATCTCACTCCCATGGCAGTATTTCTCTGAAAAGAGCATACTAGCCTCTGCCAAATGCTAATCAGCCAAAGCCTCTTCAGGGACACCTGCAATAGAAAATAGTGAGCATTATCCACAGCACAGTTCCAAATAGGGAAAGAATAATTATATCCAGATCCATTGTCATTATTTATTTCATATTCTCTATTTCCCTTTTGCTTTGCCAAATTGGTTGCAACTACAGTACAGTTTTTCCAACTTGGGGCTACCATTAAATTAGCAGCTTCTAGACTTTGTTTTCGACAGTCCTTCAAAAGTAAAGTTCAATTCAGGGTGAACTGCTCTCTGGCATGAAATTTCTTTTTTCTTTTCTTCTTCTTCTTCTTTTTTGGCCATGCCACACAGTCTGCAGGATCTTAGTTCTCTGACCACCGATCGAACCTTTGCCCCCTACCATGGAAGGGCAGAATCTTATCCACTGGACCACCAGGAAAGTCTCGAGATTCCATCTTAAATTGAGAGGAATAAACTGATTAAAATAGTATGGTAATTTCTTAAGAAATTAAAACTAGAAATTATCATGTGACCTAGCCATTCTATTTCTGGATATACATAAAAAAAATATAAACAGAATCTTGAAAAGATATTTGTATGTCAATGTTTATAGCGGCATTATTCACAAGCCAGATGGTGGAAGCAGCCTCAAGTGTCCACTGACAGATGAATAAACAAAATATGGTATACACACACCTTAAAAGGAGGGGAACTTTGACATACGCTGCAACACAGATGAACTTGAGGACATTATGCTAAGTGAAATAAACCATCCACAAAAAGGACAATTACTGTCTAACTTCATTCACATGAGGTACCTAGAGTAGACAAATTCATACAAACAGAAAGTAGAATGAGGTTACCAGAGGCCAGAGGTGAAGGAGAACGGGTAAGTATTCTTGAATGAGTACAGAGTTTCAGTTTCGCAAGATGGAAAGAGATGGATGGTGCTGATGATTGCAGAATAATGTGAATGGACTTAATGCCACTGAATTATACCCTTTAAAATGGTTAGGATGGTAAATTTTATTTTATGGTTATGTCTATTTTACCATGATTAAAAAAAGAATAGCATGAGCCCAAGTATGTGAAGAGTGGTAGACTTGAGTCTATTTTGCAACTAATTAGCATCTATCTTGGGAAGTTTAATCTTGCTCTGTCCTTGCCCTTGCAAATCACTTTTGATTGGATAAGAACATTAATGGATTCCATGATCTTTCATTGTATCTTAATTGCTATTATCACTACTTCTTGGCTTTAATGTTAATGTGGAACTGGTAAGGTCTTATTGAGGTACTGAGAAATAATCAGTTGACTAGCTCATTCCTCCTACCCCTGCTCAAAGCCTGAGGGAAAATAAAGCCTTCTGGAATAGGGTGACAGGGTGAAGCTAAATATTAAATTTTATTCCTCAAAACCTAAGAAAAATAGCCCAAAAATAAGTAAAAATCAAGTGATAAATATAGGGGCACAAACTCATAATCTTTAAAATTGGTGATTAGAAAATATATCCCATGCTCTTGGGACTGAAAGAATTAAAATTGTTAAAATGGCAACACTATTCAAAGCAATCTAAATATTAACACTATCCCTATCAAACAACCCATGACACTTTCCACAGAACTTGAACAAATAATCCAAAAAATTTATATGGAGCCATAAAAGACCCAGAATTGCCAAAGTAATCCTGAGGAAAAAGAACAAAGCAGGAGGTGAAACTCTCTCAGACTTCAGACAATACTACAAAGCTACAGTAATAAAAAAAAAAACAAAAAAAAAAAAAACAGCATGGTATTGGCACGAAAACAAACATATGGCTCAATGGAACAGAATAGAGAGCCTGGAAGTAAACCAACACACCTACAATAAATTAATATTCAACAAGGGAGTCAAGACTATAAAATGGGAAAAAGACAGTCTCTTCAGCATTGGTACTGGAGAAGCTGGACAGCTGCAGGTAAATCAATGGAGTTAGAATACACCTTCACATCATACACAAAAATAAGCTCAAAACTGCTTAAAGACTTAACTATAAGAAGACACCATAAAACTTCTAGAAGAAAGAGATCATAGGTTAAACATTCTCTGACATAAAACATACCAATGTTTTCTTAGGTCAGTCTTCCAAGGCAATAGAAATAAAAACAAAAATAAAAGGGACCTAATCAAACGTACAAGTTTTTGCACAGCAAAGGAAACCATAAACAAAATGAAAAGACAACCTATGGAATGGGAGAAAACATTTGCAAACAAAGTGACCAAAAGGGCTTAACTTCCAAAATATACAAACAGCTCATACAACTCAATAACAACAACAAAAATAAACAACCCAACTGAAAAATGGGCAGGAGACCTTAACAGACATTTCTCCAAAGAAGACATACAGGTGGCCAACAGGCACATGAAAAGATGCTCAACACCGCTAATTATGAGAGAAATGCACATCAAAACTACAATGAGGTACCATCTCATGCTAGTCAGAATGACCATCATTAAAAAGTCCACAAATAACAAACACTGGAGAGTGTGTGGAAAAAAAGGAACCCTCCTGCACTGTTGGTGGGAATGTAAATTGGTGCAGCTGCTATGGAGAACAATATGGAGGTTCCTCAGAAAACTAAAAACAGAGCTGCCACATGACCCTAGCAATTCCACTTCCGGGCATATATCCAGACAAAGCTATAATTCAAAAAGATATATGCACCTCTGTGTTCACAGGAGCACTATTCACAATAGCCAAGATATGGAAATAACCTAAATGTTCATTGACATATGAACAGATAAAGAGGATGTGGTACATAATACAATGGAATACTATTCAGCCATTAAAAAGTACAAAATAATGTCACCTGCAGTAACGTGGATGTAACTAGAGATTTTCATACTAAGTGAAGTAAATCAGAAAGAGAAAGACAAATACAATATGATATCACTTATATGTGGAATCTAAAATATGACACAAGTGAACTTATCTACAAAACAGAAACAGACTCAACAACACAGAAAACAGACCTGTGGTTGCCAGGGGGAGTTGGGGTGGGAGAGGGAAGGATTGGGATCTGGGGATTAGCAGATGCAGACTATTAAACATAGGATGGATAAACAACAAGGTCCTACTGTATAGCACAGGGAACTACATTCAATATCCTAGAATAAGCCACAGTGGAAAAGAGTATATATGTGTGTATAACTGAGTCACTTTGCTGTACACAGAAAGACACACAAAACTGTAAATCAAGTATATTTTTACAAAGAGGCCAATTTAAAAAACTGGTGACCAGAAAAAGAGAGAAAAATTCAAAAGCTGACTTAAAACTCCTACCTTATTCCTTCAACACAACCCTCTACAACAGTACTGGAGAAAAAGTAGTGGGAAAAAACCCCAAAGTTAATGAGTTTGGCATATGTTGTACTTTTATGTGTGGTATCCTTTAAAATAGAGTTAGTTATGGCAAAGAATGCCAATCAATTGCTTGAGTCCCTCTGACGTGGACTTTTGACCTTCAACCAATTCAACCGCATTTTGAATGAGGTAAGACTTGTAGAACTGGAGAGTGACATCAAGTAGACTGAGATCATCATGACATTCCAGATCAAAGAAAATACAAAAGAAAAGCCACTGTTCACAGTATCAGTAACAGAGAGTGGAGTGGGGCGGGGGGGTGCAAATTTAACAATGATTTTTTTTTTAAAGATAGAGGTAGAAGGTGAAGGAAAGCTAGGGGAGAAAATGTGAGACTATGTGCCAGGGCGTCTAGAGACTGACCTGTTGAGGAGGAAGGGAGTGACTCAAAGAAAATGCGGGAGAAAGTTTTGATCACAGGTGAAATTCTGAGGGACAGGCAAACAAATTGTTACACTCACCTGTGACAACATGTGTGAAATGTCCAGGTACAAACCAGATGGACTTGAAAGTGAATTAGGAGAGAACTTTTAGCGGAAATATGAGAATTTGGATCTTTGCCAGGGAAGCGGTTCAGAGGATGAGTAAAGAGAGGTTCCTGGAGCCATGCTCGTCATACAAGCAGAACAACACCTAAGGTCTCCCACAGTGAGTTCCATCTCAAACACCAGAGAGATAAACCACAACTTCCACTTGATGCTGAGCTACTGTCTGACTGAACAGGAAGCTTGTCCTAATGTCTATAGATTTCAAACTGTTTGTGGAAGGTGGAAGTCTTGTCAGCACACAATGAGTCAGCCTCCATTAACCAGAAGAGTGAGTTAGGGCAACCACTTCGGACAATATGTTATTTTGGAAGTGAGGATTTCTTTTACAACATTTGAGCCTGGGAATATGGTGTGCTTTATATGAAGCAGAAAATAAATAAAAGATTTCAAGGAATTCCTCTCCCACATGACCAATTAAAAAACCCAAGCTGACAAACCCAAGTACTAAGTAGATTCAATGAGCATGCATTTATGCCAATTTTAAAAATACAATACACATGAAACCATTTTAGAATTTTTCCTCCTAAAAAGGAAAGTCACTGAAATAGAGACAACTGGCCACAGTTATTTGGTTTTTCTCAAATGTGGGCTTTCAAATGGCATCAAAAAGGCACCAGAAAGGATTGGTCTCTTTTTTGGTAGGAGGATTAGAGATAGTCAGTTCAGTGCAATGTCAGGAAGTAAACCAGTCCTATTCAAAATAACTTATGACAGCTTAAACTAAGTGAGTGAACTATTTAAAAGTACCTTGGTGGCACTAGTGGTAAAGAACCCGCCTTCCAATGCAGGAGACGTAAGAGGCATGAGTTTGATCCCTGGGTCGGGAAGATCCTCTGGAGGAGGGCACAGCAAATCACTCCAGTCTTCTTGCTTGAAGAATCCTATGGACAGAGACGCCTCGGGGGGTTACGGTCTATAGGGTCACAAAGAGTCAGATATGACCAGAGCAACTTAGCACACATGGGAGACTAAATATCACACTGCTTTTTGTTTGCTATTACAATATTCGTGTATGACTGATATTACTTGTGCTCTCTTTTTTTCTCCTTCCATATGGAAACCCATGATTTTCAACTAAGCCCGTGACTGGTTGGAATAAAGACATTCCCACTGTCAGTTGCAGTTAGGTGTGGTCATGTGGCTAATTCTGCCTAATGCAAAGAGGAAGTGGTGTGCACAACATTTGAGTGCATCCTTAAACAAAGGGGTCATGCTCCTCTTTCCTCTTCTTCCTCCTTTCTGTTGGTCATAATTCAGATGTAGTGATTACAGTTTTAGCCATGAGTTAGGGCCATAGGACCACTGAGAATGGAAGGCATGCATAGTGGAGCAACAAAACAGAAGGTGCCCATGTCTCTGACACTGCAGTGCTCAAACTGTCTTGGTTGACAACCTGTACATTTCACAATACATGCAAATCCAACCATCATGCTGTATACCTTAAACTTTTACAGGGATCTATGTCAATTATTTCTCAATAAGATGAGAAAAACAAAGGTAACCATAGACAGTATGAAAAGAAAATGAGCATGACTGTGTTCCAATAAAATTTTATTTACTTGCTACATTCTTTATGACTTTAGATATGTATGTATGTATTTACAGGTGGTGGATGGGCCTGATTTGTTCAGCTTACAAGCTATAGTTTGCCAATCTCTGGTCTAGAAGAGCTGAATTCTCCAGACTCTAAATCCTGTCCTCTGTTCTCTGGGCTAAGTTACAGATATTAAAAAAAAAAAAACAACTAAACATGAACTCTGTAAGTCTCCACACTAATAGGCTTGTGCTTAAACACAAGGATTCGAAAGGAAGAAACACACCATCCATGAACCACAGTGTCCGCTCTACCCACTCCTCGCATCTCTATCTGATCTAAAAATGACAGGGGCATGGTGTCTTCAGATCACTCTGTTCTGTGACATAGGTACCATTAAAATAATAGCTCATCCTGACTGTAAATACACATCACCTCTAAATCAAGTTGAAAAGAGTGTGGGGGACGGAGGAAAGATGTTTCTTAGAAACTCTTTTCAACAGGAGATATTATCACACATGATCCTGGACAGAATTGTTTTTAAGTCAGTCTTTTGTGAAAAAAAAGTGTAGTTGCTCAGTGTGTCTGGCTCTTTACCATCCTATGGACTGTAGCTTGCTAGGCTCCTCCAACCACGGTGTTCTCCAGGCAAGAATACTGGAGTGGGTTGCCATTTCCTTTTCCAGGGACTCTTCCAGAGTCAGGTATCAAACTTGGGGCTCCACATTGCGGGCAGACTCTTTACCATCTAAGCCACCAGGGAATCCCATGGATTAAAAAAAAAAAAATCCCAGAATTGTTTTTAAGTCAGTCTTTTGGTTTTATACAGTTCAGAAGAAATCTGGTGTTTCTAATTAATCTTGGTTAGTAGATGAAAGGACCAAAATAAGAAAAAGTCAGTAAAAGATAATAATATCTGATATTTCATGAGCCTTAAATTCTTGGCAGGCATTCTGACACAACATGTAATGTCATATTGAATCCTGGCAAATCCCAGTCTCCCAGAGTGTATGGAACAGCTATTTGAGGGCTCTGTAGGTAAGTGGGGGCTTCCCTGATGGCTCAGACAGTAAAGAATCCGCCTGCAATGCGGGAGACCTGGGTTCGATCCCTGTATAGGGAAGATCCCCTGGAGGAGGGCATGGCAACCCACTATCCTTGCCTGGAGAATCCCCATGGACAGAGGAGCCTGGCAGGCTACCATCCATAGCGTCTTAAAGAGTCAGACACGACTGAGAGGCTAAGCACTGCACAGCACAAGGTAAGTGGTAGCAGGTGGGTGGAGGAAGAAAATTAGATTAAAAGAACCAGCAAACTGGCAATGTTTACTATTGTTTTCCTCTCTGGGTTCCCCAGGGCCTGGATTCAAGGCAGTCTGGAATGTGGAAGTGGACACTGGTATGAGCAGAGTCCCAGGACGAGACCTCTAGATCTAGAGCTGGCTCTGTGGCTGAAAGAGAACTCCTAAAGCCCAGAGGGGATGCAGAGGTCCCCCTCCCTCTGCTTCCCTTTCCTCCATTTTCCTGCATCCACAATCCTGTGGCAGCATGACAGAGGCTGCAATTCAAAGGGAGCCAGACTTTGAGAGAAGGGAGCCTTCTGTTTAGTGGGTGGAGCTGTGAGCCCGAGAGTAGGCTGAACGCAGCTGCCTGTTTCTTTTTCTCTCTCCAGTCTTCCACCACTTGACCCAGTGGACAGCAGAGCCGGGCAACTGAAGCCACAGCATTCTGGCCAAAGGACCAAAGAAGGGAGCTCAGGGGCCCAGAAATTACAGGAAAATTGCAGAGAGGAATGAGCTCAGAAAGTGAATTCATGAAGTTTTTGTGAACGACTGGGTTCACCTTATGCTCACATGGGTCTGATTTCTAATGGGCATACCAAAGGCTTGGAGAACAGAACTAATACTAGAGCTTTGCAGGCAGATCACTAGTTGGTGTGCAGGCCACAGAGAGGATAGGCCTGACTAAACGAACAGCAAGAGTTTTCAACAGGGTAGCCCCGTTCTGTATCCTGATTGTGGTGGTGGTCAGGAAGATTCCCCCCGAGGAGGGCAGGGCAATCCATGCCAGCATTCTTGCCTGGAGAATTCCATGGACAGAGGGGCCTGGCAGGGTACAGTTCATAGGGTTGCAAAGTGTCAGACATGACTGAAGCAACTTAGCATGCACACACATAACGCAAATCTATGCAGGTGCTAAACTTTGTAACACTGTACACAAAAACCACATTTTGTATGATAATTTTAAAGGAATTGACAACAACAACAAATCACAGTGAGATAGTGTATCTCATGTTTCTTAGACATATCAGAATTGGCTCGAGCTAACTGAGACAGAAAATAGTTTGATTTTAAGACTGTTGATTGGCTCCCAGAATTGACAAGAAGGGTAAAGAACTAGGACTGGAAAGGTGTATATAGCAGCTTCGGGTAGCACTGGGTGTTCACCTCTGCTACAGACACTCATGTTTACTTGCCTCTTTGGTGCCACAGAGATTTCCATGATGGACAAGGGGACAACTGTAAACAGGAACGGTGCTCAGATGTCAGATGGCAAAAATAATTAAATAAATATTAATAGATGCTTGCTCCTTGGAGGGAAAGCTATGACAAACCTAGACAGTATATTAAAAAGCAGAGACATCACTTTGCCAACAAAGGTTAGTATAGTCAAAGCTATGGTTTCTCCAGTAGTCATGTACAAATGTGAGAGCTGGACCATAAATAAGGCTGAGTGCCAAAGAATTGATGCTTTCGAATTGTGGCGCTGAAGACTCTCGAGAGTCCCTTGGACTGCAAGGTGATCCAACTGGAGATCCAACCAGTCAATCCTAAAGGACATCAACCCTGAATGTTCGCTGGAAGAACTGATGCTGAAGCTGAAGCTCCAATACTTTGGTCACCTGATGCAAAGAGCTGATTCACTGGAACACACTCTGATGCTGGGAAAGATTGAGGGGAGAAGGAGGTGACAGAGGATGAGATGGTTGGATAATATCATCAACTCAATGGACATAAGTCTGAGCAAACTCCAGGAGATAGTGGAAGGACAGGAGCCTGGTGTGCTACAGTCCATGGGGTCTCAAAGAGTTGGACACGACTTCACGACTGAACAACATTAACAACTATTACTGGCTCCTGCTACAGATAAATGAGGTGTGCAGAGCTTCTATAACTTCCTTGGGTTTACACGGTTTTACCAGGACTCAAAATTTGTGCTCCTAACCACCACACAGCAATGGCTGGCAATGTCTCCAACCGCAGGAGAGCTTTGTGGAAACCATGTTGCCTGTCTAAAACAAAGAAGAGAAGTAATTTGAAGCAGAAACTCCAACTTCCTCCTGGCTCTGCAATTCAGAGGAATGCTAACCCAGCTGTTTGTTTTCCTTTTTAACAGTTTGTTTTGTCTTTGAAATATAAACACTGAATTTTTTAGTATGTGCACTGCCTCTGATATATTCTCTAGAGCAGTAGCATCCAAACTTTTTGTTCACAAACCCATCAGTGAATACTTTTGAGCATTGCTCCTAATATATTTAAGTTTACTTATAAGCTATAATACTGCAATATTTATATATCACGTGCATTCTAAATGACATATCTAAAAAGGATACAATAACAATATTTCAAAATAACATTTTTTAAAACAATACAAAATCACTTTTATTTCATTAAGAAATAAATTTGAACATTACTGAATATGCTTCAAATATCTGATCCTAAATTCAGCTTTTTTACTTGATTTTTACAGAAGCTATAACTAGAAAAAAATTCACAAAGATATGTAATCCAAATGAAAGAAGTGCATTATTGGCTATGTTTACTAAACTGTGGTTCATATTATTTAAATTTCATCTACCAATTTACAAAGGGTTTTTGGTGAGAAGAGAGAAATCTGGTTAGCAAATTTCCATTTCTGCTGCTGTTGGGCAAACAATTGGAAAATGTCGTATTTTTGTATTTTTAACAAATGACTTCAAGACGCACTGAAATGTTTTTTTTTAGCTAGAACATGTAAATAGGTTAGAAAGCCGTGAGTTCTACTTTTTAACAGGTGTGCAAATGAGAGATTTTACAAGAGTCAACCTGATATTATGTGCGACAACAAAGTTTTGAGATGATGGAAATGTTTTTCAGACATTCCTTTTCAAAATTCTCCATAGCACAAATTTCTTAAAAGTTTTTCCTTGATTACTGTTAAATACCACCTTTTACTTTATTGAAATAGAATAAGAATGTTAATTTTTTAATCTGCTTTTGAGCAAATAATAAATAACTAATATGGCATCAAAGGAAACATCAGCAAACTTGGTTCACATCATCTTTCATAAAACAGATCGCATACTTCATATTTCCTTTCAATGGAATTCTGCTTCCAGTTTTGGTAGACTAGGTTGTTTCAGAACTACTTCTCCATTTATAAAAACTAGAAAAATTAAACAAAAAAAATTAAAATGTGATTGCTACATTGTTGGTGTGAATGTAAGCTTGTATAACCACTGTGGAAAACAGTATGAAGGTTCTAAGGAAACTAAAAACAGAATTACCATATGATCCAGCAATCCCACTCCAGCAATCCCACTATCCTGCGCAAAGAGACAAAACCCAGACAAAACTATAATCTGAAAAGATACATGCACCCCTATGATCATAGCAGCACTATTCACAATAGCAAAGACAGGGAAAAAAAACTAAAAGTCCGTCAACAGATGAATGGATAAAGAATATGTGGTAAACATATATACAATGGAATGCTTAGCCATAAAAAGGAAAAAATGCCATCTGCAGCAACATGGACGCAACTAGAAATTATCATACTAAGTGAAATAAGTCAGAGTGAGGAACACAAATACCATATGATATCACTCATATGTGGAATCTAAAATATGACACAAATGAACCTGTCTCTGAAACAGAGGCAGACTCACAGACTTGTGGTTGCCAAGGGGGAAGGGGATGGGGGAGGGATGGAGGGGGAGTTTGGGGTTAGTAGATGTAAGCTGGAATGGATAAATAACAAGATCCTATTGTATAGCACAGAAAGCTATATGCAGCAGTGGCCACAGGACTGGAAAAGGTCAGTTTTCATTCCAATCCCAAAGAAAGGCAATGCCAAAGAATGCTCAAACTACCGCACAATTGCACTCATCTCACATGCTAGTAAAGTAATGCTCAAAGTTCTCCAAGCCAGGCTTCAGCAATATGTGAACCGTGAACTTCCAGATGTTCAAGATGGTTTTAGAAAAGGCAGAGGAACCAGAGATCAAATTGTCAACATCCGCTGGATCATCAAAAAAGCAAGAGAGTTCCAGAAAAACATCAATTTCTGCTTTATTGACTATGCCAAAGCCTTTGACTGTGTGGATCACAATAAACTGTGGAAAATTCTGAAAGAGATGGGAATACCAGACCACCTGACCCACCTCTTGAGAAACCTATATGCAGGTCAGGAAGCAACAGTTAGAACTGGACATGGAACAACAGACTGGTTCCAAATAGGAAAAGGAGTATGTCAAGGCTGTATATGGTCACCCTGCTTATTTAACTTATATGTGGAGTATATCACGAGAAACGCTGGGCTGGAAGAAGCACAAACTGGGATCAAGATTGCTGGGAGAAACATCAATAACCTCAGATATGTAGATGACAGCACCCTTATGGCAGAAAGTGAAGAAGAACTAAAGAGCCTCTTAATGAAAGTGAAAGAGGAGAGTGAAAAAGTTGGCTTAAAGCTCAACATTCAGAAAACTAAGATCACGGCATCTGGTCCCATCACTTCATGGGAAATAGATGGGGAAACTGCAGATGGTGATTGTAGCCATGAAATTAAAAGACGCTTACTCCTTGGAAGGAAAGTTATGACCAACCTAGATAGCATATTCAAAAGCAGAGACATTACTTTACCAACAAAGGTCTGTCTGGTCAAGGTTATGGTTTTTCCAGTGGTCATATATGGATGTGAGAATTGGACTGTGAAGAAAGCTGAGCGCCGAAGAATTGATGCTTTTGAACTGTGGTGTTGGAGAAGACTCTTGAGAGTCCCTTGGACTGCAAGGAGATCCAACCAGTCCATCCTAAAGGAGATCAGTCCTGGGTGTTCTTTGGAAGGACTGATGCTGAAGCTGAAACTCCAATACTTTGGCCACCTCATGTGAAGAGTTGACTCGTTGGAAAAGACCCTGATGCTGGGAGGGATTGGGGGCAGGAGGAGAAGGGGACGACAGAGGATGAGGTGGCTGGATGGCATCACCGACTTGATGGACATGAGTTTGAGTAAACTCCGGTAGTTGGTGATGGACAGGGAGGCCTGGCGTGCTGTGATTCATGGAGTCGCAGAGTCAGACACGACTGAGAGACTGAACTGAACTGAATATAATAAGAAAGAAAATTAAAAAAGAATGCATATATGTATAACTGAATCACTTTGCTGCATAGCATAAAGTAACACATTCTAAGCCAATTATACTTCAATAAAAGATAAATGTTAAAAATCTAAAAAAAAAGGAAGAAAATTCTGCCATATGCAGCAACATGGATGGCACTGGAATAGTGCTAAGTGAAACTAGCCAGTCATCTATGGAAAAATGTTGCATTATTACACTTATATGAAGTGTATTCCAGTCAAATGGTAAAGATTGTTATACTGGACAAAAAATGAATAAAATTAAACTATATCATCTTTAGGAGCTAAACTTTAGAGACAAGTTAAAAAGACTGAAACTTAAAAGATAAAAAAATATGCAAGTAGCACTCAAAAGTGAGCTGGAATGACTATAGTAAAATCAAACAAAAATACTTAAAGAAGAAATGATGCTAGAAATAATGACAGACATTTTATAAAAACAAAGGTCAATTTTTCATGAAAAAAAATTTCACATTACATAATGAAATAAATAGTAAACTAATGTGGGAAAGAGAAAGCTTCACTCTGGTTGAATGTCAACAATTTAGAAAGGGATGCTAAAACCAGAGGGGGAAAGTTTGATGACTTTGATGAGTGAATAAATAAATGAGTATACCACCACTACCAGCAGGACAATATTGGGGAAGCCAAACTGCTTCAGCTTCCACTAACCAAAAATAGGATAATGGGAACATTAATAAAGAAAATGATGTGCAAAGGATTAAAGCATGTCAAATATGTTAAATCCGAGAGTCTCTGGATTAAAAAATACTCAAACAAAACAAAACAAAACCCTTATCCTTCAAAAAAAAAAAAAATTCTGCTTCAGAAGGATTCTAGGAAACCACCTTATTATTTTGAAAATTGGTAAGTGAAGGGAAAAAAATCAAACATTATCTTGCCTGTCTTTTATGACCTGGGCTTCAGGGTAAGCAAACAGTTGTTGAAAGAACTTCCCGTTTATTGAGAATCTCACTTCATAAATGAAGAAAGAACAAAGGAGTTAGAAAAGCATTATTTTGCAACCTCTGATGAATTAATGGTACCAGACAGAACACTAACAGCTGATAATATCACAAAAAGGAAGAAAAGCAACAACATATTATGCATCTCCTAATAGAAGCATAACCCAGCACCCATGAAGTCATCTCACCAAAAATAGCAAAACAAAACCCTGCATCAGACCATGACTTTTGAGTCAATTTCCAATTTACAGAAAGTACCAAGTATATACTGGGAGATGTTATATATACAGAGACGTGAGCAGTAAAATCCAGATTGTGGGAAATTACAAAACAAACCACCCCATTTCTTGAACAATAAACTGCAAGGCAGAAAAAGGAAAAGAAATCAAGACTTGAGACATACCAACTAATCACAATGTATGGACTTTATTTGGGTCCTGATTCAAATAAGCAAACTGTTAAAAATTATGAGATTTGGATATTAGTTGATATTAAGGAATTACTATTAGCTGTTTTTAACTGTGATAATGGTATTGCTTATATTTTTATAGGAGTCCTTATCTTTTAAAGATACACGCTGGAATGTTTACAGATGTTTACAATCCTTTTAGAATTTTCTTTAGAAAACTTGATGTGGGAGAGAAAGTTAAAGTATATATATGTAAGATTAGTTCTGAGCTGAAAATGGTTGAAGATGGGTGTTTTGCATATTGAATGTTTATTCTTTTTATTCCATTTTCTTTGAATAGGCTTGAAATTTTTAATGACAACACATCTTTTTATCTCAAAATTAGGGTGCTATCTCAAATACAAGGCCTCCACATAGAGTGTTCATGGAGCACCAACCAGTCTGAGGACAAATGGGGACAAAAGTCCAGCCCTGTTCTCTCTTACCAAGTCATTTGCCTTGGAGGGCAGGGGTATCAGCAGGAAGAAGAAAGATATGGTTTTTTTTAATGTTCCACTCAGAAGCCGTTTTGTTATTCATGATGAGAAATCATCCTTTAAAAATTTGCATAAAGATGACTAACAGAGGGCTCTTGACGGGGATCACATTCAAGAACTAGAATCACTGAGGATAACCTCTTCTCTAATTCGGAGACCTGGAATGGAGCTGTTAAGTGCACTTCACATACCACAAGCAAAAGCAGGGGAAACCAGATGAGAGAGGACAGCACCAACCCCATTTTCCCAAGGAGCAGGGGCTGCAGCAGGAGGAACAGGGGACCTAATTTGCACAAACTTGTGGCCACTAGGAGGTGCAGAAGACTCACTGCAGTCCCAGTGATAAGGCATTCCTAGTTCCAGCAAGTGCGATAATTCACCTTGCGATTATCCTTAAACCTGTGTCCCTAAGGTGGGAGTAACCTCAGGAAACAGAGGCCTACAAAATACAAGCACACACACCACCCTGCCCCAAAGCATTCATAAATTCTTCCAGCCCCAGGATGCTGGCTAACATCCCGGGGGTGGCTCTTCACTGATTCCGGCCAGCTGCATGAACTAAACATGAGGAGCCCCTTTCAAAACAGTGATTGGCTTTGCTTCAGGTCACTATGATTTTAGTGGCTAAAAACTGTGTTTTAATGGCAGGTGATCAGCTGCTCGGAAGGCACCCTCATCACGTTGCAGCACACACACAGCATGCTTCTTGCGCCCTGGCTTCCACTCAGGCAGGGCCCTTGGCCTCCCACACGTTCCCACGCCACGCATGCACAGGGAGAAGAAATGCCCGTTCTCAGATGAGCCGCATGGGGAGCCTGACTCCTGGGTTTCCTCCCTGGTGATTTCCCGACTTGGCTTTTGCAGGAAGCAGAGCTGGTGTTCTCCCAGAGGAGGCCAAATGTCACAAGAGAGGAAAAGGCTGCTGGCAACAAAAGGGCCCCCGAATGAGAAAGCAGGGGAAAGGTTGGGCCTAAGATCCTGCACAGATCATTTTACAGGAATGGAGAGGGGAAAATGAAGGTTTTTCTAAAGCTGATTCATGTACTCCACACCCTTCGTGTCCCCATGCCTCTGCATTCCTTCCGAGATGCTGTCTCCCACCCCCGTATATCCCTTCATTGCTAGTTCTGCAAATCAGTGATAGGTTAGCATGGTGCTCATCCCTGTGGTGTCACCTAGCAACGTGACGTTCATAAATAGCCACAATCAGCTCTCCCCCCAAATGACTAACATTTCTTTTAAAGACATCAGGAAAAATGCTTAGCTACTTCAGAGCTAGTGTGAAATAGTCCCTTGTCTCAGCCCTCCTATTCCCAGTCTTTCTCTCCCCATTCTCAGTTTGACCTCCCAGCATGTTTACTGTTCATAATTTGTCCTTTTTTTTTCAAATGCACATTTCCTTCTACAGGGTCACATAACAGCTGGTCATGTAAAAGTCTCCCAGTAGTTTTGTGGACTTTATTCAGCTCAAAAACAACTCAAAAGCCAAAAACATTCCTAGTTAATCCTCATCCCTTGCACTTGAGAATAATTTGAGTTAAAAGCTGTAGAACACTAAGGTTGAAAAAGAATGACTTTTAGGTAAGTTAAGATCACACAAATCAGATATGTTTTACACTTCTATTAAAAGTTTAGATATACAAGAACAAAAAGGGCCCTTTTAAATATACTGAAATCTAACAAACATTGTTAACTAAAAAATCCAGCATACCTATTTTGGTCATCTATTGTATTTCAAATACTGCTCTGGGCGAAGAGACAAAGATGAATAAGATTATGTCATTGAAGGGTTCAAAAGGTAGTGAGAAACGGTAGGAAATTCCCATTTCAAAGGGACTAAACAGCATCCAGGACAAGCCCCAGACTTCTAACTGGAGGAGGAACAATTGTAGTCGTTAAAGATTAGAGTCACAGATGAAGAACCTTCATACAAAAATCATGTGGCCTCAGCAAAATGCTGGCCTTTTACAGTAGAACTGAGTCTTAGGGTCTCGGCTGTAAGGGGATACAGGCTGGTGCCACGTACTGTACTGTGATGGGAGAACTGTGAGGTTTAGGAGGGAGGGGAGTCTTATTTAGGCTGTGTTAAGTTTGAGAAGTGTAGAAGATATCCATTTCCATTAGTCAGGCAAAAATCAGACACACATTCAAACTGGAGCCTTGAGGAGAGCTGAGTAGAGGGACTGTTAGAAGAGTGGGGGCAAGGAGACCAACCAGTGGTGGGGAAGCTCCCTGGATAAGCCACAGCACGGAACAGTGCCTGCAACCAGCTCCAGGCCTAACAGGACGAGGGGAAGAAGCGCGGGCTTATCAGAAGCCAGAAAGGATAATGGCAGCTGGTGAGCAGGCAAAGCAGAAGACAAGGGAATACCTGCTCGAACTCCTCCCCTCAGACTTTCCTATCTGATGCCAGTGCCTCCTGTTGGGAAACACAGCTTGGTGATGCTTCACACTTCACATAATGGTTGGCCTTGCAGGGCACAGGACAGATGGGCAAGTAGCCAGCACCACATCCAAATGGAGATAGATGTTGAGAATGTTTGTGTGTGTGTGGTTGTTTTTCTCTTTTTGGTTATCCAAGTCTGGGAGTTAGCAGAGGGGTCAAAGTCAGAGATATAAATTTGGGAGCCCTTCAGTTAACAGATTGCAGTTAGAGCCACATTTCCGGATGAGATCACCCAGAGAAGCTAAAGGGGCTGAGGTTCAAGCCCAGGGATACACGTTAGCAGGTCAGCAGAGGAGAAGCTAGCAAAGGACACTGAAAAGGAGAACCAAGAGTCTAGGGAAAACCAGAAAGGAGTATTCCTAAAGCTAAAGAAAGAAGGAAAGGTTGGTCTACTGTCCTGAATGAAACTGAGAGGTTGAGAAGGTGTGTCTTTCACATAGAGACATAAGATAAAAAATACCAGACACAAATATAATCATTCTATTGAAGAAGCAGGACTTTAAAGGTATAGCAAAAACCAACTCTGATCTCTTTCTCTTAGTTGCCTTAATAATTCTTTTGAGTAGGCTGATTTTGCTTAACCCCCATGGATACAATTTAAGCCATGCCCATGATTTTTCTGGTCACTTCCAGATTATGTGGTTTAGGCACTGGCTTCCTGAATTTCCCTTCTGCTGTTTTTCAGAACTGGAAGGGCCCATATTGCTCAGGGACCAACGGGTGGATATACCCTCTGTCCACACAGGCCCTTCATAGACAAACACGCAGAATGACTTCTGGATACCAGGGGCTCCAGGTATGTCTTATTTCATCTACAGCACTTTCCATTTCCCCTTCAGTGTTCACTCTGCACTCAAGTTACCTGCAATGCCAAGTATAAAATGACCTCAGTGCCCCTTGTGGTGGTTGTTAACAAGGAAAACTGGTCTAATAACATGGCGTATTCTGGTCCTGGTATACTTGGGACTCGGGGGAGGACTAGGAGAAGAAGGCAATGCTTAATATTATTCATTTATTTAAAAAAATATTTATTGAGCTCTTACTTTGCTAGGTGCTAGAAATTCAAATGATGAACAAAAATAATCACAGTTCCTGATCTCATGGAAGTACAGTTTATGATTTATCAAATAATCACACAAATAAATGTAAAGTGCGCACAGGAAGCCATGAGTGAGTGCAATCAGTCAGGGAGCTCGGGGAAAGCTTTCCTGAGGAAATGAGCTTCTTGAAAGATGAATAGGAGTTCTTAAGGAGGAGACTTAGTGGGAGATATATTAGGTGTGGGACTGCCTGAGCAAAGGCCCTGTGGCAGGAGGGAGCTTGCACTGAAGAAAGCCTGACTAGCTATAGAGCCTAGAGGACAAAGGGGCTGTACAGTGCACATGGTGTAGTGAGAATCTGTGCTTTTGTCCCAGGGCCAGGGGGGAGCCACAGAAGGGATGTGAGCAGGGGAGGCACTCCATCTGCTTTGAAGAGTAGGGAAGAGACTGAGGGAGATGGGCCAGGGCAAAGACGGGTGTGGGTGGAACAGACGAATGGTGAAGTCCAGGCAAGAGGCAATGGCAGCTTGGACCAAGGAGGTCTGGCTGAGCAGCAGCCCTGGGAGTGGAAGTGCAGCAGAGGGTGGGTCCAGAGGAGCACTGGGTTTCTAACTCGCAGACTGATCAGATGGTGATGACAACCACTGATTCACGAAGCAAATAAAGGGCAGAAGACCATGAATAATGTGAGGATCATTCTATTCTTTATACCCTCTTTCAACAGAACCTGCTTTCAGCTATTTCCCTTTGTGGGCTATCATTAGTATGAATTAATCACTAATTCTGTTAAGGAAATAGCAAGCTACTGAATGCAGCGTTTCACTCTTCAGTGTGGGCAGCACATCACGCAAAATGCACAGACATTTCCAAAGCACGTTCACATCCAGCATTTTATTTTATCCTCACCAAAATCTCATCAGTTCCCCTACTCATCCTTATTTAAAGATCGGCACTTTCACAATCTTGATCCAATTGTGGTGTGTGTTTCTGGGCACATCATCAAAACCCTGCAGCTGCTAAATCCATTATGAAATCTTAGAATCTCAGAGGTTTAAGGGAACATTAGCTCTCAGTTACTTCCAAACCACTCATTTTGCTGAGGCCCAGAGAGCTAGCTAGAGGCAGAGCCAGAGTTATAGTCAAGTAACACAAGCACATAACAAATCATACTCCCAATCACTGATAGTTACGCTGTTCCTTTCTTACTGGTTGTTACGGGTGGAAAATTAAAGTCTCACTAAATGTGTCCTGATCACGCTTGCGGGACAATCCACTTCTGTTGACCAGCAGTTCTCATCAATTAAGCGAAAGGTGCCGTGCTCCTCGCTATGTGCTGTGGGCACGGAAGGGCAGGGAGGCCCCACCCTTTACCTCCGCCCCTCCCTGGGGGGGGCTGAGCAACACCAGACTCTCTCAACTGTCTTCTCTCAGAAAGCGGCCCCAGCTCTGATAGAGGCCCCCAAAGCGGGTGGCGGTGCCTCAGAAACATCTGCGCCAGCAGAGACCCAGGGAGTTCTCTGAAAGGAGCGCTAGGATATTGTCAATTGGGTGGTTGCCTGGAACTCACTGTTTGGGGGATTTGAGGACAAGGAAACTACTAAAGGGGAAGGACATGATGGCTGGTATGGTAGTACTAAAATAAACAAACTAGCAAACAAATCAAGCCTCATATATATAAAACCAACCCCCAAACTTATCCATGACTCCTTCACCCTTTAAGCTTGCTCTTGACAGTTATTTGAATTTGATTTGTTCTGTGGGGAAATGCTAGAGGCAAGAAAGGAGAGATTTCCAAACAGAAGGTTTTCCCCAAACTTAAATCCAGTCCCTCACCCTCAGGACTCCCTCTGTCTGTGGTCACAGTTTAACAAATGTTCCTTAAGTACTCTCAGTGCTAGGCTTTGTGCAAGGGTCGGGACTTATGCATACATGGAAGAGATACTCTTCCTGTCCTTAGGAGGATGGCAGTCTAGCGGGGGACACAGACTCAGAAAGAGGTATCACCACACAAAGATAAGTGTTCACTGGCATATGAACAACTGCTGGAGAATGTGCTAGGGAAGACTGTTAGGGAATGTTGGGGGAACCACCACAAAGGAGATGACATGAAGTTGTGAGGAGCATGTGTAATTTGAAAGGCAGCCAAGGGCATTCCAGGGAGAGAAAATAGGGTGTGTAAAGCGCACAGAAACATAGAAGCACTAGGGAGAGACTGTCAAGTGATGGCAGGAGATGAGGGACCACAGCAAAGCCATTGAAATTTGAAAGGCAGCCAAGGGCATTCCAGGGAGAGAAAATAGGGTGTGTAAAGCGCACAGAAACATAGAAGCACTAGGGAGAGACTGTCAAGTGATGGCAGGAGATGAGGGACCACAGCAAAGCCATTGAAATGTACTTTGTATATGCTCAGGGTCTTGGCACATAGTAGAAGCTCATTTTACTACAGTCATGCTGAGGAACAAGACACTTCAAACTCTCAGTGGTTTGCAACAAGGAAGGTTATTGTCATTCATGTTACATATCAGCAATGGACCAGCAGGGATTCAGCAGCTCTGCGTCTCTGAGGTTCTACCCAAGGTTGCAGGTGGACAGTGTGCAAACCCCACATCTCCCTATTTTAAGACTCAGGCAGACCACCAGAGCCTCCAGGAGATGATTTATTCTCATGGCAGATGGCATATCTCTAAAAGCTTCTTCTTAGAAGCCACATCCACTCACATCTCCACTGACCCAAGCAAGCCAGGTGGCCAAGTCAAACAATGGAAGGCACAACAAGGATGATGATGCAAAGTTCTCTTTAGCAGAGGGAATGGATGATTGGAAATGATAACCAATGATCAAGAGGGAGCAAAGAGAGGCTGGCCGTAGTAATAAAAAGTAAAGGCAGTGTTTAAGTTACCTACTGCTGTGTAACAAATCATTCCAAAATGTACTGGTTCAGCAACAACAATCATTTTATTATTGCTCATGGTCTATGTGGGTCTAGAATTCAAGAAGGGCTCAGCGTGTGATAACTGAAGGCTTCCAAGTTGAGTATTCCAGTCAACAGAGTAAAAGCAGCAACAACTTTTATGATGTAGCTTGGGGAGTCACACAGCATCACACCACAGTAGAGATCAACAAACTTTTTCTATAAAGGCCCAGAGAGAAAATGTTTTAGGCTTTGTGGACCATATGGTGTCTGCCACAACTAGACTTACCCACTCAACTTGGCCACAGTAGCATGAAATCAGCTACAGTCAATCAAATGAGCATTGCTATGGTCCAAGAACACTTAATTTATGGATAATGAAATTTGAATCTCACATAATTTTCACATGTTGTGAAATACTCAATTATTTAAAAATTAAAAAGCATTTTTAGCTGGAAGGCTGTGTTAAGAATGGGCATCAGGACACAGACCTCGATCACAGGTTTGCCAACTCTTGCTCTTTGGGAGAGATAGTCAGATAGGTATGTCCACTGGCAACTGCGAAACACAAGTTTTATACTCATGAGAAATGTCTGAGCCAGAGTTATAGAGTTGGGTGTCACTGCACAAGGGTGGAAGCCCCACCAAACCAAGGAGATTTCCCCAGAAATGTACATTGAGTTGCAAGTCAAGCTGTCCCAGAGTAGAATCTTTAGGACGACAGCATTCAAGGGGTGATTTGAGGAGCCAATGAAGAAATGTCAGAGGAGGACCAGAGCCCAGACTCTCTCTCACTTTTTCCTCCACTCTAAATTTCAGTTGCCCTGTCTCCCACCTCAACCTCCACCCCTAGGCACTATTCTCAAAGTTAGGGGTAGAGAACAAGGTATATAACACTTGAAATTGGAGATGTTTTTCATGTTCCTTTCTGTCCATTCATTCATGCAAAAAACAAAGTAATTTTATTTGTGAAACCCTAACCTATTTAAATATTAGGTGGCATTATGGCATTTTTAAAATTTTCTTAAAGAAAGCTGGCATAAAATATTTCTATGAACCATAATAATTTACCAAGTAGAGAAACAGAACAACATATTCAACCATATGGGTTAGTATTTGAAAATATTATTATTTGTATCTTATTGACTGCGAAGGAAAGTAAATTTCTCTAGAGGAGGCAGTAAATTGAAGCCTTTTGAAAAGAGACTAAAAGTTGTCTAACTACATTTTCTCCACTTCTTTAGTCTTTCAAATGTCTGTCTAGAATTTCTTCAGAGAAGGGACCCTAACACTGGGTAAATAATTGAAGTAGTGAAGTAATGAATGTATCTTTTAGTTACCGTGGGGGGTGAGGAATGATAGATTTGGCACATGAAAGGTTTGTGCAGAATGCACAGTAGGATTTATGAGCAAGGTATTAGAAGTGAGTTCAGATAATTTTGTGAATTGAGATCAAGTTAAAAGTGACAAAAAACTGTACACTGTTGGTGGGAATGTAAATTGATATAGCCACCATGGAGAACAGTTACTGGAGATGCCTTAAAAAACTAAAAATAGAATGATCATATGAACTAGAAATCCTCCTCCTGGGCATATGCCCAGAGAAAACTATAATTAAAAAAGACACATGTACCCCAATGTTCATTGCAGCACCACTTACAATAGCCAGGACATGGAAGCAACCTAAACGTCCATCAACAGAGGAATAGATATGTGGTACATAAACACAATGGAATACTACTCAACCATAAAAAGGGACAAAACTGTGCCATATGCAGAGATGTGGATGGATCTGATCTAGAGACTGTCATACAGAGTTAAGTAAATCAGAAAGAGAAAAATGAATATCATATATTAACACATATATGTGGAATCTAGAAAAATGGTATAGGTGAACTTATTTGTAAAGCAGAAAGAGAGACACAGACATAGAGAACAAAACAAATGTATGGCTGCCAAGGGGTTAAACAGGTGGGATGGACTGGGAGATTGGGATTGACATATAAACACTACTATGTAGAAAACATAACTAATGAGAACGGACTGTATAGCACAGGGAACTCCACTGAGTGCTCTGTGGTGACCTAAATGCAAAGGAAATACAAAAAAGAGGGGATCTACGTATACACAGAGCTGACTCACTTTGCTGTATAGCAGAAATTAACATAATACTGTAAAGCAACTAAACTCCAATTTTAAAAAAATTCAGAAAAGCAAAAGTAGCCAAGTGTCATGATATAGTGCAGAAGAAGCAAGGCAAAAGCAGCCCAATCACAGGACAAGCTCTGTGAGGACAGATTTCTAACCATGGTGAGGCGGGAATGTGGGGGTTGTAGTGGGGAGCCTCAGGGGCCCTCCCCTTTCTGTGATTCATTTACTGATTCCACATAACCAAACATTCATTTACTTAGCAAATACAAATCAAAATGAAGAGTACTCTATAGCGCTAAAGGGTAAACAACATTTAAATTAACTTCAGATCTGCCCAGTGGAAATTATACTTCGTCATTGAAGATTCCATATGTACTTGAAAGGATTCCTCTGGACTACAAACATGAAGTTTTCTATTGACTTCCTTCCTTAGACTGAGATTAGTGAAGCTAGAAGACCTGCCTAAGGAAACTATAGTTTCAAAGCCCTTTGCTTGCGGTGCTGACAGCCAATGATCAGAAGGCTGGCAACTTTAAGAAACAACTTAAAGACTGTTTTTGTTTTGCAGATTGTGTTGGGGCCCAGTCTGGAGAACTACAGTTTCCAGCCTAATAATGTAAGGCTGTGGCTTCGCCAAGTGGCTCAGTTGGTAAAGAAACCGCCTTCAGTGCATTAGACACAGGAGATGCGAGGTTTGATCCCCTGGAGGAGGACATGGCAACCCACTCCAGTATTCTTGCCTGGAGAAGCCCACGGACAGAGGAGCCTGACGGGCTATAGCCCTTAGGGTCTCAAAGAGTCGCAGACTGAAGAGATTGAGAAAACACACATACCATATAAGGCTATCGCCCTGAAGGACAGGAGAGATCTTTGCATAACTCTGTTTTGCTATTTCAGAGGTTACTTTAGAATTTGTAGTATAAATATTTACCAGTCTGTCTTCAAGTGATAACATTTCACATGTAATTTAAGAGCCTTATAAATTCATTTCTCTCCTCCTGGCTTTTGGGTTATTGTCATACTTTTTATTTCTACATCTCTTATATACCACATGCTGTATTATTTTTATTATTGGTTAAACCATCAATATTCTCATAAAAGAATTAAATATGAGTAAAGAATTTATTTGATCATGTACTACTGGAGCTCGTCATTACTTTGTTTATATTCAGATTTCCATCTGGTATCATTTCCATCCTGGCTGAAAGACTTTTTTACATTTATTAGAGTGTATGTCTGGTAGTAATGAATTCGTTCAGTTTTCACATATCTGAACAAGTCTTTATTTCAGCTTTGTTTTTGAAATAAATTTTTGTTGGAAATAAAATGCTAATCATGCTTATTTGTCCTTTGTTTATTTGATCCAATTTTACCAAAAGTTTATCAATTAAGCCAACTTTTGGCTTAGTTGATCTTCTATATTGCATGTTTTCTAGTTTATTAAATTTCAACCTTACATTCTGTAAAAAATTTAATAAACCTCAGTTACAGAGAGTCAGGAGACCAGAATGGGGAGCTCGCATGCTTTACAGTGCTGGCAGAGACCAACAGAATGACCCCTCTTCTTTTCTGGCAAAGACTCAGCCTGATGAAAAGCCATGGACTCGAGCCCTCCCAACATCCTTTTCTTCTCTATAAAATTGTTCTCCTTCCCTTGCCAGGTAGGACATGCATGTGGCCCACCAGTTTCAGACCCTGAAATGCAATTCTCAGGTGATTCCAAATAAACTCATTTTTCCTGGAGAAATACCTGTCAGTCTATTCATCTCAGGTCAACTCTTATTTTCTTCCTTTATAAATGTTCTCCATCCTTACTATACTATTATTTTTCTAACTTTACATATTGGCTTTTTAGTAGTTCATAAGACTTTCTTCTTTTCTAATATTAGAATTTAAAGCTATAAATTTCTCTCCAAGTCCTACTTTAGCTGCATCTCTCATGCTTTGATTTTTATTATTTTTATTTTTGTCCTGGTCTAAAGAATCTCAAATTTTTATTTTAAGCCACTTTGAACCACATGGTATTTAGAAACATGATTCTAATGTTCTATATATATACGCTTTTTTTTTTTCTAATTATCTTTTTGTTTCCTAACTTCATTGAAATCAGAGATCTGCCTGTCTTTGACCAAAATTGTTTTCTGGCCCAATGTATAGTCAACTTTTAGAAATTTTCTAAACATGTTTGAAAAAAAAAATTATGTCCTGCAACTCTGAGGTATAACATGTGTTCATTAGATGAAGCTCATTTACTATGAGTCCCACAATGTCAAGGCAAAATAATTTCTACACAAATTTTACACTCTAAACCTGATTCTTCCTTAAAACTATATTCATATATTTAAGTCCCCAGTCAACTTCCCCACTTGGAGGTCTAACAGTCACTGCAAATGTGATACAGCTTCCCCAGGCCTCCAAGACTTGCCCTTTTCCCAGGCTTGTCCACATTAACACCTCTCCAGATTTAAGCTCCCAAATTACTCTTTTTTACTGATTCCCTTCTCCCACCCACTGTTTAACCCACTAGGAAGTCCTTTTGGTCTCCTGCAAAACATATGTAAAGTTTGTCCACTTCTTTTCATCCTCACTACCACCACCCTGATCCAAACAATAGCTCACAAAGACCGATAGCCTCCAGTTGGCTTTCCTCCTTTCTGTTTTGCCTTCCTCCTCCCCAATCAGTTCCCTGTGTAGTTCTCAGTGTAATCTTTTAGAATTGTAAATTATAAAATACCACCTCCCACTTAAAACCCTTCAATTATTTCCTTTCATATTTAGAATAAAGTAAAATCTCCTTACCTTGGTTTCGCAAACTTTATGTGACCTGGCTTCTGATGTTCTCCCCATGCTCACTGTCCTCCTGTTCTGTTCCTCTAGCTCTTCCTGTAACCCCATAAAGCTTGTTCCCAGCTCAGGGCCTGCATTAGACAGGAAGCGGCTAGATTATGCCATGGTAAGACACAATCCCCAAGTCACAAAAAGTATCCAGAAGGGCTAGGTAATTTTTGTCCATGAACTAACTTGTCCATGAAAGGACTCAGTAATTCAGACTGCCTCAGTCTCGAGGTTCTATCATCTCAATATGCGGCTTTATCCATGTTTGCTATGGCAGAGGAAGAGGGTACTATAGGGTCTTCTATCAGTCTGAAAATTATTTATATCACTTCCTCTCACAGTCCATTTTCCAGAACTTGTCCATAACCCCACCCACCTGCAAGATGGTGGAGAAGAGTGTCCTCCTGTGTGCCAAGAATAAACAAGTCAGATAGGAATACCAAAAGTCTCTACCAGAAGACTGTTCCCTCTTCCTGGAATGTACTTTCCTCTAATTTTCACATGACTGGTTGCCTACTGACACTTGGATTTCATCTCAAAAGCTGTCTTGAGATGTCATTGACCACCCAGGTACGTAACTTGCAACTCTCTGATTTAGTTGTTTATTGAACATTCTCTCCATGAACTAGAATAAAAGCTCCCTGAAAGCAGGTAACTTGTCTGTCTTGCTCATCCTGGAGTCTCCTTAATATTGGTTAATAAAATAAGCACTCAACAATGTAAATCTGATCATGGCATCCCCCTTGCCATTCATGGATTTTTATAATCATTAGAATAAAGTTTAAACTTTCTGACATGACATATGAGCCTTCATAAGATAAAGCCTGACTATATTTCATTCATCCCCAGGGATTGCCACTGGGGATATGGCAGTAAACTTAAAAATCTTCAGCTTTATATCTGGCATGACTCTTTTCTGTACTCAGTGTTAGACAGTCACATAAACAACCTAAGATAGCTAACAAAGTCCTGCTTCTTTAGACAGATACTCTTTAAAGTTTAGGATTTATTTAGTGAGGATGGGAACAGATTAATGGTCTACTAACACAAATTGTACAAATAGTGATTCACTTTCTAATTGCTTTCACTGGCCAAAATTAAATCAACGCTCTAAAATGATTCAGGAAAATGATTACAACTTAGGTCATGTTAAAATATGTTGCTGAAAGAAAACGAGATAAATAAAGCCCCCAAAGCACCTTAACATAAAGGTTTATTTCTTACTCAAGTGAAGTCTGAAGAAGTTCAGGTGGTCTTCCTCCACTGTGTTACACCAGTTTTCCATGGACTTCAAAAAATCCTCAGCAGAGCAAGAGACAAAGGAGGCATACTGGTTCTTAAATGCCTTCCCCAAATAGGAAACACTCCACGACCCCTCAAATCATCTGGCTAGAATTAGTCTTGTGGCCTCAACCTACCCCCAGGGGAAGCTTGAAGATGTCGAGAAGCACATATTTCAGGTCATCAGTTATTCCTTCTATCCTTTCTAACCACACCAAGAATACAATCAATCCATTTCCAAGTGAGGCAACCTTTAAGTACCATACCAGTGATGCATCCAGCTTAATGTCCTGGATCTCCAAATGGCCTGTGTATTTCTCTTCTTTGAGACATGTTTCTTCTCCACAGATCTAAGAGTCAGTTGATCTGCCCCTCTCTTCAACACATCCAATATATAATTCTGAAGCAAAAATGGGCTAATTACAATAAAAACTCTCATTTGGAGAGAGAACAGTAGATATAAAGCAACAAAAACTTTTAATCATTAAGAAAAAAAAATAGGCCACATAGCAGCCAGATCATGAAATGTCCCTGCTCAAAAACTTTCAGTGGATTTTTATCACTCTCAGAATAAAATCTGAACTCCTTCCCATGCTTTCCAAGGTCCAAGATCAGGTGCCTGGTACTCTGACTTTACCTCTTTTCATGAGTTTCCTCATTCTGCCACCTCTAGTCCAACTAGCCTGCTATTCTTTCAGTAAGCCAAACTCCTTTCTCTTCAGACCCTTTGCATTTGCTCTTCCTTCAACCTAGATAATTCTTTTCCTACTTAAAATTTACATAGCCTCTGACTACATGAAATGGCATCTCCCCAACATCACTGAAACAACTGGCCTGGTCTGGAGATGAAACATTCAAAAGAAAAAGAATCTGTACCATGAAGGCTATTTTTGATGTTGCTTTAGGGTAAAAATGAGTTGTAAAAAGTAAAGAAAACTTTTAGAATATGGGCTCACCTGATCATGAAGCTACTGTTTTACTTATAATATTATCAGCAATAAGATTCCAGAGGTTTCCAATAACAGACTTTTCTTTCACCAAGGCTCTCAGAAAACCACCATCACAAGAAACAAGCATGTATTACTGAAAAAAGGGAATGGGTGTTAAGGAAAGGGGAATATACAATTTGAAGTTTATCATGTTGGCACTTGATCAAATTGCTCTTAGTTTCCCAGCTGGTTCCAGGTGCTTAAGTATTCTTTCAAGTCACTATCATTCGATTCCTCAATCCTACACAAACTACTGTCTAAATTTGGGAATATCTCAATCAGAAGATCTCAACTTACCACCATTTTGCTGCAGTCTACTTTCACCTTCTAATCATATTTACATTACAGTCAATCTTTTGCTAAAAACAGAGATGTTCAGGTGATTCAATGACTAAGCCTCAGCATCAGTAGTGTGAAGTGACTTCTATGACCGTGGCAGTCAAGGATAGAGACACATGAGCAGGTCTGAAGGACCCTTAGGACATGGAGCTGCAGAAAACTGAGATGATGGTCAGAAAGGAAAATGAGAGACTTAAAGACAATGACCAGGTTGCTGGCTTAGATTCCTGGATGTACAGTGGTATCACCTTCCAGTAAGGCAGAAGAGAGAAAACGGTTTAAGGAATGGGGTAAGTTTTGGGCTTACCGAACTTAAGGTGCTTGCAAGAGACACAGAGTTGGAAGTTCAACGTGTACGTTTAGTGCAGGCTGAGTTACTACAGAAGTTGACCTTGTACTAACATCATAACCTCTTTGAACCTGTTCCTACATTTGTAAAATAAGAGTACTATACTAATTTCTAGGGGTCTTCCAGCCCTAAAATGGCATTGAACTCAGTGTTTTCAGTAATCTTAAATAATTTGATTTGGACCCCTATTTCTAAGAACTTTGGGGTTTCAGGCTATCTGTATATTTTACTTTGATAACTTAACAAGAACTTTAGTTAAGAACTTAACCAGCTGGGAGCTTTTACATTCATACAACCTTGTTTTCTCTTAAATTTTCAAAGTGCAACACCATGGATTCCTCTGATGAAAGACACACATTTAAGCTTGTTGGTCATTCTGGGTAAGAATTTCAAAAAGAATTATAATACACTATTGAAATTTCTTCTCCATGAAATCTTCCCTTCATAGATTTGGAGAAGTTAGAGACATTATTCCTGTTATAGGAAATGGAATTCTTCCTATCTTACTTTCATTCCAAAGCGTATGCAGCTGCTTGGATATTGTATTATTTCCAGGTAAGAAATAAGTTTGAGGGAAGACAGGACATAACCTCTTCACCACATGTAAGAAGTAGCCCTGATACTAAATGCAACTCTGGTTTAAGGACAGGTTTTTGTCTTTTAAGGCAAATAATCTTATTGTTCAGCTTAAATAAAATTTCTTTTTAACAGAACAATGATTATTCTATCAAGTACATCTGTGACTCTTTAACAAAACAAAAAATTGCACTGTGACTAAAGGCACAGAATTTGGAATAAGACAGTTCAAACCTGGTACCTCTAATTTGATCTTGTGTACATTTTTTAACCTCTTGAAGCTTAAATCTCTTTAGTAAAATGAGGATAATACTTACATTACAGGGTTATTTGAGAACTAAAAGTGATCAATTAAAAACATTATGTAGCAAAAATTAAGACTGCTAGACAAAAGAAAACACCATTTCAACTATGATTTTGTTAGACTTTTATTATGAATATATTTTGTCATTATTTTAAGGATGCCTCTAAAACTGCAAATCTTAAGAGTAGTTAAATTTTGAGTTGACTCCTGCTTTTATATTATTAGTGCTGATTTTTCGTTAAGAATCACTGTGCGCCTGACACTATATTGACAGTCAAGCAGAAACCCTAGTTTCAATTCCTCTTGTGTAAAAACTATTCCACTTACTTGTGGGTATTAATTTGATGTGAAGAATATAAAGTAAATCTGAAAACCTGTAAATAAACACATGAGACTGTATTTTGTAATTCATGATAGAGGTACAAAGTTAATTCTTGATTTTTCAAATAAATATAAATGTAATAAAGCAATTCAAAAGTTATTCTGGTGTTTAAATACATTATGATTTTTTGAACACTGTCCTAATAATTTTGCATTTATTCTTGCTTATAGTACTAAGTGAAATGCTGATACTATGATATGTGTGTGTGTGTCTCTGTGTGTGAAAGAGTAATAGTTGTGGGCTAAAAATTTCCCACATATCATTTCATGAAGTCAATCCTAACTTAGTTGTAACATGTTCCAAAATCAAATAATGTATCAGGTAACAAACTACAAAATAAATCTGGAGACAATCATGACTGAATAAATAAGTCATTAAAATGAACTACACATGAACTTTCAGTTAAAACACACCTTAAAATTGTGATCAAAAACTCCCATTTCTATTAGTGCTTTCTCCTTTAAGAATTATTAGCTCATAGTTTGTTAACCTCTAGAAGAGTAAGAAAAAGTCCTTTTATATTTCATGATAGGTTTAATCAGGTAATTAAAACAAATTCTTATGATATCATCTGATATGTCCAATTACATGGGTATGATGTAACAAAAACAGTTACAAACTTATATATGCATATTTACATTATATAGCCAAAACTGTCAAGCTAGTCAACTATATCTAAGGAGATACATTATGGCATGAGTTAAAACAACTTTTCATTGCTTATTAGAAAGAATGCAGTCAAGCTTTTAATGGAAATAATATACAAGTGAGGCACTTTTGAGGTCAAAAATAGAAAGCAAATGACACTACATACTGGCAATGTTCACAAAAATCTATGTGTATTTTAATACAAAGGCTTTTCAACTAGATTATTCTTGAAAAATCTCAAAACTAGCAACTTATGCAATTTAAGGAGCTTTCAGGAACAATGGCTAACATCAGTGTATCAAAGCATATGAAAGTTTTATAACCACCTGGCTGCTAGGCAAACAGTACCTTAATACCTTAGAGCCCTTTTAAAAAAAATTTTTTTTTTGGTTTATATATATTACCTCAGGTTGTGATTTCTTTTTAGATGTTTTGACTCACTGAAAAACACCTTATGGTGCTATTATTGCGGCGTATAGACCAATCTTTTTTTTTTTAGTGCAACAATGATGCAAGTTTCTAGTGCTTCCCCATATACTTAGATATGTGATCCTGGAAATCAAGAATGAGAATATTTAGTTAAGAATTTATGCTTTCCAGGTAACAAGCTTTCAAATTTTTATGTAGTAAAATGTTATATTTATTTAATGTCTCTTTGGGCTAAACTAAAAAACCCAATCTTAAAACACATATTCCAAAGTGTATCACAAAACCTAAAGTAAATTTCCATAAAACAAACATCCTTAAGCTTCTCTGAATCTGGCGGGAAGTACATGTTTCCTGCATTTTGGAGACATATAAATAATAAGAATCACCTCTGTAGTGTTCACTTAAGAGGGGCTGGGGAGAGAAAAAGCAAAAGCAAGACTTACCCAAGATATCAGATGGCACTATACACATGAATTGAAAGTGCATTTGTATTACTTCAAAAGTTCATTTTAGGCACTGCTGAGTAACCAATGAAAATAGGTAGTTTTAAGTTTTCCCCTTTAAATTCTAACCCTTGCCCAATTATCATCCCAGAGACACACACACTCTCTGAAGTTGTCATGATGAAATACAGTGACGTTTATTTTTTCTAAAAAGTTCTCCCTGTCTGGTAATGGGAGGAAAAGAATACCATTTTAGCAATGGCTTTTACAAGTTAAAAGAACTGGTTCTATAAATGCTTCGGCACATCCATTAAGTTTGATTGCCAGTTCCAAATATTGGTAAATATTTAAAACAGGATATGTAAGGAAAAAAGTGCTTAAAATCTTTCAGGACCAATAAGACACATTAGGGAAAAGACTGGTTTTACAGTTCTTTTGAGATATTTCTTATTCCTGCTTTCTCCATTTGGAGGTGGCTGCCCCTTAAATAGCCCTTTACTGGCAGTAATGATGAACCCTGTCAGATCCCAACTGTCACCTCACGTATGGTCTATAAATCATCCAGTAGGTGGTGCTGAAGTTACATACCTCGTATTTCTTCAGAAATCAAGTGATTCCCCTGTCAAGTCAGAGGAAAATCATCTAAGAATTATTAATTCTGAATAAGCCATCAGATCAAAGCCTTCTTGTTTTCACTTTTCGTATTCACTATTACTTAAACAGTTTTGCTTAGCCATTTGCTTCTACTATCAGATTAAAACTGAAAAGAAAGACTTTAGAGGACAAGCCAATTGGCAGTGTCAAATCTGTATGCAGACTGAGAAAATGCTCCCAAACATATCTATACACATGTTTAAGAATGAGAAACTTAACCTATTCGTTTGTTTTCACATAATAATTCTAATTTACTCATGAGAAAATTTCCACATAAGGGATTCAGGTAACATTATGAGTTAGCCTTCGAGACTGCTTTGGAACCTTGGTGTGTTAAAACTTTAAAGATTCAAGGTAAAATGAAAACCATTTCATCACCATAGTTTTTAATGAAGAAACTTGTTTAAAAATTGTAAAGGAAAAATTGGGTATGGGACGGAAAGATCTTAGCAGCAAAGTGGTTAAACACACTGAAAATATTAATGCACAAACATTAAAATATTAAAGCATATATGTTGCATATAAAATACAGTACAGAACCAGGAGTTGCACTATACTGATTAGTGCTCAACAGAAGAAATGATTAAATTTGTTCTTCCCAGAAGTATATACACAGTTCATTTCCACAGCATTTTCCTATGTAGCCAGCAAGTTATTTTCTTCAGTTATTCACACCTGCTCAAACCTGAATTATAACCTCAGCACTTACAAATATGAAAATTCAGTCACAAGGAAAACCAGTATTTCCATTTT